>NC_080430.1:116696352-117296352 GCF_028018845.1 Melospiza georgiana
TGATGTGCAAAGGAATTACATGGGGGAATCTCACTGCCACCATGAAGTGTTTGGTGATGGGAATGGTAGTGGTTAGGTATCAAAAGGACTCAACAAGTCTGTATACAATACTGTGTGTTCTTGGACAGATTTATAGGGGAAAATCAAGAGCTGAGTAATTGTCTTATGCGTTCCATCATGTGAATCAATAATAGTGCTGCTAATTGGGCCTCGGCAGATTTATTCAGATGCAAACCTCTCAGTTTATGATTTGGGTCTGTCTCATTTCCTTGCAGGTTTCATTCATACCATTATTATCTGAGGTCACATGAAGCAGTGCTGTTAACTAATAGACAGCTGTTCACCAGTGGCTGAATGTCAACGTGCATGAAAAGAAAAATATTATTGCATCCTTCACTCAAGTGTAGAAGTGTGGATTCTCTGAAATCACTCCAGCTGCAGTGGAGTTACAAGAGCCAGGTATTTAATCTAGAAAGTGCACTGGCAAAATCTAGATGCAAAGTGCTGCTCAAAGATAATTCATTATCAATACATTATAGTGCTCCTGGCCACTTGCTTAGTGCTAGATATCTCTAAAAGTAAATTATTACCATAGAATATACAGTAACCACTTCAGTTTATGTTTGCAAATTACAATGAGAGCTAGCTGAAATTCCACTCTAACTATGTCTTACTCTGTTGTCCTGAGATCTTTCCTTCAGCTGAAGATGGCTTCTGTTTTTTTTTAAGCCTTACAATCTCCATAAACCTTACAGATTATTTTTTTTTATTGTATTGGCAATTGTCAATTACTAGCAAAATCCTGCAATTGGGTACTGGGCTGCAAATACAGTAAATGCAATGTTGCCCTAAACCCCAGACAGGTCAAGGGCACTGGGCTTAGAGTATTATTCTTACTAAGACCTCTTTTTTTTTACTTTTCCTCAGTAATATTTGTTGATCTATCTGTCCTCAGGTACCAATAATTTTTCATGTTAAATAGTATTTCATCAAGAGCTCCACTGAATGAGTGGTAGATCTGCAAGGTAAAGCACTTATATGTAGTGCCAAAGGCAAGTTTGCCTGTACAATCAAAGATTTACACTTTGCATTTTTGAGGCTGCACCACAGTCTTCCAAACAATGGCATAATCACACTCTGACTATCTCTCAAATCACTCAGTCTTATCAAGAAGGACAAAATTGGTTATGCTCTAAGCTCAAAGTTGTATCGAGCAATCATTTTTACCCCTTAGCTTTGTATCCAGTTGCACAGCTCTCAAATGTGCAGGCCAGGGAAAATCAGGAAAAGGTGGGGAAAACAGTGAGGGAGATGAATGGGGGAGTACAATTTTATTTATTATAATACATAATTCATAATACATAATATATAATGTATAATGTATTATATGTAGCATGTAATTTCTAATATACATACATTATATAATATATTTTTATTATATATGATAATAATTTATTTATCCCATGCTAAGCACAATATGTCCCTGTGAAGTTTCAAGCAGGACAAACCCTCTGCCACCTGTGCTGATGGTGAGGCAGAAATGCAGATGCACCTATTTCACTCAGCCCACACTGCAGTGTCTTGCCTGAACTGATGCCCTGGAGAAGCATCCCTTGGGATTTTTGTACAGAAAGCAGTGACAACCCATTATTTGTGGACAGGCCACCATTTCTTGTCCTCACAATTGTGACCCGTGCATTGCTGGTGTGCTCAGCCCCTGTACAGAGCAGAAAGAGAAGGGGGGATGTGAGCTTGTGATCTTTCTTTGGGAAAGGGCTGGGGCTGTGTGTGATCTCTTCCTGCAATCCCCATACATTGCTGTCCTTTTCAGGCTGCACAGGAAGAGTTTGAGGGCTGCCAGTGCAGCATAGGACACAATTTGGGGATCCCATAATTGTAGTGTCATGTAGGTATGTGTAATGGTATCTGAAGCCTGCAGTGGTGAAGTAACATCACTCTGCATCTCATAATTGCTGAGGCTGACTGGTAATTGCTCTCTCTTTGGAGTCAAGGGATGATAACCCTCGCCACAGATGGCTGCAAGTTTAAACCATTTATTTATACTCCTCTCTGGAGGTATTTGAATCTGACCTCAGATACTCTGACCCTAATGTTCTACACTCTGTTTCTAGGTATTAAGAAGTGTAGGATCCAGACAGACTGTTCAGGTTTAGCAGCGGCTTGAATTCAGCAAATTGTCTCATCTGAGCAAAACACTTTCTTAGTCTTATGTTCTTAAATCTAATAATTAATAAATAAATCTAAAATAATTAATAAATTAATCTAACAATCTAAGTTTCCTGCTTTTCATTAACTGCACATGTGATTTTGTTTCTGCTTTGTTTTACTATGTCACATAATTAAATACAACATCTATTTTTCCCAAGCCACTGAGCACATCTGCTGCTAGCATATATTTAGTGGTTGTGTTGAAATGGATTCCCAGTCTGGCGTGCTGCAGTAGACCAAGGCCTGGCTGGTACAACATCACTAAGTGCTTTAGAGAAAGCAGACAAGATTTCTCATGCCTGTAAAGGTAGAATGACCAGGATGCATTTGCAAGGAGACAATATGTTTTGGTTTTGTTTGCAGGTTGCTGCTCAAGGTTAGCTCATTCAGTAGAGTATCTCAGAATCTCAGTTGAATATCTCCTGGGAGAGTTGCTCACCCAGTCCATCCATGCTGGGACAGGATCAGTTATCAATACTGGGAACAGACTGAAGTGAAAGAATATTTTTCTGAGACAAGAAAAATGCAAAATAAAGTAGATTAATTAGAGCAGCTCTGCTTCAAAGGCTCCCTGTTCTTTAATATATTGATCACAGTGTTCAAAGATCTGCATGATGCCTCCTCCCCCCAAAAATGTTCCTAATTGAATATTGGACTATATTCTGATAAGACCTCATGTAAATTGCAAGAGCTGAACTAATTTGTCAGCATTAAGTGAATGTCAGAATTAAAGGCTGCTTCAGTGCTCAGTTAGTGTGCAAGTCTATGATTTGAACCTTCTTTTTTTAAAGTGAAGAAATAAAGTTGCAGAGATTCACAAGTGTGGTGCATGGTCCATGAAGCAATGTGGAGATTTATTCATCACTTATTGCTGCAAAATTGAGTCATTCCTACCGAAGTCAACCCTTCAGAAAAGGTTTGAGACGTTGAGTTTAGACAGTGAGGAGAATGGGAAAGGAGCTTGAGGAGCTTAACACATGTGAGTTAACAAAGAACAGTTCCTCAGGTTCCTTGCAGAAGTAGCAGAAGTCTGCCTTGGCAAGCCTCCTCCCCCTTCTCACCAGGGTTTTTGGTTTGTTGCCTCCATAAGACAGTCCAGGAAGCTCCTCATCCTGTAGGAGTTGGGACGTAGACAATAATTCCATTGGTTAAAAAAAAGGCCAGGTGGTGTGATCCAGGGCAGGTGGCTTGACCTGCACATGCTACTGTGGGCTTCTCAGAACACAGAGAGAAGGGGCATTATTGATTTGACACTGAGAGGAAACCTTACTGCAGGTATTGTGGAAGTTGAAATGAAGGGTTAGGTAAAAGAAAGAATTTTTAAAATGTCTCTTAGTTCTTTCCCTAACAGCTTATTAGCCAAAGCAAAGTTATTTTAGCAGCTCTGTAGCCAAAGGTAGGTATTTTTGTGTTCCTTCCTTCCACTTACTGATAGCTTTGCAAAGAGAAAGAGGGTTCAAAAGCAGATGTGTTTTGTTGCCCCCACTCACTGTCTTGTTTCTCACCAAGCCTGGGGGTCGCAGTGGCTTCTTGTGCACAGATTTCAGCTGGTGGGCAGCTCCCATTGGCTGGGGTGGCCTCAGCAGCTGGCTGTGGGCTCTTCTGGCCCTCAGGCTCTGTCATGTACTGCTTTTGTCCTGGCAAAAAGAAGTGCACATATTGTGGACATATCATAAGCACCATTTTTTTCTGAACCTGAGTCAATAATTTTAGTCAAAAAATGAAAAAAATGGGGGAAGATACCAAAGAGCAGAAGCATTCATTTAGACATTTTAATAGTGAAAAATATCAGCCTATTTATCTTGGCATATTCTAGATAAAAAGTTTCTCATTTTCATTTCAAGAGAGCACTGTTTTCATTTAAAATTGATCTGCCTCTGAAAGCAACGGTAACAAGAGAACGACAAAACTGAAACATCGATTTTTCTTTTGCCTGAGAAAAACCTTGAAGGCTGACCTAAAAAATGTTTATCTGGAACTGGGGTCTGCTGTTCTTTTTAGTACGTGGCAATTTTAAAAAGAAAACAAGATACTGTGCTGTATTTTTCCTTCATTCAGTAGTGGTCTCTCTCTTCCTTCCCACTCCCACTCTCTCTTCCATCCACCAATCCAGTTGGGCTAACACATTTCCTTGACCAGTTCTTGGTGTAACTGACACAGTGTCAAGAAATGAGACAGCCTCTAAGAGATATTTATTCATTAGCTGTGCTTTCATTAAATCCTCACAAAGTGCTCAGTCTCTAATAATCCGTTTTCCCAACCAATTTCTCGTGCAATGGCACTCAGCAGAGTCACATCTGTGGCTAGAAGTGAAAAGCAGAAGTCTACACTTGAGTTATAAATAGCCCATAGATGTAGTTATAAATATCATTAAAAATCTGTTTCTTTTCAGAGGCTAGTAAGGCTTTTCCCATTATGGGGAATGTTGGAGAGGGCAGAGAGTATGTATTCCAGTGGAAACTACCTGTACTTGCCATGTGAGGTAACAGAGTACATAACTCAGATCTCATGCTGACCTTTTCATCATGTTACATAGCAAGGCTTCTTTCATCCGCTAAGCATGACCTGAATATATCTCCATTTTATTTCTCTCTGTGTTCCCTTAGGTAAAGCTTTCATATAGCTGTAGCTTTAGTGACCATCTAGAGAGTTCAGTTCTCACTGTTCCTTGTGGAAATTTCTTTTCTTCTTGCTGTCGTGGATCACCTTAATATGCCAGCCTGTGCTCTTTGAACAGCTATTGCTAATCACATGAAGCTGAGGAGCATTTGAGATTACATTTCAGTAGTTACAATAACAAGACTACCATAATCACTAAAATCATGTCCAGAAACACTGCTTTTCCACCTCTGCTGTCCAGAGAAAGAAACCAGCCAGTGTGAATGAGGGAGCAAGACATGACTGCTTGAAGGGAAGATCTTCAGAACTGTAAATTCCCTTAATAGATCAGGAATATTTCTGTCTATTTGGCTTATTTCAGCAGGGTAACTGGACTGCATTGTGAAATGGACCACAAGCATCTCAGCCTAAGGGTGTTGGTGGGGGCCTTGGGTGATTTATGCTCTCATCTAAACAAATGCCCTGAGGTCCATAACTGTGGAGACATCCTTTGCTTCACTGATTCAATCTGATTTCCATGCGCATCTATTTGATTACTTTTGTCTTCTTCCCTTTTTTAGCACTATTCTTCCTCTGAGCTTTCTCCTTTCACTTGTTAGTACTTATCACTTTGTGCTGATGGTGCACAACTTTATTTTTGTCCATGGTGACTTTGGTGAGGAAGGGCTTTTATCTGTAGTTACATAAGTCTCACTGAGAGCATGAACAAGTTTAGGCCAGGAGCTCTACTCATGAAGGAGGGATGAGACATTAACTGAGCACCACCAACTGAATTAATATGAATGTCTAGCATGGTCTGTGGAAAAAAAAAATATTCCAGGTGATTCTCTTTAACACAAGCTTGCTTTGGAGTCACTCATGCAGTTAAGCAATTTGGAAAATACTATCTAGTTAGCATAGTAGTCCACAGATGCTTGAATTTGCAAAAGTTCACTGCTTCATTAATTACTCATTTAGCAATGAAGCTGCAAACAATGTGAATGTTAACATTCCTCTATTGGCTTCACCTAAAAAAAAAACCTGATCAGCTGTTATATGACTCCTGGATCCCTCTAATTGTTAAAAAAAAAAGGGAATTGGAAAACTTGTCTCAGAGGTTGTACCAGACTCCAGTAATGCTTTTTTGTATTCAGCCAAGCTGAATTTTGATTATTGTCCAGCTTATTCCCTTTGAACTGCCAGCACAGGCTTTTTGTCTTTTCAAGCATTTAATCTCTGTTTTGCTGATGCCAGAGTTCAGCTTATTTTGCCCTGTGTTTGAAATACTGTTTTCTTCAGAAGCTGCAGGTCATGGACTTATCTACAGATTCTCACAGACACTTAAGGTCAATGCCTTCCTCTTTTTCACCAGTATGCTACTGTCATCTCTCTATTGCAGAGCACTGTATACGTGTTCAGTCAAACAGTGCTGTTAAATTTCCATCTCAGTGGACTGAAAGGTTATTTAGTACATTATATAAATGTCCCTGACCATCCTAGGTCTAATAAAGACTGATGCTTAAGCTTGGCATCATGCACCGGCCTCTGCCACTGCTTTCAAGTGATTAATCACCCAAGGCATAAAGATCTGCCAAAGCATAAACCTTTGTAGATCCTGTGTCTTTAGGTGACTGGCAACTTATTTGATGTTATTTACATCAGGGTTCAGGTAGCTGACATAGCCCAGAGGTATAAGCAAATCAAGAACTGTAGTGGGAAGGAAGAATATTGTGTTTCACCAATAGAGTTAAAAATGCAAGCCCCGTTTCAAAAACAGGACCAGGGTTTGTACATTCAGCAGCCTGTGTGTATGGAGGGGGGCTGTTCCAGTTGCTGTTGTCTTGGGTTCTGTGGTTGAGATGATCCCCAAGGTATTAGAAAGAGTCTCTTTTCCCAGCCCAAGAAAAAGTCGAGATTCATTGGTTCTGCTTTTCAAGGTTGTTTGTTTTTTCTTATCTATTACATTCTTTCTCTGACCTGCCAAGATCTGTCCAGCAGGTTGGGCTGAGGCACAGTCCCTGCCCTTGGGGCAGCGTTAACTTTTTATACTACAAACTACATGTACATTATTTACAATTATTTTCCAAAATCTGTCACCTATGTTAGACAGTCTGTCTCTAAACCAGTCCAAAAGTTCCACCATCCCAGCAGAAGATGGAGGACAAGAAGAAGGAGAAGAAGGACAGGACATGCCCAGATCCCTCCATCTTGCTTCTTGAACCCCCATTCTAAAACCCCAAAATTCTACTTTTCACCCTGTGACAAATTAACTGTCATTCTACTCAAACTCTTGTGGCTTGTAAATCTTCACACAAAGTTGGTAATTTTTTTCCATGGACTAAAATTGAAGGCACAGATGTTTTTGACTCTGTGCAAAGGTGTCTGAGTACCTTATCAGGGGTACTCTCAAATCACCCAGGGCAGCCAGAGGAATGTCCTGGGTCCCGAGACTGTTCCATTGCTGTTCCTGTTTATTCTCCATATGTTTTCAGTGTGGGGAGAATAAAATCCTTTGTGCCCCCAGAATTGCCAGTGAACCTGTCTCAGTTCTGGTTTTGAACCTTTCACTTCTGAAGAAATCAATGTATCTCCTTATTTCCAGTGCTGAATTTCACGTCCTTATCCAAATTTTCTGAGAACTCTGCTAAAAAATGCTAAAAGCAACCTTAAATTTTAAATAAGTGAATTACTACAGCTCCTGGGGTGGAAGATCAGTTCTCCACCACCCACAGAGGGTGATGAAGCTCTGCAACACCCAACACAGACCCCCAGGAACACCCCTGGGAGATGAGGAAAAGGAAACCAGCCATACCTGCCCCTACCCACCTCCGTTTGCCACCTTTGCTAATTTATGCCTCTAAAATGTTTCACCCCCAAGTCCTTGTCAGCGCAGCAGTGGCACAAATCTGTGACTAATTCATGTTTGCTCACTACCTCACTCCAGCCCTTGCTAAAGCCCTAAGATAGAAGACAGAAGGAAGTTTTGTTTGCAATGAGGGTGGCAAAATACTGGCAAGGGCTACCCAGAGAGGTGGTGGGTGCTGCATCCTGGAAACATCCAAGGCCAGGTTGGATGGGGCTCTGAGCAGCCTGATTGAGTGAAAGATGATCCTGCTCCTTGCAGGGGGGTTGGACTAGAAGGCCTTTGAAAGTCCCTTCTGACCTAAACTATTCTATAATTCCTTCATTGTAAAAAGAAAAAAACCTGTAAAAAAATGTTAAAAACAGGACCAGACTCCCAGTACTGAAAGTGATTTCAGCATTTATTATAATAAAAAGAAAGACCTAAAGCATGGGGCCTGTGGGCTGAGCAGGAGCATTCCCATCGAGGATGCTGCAGCGCTGGCTCTGGGTCTTCAGCTGCGATGTCCCCGATGCTCCAGGTGGAGCTGCACAGCTTCCCTGGGTCAGATGCCCCTTTTTATCCTGCTTTTTGTCCCTTTGGATTGGTTTCTTTTTGCATGAAGGTTGTAGGTGCTTGATTGGCCCATTACTCTGTCCAGGCTGGTTCATTTTGCTTGGGGAGTGGTGCACTTTACTCAGGTCTATTACGATACATTGAGTACCGTATTTCTTATGAGAGGAATAGCAGATTTGTCTTTACAAATATCTTTACCAGCTGTGGGTCTGCTGGTAGATAAAACTAACTCTGGAAGATGAAAGAAACAATGGGAAGAATTCCACTGATTGATGAATGGAAAAAGATATTTGCTTTTACAAATAAACTTTAGGTTTGCTGATAAACAAAATTAGACATTGGGAGATGAAAGAAACAATGGGGAAGAAAAACCCCTAAATTATATAAGAATTAAAAATTAAAAGGGAGGGTTATACATTAGAGGGAAATATTTGGGAAATCTTTGGGATCAGGTGTATTGGGGAGTATGTACCTCTCAAGTACCTCAGCCAATAGGGAAAGAGAGAAGGGAAATGCAGCTGGGAAATTAGGATAAAAAGGAGGCTGTGTCCTCCAAAAATTTGAGAGATCCCAGGGGAATGCACCATGGCCTCTCCCTTTATTTGAATAAAGCCAGAAAGGACTTCTCTGTTTCCTTTTTGGACATAAACCTCGGGTGTTTGTGGATTAATTTTCCTAACACTTATAACTACCCTTTTAACCCTTTTTACGATACAACAACCAAACTAACAGTTTTGTTAGTTTGTGCTTAACAATAATTGTGCTTAACAATTATCAACTATTACAGCAGTTTCTAACCTATTTTTAACAAAAGAGGCGGGGGGTGAGCCCAGGAGAAGCCTCCTGCCCCGGCCGGGGGTGATGCAGGGGGGATGCAGGGGGTGATGCAGGCGGTGATGCAGGGGTGATGCAGGGGTGATGGAGGGGTGATGCAGGGGTGATGCAGGGGTGATGCAGGGGTGATGGAGGGGTGATGCAGGGGTGATGCAGGGGTGATGCAGGGGTGATGCAGGGGGTGATGCCGGGGGTGATGCAGGGGTGATGCAGGGGGGGATGCAGGGGGGGATGCAGGGGTGATGCAGGGGGTGATGCAGGGGTGATGCAGGGGTGATGCAGGGGGTGATGCAAGGGGTGATGCAGGGGTGATGCAGGGGGGATGCAGGGGTGATGCAGGGGGTGATGCAGGGGGTGATGCAGGGGTGATGGAGGGGTGATGCAGGGGTGATGCCGGGGGTGATGCAGGGGTGATGGAGGGGTGATGCCGGGGGTGATGCAGGGGTGATGCCGGGGGTGATGCAGGGGGTGATGCAGGGGTGATGCAGGGGTGATGCCGGGGGTGATGCAGGGGTGATGCAGGGGTGATGCAGGGGTGATTCAGGGGGTGATGCAGGGATGCTGGTGCGGAGCGCCGGTGTCGCGGCGGGTCCCAGCGGGGCCCGCGGGGAGGAGCCCGAGGGATGCTCGGCGTGAGCTCCGAGAGGTGCCGGAGATGCTCATCCCGCCGGGCATCGGCCCGAGAGACAGCGCTCAAACCTTCCAGACAGAGAATTGCACAAACAGCCCCGCGCTGCTGCAAAGGTGGCCCGTGCTCGGCGAAGTAGTAAAATGCGCGCTGTGCTTTGCAAAATAAGGCAGTATTAAAACAAAGCCCAGTGCAGCATAATAAATATCAAATATAATGCCAGCAGTTGTATTTTTTGCTTTTCCATGTGTCTACATGATTCTTCCTAGTGCTGTTCTTTTAAACAACCATCTTAGGCGCAGCATTGTGTAAATGATGGCAGCAGCTCTTCTCCAAAACATCCGTTTATCCAGCTGACTTTCTTGGCCTTTACTTAGGATAAAGTCTTTAAAGAAACAGTTACTGCTCAAATTGTGATGTTCATTTTGTTGTGTGCAGGAAGAGTTTTTGTTAAAGTCCACATGAAACCCATTTTCCTCAGAGCTTTGACTTCAAGTGGATTTTTGTTTGGTGTTCAGGCTGCAATTTCAGAGGGAAAAAGGTTTTTCCTTTTTTCATGTCTGCTGCTTTGCTAGACTTAGACCAACTTATTCCGGCAGGGAATGAACATTTCTCCGCAGGCACACAATAACGTAGTTTACAGTTCAGTCTGCTGCAGGGTTCATTCATTCAGTGCTGAAATGTCTTGATTTTGAAATGTTTCAGTTGAAAACAGACACCCTGGTTTGGCTTTTGACAAGCAGGCCTTCTAGGTCTTGCTGCTCTTTTTAAAAAGGTGAATACCAGAATGAAAGATGGCTGTTTCTTCCTGTGGCCACTCTGTATTATCCTGTTTCATAGTTGGTTACAAACTTTGGTGGTTCATACTCAGTCTCCCTGGAGATGCAGAACTGGGGTGCAGGTTTTTAATGACTACCAAAGCATAATCTTGCCTGCTTATTCTGCAATCACTTTATACAAAACTTTTAAAAGCATTAGAAAGAAAATAACCTAGACCTTCATTCTGGTGTCAGTGACATTGATTGGGATGTGCAATGAAAAATACATATCTAAACCAACCTGAGCTCAGAATTAGGCCTGTCAGTTTGCACTGTGGAGAGGGGAATTGTCTCATCTGGGGTGCTTACTCATGAAAGCATCTGGTCATCTGTATAATGTAGTAATCACTTCAGACAATGGGATTATAAACCATGTTTATGAACACGGTCTGTTTGTTTGTGTGATTTTGAGTCGCTGGTTTGATGCTCAAGCCCTAAGCTGAAGCACTCACAGATATGAGTGCATGACAAATATATTAAGCTGTAATTGTTGCCATCAGATGCTGCCTTCACTTAAATTGCAGGAGGATGTGTGAATTTTTTTAACTTCCTGGTCCATCTGACTTTTTATACCCATACAGAAGCAATCAAACTGAAAGCTAAAACAGAATGCATATACACTTTACAAAATGACTCAAATAAACTCTGCCAGCCTCACTCTGCAGGTTGTAAGGCCGAGATGCCTTCAGCAAGGCATAAGTGAGCTCTTCATTATTTAACATTTCTAACATGCTATGAAGCCTTCCAAGCTGAGTAGAACATTCAAAAATGGACCTTCTGGAGCAGCCCCAAGACTCACATCTGGAAGTTTCCCACCTGAGCATGCTAAGTTTGTAGACATGTAGCTCACTTGCAAATCAAGGTTTTTACCCTGTAAAGACAATGGCAGAGTAGCATGCAACAATCAATAAAAAATTGCAAAAAATCTGCTGCACACATGTTTTTAGAGGTTTTTGACAATTAATTTTCAATGTTTACTAGAACTATTTTATTTTCCTAGGCTTGAATTGCTGTCAGGAAAAAGAAAAGAGCTTTTGTAAATTCATTGCTTAAAAGAAAGATGCTCCAAACTGGGTCATCTTGGGTTTATAGCTGGAAGGAGAAAGGGAAGAGATGTGCAAAACTGACAATAGCCTTCACTAGGTTGTGTTATTCAGTCACATGAAGCTGAAACCAGGGCTGGAGATGCTCCCTGTTTGCCCAGTAGAAGAGGGAAGACAGGGATCTGGAAAACTTCCACCAGTGCTCTGGGTATACTGGGCACAGTACCCACAAAGCCTTGTGCCACACCCTGCCACTGCACCCTTGAAGACTGAGGGGGCAGAAGAGTTGGGGCAACAATTCTTAGTATATGTGAGTTTCTGTCAGCCCTCATGGGAGGCCCTTGAGCCAAGAGAGGAGACATCAATAAGAAGGATCAGTGTGAAGAGGAAGCAAAGCCATTTGCTCTTTTAGACAAGCTGATAAAAGAAAATCGAATGCCAGGAATAGAAAGGCAGGATTGAGATGCTCCTGGCAGCCCAGAGCTCAGGTGAGCCTGTGGTGGCAGGCAAAGCTCAAACCACATCATTTCACACAGCACGCTTCAATATTACTGTTATTGACTGCACTGGTAGACAAAATAGCCAATGCACATGAGTAAACCACTTCAATTGATGGGAAAAGTCCTGTTCCATGCATTAAAGAAAACTCATGACTCATTTCACAGTTGCACCAGCACCTAGAGGTGCTGAGGAGCATGCAGGTTTGGATTCCTGAGGTCAGGTGTTGAGTCTGATTTTCTGTAGTGCTCTGCATTACAGCTCTGGGTTGGCCTAAAACCACCCACTAAAGAGGCTTCTGACCTGCAGGGCTTTAGGAAAAAGACTGCCTGTGTAGAGGAAACTTGGCTCAATCCACCTTGCCATTCAGATTATCATCCTCAGCCAAATGTGGCATCAAAGGAAGGTCCAAGACGCTAACAGAGGTTATCAGTTCCCCTTTGGTTTTCTTCTTTGGCAGTAATGTTCAGACTATTTATGAAAAGAAATATCTATCATCTTGTAATTTAGGAACTGACTTTGAATCTCAGTTTTCCTCTCACACATGAATATTTGAATTCATCTTGAAAACTGGTTCAACAACGTCGTTCAGCTGGCACTGATGGCTTCTGAAGTTCATTGTGAAGCTTGACAAAAACAGCATCAAGAGGACTAAATCAGTCTTGGAAGTGTAAATGACTGTAACATGATGACCTTAATGTTGGAAATAAGCTTTGTATGTGCATGTATATACATATGTAATATACATACACACACATCACATATATACAGTAGAGACGAATTTTCAGGGCCATAGTACACATTTTGACACTATTCCTCCACATGCAAGTTTTGCTGATTCTTTCCACAAGAAAAAAATTCTCCCATACATGAGCTTAGAATTCTTATTGAATGTAAAATGCTGAATTAAAATTGACATTTCTGTGCCACCTGCAGTGCAAAGATTTCTGACAGGAACTGTTAACCCATTTAATGCCATACAGGTTTAGCCACAGGAAGGAAAAAAATTGAAGCTTTATATCATGAATTTTAATGCTGCATTTAGAGGAGAAGGAAATTTAGTTACTTGGCCCAGGGGGTCTTTTAAATGCTCTCCTGGAGAGGAAAAAAAAAAAAAAAAAGGAAGCCTATATTTTCTTTATTTTCTTCAGATCCTGGTCAATTTATTTGTTTAGAAGCACTTTGTAGGATGTTTTTCCCTGTGCCTTTTTCAGTTTGGAGCACTGTGAAATGCCCAGGGAAGCCTCTTTCTCTGTCTGTGGCAGTGAGTGGCAGAGCCTCTCTTGCTCTGGCGATGCTTGCTGGTGACAGAAGGACTAAAAAAGCAGAGTGAGTGGTTTTGGGTGGGCACTGCTGCCATCTCTGCTCCTGCCATGTGAGGGGCACCTCCAAGCACTGCTCCACCTCTGGCTGGGTGACAACCCCTTCCCTGTCATTACAGGGACTTGCACAAGACACTTGACTTTGATTGTCATTCATGTTTCCAGTTCAGTCCCTCGAGAGGGCAGCGTTAGAAATGAAACACAGCTGAAATCTATTCCTTTTCTCTTAAATAAAGTCACCATTTCTCCCAGCTGTGGCCTGACTGGTTTTTGGTGGATGTGAGGATGGTGTGAAAAGCTCCAGGGATTTCTTATTATCAGGCATGAGAGTTGTCACCATGTCCTCTCTCACACAACTCCTGGCACCTGATGGCACCACTCCTGTGACTCCTGTCCAGGAGGAGGGGAGTTGGAGCTGCAGGAACCTGACGGGTCTGGCTGAGCTGGCAGAGCTGCGCAATCATCCCAGAGCACTGCCCCTGGCAACAGCTTTCAGTAAATCATGTGGTACTTCTAGGTTAGCTGGCATAAACTAGTGGTAATCTTACAGCCCTGATAGACACAGTATCATTTGCAAGAATTTTCCAGGATGTCAGAAATCTGCTGTCTACCAATCACCACACCTTCTATTCACTAGGACAAATGTTCCCTTTGAACTTCATTGTTTTCCAGCTGTAAGTCCTCACACCTGTGTCCACACTGCAGCTGAAACATCTCTTCTCCAGCTTTGCAGCTGGAAGCTGGAGTCCCCCTCTCTCTCTCCTAAATGTGGTGCAAAAGGTGTCATGGTATGTTTGTATTGGGTCTGATAGAATTCTCATTATATCTCCTCTGAAATCTTTATTCCAGGACTGTTGTGGCCATCACAAACAGATATACAACTTACTCCTTAGGGAACAGTGTCATGCTGCCAAAACAAAAAAAATAATGTGCTAAGGATTGAGACATCCATATCTTAGTAAAAAGGAGAAGAGAAATTAATATCGTTTTGGCCTTTTTCCTCTTTGGTGAGTCTGGGGAGTCCAGTGAGAGAATTCAAGGGAAAGACCTGAAGTTTTTGTCAGGGAAAGCTTGGGTTGGATATTAGGGAAAGGTTCTTCACCCAGAGCATGGCTGGGCACTGGAACAGGCTCCTCAGGGAAGTGGTCACGGCCCCAAGCCTGACAGAGCTCATGAAGCATTTGGACAGTGCTCTCAGGCACACGGTGTGACTCTTGGGGATGGTGCTGTGCAGGGCCAGGAGTTGCATTCAATGATCCTTGTGGGTCCCTTCCAAATCCATATATTCTGTGAAATGATTCCCCTGTCACATCCTTTAAGTATATGCTTTGCTCCTCAGGCTTACAAATCCTAATTTCACTGAAACTTCTGCTTCACAATCTTCCTGCAGACTGGGCTGAAATACAACATGGCAGAGCAGTGGACCAAGACAAATGGAAAAAGAAAATTGTATTTTTCAGGCTTTAACATGGTGCCTGGAAAAACTATTTGACACCATGAGCTGCAGAGCTGCTGGGGAAAAGTGCTCTTGTGCCCAGAGAAATATTCCAAACTGCTGCTGGCCACTGATAAAACTGGTTGGACTTCTGGCTCTGAGTAGGGTGAATATTTGGTGACAAGTGTTGTTGACAGCTTTTAGGTGTTACAGCCTTAGAGGGAGAAGTAGTTCTGAGTAAATGCTTAATCCACAGGCTAGATCCATCTTGTTGGATAACTGGAAGTGAAGGGGATTTATAAGGAAAAATGTTATGAGTCTGAATGCCTTGAGGAGATGAAGAGTGATTTTTCTGTGAGCCTTTTGGGTTCAGTCCCCGACTGTGAGGACTTTACTATTTCCTAGTTTCTTAAATATTGTTTTAATAACTTTTTGTCTTGCTTATGGTATGGTTATGCTGTAATTACTGCTTTAGTTTTTGTTTCTGTCCAGAGACAAAAGGAGTGGGTTTGGCTGGTGTTTTGGCTGCTTAGAGGAGGATCACAGAACTATCAAACCTAGATTCTGACCACAGTTTCATTCTGCAACAGAATAAAATACAAAGTTCATCAGTGACTAAGCAGGGAAGATTTCAAATAATGTTCTCTTCCTTTAACTGCACTTATTTTTGATGAAAAAGTTTTTCCCATCATTATGGTTTCTGAGTTTCTCAGTCAGAGAAGTATTTAGCTGTATTTTACCAAACTTGTAATAGACACTGAAACTCTCAGCCAAGAGAGCCTAGCCTTTGTGACCATGGATATACTCACATAGGACTCAGCTGCTGGGTACAGTACCATAAACCCACAAAATGTTCAGTTTCCAAGGAAACTGAAAGCTCTGCTTTTTGACAAATGCACACAATTTATTACTCATTTCTACTACCACACTACTTCAGAACTATTTTCCCCAGCTAGAAGAATATGTGTTTTCTACCACAAAGTGAATTGAGGAGCTGGCAGTTGCTGTAGGACAGAGCTTTTTCCAGGATCACCATGGTTTCACCCTAACACTCACTCACATACCTCCCCAAAAAAGGTGCCTGGTGAGTGTGGTTCAGAGGTGACCCCCAGAGGAAGTCTGCCAGCTTGGAGGCTCCATGACCTTGGGCCTCATTTTTAAGGGTAGGCAGATAAGGGTTCATTGAGACTTTCAAAAGCTCTTAGACACCTCCTTCACCTTGAAATCAACTCATTACCACAGCTGCAGCCTGTCAGGAAAGTGAAGTGAGAGCTAACAGAAAAATCCCTTCCTCTGTTATACCAATGTGCAGCAGAGAAAAGTATAGCACTTGTTCTTCTCACCTCTCACCACAGAATTAAGTGCTTGATGCTTCAGAAAGTCTCCAGCTGCATGGCTTGAGAGCCCCTCTCTGCTAATATTATCATCTGTGCTGAGACCTTCTGCTGAGCTTCCCATGTCTGGGTGCTCCTGCTCAGGAGGACAAGGCAAAGAGACAGCATGAGATTTTATCTGTTGGCTCAGTGACAGTGTGGGTGCTTCTCCCTGGTCAGACTCACCAGCAGAATCCAGGTTGGGTGATGCACACTGTGTCCCCCAAGGCAAGCACCTGCACACAGGGTGGCACTTCAATGCCTGGGGTGTGGATGGTCAGGAGTAATTGTGCATCTGTAGTTAATGAAAGACATCAGTAGTTAGCACAAAGATGCTTTTTGCCCCACTCTGAAACCCTGACTTTTAGATTCTTGACTGAAAGAAATGCTTCAGGCTGAAGTGAGATTTACTTCTATCCCCTGTGACAATACAACACAACACTTTCTCAGTAAGGAGACTTACATATTTCCCACATGCAGTGGGAAAGGGGAAACCATTAGCTGTCACATGCTGCATCCTTGTTGGAGCCTCAAAAAGCTGCAGGACTGCATTAAGGGCAGACAAAGGAAAGCTGTGTTTGTAAAAGTCAGGGTGAATGCTGCAGGATCTGCATACCCTCAAGGACTGAATGGCAAATGTCTAACACACATTTTAACCAACATCATTGCTGCAAGTCAAGGAAGCTAGAACTTGTATTTCAGGAGTGGATAGAATACTGAAAGATTTGGAAGAGAGCTAAAGCTTTCAGATAGATAAGAGCTGAACAGGCATTTGGCTTTAAGCTGAGGACAAATGAGAACTAAAACTGGAAATTCAGGTTTTGAATTAGGTTTCTGATATCCCAGAAGTAAGCCTGGTAACTTCCCAGAGCACAGTGTCAGAAGTTAAACATTTATGTTGTTGTTGACTTTGCAAGATTGGCCAATTTGGCCAATCAGTTTGGTCAGTTCTGACCAAAGTAGGGAAGGGGGCACCTTCTAGAAACCCCCCAAATTCCAAATCAAAGCAAGTTCATAGTTCAGATCCCCATGCTCTACAAAATGAGCTTGGTGAGGAATCTGTGTTTTGCTTCTGGTCCATTCCTACTCAGTATGGATTTGAATAGTATCAGGACTTACAGAAACTGAATTAATGCTATCAGAAGTTTCCGAGGTGCTGCATTTCTGATCTCATTTTCTGGTTTCATTCTCATTCTGTAAGCATCATTCAAGCTGTTTTCCCAAGAAACACCACTCAGCTGCATCTTATTTGTGGCTGATCTTGGACAGCATAGAAAAAAAGTAGCTTAAGTCTTCACAGACAGCAAAGGATCTGCCATCACTGCCAGTAAAGAAATGGCAATTGGCATTACCACAAAGTTATTTCAGAGGCAGCAGCCCTTAAAGAACACCTCTTTTAATAGAAATTGATGATTTAAAATTTTTGGCATGATTTTCTGGGTTTGAGGTTCTTTTAGTTTCTTAGAATCTGATTTTTCAATTAGATTAATTTTTCTTTTTCTTTAAGCTTATACGCAGTATTTAATCATTGTTGAACACAATAAACCCATGAGTGACCTGGCCTGATTTAATTCATAACTGACACTGCTTGAGGAGGAAAATTAACTTGGTGACCTTCAGTGGTCCTGGATTTTCCCATGATGTAAATAAATCTAGCAAAGTTATGATGAGAAGTCTGAAATCTGAACTCCCAGATCCCACTAATGTCACCTCAGTGAAAAACTCTTGGATTCTCCTGTGGCATTGTCATCTTGCAGGAAAGAAAATAAGTTTAAATGGCATGATGTCTGGTTGATTGTTTCAGTTTATTATTACATTATTACTTTCAGCTGTGCTTCCTAATACCTTATATGATGACTGTATCCAGTTGGACTCAAGGAAATTGCCTTATGTGAATATGGTTTAATAGTAATAAAAGAGTATATTTTGGACACTCACACATAACTATCTCGAGTTGTTCTGAAGACAAATCAAAGTGTTCATGTGGTTGATGAAAATAATTTTGAGTGAGCCACATCATCAGCTGTTCCAGAGGCAGAGGAAATGTGAATTCTGGTGGGTTAAATGATTTGGCTGAATGGGAATATCTGCTCAGGTTCAAAACTCTTGCCTTGTCTCAATCTGTGATTTTGTTCCTATAGCTTTATTTGCCTGTCAGGATACAGATTGACATTACTAAACCATGTTTAAAAACCTCTTTTCCAACAAAATCAGCATATTAAGTCTTGGGGCTGTCTGGGACATAAGCAAAATTTAGAAATGGCAGAAATTTATATCTTTTTCAAGGGCAGAAATCCCTAATGACATAACTTTATTTTCCTTAGAGAGTGTTCAACCAATTCTGTGCAAAACCATATGGTATCTAGTCCTCTCCTCTCTTTTCCATCACTGCCTTTGAAATTCAAAGCAGATTCAGTGTGAAACTGTTTGTTTATTTTTGGAAAACAGCTAGACTAGGAGAAATGTGCTGCTATCATATGCATATTTGTGGGGGAAAAAGTCAGTAGGATTGATTCTTTTTCATTTTACGTTATACTCAACATTAAAATGCTATTCAGTTCTGCTCAGTACAGAAAATTTACCTTAGGAGGATATCTTTAAGTGACTTAGATGATCTCCTGATTTCAACAGCTGCTGAAGGAATATAATTTGTGACCTAAGTAAAATACAATCTTCTTTAATGACTGTAATGAAGCTGAGACTTTCCAACAGATCTGCAAACTGGATTTTTCTGTAAGAAACAAAAAGCCCTCATACTTCAACATACCTACGTAACCCTGAGTTGTGAAAAATGCAAAAATTAGGTGTAAAAGTATCAGTGGAGTAAAAAATTCTGTTAAAAATGATAAAAAGGCAGTTGTCTCAACAAAAAAATTAAAAATTGTATTTAAACATCTGCTTTGAGTTTGGGCCATTTTTTAAGTACTTGCATAGGAGCTGTAGCTCAGGTTCTTCATGCCCATTCCACTCTTGGTGGACCAAGCAATCCTCCCCTGAACACTGTGTTTTTGAGAAAAGGGGAATATTAGGGGATCTAGACTCCTGTCCCTGTTCTGCACCACAGTAGCCCGTGCAGGTGCTTGCTAGTTTTTAATCAATCTAAACCACAATGCTGAGTACAAACGGAAAATTAGGGACTAAATACCTTCTTAGTGGTAGATCAAAAAGTCATGGGAAAATTAGTATTACTTCTCTCCAGTCATTTTCAGAAAGATATTTTCTCTTCAGAGACACTTCTACAAAAAAACCCTGCTGACTAGGTCTCTTTATTGGAGAACAACAGAGTCTGGCAACACTTCTTTCCTGACAGTTTTTACTCTTGTGCCAGCAACTGGGGTCACACACATTTATCAGTGCTGGTCCTATGCCACCATGGCATTATAGATGTTAGAAGGCTAAATAAATACTTTGTAACAGCCCCATCCTGTCATCTGAATAAAGTGGAGTTTATAAGTGCATTTTGAATAATGAAATTAGCTGGAGCTGTGCTGTTTGAACCCTGCTGAAGAAGTCAGCTAGAGCTAACACAAATGGGAATGACTGCTGAAAGAAACAGGGGAACAGAGATGGCATTTCTGATTTTTTCTTTTATATTTTTTTGGATGAGAAAAAGAGATGTTCTCCAGCTGCATGGAAATAGAGTTCAAATCACAATCATTACCCCATTTTATACAAACCACTGGATTCTTTGGTTAGCATTCAGATAATTAATGAAGAGCAAAGGGAAATTCCTATTTTTACTGAAGACATACTTCATTTTGCTAGATGGAGTTAGTTTATATTACTGGGAAATGTGGCATACTCTGTTTGTTCCTGTAAAGCAGGGGAGATAAAATGCTTTGAAGTATTACAAGCTGAACTTTTAGTGGGGGGTAACTCTTAAACTCCCTTGGGAAAGAAAAGAAAAGAGGAAGAGTTATGACAATTGGAGTGTTTCTTATGAGTTCTGGTTGACACTACAAAACTGATGTGCCAAGAATGGGGGCTCAAGGCTGCCATCTGATCTTGGGGCTGCAAACTAGGTAGGATTGTTGCATCTCCACTTTTTGTTTTTTGATGAAGGTTCATTTCTGATTTTTGAAACTGAGGGACTTTGGCCTGAAAATACATGAATTTGGAGAATGATTGCCCTTTCCAGGAGAAAGAAGAGGCATTAATAATGCCCTGCTATGTGATGACAAAGTTTGGAGGTTCATAGACTGTGAGCAAATCAGCCAGGGGAAACACAGACAAGCACCAATTTGCAGAGTAGGCACTTTTATGGAATGGAATGGAATGGAATGGAATGGAATGGAATGGAATAGAATAGAATAGAATAGAATAGAATAGAATAGAATAGAATAGAATAGAATAGAATAGAATAGAATAGAATAGAATAGAACTATTTCAGTCAGAAGGGACCTGCAGCGATCATCTAGTCCTTCCCATTGGAGAGCCAGAGCAGATCACCCATCCCCAGCTGGCAGTGATGGATGAAAGTTGCATCAGACCAGTCCTTTTCAATATCCCATCATTTAGAAAGGCCTCAGAAAAAAATGCAAAACCATAGGAAGGATATAATACTTTCCCACAGAACTTTTTGTTCCAGAAGTAACCTGCATTGCCTCAGGGCAATTCCCTCCTCTGGAAATCAGCTCTGGTCTGATGCATCTTGGGCACACACATAGGCTGCTTGTTATTTTTTATTTAGGTATGCATTTTATTTAGGTATGCAGACTCACTGTGTGAAGTCATGGTCCCTGACCCTTGGCAAGTTATTCCTGTGGCCTCTGACATTGCTTGCAGAGACAGAAAGTAAAAACAGGAATTCTGAAATTTGCAAAGGATTTCACAGAGAAACTCGTAGGGGAAGGGGGTGCCTGCAGCATGTTATGTGGTCAGCACAAAGCGTGTTACTCAAGAGCTGTGGGAGTCTGAAAGGAGACCTGGTCAGCAGTATCTGCCACAGCTAGGCATAAACATGTTTCCAAACTTCCCCAGAGCTGCTCAGTTTGTTTTCTTTTGCCATACCACTCTACAGAGATGACTGGAAGTGGAGCTCCAACTAGGGATTTCCTCAGGCTACTGAGAGGTCCGTGAGGTCAGCACCAGGGCTAGGAATATGATGGTCCCTAGCTGGCAATCTGCAGAAAGCTACCAGGATGTTCACAAAGTATCAAAATGTTCACATCAAAAGAGCAGGGCAGAGTTACAGCAACTCAGGCCAAGAAAATGAGCTCTCACTGCACTGGGGTGTAATCACAGCTGCCACTGAAGTGAGAGAATATTTAATTCTCTGTCCATCCAGGTAATGGGAAGCATTAAAACGTTTTCAGAGCACTTAGACAAAGATTTGTGCATAGTGATCAAAGTAGTCCTTTTCAAGGTGCTAGCAGTTACATCATCTTTGGAGGAGGCTGTGGCATTTCTGTGAAGCAGATTTCTGCCCTGCACTGCTTTGGCTGTGTCTCACCAGTAGACCAGACCTTGTGCATAGTCTCATGAGCTGCAGTTTCTTGCCCATATGAAGATTTGAGAAAGGTTGAGTGTTATTAAAATTCAGAGTGCACTGGGCTTTATCAAGACTTAAAATATTTATCAGGCCACAGCTCATCAATAATCACAGCAGGCAGTGCTGTGGACTTTAGCTCAGTTTCAGATAATAGCAATGTTGCCACCATATTAAGTTGGAAGATAGATGGAAATGAGGATATGATTAATCATTGTTAGCCTAGCTTGGCTGATGTGTGTTTGCCTTTTAGGTAATGTATATGCATGATTTTTTTCAATGCACAAATATCTATTATGCATGTACTGCCACACAATTTCTTTCAGATTTAGTTAAATAGAGTGAATCACTTTGAGAGGAGTCAGGCAGTTTGAACACTTTGCATTGCCGTCACAGACGAGCAGAACTCAGCAGTATCCCCACACATCATGTGCATGCAATTTTTAGCAGCATTCACTTCTACCATCAAAAGTACATTATAGGTGTTTTAAATCACTGACATATTATGAAGATTCCTTGTACCTTTCCTTATGTCTAATCCCATGGCTTTTTCAGGGAAGGGAATGTGAAAGGAAGGCAAGGGTGGTATTTAGTGATACCTTGATTCTTCACGATAAATACCATTGTTCTGATAAAGATCTGGGTAATTGTTGTGGTTTAACCCCAGCTGGCAACTAAACTCCATACAGCCACTGGTTCACTCCCTCTTTATGGGATGAGGGAGAAAATCAGAAGGGTAAAAGTGAGAGAACTCCTGAGTTGAATGAATATGGAAAGCAAAATCCTTGCACACCAGCTAAATTGAACAAGGAGTGCATTCAACATTTCCCCTGGGTAGGCAGGTGTTCAGCCATCCCCAGGAAACCTCTGCTTCACCACATGTACAGAAGACTTGAGAAGAGAAATGCCAATACTCTGTGTCCCCCCTTCTTCCTTCTTTGTCCAGCTCTGTCTGCTGAGCATGATGCCACATGGTCTGGGATGTCCCTGTGGTCACCTGGGCTCACCTGTCCCAGCTGCGTTCCCCCTGTCCAAGGTCCTTGTGCAGCCCCAGCTCCCTCACTGGTGGGGTGAGGATCTGAAAAGGCCTTGGCTGTGCACAAGCCCTGCCCAGCAATAACAAACATCCCCTGTTACATCAGCACAAACCCAAAATACAGCCCCATACAGACACTGGGAAGAAAGGTAACTCTACCCCAGACCGCACCAGAACATCAATGGCAAAAAAAGAGAAAGCTGCTTTTTCATGCTTGCAACAGACTGGCAATGAATTCAAATTTGTATGATTATCCATTTCTTTTGGAGTCCTAGCATTACCCTTGGCAGGGTGGGTATATAAATATGTATTTGAAAGTAAATGTTTCCATGGGGCTGCAGCATACGAGAGTTTTGAAGACAAGAAAATTTTGTAGAGGTGAAAGATATGAAAAGCTGCTTCAGGCATTGCAGCTTCCACTTATACAGCCTAGAGATTTTTTTGCAGCTGTCTGGATTTGATGTGTATCTCCTCTTTTGAATATGATTGTAGGCAAACTGGCTCTGATCTTTATATTGCCAGTTAGCAAAAGCCTTTGAACAGTTCCAAGGTGCTGTGTAGCTGATCATCCAGCCTTCTGGTGGAAAGATAAAAGATTTTGATGGGGCTCATCAGAGTTCTGTTTCAGATACCTAAAAGCTTACTGTACCTCCGACAGGTCAAAATTTTAGAAGAAAAATTATTTGATGCAACACTGTCTTGTTTAGGGGAAAAGGAGCATATGTTTCAAGAGAATCTCACAGGATGTCTGAGAAACATATTTCAACTGAAGATTTAGATTCATCTAGGCAAATAAAAGCTTGAATTACTGAAACTGCCATTTTCTTGAATTAAAGTTCAATTTCTCTTGGAATATCCAGGTTTTAAGATTTTGTTTATTGGATGAAAAAGTGACATTTTCTGAGGAAAAAAACATCCTTAAAACCTTATTTGCTCTTTTGGAAACTCAGGTTTGGGCTGTTCAGGGACTAATTACTTTATCAGATACATCTGAGCCTCACATTTATATTAATCCCTCATGCCCAAACCAAACTTTTCAAAGTGGGGCCCAGCCTTTGGCTTTCTCGGGTACAGCCATACATACCACCAGCTCCTGCAGTCACAGCAGAAAGACGGAAGATGTGAGCACTAGAGACAGCTATGTTCTCTCATTTTTCTCTCTGAGAACGCTCCAATTCCTTGGCAACAACCCTAAGGCTTTGAAACTGATTGCTGCCTTCGTGAGCTTCAGCTGGGATACTCATGAGCAGAACCTCATCATAACCCGTGAGACTGGAACTCAGAAATGCTGAGCAGTTTCATCAGCCCAGAATCTCTATTGCAATCCAACAGTTTCTCCCCACCCAAGTTATAAAACTGTTTCCTAATACTCTCTTCCAAGAGATGGAGAATTTAAAATTGTCTGGAGTTCCTGACATGATCACTTAGGATTTTTAATATCCTTGTTCTGCTAAATTTCCACTTTCTGGGTGGAGGTGTATTTTTTTGTGTAAGTGTATATGCATGTTACGGTTCTTCAGGCTGCATAGTTTTATGTTTCCATATGTGCTTACCTTTCCCTGCTGTTAATGGAAGCTATGTGGAAGTGTCCTTGTGGAAGAATGTTTTAGAGAAGGGAATATTCAGCTGGGTGGGGTCTTCCTGTTAAAGCTTTTATTGCATTTCTAGAAGAAACATTTCTTACTGTGAGAAGCAATGAGAAAATCAGCTTGCTTACTGACCTAATTCAAAACCAGTTATGGAGTGTGCACTCACTGGATAACATCAGAAATACCTCAGCTTTCTAAATCCATCGGACCCATTTGTTTTACTCACACTGTAACACAGTTATTCTGAAAAGGGAGCATGTCCAGCAGAGCTCAACATCAGTGACATCCATAGACATGGTGATGGATGGAAACACCCATCCTTAAAAATTAGTGATTGTATTAAATGGCAAGGACTTAAATTTCAGGTTTACCACTGCATTTTAATATTGACAGTAAATCTGTTCTCTTCCATTTGCTGTTTTTTGGTATTTTTTTTTTAATTGCAATTCATTATTTCATTCAACCAGTAGCAAATACCATACAGAAAGGCAAAATGTAGTTCAGTCATAATTTCTTGAACTGAGTGTATAGTTGTTTCTACCAGTGGTGTTTGAAAATTTTCCTTTTTGGGCCAGTATCATTTCTCCATGTTAAAGTTGAAAAGATTAGGATCTGGAGCCTGAAAAAAAGGAGACACAGGATATCAGGGAGTTGTATCATTAGGAAGCTGTGAAATGGAACAGGTTTTTGTGAAAACTCAGTGGTCAGTATGAAATAATAGGACATCAGATGTGGTTTTTAATAGATGAAAATCTTTAAGCAGTTAAAATGATGTGAGCTAGAAGAGCACTTGCTTCACAACTATATCGTCAACAGAAACACAATTTTCTGTAGTCATTTGAAATTACAGGCAATTATAATTACATGCCAGAGGGAACTGAAGGCTGGCTTAGTGGCAGCATCACTGTTGTGGTGGAGCTCTGACAGCAGGAAAATGTATCATGATGGAGCACCTGAAGCTCTCCAGGAAGCCAAGGCAGAAGTGGAGGGATTCTCCCCCCATGCTGCTGCCAGTACAGGCTGTGGTGTGGGCAAGCTCTTCAGGCAGCACAACAGCAGCTCCACCTCAGCACAGCAGTGTGAGGCTGGTGCTGCTCATCATTCCTGCTTCCTCACAAGCATATGGAGCTCAGCAAGTGGGCTGGGAAGCACTGTGGTGGTCTTTGATTGACCTGGGCCATGTGCGGTGCCCCAGGGACAGACCTTGGCATCGGGACAGACCTTGGCATCGGGACAGACCTTGGCATCGGGACGCACCCTGTAACTTTCACTCAGATGAGATTCCATCCCATCTCCTGTCTTTGGCAATCTACATCACTTCAGTTCTACTGCTACCATACTGTGGTAGAGGCCATCATTGCACAAGGCTTTCATGTACACAACAAACATCAGACTTGGCTGCTTCCCTGCTCCCCCATCAGGATCTGGCACTGGCTTCCAAAGGCTCATCAGCTGGATCCTGACTCCTGTAATGAAGCTTGCTTTGGTTAGCCTTTTATCCCAGAATAGGGTGGGATTTGTTGTATGCTGAAGTCTTGTGTTGTGGGGCACAGCAAACATTTGTGGACTCATAGCTCTGCTCCTCCACCCTACAAAGCAAAGCAAGCCCTGGTGGTCAGGGATGACACTTGGTCATGTCAGCTGTGCGTACAAAATTGTATATTCCCTGTGTATTATTTACTATTTAACTCCTCTTCACATTCAGAAATTCTTTTCCTTCATTTCTTCTTTGCCTGAATTCATACCCTTTTGTTAGTTACTTCTGTTTTCCTTTTCCTTCTTGTTCATTGAGCTCCTTTTCCTCACAGCTACCACTTTTTAAAGTGTAGCTTTTCCTTCTCTCCGTACTATTTCTTTTTCTTTTCTGAATGAATATTTATCTTTTAATTAAATCACCAGGAGGCATATTTAGAACCCCCAGGGTTCACTTTGAACTATGAAAAGCAAAAGGCTTACTCTGTGCTATAAACAAAATGTTAATTTGAATTAATTGAAGGAAATGCTCTGCCTGTGATAGACTTGTTCCTGAAGTGCTCTGCCTATGATAGACTTTGTTTCTAAATAATTAATTATTTCAGCCAGAAAAGTAAACATTTGGCCCTGAATTTTGCTTCTGGTCCTGCCAGTGTCAGCCTGGAGCAGCTCTGCAGACATGAGCTGAATAGATCTCACTTGATATTGCTTCAGCCAAAAGTAATCTTTGGGCTGAAAGCACCATGGGAAAAAGCATTTTGGTCTGTGCTGTGTCCAAACACTTTATAACACTTTAGGTGATCTCACCCACCTCTAGTGCCTCGTTTTTCAGAGGAATGGTTTCCCTCACAGCTGAAACTGTGATGGGAAACTAACATGGTGACAACTGGAGTGAGGAGTAGCTGGGATTCAGGAGCCTGTTGGCTGAGGAAGGGGCTGTAGGAGTGAGGGGGAGAGACTGATGGATAGTAAGATCTCATCTGGAACAGGAGGGAAGTGTTCCTTGGCCAGGAGAAGCCTGTGGGGAGGGAAGGGGTAGGGGCATGTGCCAGTGCTTCTAATGTCCCTTGGCTCCCTAAAGTGTTGGCCTAAGATAATTCTGGTAGCTGTGCCTCTGGCTTTTGGTTCAACCTCCCTTCTGCACTTTGAAATAGGAGGGATAAATAGCTTCTGCTTTATCCTTCCTTCTTGTGAATGTTGAATCCTTGGTATACAGATCTTCATGATTATGATGTGGAAGAGGGGAAAAAAGAGTGCATAATGCTGAGGGAGAAGAAGAAAATAGTCCTTGGCAGAACTGCTTTCTGAAAAATAAGTACTCTTCCAAACTTCATTACACCTTTATTCCCCTCTACTCTGCACCTCTTTTGACAATTGTTGATGATCTGTTTGTTCTTCTCTTACATGAGTAGCCCTGCAAAAGGAGGTCAATCACACACAGCTTTTGCTCATCCGAAATGGAAGCAAATGCTACAGAGCTAAAAATTGCATCTGACTATTTTATGTCAGAACTACACACAGAGAAGGCATAACAATACAGAGCTAGAGATAAGTGGAGCTATTGCAGATATATAACAAATATTATCTTGCATGATATTACTATTTATTATTTCCTACAATGCATGATAAAAAGCTACTCCCCACTGGAGATGGGTTTATTCAAAGGCTCATGAAATTAGTCACATTAATAGGGGGGCTCTTAAAGAGACATTTCCAGGTTCCTATTGAATGCATGTACTGAGGATGGATGACTGGCCTTTTCACTCACCCTCATAGTCCTTCCAAAAGTTTCTGCTGACAATTTCCAAGAGGCACTTGGCAAAATAGCCCTTTGGTTTAACCCATAACCAATGCAGGGTCTGGCTCACATTTGTCTATTTTCCATGGCAACATGATTCCTCAGATTTAGTTTGCTGCATTACATCACAAGATTTCTTGTCAGCACAAGGCAAAGAAGGAAAAAAAAGTATTTCAAGAAGTTTCTTAATAATTAAAAGAAATAAATTGTTTTGCCTTTGGTCCTTTCCCAAGAGTCTGAGATTTAACATATTTACCAATTCTATTTCCAGTCTATACAGAGTCTTATAATGTATTAGAATCTTGTCCTTTCCAATAATATTTTTCATAAATTCCACAAGGATCAAATCACTCTTGGGCAGTGTCTACCTTCAAGCCCTGCTTTCTGGCATAAAAATAGCATTTACAGAACCCCAAACCAGGAGTCCTACAATGCAAATGTGCCAACAAAGTGCAAGTTAAAAATGACCATTAATTTTATATATAACAAAAGTGGGACAACGCATAGGTTTTAGAGCGTGTGAGAAAATTTTGAGTGAAATTGCTTGTTTCCACCAAAATAGAATTGCAGTGATGAGTTTTTAGATTTTCTATTATATAGAGTAACTTCAAGATAAGGAAGTCTTAAATATTATTAAACTGTAATTGAGGAAAAACTACTTAAGCCTATCAGTCTTTACAAAGTACTTATTTTTTCTGTACGTGAGGTGATTCTTAACGGGATTTGAAGAAATATTATTAGAGTCTTCTCTCCCTGGAATTAGAAAACTGTGGGGTCTAAAAAGAAATACCTGACTAAAAATTTTGATCACAGATTCAGAAAATTATTAGAAAAATAGATTTGTGGAATAGTATTATAAATATTGAAATCAGTAATACCTCTAAAGAGTTATAATTCCGCTCTGCTAACAGAACTCTTAGAGAGATTTATTCTCTCCCACTGAATAATATGAGTCTCAAATCTAAAGAGTGATTACTTTGGCAGTGAATTTCTAAAGTGTAGCAGTCAGGAGAAAGTACCTGCTTTTATGGAATTGCCCTTTGAAATATAAAGTTCAATCCTGCATTAATGAATCTGTGCACACTTTTGCCAGTGAATGCTACTGATGTTTTGTAGTGTCTTAGAAAGATCGTGTATTTTTATTTATTTGACAGTTTGGGGTTTTTTAATGCTACATTCTTCTTTTTAATTACAAAAAAATTATATGCCAGAAAGGAAGTGTCCTTCATGCTGTGCAGAGAGCTACTGACATGCTGATGTCTTGTTATTCCTCCAGGAAAAGTACCTGAAGCCTTTAATCATTGACTTTGAGAACCCAGTGAGGTACCCAACACTGGTGCTAGCTCCCAGCAAGCTCTACAGAGTGGTGAAAAACACCCAGGAGCAGAAATCCCACCAAGAAATGAACCTCCTGAATGTTCAGCACAGAAGAGCTGGCAAAGGCTTCCATGGAGAAATAAGTGCCTGTGGAGGTAGGAGTCTTTTCCTGTGAACCATGTTGATCTGGTTTAGAGATGGGACTTTCCCAACCCCTTGAACCTGACTCCTCTGCTGTGCACCTGAACACCTGACCTGGTGCCTAGAACTGCTGCTGATCTGCACCAATCAGACACAAATATCTTCCCTCAGTTTGTGTCTCAAAACATATTTTTAGTGTACAGCTTTTCCCTGGACTGAAATTTCTAATGATTATTTCCAGATTTTTTCTTACTTTTCACTGATTTGGCTTTTTTTTTTTTTTTTTTCTGGGGGGGGGGGGTTGTGGCTCAAAGCCCCATCCAACTTCTCACTTGTTTCTTTCAGTAACTGCCTCCCACATTTCTGCTGCATGGATTTGGAGAATGTTCGCTCTCACCTCTCTTTCTCTCTCTTTTCCCTCTCCCCCTCTTTTTTTAGCTCACTAATTCTCAGGCTGATTACCTCTTTCAAAAACCTCATGTTTCAAATCTCTCTCCCACACCTTCCTTATCCTGTGTCAAAGCATTATATGTTAGATCAGTCCAGTGACCAACTGAAGCATGTTTGGAAAATTAACACTGCTTTGCTGGCCTTAATTAAGAGGTCCCCAAATCCTTAGCTGAATCTTGACACTTGGACTTGGTCTGAAACACAGTAAATGAGTTTATTTGTGTGATAGCATTAAGAGACCCTGTAACATGACAGGAAGGGTGTGGGCAGGTATTGTTCATTCATGCTGGCATTCCTGAGGTGCCTTTTTGGCTGATGATGTGCCAAATTGTCCTTCCTTTATCTTAGTTTGCCAAACCCATTTTCTGTCTTAAATTCAGCTCCACTAATGATCAGCACAGTTTCAGTGCCAAGCCAGATACGGTTGGCTACTTATTTTAACCACAGAGTTGTCTAAATATTGCTCTGAGCTGCTCAAAATACAGCAGAGGTTCTTCAGATCTGCTCTCATCCATGCAGGTGCAGAAGGCAGCTAACTATTACCATCTGCTCTCTGGAACTATATTTGCAGGGGCAGCCAGAAAACAGACACCTGTTTGGAACAGGACTGTAAAATAAATCACAGCTAAATTATGGTGCAAGAAGGGTATGAGGGAACCAAAAATGGAAAAAGGAAATGGACAACTCATTCCTCACCCGAAGAGAAAAAAAAAGCCAACAACAACAAAAAACTAAAAAAACAAGTAGGGTAAGAGGGACAAAGCTGTTGGGGTTGTAAATTACATGTATACTGAGGAAATGGGAAACCCATTTGTAAATTTAGTTCAAGGAAAGGCAGATGCTGCTGCTGCACTTTCTGTCAGATCCTTTGCCAGTTTGTTATCTGTCAGGGAGGGGCTGATTGTTCAACTCTGGCTGAACCATGGGTAAGTTGACATCAGGCTGCTAGCTTTTCATGGAGAACTGTGCCTGGGTTTGTTCCTGGTTTTGGGTTCGTATAATCATGGAAGGGTTTGGACTTGAACGGACTTTAAAGATCATTTAGTTCAAAGATCATCCAGTTCCGATGATGGACAGGGACACCTTCCACCAGACCAGGTTATTCAGAGGCCTTTGAACACTTGCAGGGATGGGGTACCCACAACTTCTCTGGGCAACCTGTTCCAGTGCCTCACCACCCCCACAGTAAAGGATTTCTTCCTAATATCTATCTAAACCTGCCTTCTTTGAGTTTAAAGCCTTACCCCTTCATCATATGCCTGCATAAAAAGTCTCTCTTTCCCTTTCTGTAGGCCTTTTTTATGTATTGGAAGGCTACTACAAAATGTCCTCAGCCCCAGCAGGCTCAGCCTGTCCTCACAGGGGAGCTGTTCCAGCCCTCAGTTTACCTTCATGGCCCTCCTCTGGACCTGCTCTAATGGGGTTCCCAACCTGCTGCCACTGTCACTTCTGCTGAGTGACTTCTGCCACCTTTTTCACTCTTGCAGGAGCACGTCCCTTACAACTGCTAAGTGCTCTCATAACCCCACTGATGACTTTAAGCAGCACAACAACAAAAATGGGCTGGTGCAATTAGAAACCAGATTTTCTTGCAGTTTATTTCTGGCTGCTATGTGAAGGTGAAGTAAAATTACTTAAAATTAGGACCCCACCATTTCACAGAATCACAGAAATTCTAGGTTGGAAGAGACCTTTAAGATCATTGAGTCCAACCCATGTTCTAACACCTCAACTAGATCATGGCACCAAGTGCCACATCCAGTCTTTTTTTAAACTCTTCGAGGGATGGTGACTCTACCACCTCCCTGGGTATATGATTCCAGTATTTGACCACTCTTTCTGTAAAATACCTCCTCCTTAATTCTAGCCTGTATGTCCCTTGGCGCAGCTTGAGACTGTGTCCTCTTGTTCTGTCTGTTGCTGCCCAGAGAAAGCGACTGACCCCCAGCTCACCACAGCTCCCCTTCAGGGAGTTGTAGAGAGTGATGAGGTCACCCCTGAGTCTCCTTTTCTCCAGGCTGAACAGCCCCAGCTCCCTCAGTCGTTCTTCATATGGCTTGTGCTCCAAGCCCCTCACCAGCCTCGTTGCTCTCCTTTGGACATGCTCAAGCATCTCAACGTCCCTCCTATTTACTTATAATTAGGACCCCTGGCATCTTGATTGTAAGATTTATCAAAATTTAAATATTGGTAATATAGTCTTTGTTTATCAGCTTTTATCTGCTCAGATTCCAAACTCCACATAAACATTTATTTACTTTTAAATACATTTTCACAACAGCAAGTTTGTGAAACTGGATCGTGGGCTTCAGGCAAAGTATTGTCCTAATACTGCTTAGAAACAACTTCTTTCCTCTCCTTGTGTTATGAATCATGCTACATCTTTTCAGTCATCATTACTTCTTTTATTTTCTAAAATTAAGTGAAACAGTTGTTTCTCCAAGACATTGTGTCATTATGTTCTGTAAAGTGTATAAAGCAAATGTTTTCTTCTATCTGTGTGACCTTATCCTTGCATTTGACTTCAGCTTGTTGACATAGATTTTAATTGCAGGTCCTTCTCCCATCAAACAGTGATAAATCTTCAAAGGAATGCAGCCATGGCTCTAAATCACCATGCATGGGTGTGTGTTTGACACCTCAGGTTACCCCCTAGTTCAGGATAGTCGGGGATTCAGGAGAGGAAGTCTCCAACAAGACAGCAAGGTTATTTTGAGCAAGTTTCCTTGCGTGTGCTGCTCCTTTGGTTTGGAAGAGACAACATTATGCAGTAATTTAGGCTTGATTTCATAAATAACAGCCTTGGCTTCCAGTCTGATTCAGTCTTCCTTTGCTTCACATTTTCCGGGCATTTCCTGCCAAGCTACATTTTCCTTAGCAGATTGCTCTCTGCTATCTCCTGGTTTCTCTTACATCCAGTCCCTTTAGGCACCATATCACATCTTTTGAGCTGTACTTTCCTGTGAACTGTGGAGGAGCTGAATGGAAACTGCAGTTCGAGGAACTGGTAATTTGGCAGGACCTTGCTCGTGCCATAAATCAAACTGACAATAAATCACTAACTATTATTTGGTATGGCTAGACCTGAAATGAATATTGCATTTGGAAGAGTCTTTTTTTCTTTCTATCCTGAGAAGCCACATGTTTCTATTTTTCTGTCCAAAAATGAGGACCAGCAATATTATTCTTGGGTATAGGAAATTAAAACAACTTTTAATCTGTGGTATAAATATTATTTGCCTAAGCTAATGTTTTCATAATGCTTTTTTTGTTGTCTCACAACCTAATAGCTTAGAGGTGGTGTTTCAGTTAGTTCATGCTAGTATATTAATCCTTCAAAAAGAGAAGAGAAAAAAATTTGAAGAGGAAAAGTGATTGTCTTTCTCATTAACAATGTAACGCTGGCATTTAGCTTTTTGGGGGTTTTGTAAGACTTACTACAAAGCTGCCTGTGTTTTGATGATAATATATAAAAATTGTGTTTATGGATATATTACTACTATGTACCTCTAATAATGAGATGTTGTAAAGCTCACATACAGAATTTGTTAACTTATAAAGTAAATAAAAAAACAAAACCAGACCAAACAAATTGGGCCAAGCTTCTACATCTTGAAGGTGAAGCAGGAATGACTTAATGCTTCCTGGATTCAGAAGCCCCGTTGTACAAGCAAATGGAGAGAGTCCATCTGTGAGAGCTAGGAAAGGAGGAAAAAAATCCAAGGTACTTATTCAGAGTCTATTTTCAAGCCTGCTGGCATCCTGATGCTGTGGGTTAGATCTGCGAGTCTGAGCCAGCTGAGGTTGAAACTTGACCCTGGCAAATGGAAAAAAGAAACAGCTGTTGAGCTGCAAATCCAGGTTTTCTGTGCTGCTGAGATGTCTCTCTGCTATCAGTCTTGGGCCTCAGGGAAGCTGTCTATCCAGAGAATATGCTGTCTGGGTCAGCAGCAGCCAGGTCAGGAAATGAAGTAATTTCACATATTAAAGCTCTCTGAGAACCCTGGTAGCCTGCAGTGGCCCATCCTCAGGGATTGCCCACATTTCACCAATCAAATAGCGCAGTAGATCAGCAGTGACTTCTGGCTTGGCGCCGGCTGATCATACCAAACAGAAAGAGGGTTTATTTCTATAACCAACAGCAAGACTTGGTTCCAAGGTTGGGAAATATTCAAAACCACATTTGGATTGTACAAATGTGTTGTCTTCATGGCTGGTTGTGTGAATGTTATTTTTGGTGACTGGTATCATCATTTACGGCATTGTGGAACATTAGGTGTGCAGATGCTGCCAAGTGATAAAGTGGCAGTGTTATCAGTTTGTGTTAGCTCAGCACTTAGGAAGTCAAGATCTTAGCAGCACTGGTGCAATGTGTTCAAGTGCTTATTTGTCCCACAAACTCTACTAAGACACCTCTCTCTCCCATCCCTGTGAGAAATGATTATTTGAGTTGCACAGATGTTTGGGATATGAAGAAGTGAACATTCAGGTGCTACAAATTGAATATTGCTCCTTGTGCTCAGGAGACAGTTTGAATCTACACACCAAATCTGTATTGAAAAGAGACAGGAGAATTATGAAACTTCTCAATGAAAGACAGGCTGTGTGAAATTAGGTTTTTGGCACCAGTTTAATTTCAAAAGTCGTCTTTAGTTCTATTACAGAAACATACTTGGTAAAGTCAATTCTGTATTTCCAGTGAAGCTGAGCAGAATCACTGGAGAATTTCTTTAGATTTCTCTTCACTCTGTGAAAAATAAATGAGTTCTGTTTGCAGAGATTGCATGTACCTCAAACTCCCTGCTGTAGAATATTAATAAACTATTTTTACACAAAAAGCTCTCAGGTAAACTGGGCTTTTGTGAGAAAACCTTCAAGATTAGTTCTTTTATTACTGGCTTTATATGATCCAAATCCAATCTGGCCTCATTAGCTCCTGTTGCACAGAAATGGCAAAATGCTTGAGAGCATTGTGTCTGAGCAATCATTTCATTGAGGCCTTTCACTGGGCTAAGATGATGAGTGGTGCTCCCCAGCCTGCGGCAAAGCCCCTGGGGTTTACTGGTGTGACATGGACTTTTCCCAGTCAGCCACCCTGCTGGGGCAGCTGTCCTTGCCAGCAGTACCAGACCATGTGCAGGATTTGCTGTGGTGCCACCCTCGTGTGAGCCAGGGCAAGGTTTAATTGAAGCTTCTATGCACCCCCGTACTATGAGATATGAGTCAAACTTTAGGCGTTCTCTAGCTTTTCAGAGAAAGACATTTTCTGTCTCTACTAGTCATATTTATTTTTGCCTTTCTAAGCTCTGAGGGCTGTAAAGCTGGTCCAGCTTCTTTATGCAAATGTAATAAAAACATTCAAAAAATATCCCCTGAAACACAAATTGCTAGGTTGTATTAGAATGGATTCTTGTACTCAAACACAATTCTCACTTAAATGCAGCAACTAGGACAAACATTTACTCTGTAATAAGTTTTCTTTTTTTAAAAAAGGGAATCAAAAGAGTTCTTTAAAAAATATCTGAATATAGACTTAACCAAGAGCCCAGGATGGTTTTAGGAGAAGAAACATCCACTGGTTTTGGAAAGTAAAATATATTTATAGCTGTCTAAAATACATAATGAAATATTTTGGTGTCCTTGGAAGGTATGTATCATACGCTTGGGGTTTTTTGGAGTGAGAAAAATAAAATATTCTCTTTTAGCTAACTTGAGAAAAGTCAAGCCCTTAATCCTTGTTTCCTTCTGGCAGTTCTTTGTCATGCTGTGCTATGAACGAATGCAAAATGGCAAGTCAGACTTTGTAAATGAGGGGTGAGAAAAATGGGAATTATATTTTTAGAAAAAGAGAAAACTGAGACCTAGAGACCATTTGAAACAAACCTGCTTTCAAAAATACTATCTGTAGAAAAAATTAAGGGAGCACAGATTCATAGATGGCAGGCCTACAAAACTGAAAGTCTGAGAGGAAGTCTTCTTAACCTGTTCTAGACCATGTAGACCAGCCTGGAAAAATACTTCTTGCCTCCAGAGACTGTTAAAATTTGTTCTCTCTCATCAAGATGCATAGTTTATTTAATCTGGATTGTCTGGATAAGATTGCGATCTGGGTTATTTAGCTGTTCACACTCATTAAAAAAAAAAAAAATTATTTAGTTTTGCAGTATGAAAATTATTGGTACAGGTAAAAGTTGTTAAACACTAAGATCATAAAGCAATCGTCTTACAAAAAATATAGATATAAATAAAATTTCTAAAAATATACCTAAATAATTGACATAAGTACAATAAATATATGGGATAAATCCATTTTTCTGTATATCAGGCTGTGTTTTACAGTTTATGATTTTTGCTTATTAACTAGATTCTACTGCTTTTCAGTGATCTGAGACCTTTCCTCCTTGTTACCATAATTTTCAGAATTTTAGTTAGTGTACCTCATCTTCCAGTATCTTGTTTTCATTGATAGATTGGGAGAGGAAAATTAATTGTCTTTGCCCTTTTTTTCTGGATGTCACATGATGTAGTTATAGCAGCAGTCTAGACTAAATAAGTGAACCAAAGACAACTGTTAGAAAGGAAAGCTGTTGTTGAAAAACACTTTATCAATTTAATATGCTTTGGTTTCAGGTTCTAAGCTTGACTCTTCTGAAATTTTGACAGAAGATTTGGATATTTTCAACATAATTTTTCTCTAAGTATATGCAATCTGTGATAGACAGCTCACATGTAATATCAAAACTAATTTGCAGAAAATCTGCGTTAAAGGAAAAAGTGAGGTATTGTTTTGTTTGAGTTTTTTAATTGAAAAAAGTATTTCAATTTTTAATTGAATAAAAAGTATTTTAATTTATTTTGCCTAGGTATTAACAGTACAGAGAGCTCAAAAACTGTGGTGCATATTGGAGAGAGCTCTGGAATGCTCAAGACTAATTAAAGTCCATCTCCATCCAAACCCCCCAGCTACGTTGCACAGGAGTCTCGAGCAAGTATTGGGCAACTTGATCATCAGTTGCTACCTCTTGGCACCTTCCATGCAAAGTGCAAGGTTTTGTTCTGAACTCTTTCTGTTCTTCATATTTTTTACATAAATCTGCACAGATAGTTCCATATTCTTCAACATGCCTTAAGCTGGAAAAAGGCACTGATTTACACGGCTACACATTGCTTTAGACTCGTAGCTTTGGGCTGCCTTTTTAAGTCACTGGCAGGTGATATAAACCCATGAACACCTTTAAATAGCTACATATTGCCTCTGGACCTGTGTGCAGTCTGATTTACACTGGCTGTTAAACTGACATTATTCACTACTGTTTTTCCTCATATTCCTGCTATTCAGAAATCCATGCAGTACACAAATCAAATTCCAAAGATTAAATTAAACTTTTGCATTTGTGTGCACTCTCATACCTCTTGTTTTTACTTCTTGACCCTAAGAAGACCTTGTATAGTATTTCCCAGTGAGCTGAAACAGTCCTTAGAAGGCATGGGTAGTGGGAATTTTGCAGGACAAAGTGGAGCATTGCCCAGACAGTCACTGCAGGGGAGGAATGAATTGTTGCTACTGTGTGAGCCTTTGCTTCCAGTTATCTGGTTTGTGTTTGTTTATGATGCATGAATTATACAACACGGGCAGGCTCTTTCAATTACTTAATAAAATACAAATATGTAAATACAGGTACCATCCCCAACACACTGCTTTCAATTCTTATCTACTGCAGCACATTTCCTGGATTTTACTCCTTCTAGCTCTGCTGGTAGTAAGTGTTGATTTGATAAAGAAAACAGGAAGTAATTCTTAATTTCAATAATTCATGGAAAATGAACAGAAACTATGATATCTGTGACACATGAGAGCACACATCTCAAACTGGAGTATTAGTATTCAGTGCTGGGACTGTAGCCCTGGAACATATGCTTAAAACATTTCTAAGCCCCTTCAGAATACCAATTCAATTGAAATTCAGTAATCTGTTGAAATAAGTCAACACAGAAAATTATGATATAATTGGAGCTCTTTAATTGCCAGTTATGTCCTTTGGTTGATCCCCTGAAACAATGCTATTAGTATTTAATGTAAAATTTATGCAGTAAAAAACGTGAATTTATGGGGTGAAAGGACAATCTTCCATTTCATGAAATATAACTGGCAGATGGAAACATGAAATAAAGTGCCTCCTGCCAGCTTTTACTGTACCTGCTAATAAACTTTCCTGCCTTGAGACATTAGAAAGAGTTTCTTTGGGACAATTAGGACTTACTGAAGGATCTGCTCTTCCTCCACCTTCACAACAGTGCAGCTTTTTTTATAATTTTTAATATATGATGCAGCACTTCGGTTAAATGGGTGGTTGAGTGGAGTTGTGTGTCTCTTGCTGTTAACACGAGAACATGCCAAAGCATGGCAGAGGCTGTTGTGGAGTTTAGGTCCCTTAAAGGATAATATTCTACATGGGATTTAAGAGTGCAAAAGGTTTAGTGCTGCCTGAGTGGAGTTTACCCCAGCTTGTTTTACCGACTCCTTCCCCAGAATTTTAAATCTATTTTGTTTTGGTTTAACTGCAGCCAGCAACTAAGCCCTTCACAACTGCTTGCTCAGCTCCCCACCCACCCCCAGTGTGATTTGGAGAAGAATCAGAAAAAGGTTAAAACCATGGATTGAGACAAGAATAGCTTAATAATTACAACAAATCTTGTAATAATAATCACAGTAATAATAATAATGATTACTTAGAATAAGCACTTAAACCATCAGTGTGATATCAGCATTATTCTCATACTGAATCCAAAAACAGCACTATACCAACGACTAGGAAGAAAACTAAATATATCTCAGCTGAAGCCAGGACATCTGCCCCATCACCAAGCTGAGACCTCTTCATCTGGCTCCTAGCTGTGGGGCTTTGAAAGGGTAGACACAAGTTCCTACATAAAGGTGTGGCTGTGCTACAAAAATACATTCTCCAAACATAGAAGATTTCAGAGCCATTTCATTTACAGCAATTTCCTTATAATGTCATGCTTTTAATATCATGTTTTTATCTTGGATTTTACACTACTGCCTTTTCTCTCAGCACACCAGTCCATGAATTTATCTTATTGGCAGGTAATCCAGTTTTGTGAGCAAGCGCAGCTGCAGATGAACGGATACAGGTTTTTCCTCCAAACAGGAAACCCTTTTTCTCCTCCTCCACTCCATAATACACCTCTCTAAGGACAACAGCAGGTTGCATTTAGTCTCAGATCCCAAAAGCTTTTCTCTGAAAATAGAAAGAGCTTTTCTCTTTTCACAGAAAAATATTTTACAGTTTGAAAGTCTATTGTTTTGGATCTTGGAAACCACTGCTGTACTCATGTGATTGCTACTTTGAGTTCAGTTATCTGTGAACTTTAGCAAACAATCATGTCCCACAGAACCAGACTGATGCCATTGCTATGAGGGCCAGAGGCTCCTATGCTGCTCCTCCTCATCAGCAAAGGTTTGTAACAAAGGTTCCCAATATGATTTCAATGGATTTGACATTATTTCACTGGGGCTGTTAGAATATTTAAGTGTGGAATGATTTCAGTAATAAATACAAACTTGTAGAAAACTGTGTGGGGATTTTTGGTGAGTTTTAGCACAATTCCTTTGGTTTCTTCTATGTGGCACTGTTAAAATGTTCATCAGGGGTTAAGTCTGAGTGTGTACTCTTTAAAAAACAGTCTTCTGTAGGTATTTTGGCTTCATATCACCTGATACATTATGTACAAGTTATACATTACATAAAAGTTAGTGGAGGATGTTTGGCTTTCATTGCTGTAATATTGGAATGGCTGATGCAACCTGAATATTTTTTATCATCTCATTAAAAATCAACATTCCAGAATGTTCTTATATTTTTGTTGGTAATTAAGGAGTAAAGGATGCATCATGTAATAAAATTTTTAATTTCCTGTGCTTTTGTAGGAAGATATGAAATAAAGATACAGCACCATTAGTAGAAGTATTTATTGAGACTATGAAAATTCTATGAAAAACAACAAGGGTTTTACAATGCAACAAAACTGCATTATGAATTTCTCACAAGACAGCATCAGATGTTGTGAGGGCTGCTTTCCCATGCTCCCCAAAACACCTCCCAGCCATCAGGGAGCAGCTGCTGAATGGCTGAAGAGCTGTGCACTCCAGCTGCCCCCACCAAGCCCTCTGCACTCTCTCACTCTGCAAATCACTTTGCTTTTTCCACCACAGGGCTTTTAAGGCATATGTAGAGCGAAGAAGGTCAGCAAGAAGAAGCCTTCTAGACTGAGTGTTGGAGAGAGTCTGCAGTCCAAGAGGGACCTCAGAAATTCCATGCAGAAATCCTCCTGAGTGCCCACTTAACTGCCCAGCATAGTGAGAGCACACGAGACAAGCAGAAAATCCAAACCTGGGTTCCAGGTCATGCAGCAACTTAGCAAAAGGGCCTCTGTTGGATATGTGAGAGGGTTTAAGACCTTCAGACTCCTTGGCCATACTTGATTGTCAAATTTTGCATATTTATAATAGATAGGAATCAGTGCATGTCTTGAACACTTTGTACTGTGTGCAGTTATGTTTATTTTTAAAGCTTGGTGTGAGGAGGGAATGTTTCAGCACAAGTGTTGCACTTTGGTTAATAATTGACATGTTTAACATGCCTTTTCTATGGCAACTAAGAGCATTCAGTTATACATATACATTGACCTTGATGTCAAAGATTACCTCCTCTCCACGTGAAATTACTTGAAGTCCTGCTTTTACTGTGTTTAGTGAATGCTTGAGAAGCTGGACTGTAACCAGAAAATCCAAGGGACAGCAAACCACAGCATTTGGGCAGAAGAAAGTGGCCACAGATAAGGTCAATTGTGACAGTGGTCACAAGGGTTTGCAGGTGAAGAGAGAGGCGAGAATGTTGATTCCATGTTCAGAAAGCTTGATTTATTATTTTATGATATAAATACTACATTATAACTATACTAAAAATAAATAGAAGTAAAAGTTCTCAGAAGGCTAGCTAAGCTAAGAATAGAAAAGAATGAATAACAAAGGAGCTCTTTCCGACTCTGTCCAAGATAGCTCAGTCCTTGATTGGCCATTAATTGTAAACATCCAAGAGGGGCCAATCACAGGTGGACCTGTTGCATTCCACAGCAGCAGATAACCATTGTTTACATTTGTTGCTGAAACTTCTCAGCAGCAGCAGGAAAAATCCTAAGAAAGGATTTTAATGAAAAGATATCTGCGACAGGCAATGGCAAGAACTTGTAAGTTTAAGTTGGCCCTTGCCATCTCAGTGAGTGAGATCAGACACCTGGCACAAAGATATGTCTTGAGATGGGTCAGTTGTGTACAGGAACTCCTTAGGACAATAAGAAAGTTGAGAAATCAGAGGCTACAAATTATTAAACTTATTATTAAAATTAAATCCATGGGGAAACCTGGCAAGTGTTATTGCTATAGCCAAGCATTCCCTTTGCAGTAGATTTACCTCCACTCCTCATTCCTTACAGAATATAATCATTCAGTGGGTTAGCTTGTTTCTTTTTTTCTTTAATATCACTTTTCTTTTGGGTTTTTTTTTTTGTTTTTGGGGTTTTTTTGGGTTTTTTTGTTGTTGTTGTTGTTTTTTTTTTGTTTTTTTTTATCCTGTATACTACTGTTTTATGTTGATAACATAAATATCATCACTGAGTCCCTATTGAGGAGGTTGAGTAAATGACATCCACAACTCCTGGACTGCTTTTGAGGATAAGAATGTTTTTAACCTCCCAGGCTCACTGTAGTGCTTATAAAATGTATATGGTTCTGCATATATCTGTACATATAGATAGGCACACATGCACCACACACACATATATACAGATATATTTTTATGACACTTTTATCCTCCATCTAAAGTGTAGTCTTTTCTTTTGCTCAGGTTAATTTGATACTTTCTCTACATCTAAGTCCTGCTTGACTCAGTTTAAAACTCCTATAAGCTCTTCATCATCTCATGGGAAAAAGAGAAGTTAAAGAAAATGCCCTGTGAACCTGAAAGGCACTCAGCAATTGCCTGAGTTCTGGTTTTTAAGAAATGGATGTAAAAGCATCTAAAGCATCTGTGTCACATGCATCCCTCCCATTCCCATGAATATCCTCCAAACTAGAGCTATACAGAAGTACCTCAGCAACTGCTCCCTCCCTTGCCCTCCTCCCCACCCAGCCACGTATTTCCCACTGGAAAACATTTTCCTCCCTTCTGCCCTCTAACTCTTATTCCCTCTTAATCTTTTGAGCTCTCTCAAGCAGAGTGACAGGATTTGTTGTTAAAGCACTGCCCCTGACAGGATGGTCACTGGAGGCCTTCAGGTGTTTGTCACAAGAAAGGAAGAACAGCAGCCCTGGGGCAAGAGGTGACCTGTCTTCTCTTGTTCCTGCTTGGTTCCTGCTGGGAAAAGCAGTGGGATGAAGTGGTTTTACAGAGCAAACTCCTAGGATTCTACTTACAGCTCAGGCTTTTGTGAGTGTCTCTCTCTGGTGCATAGCTTTTGACCAAAATCAGAGTTAAAGGATATACTCATGTGCCATTCTGAGAGTCAGGTCTTCTCATGCCAGGCCCAGCTCACGCCTTTCCATTTTTCTGTGGAACAGTGATAGAACCCACCTGCTGTCACCCTGGGATGGGCTGTACTCTGTTTAGAAAGGAGTTTGTGCGCCTGATGGGAGACTGCCTATTTCTTCCAGTCTATGAGTTATCATCAGAATCTACAATGCAAACGAAGCAAATCTGACTGAAACTTAAAAGGAAAAAAAATCGAATAGAAAAAAAACCAAAACAATTATAGAACACCAGTCAGTTTACTTCAACTAGCAAGTTGAAGGCAAAGTAAAACTCTACTAATGGTGTACTACACATTTTGCAAAAGAAATTATGCTTTTTATGATGATCTTGAGGGATGTCAAGTTCTTAAGCAATTTAATGCCACTCAATAATACCTAAGAAATACTGTTTGAATGGATATATTGTGAAGAGTAACATTCCTAAATCAGCTGGTGTCCTGCATACATTTACACAGATTAGATGTAGCTATCTTACCATTACTGTTAAATTTGGGGAAGATTTCCACAGCTGACTGCCAGATGATTGATGCTTCCCATTTGTTCTTGAAATACATCTGGAAAAGGCACAGATTAAGAGCTAAAACTGTAACCATACAAATAGAGGATATATCAGGTAATGAAGTTAGATTTCTTTTCGTTTTTTCAAAGAATTAATAACCTGAAAAGGTAAGTTTCTACTTGTTCTTCTGAAACAACATAATGAATGACTTTTTGTTCCAGTTTCTTATGTGGGACATAACATTCAAAATATGTTGATTGGTTTTTTGCTTTGTATGTCTGCACTGCTATGTACAGGGGGCTTTGTGACTCTGATTTGCTCAGGTACTAATTTGGTGCTGAATGAATTCTCATTCTGAACACAGAATACAATACAAAGTAAAATAGATTTCTGAAGGCATTTTGTGCACAGAATATGATTAAGAAGCAATCAAGCACAGGAAACCCACTCAGTCTCCTACCTTGTTACTGGGTAGCTGGGTCATGCTGAAGGGGATGGATTTAAAGCAATTCATTATTTTACAGAAAGATAAGCTTGAAGATGTGTGGGCGCATGGATAGCTCCCCCTCCCCAACAGCTTCCTGGAGTTTATTAAAGCAACACAGTAGAAAAGGATGGAAAGAACTGAATTATTTTTCTTTCATTATAGGACAGCTTTGCATTTTGATACTTCTGCAGTTAATCAGTTTCCTTCAATTTTTCTCATGGCATCTTTTGTAAACTCAGGTATTTGGAGATTTCATTTACTTTTCTAGATATGCAATTAACGTTCTGGTAATACATGGTGGACAGCAATTCTTGATTCTAGACATTGACAGTAGAGGATTAGATAGCCCAGCCAGTTGCTCCTCAGTTTTTGGATTTTTGTTTTCATTAACTGAATAGGTTGGATCAGAACTTTCAAATTCTAGCATTGTAAAACTTCTTGTATACCCTGCATCCTTCACTAAAAAAATTAATAGGCCTGGAGTAATTCTGAAAGTGCTGTGTTAGGATTATGGGCATCAATGACTTGCACTGTGCTACAAAAGGAAAATTCATGATAAGCATCGAGGAAACTTGTCGCCTGGGGTAAATTTCCAGAGGATAAACAGAACTTGCCAAGTACCTTCCATTCCAGCAATGCCTCTTTATAAAAACAACCTGAAATAGTCCATTACCTTTATTAGGAAGTCCCTTCCCAGAAAAGGTGTTATCCCTCTGTGTAACAAGGTGCCATGCATCAGAGAGCAAAGACAGTTTCTTCCCCAGATTGCCAGTCTTCTGCTGCCCTCTCAGATCCTCTGTTTCATATAGGCTGGGCTAGGAATGGTATTGGCTGGATGATTACAGGTGGACAACCAAACACTGACTTGGCATTCTACTTGCATAATTCAATCAGCTAGGAATAAGATTCCCTTTCCATGGCAAAGCTCTGATGTCCCTGTCTGCTACTCAGACTTTGCAGTGGAAAATGAGTTCTGTTCATAGATGGAGGAGCAGGCTTGGGTGGCAGATGCAAAACTCAGAAGAGTATGATGATATGACACATATTAGAGCAAGCCACTTCTTTTAATGGGAATGTCAAGGTCCTTTAGGGACAGGCATTCCAGTTTATTCTCTGTCCAGTCTTCATCACTGGTATCTGATTCATCAATACTGTAGGAAAACATGATGCTACAGAGAAATCTAGGGGTTGCTTTCCTCTGAGGTGAAATAATGGAGGTGGCAAAATCATGGGGCAACTAATTTTGATTTACTAATAAGCACTGAATACTGTGCTGGGGAAAAGTATCAGGAGGTGTCTGCCTCCTTTATCTGAGTTTGCAGAAAAAACCACATTAACCTGAAAAACTCTTTCTTTGAAAAAAATATATTTATTGCTGACAGTTTCATATATCAAAATAGCTTCAATGGAGATGTTTCCACACAGAACAAAAATGCTATTTGGAGGTGTTTGTTTTCATTGCCTTTCAGGGATTTGTTCTGTGCAATGTGTGAAAAATAGACTCCTGTGTTTACAGTCATACAAATTACACCAGCCTCTGTGTGCTGCCTGTTCTCACAGGCATTGTTTTATCTCTTAGCCTCCTTTCAGCAGGTCTGGAAGGCAGATCCAAGAGGTGTGTGGGGGGCTGCAGAGATGAGCAGCTTTGGCTGACAGTCCCTGGGATGCTGCAGAGCACTGGCACTCCAGACCCTTGTCTTACGTAAAAGAGGACAGACACGCTGGAGGAAGGGACACGATGTGCTGGCCAGGGTGGCAGCAGGTCAGACTCACTGGGCAGGATAACAGGAGGCTTTTGGGGGCTGAAGTGATTTCTAAATATGAGCTGAAGAGCTCACATCTGTCCTCCCTTTCTGAAGTGCTGGCACACATAGCTTTAATGGCTGTTCCTAGGGCTTTAGCTTTCTGAAAGGGAGTTACAAGAAACAGCTTAGCCAAAACGTGACTGACAGGCAGAGCTTGGGAGAGCAAATTGTCCCCATGAAAGGAATATGGTCCAGCTCTTTACACTCAAGATAAATTTAGGAATGGCTGGCAAAATTACCCTGTTGGCAAAGATATTGGTATATAGTAAGTACCAATAAGCTCTGCTTTTATCCCCTTACCCCTACCTCATCTCTTACAAGGTCAAGAGACTTCGATTCACTTAGTTTGAGGTTATTTTGGTTGTTGCTCTTTGTTGTCCTTTTATTCAAGTCTTAGCAGATCAGACAGACTTCAAATCCTTCTCTGCTTGGACTCTACATTGTCCTGTGCCATCAATGGACACTGTGGCCTAGAGCTGTCCTGTGGAAAACACCCATGGAGGCCTGGGGTGAGGGCAGAGCAGGATTGTGCTGGTGAGCCTTCTCCACACTAACATGCCCCTCCTTTAGGGAACTTACCCTTTTCCAGAGCACAAAGTTTTTTGATTGTGCATCTTGCCTTCCTGAAAGAGGAAACTTAAATGTATGAATTTGCAATGAAAAGCAAAGCCTGCTTGCCTCTCCTTTAGAGGGCTTTGTTGGAGCCATACCTTTTGCTGGCCATTGTGGAGGACCAGGAACAGTCACACTGAAATCCCAAGTGGAGATTTTCTGAAAGCTGAGAATCCACCTCCTTTTCCCACCAGAATAATTGCCATCAAAACTGACTCAGAAATCTATTCTTCTATTATTTCCCTCAATAATTTAAATGTTAATTACTTAATTATTGAAGAGACTTTTTTGTTCTCTTCTATAATATAGTTATTATTTAGAAATCCAGGAATTAATTGTCATAAGAACAGACATTCTCCTCTGCAAGGGAAAGTATAGATTCCATTTGTCACCCTGACTGTAAGATTTCCTTGCTCTCCAGTGCTGCAGCTGTCACAATACTCATGACTGTTTTCTTAGAATGACATGCACTTGGAACCCTGTACAACTGTGGTTGTCATTTCTCTACCCACCCAGACACCTGGGCTACAAGTTTCCCTTCAAGCATTTAATCCCCAAGACAATGTGCAACCACTGTGCAAAATGCCTCATTTTCTGTAGCTAGCACTCTTCCCTCAGCTGTGTAAGAACAGTTTCACCTTTTCTCAGCATTATAAATGTGGCAGATAGGCAAAAGCAGTAGCTGGAAACATGAGCAGAGGGTAAAGCCCCATGCTGTTGTCATTATCCTGACCTTTCACAGCATAGCTGCAGAAGCTCCCAACTGAAATAAATGCTAAGACAATTCCATACTAAGAGTAAAAGAGTAATTTTTACCAGAAGTGAATTTAATTTTCATGGTCTTTTTTGTTTTCCAGGTACAGAATACATTCTTGATTGATTGCTCTGCTTAACTGCACAACTCTGACCTCAGTGGAGACAGCACTCTTACAGTTCCTGGTGGTGAGCTCTGCCCATGCTGAGCAGCAGCACAACAGCTAGGAAACACCTCCTGGATGATGCTAATTTTATCTTTTTGCTGTTGTTGTTGTTGTAAAACACTTCTGTACCCCTTTTCCCAGTAAAATCCATGTTATTAAGATGCTCTCCGGGCCATGGCACTGCTCAGCATAGGAAGGGGCAGGAAGGGGAAGGGGGAAGTCTTGGGGAAGGCTTGGAGTTCTGTCTCCCAGCCTGTCTGGGTGGGGAGACCTAATGAAAACCATCAATGTGAGACAGGAACAAGCACAGATTGTAGCCTGGGGTCCTCCTGGACCCTTTCCATTCTGACTGCATCCCAAAGATTATGTGAGGTGCACTCCCTGCACAGACAGCTGGGATTGCTTCATCTGCAAGTTTCCTTGACTTGACACTTCAAAATAATCTTTCAAGTGTTGAGCTTTTTCATTTTTCTCTTTTTTTTCCTGAGTAGTTCTGTCTGTAAAAATATTGACTTGGCAAATCAAGAAGTAACACCTAGATTTCTCCATAAAAATTAATATTGAACTTGGGATTGAGGACTCAAAACTCTGTTAATGCTGCATTTTATTGCTTTTATTGATGATCAAACATTACCACACATCATGCTTTTAAAGGGGAGTTTGAGGAGCTAGATCCCTCTGGGAGATGAATTTTAATTCATGGTTATTTATCTTTTTATACAGACTTTGTTGTTGAGTTTGGAGTTTTTTTCTCTGTAGGAATAAATGCTTATAATCTGTTGCAGCCCTACCTGCCTATCAGATACTTGCTCATAAATCTGCAGTCGAACACCAACTCATTATTTCAGAGACTGAGAAGAAAAAAGTTGGTTCAATGATTTTTGTCTATTTCAGAGCCTGACTAAAAGCCATTCCTAAAACAAGCTGAAAAGCAGCACAGCCCTGATCACTGATTTGCATTAGAGAATTTTGGTCAAAAGCTTGCAGTGAGTCTGCTGTTCCCATTTGCACAGTCATTTAGGACTCTGGAAATCTCAGCCTAAGACTATGAAGGATTTGGGGAGAGACTGTAGTTACATCATGAACTGGCTTCACTGGAGACTGCTCTTTGAATTGTCCAAATAGTTCTCACTGTAGCAGTGTTGGCTGGAGTTGGGGGTTTGTTGGGTTTTTGGTAGTGATGATGTCTGTTGTACAAGGCCTTTTGTCTTTAGCTTTAAAAGGATCAAAAATGGAATTTCATCATTTTGAATGTATTTGAATACAGAAAGGAGTATCCCTATACCAGGCACCTATTTACTGCCCTTTCTCTTACCTACAGTAACACTAAAATAGCATTTGGGAAGAAAAAAATCCATTAAGGTCTCACATGAATGCTAATGAGCTTTTTATTTACTATCTGTTTATGACACATGGCATTAGGAATGTGGCTTAGCCTATCAAGGCTCAGAAGCTTTTTATGGTACAGAAGCTCATGTTTCTAATCAAAGCAACTGCTATCTTGATTTTGAAGTAGCAAACATCTATAATGAATTGCTGATGAATGATTTGTGTGTAAAAATCATTAATTGATTTTTTAAAATAAATATATGTGTGGAATTTGCTACTAGGGAAAAAAAAGAAAGGAATGAGATCTATATCACTAATTAAATGAGTTACTAAAAATTCCAGTTATGAACAAATTCATGTAATTAAATGGAAGCTTTCATTAAAAAGCAGCTTAGGAGTTTATTTTACTCATATAATTATGTCCTAAAATAATAGGACATTCAACCTCACAAAGAACACAATTTTAGCTGGCCTCTAAGACATGAGGATTTCAGCTGAAGTGTTAATGATACATAAAACTGTGTGCTATTAAAATTATGACATCCAGTCCTACATACATGTACCACCAAGACTTTTAGCACTGTTACAGTAATTATGTACTTGCTGTTCAGCACCAGTGAGTAGAGGGTGGTCCATTTGTACAAATTTATTAAAATGAAAAAAACCCACAAATCTGACTAAACAATTTCTTCTGCAGCTGTACAAGTGTGAAGATGGAGAGTGTGCAGTTAGACCAAGGAGAAATAGGACTGAAGCCAGAGCAGAAGAATTCAGCTGGCTTACTTATATCAAGTACACCAGCATTACCACAGATGTCATTCTCTATAATTTATGGAGCAATTTGCAGTTCTGTTAGGTTGAATCAGTCATAACTGGAGAACAGACTGTAAAGTTACACCAGCATACCACTCTTAACTTGTAGGATAGCAAAACAAAATGATTTATATGTGTTAACAAGGTAAATGCCCCTCAGATACTTGGAGGAAGAGATGGAATGGCTGGGTTTGAGCTGTCAGGGCTGGCAGAATGATAATCAGGATTACTGTTCTACATGAAGGTTCCACAATCCCTACTTTATTTAGCAAAGCAAGCAGGTTAGTTTTTAGTGAAACAAGAATGTATCTGGTGGCTGTACTGACCGAATATAATCTGTTTTGGAGATAATCTTTGGGTTTTTGATGGAGAGGCATGGTGTATCATGTTGGCTATCCTACATTTCATGGACTGTCCGATGGGGCAGAGAGTGTGATGTGTTTAGTGGAACACTGTCACAGCCTTCACCCAAAAGTTTGCTTTTTTTTTGTGTCAGTCTATCTTTGCATGAACACAGGCCATATTGCTGATGACTGAGCTGCAGGCAGCCTCCAGCAGGAAAACTGGATGCTCCAGAAAAGTACTGATAAAGAGTTATGATGCCATTATCTGTCACAAACACCACTCAGACGGAGCTTTACAATTTATGCAAAGCCAAAGTCAAGTGGTAGGCCTGAAGGAGACCTTGAAAACTTCCACAGAATAATATCTCGTGCATTTTATATGGGAATTTTCTTCACAATTTGGAGTTTGATGTGCTGGTGAGCTGTCAGAAGGACTCTGCACAGAGATAGTTTTATTGCAAATATTCTTGCCAAGGGAACAAAAAAAGCAATCACCACTTCATGTTTGATTTATAATTAACAGGAATAAAAATGTAATCGCAAATGTAGCTGCTACATCTAGGCATGGTATAAATATTTTATGCAGTGCTTCAAAGTTGCATATAATGGGCACTGTAAAATTTGAGTATCGTAGTAAATGAAGTTATGAAACCTTTAAACAAGAAATTCTGGACTGTCACAATTATGGAAACCCAGATGTGCTGAACAATGATCCTGTAAATTACAGAATTACAGCACGTAACAAAAAATTCTTATCTCTGCAGAATGTGCAGGAATATAAATGTCTTGTAAAATTGTTAAAAATGAAAAGCTGAAGGTTGAAAGGTCTTTGGATGAACTTTATGAATTCTGGTCTCAAATATATTCATAAATTATATTTATTGCTTTAAGGCGTTGGTAATTCTTTAAGAGGGGATGTCACACAGGTTATTTGCAGGTCAGGTTGAAGGTTCAGGAACTTCAAATACCATGTTTACAGATAGCTCTTCTGCATCTCATTTATGGAAACAGAGACCTGTTCCAAAAATGTCATTATACCTGTTTGTATTTCTGTCAGTGGCATATCTGAGCAGCACCAGATACTATTGGAGGACACTTCCACTGCAAAAGCTTGGGAAGCTTCTGGGAATCCAGGTCACTCCTTTGAGGCTGGCAAGAAGCCCAAAACACCGCCTGGCAGCTACTGCAGCAAGGCACAGGGTTTTACAGTGCTCAGGGAAAGTGTTGTGTGCTGAGCACCTGACTTGCAGAGACGCAAGTGATGTGTTGGTTCAGCCAGCCCTGCTGAAAGTGCCCTTCCTGCTGTGTAATCTGTGCAGCTGGCAGATGGCATTTGTGATTGCTATTGATTAGTGGAGGGTGTGAAAGGTATCTACCTGAGACTGAAGCACAACAGAGCAGTCAGACATCTGCACAAACGCCCACAAGCACCACAGAGAGGATATTTCCATGTCTTTGCCACCCAAAAGTGATGATGTCGTGTATGATTGGCAGCTGGAGACTCTGCCCAAAAAGCTGTTGAGTGTCCATTTCTCCTCCCTTCCTTCTTCCTTCCCAGGACCAAACAGATGCGCCAAAACAGGATCATAACTTTTTTATAAAAAAGGTACTGCTGCCAATAATTACAAAGAAGTTGGCATTTTTATAAATCCTGAAGGCCACTCAATTATCATTGCATATCATATCTATATAATGTTTTATTGTATTTAGACTGTATATAACGCATTAATTCATATGCATACAGTGTCATAGTCATATTTTCTGGAAAAATCCCTTCACCTAGGATTTTTTTCTTCTCCTGGGAAGCTGAGAAGCCTCAGAGATAAAGAAAAACAATATTATCTCATTTGCTTCTCCTGTGTTTTGCTGCTTTGGAATGTGGTTTGGAGATTGTTTATCCAACACATGAATTGTTTTGACTTAATGACCAATCACGGTCCAGCTGTTTGGGACTCCGGAGAGTCACGAGTTCTTCATTAGTATCTTGTTAAACCTTCCATAAGTATCCTTTCTCTTTTCTTTGGTATAATTTTAGTATAGCATTCTTTAATATAATATAATGCCATAAAATAATAAATTAGTCTTCTAAGAACATGGAGTCAGATTTATCTTTCCTCCCCACGATGGGGGACCCCAAAAATACCACGCATACAGTGTAGCAAACAGGGTTTTCTGTTCCAGTTCTTGTTAATGAATAGGACAAAAAGATAAAAGATTTGACATCAAGGCATGTTAAAAAAGGTAGTCAAATGGGGGAAGATGTAGCAAAGGAGAAAATAAATTCCAATATTAGTATATATTTTTCTTAGCTAAGAACTAAATAATAATTATGATCTTTCTTCCCCTCTGCCATCCCAGGGTTAAATAATAAATGATTTTGTTTCACTGTGAGTACAGTTGATTTTTAATCTGGAAAACCTCCTCTTCTGCAACAGAATCTCATGTAAATATAGATCAATTCTTACAGGAGTCCTTCTGCCCTTCATAATTATTTCATGACTACTGTGGCCAAGCTAGAAATGCCAGGATGGGAAAGGCAGATTGTAAGTCAGAGTCTGCCTTGCAGGGTTTCTAAGTCCTCATAAAGGCTCTATAGGATATTTGTGTTGCCAAACTGCACTGAGGCTTGTGTCTTCTGCCTCTTTGTGCATCAAACTTCAGAAGCATTACCTTGTCATTTAAACATAGAAATATCATAATGTGATGTGATGTGATGTGACCCTCGCAGCAGGAGAATTGGGGTGCATGAATGCCAAATGAGTGCAGGACAGTGTACAGAGCTCTGCTCCAGAAGGGCCCCAGTTAGGGGATCATGCCTTGCCCCACAGAGCAGGGAGCCAGGCTGGAGGCAGAACTGCAGGTGGCTGCTCTGGAGGTCAGGAGAGATGATTGCAGGTCAAGAGAAAATAGTATCATTTTTGTTAACAAAGAAATCAAGTCAAATTTAGGATGAATTATCTACCCAGATTAAGATAATTTCCAGGCTTAGTATTCTTTCTGATGGGGTTTAGAACACCAAAGTGTTATCCCTAAACACCAGAGTACTGTAAAGAACTCAGTTTTAATGTGGTTTAGCTAGTCAGTCTTGTATTCACTAGTAGAGGGGGAGCAAACAGGAAGGTGATGGCCATTTTTGTGTGCCATATCTGTACCCAAAAGTAGGCATGTCATATTGGCTGACAATATAATCAGACACAGAGCTATGGCTACTTATCTCCTGTGAACACTAAATTACATATTCATAAGTCCAAAGATATAAAGCCACCAAACAATCATGATAACAGAGCTTCTGAACCAAAGAAAGCTTTGAGTTCACTAGTTTATGTGTATTCATGGAAAGTCTGTGATATTTTATCAGGAAAACATTTGCAGTAAAGGGCAAAGTACCAAAGTAACCCATATTTCAAACATTTCCAAAGAGAGTGGTTTCTGGTCTTTGAGCTGGAAATGGACAGATTTCTGAGAACTTGGCAGTAGCAACATGTAAGAAAGATGCAACTGATTCTTTAAATACTCTGTAAAGTGCTCATGTCCCACCCACTCTTGCTACCGCAGAGTGTAATCTGAGAAGCATCATACAAAATATGATGTTAAAAACAGATGTCTGGATCTAGACTGACCTTGAATGAGTAAAGGAAAGGAAAAAAGTCTGTTTAGCCCAGCAGATTGGAAAAGAAATTATATTTCTGTTCCCTTAGGAGAGTACAATCGGATAGAAGATATTGATAAAAACATAAATAAACCTGTTTACAAGCAAACTGAGACTTACTTTACAAATTGGACTCTTAAAAAGAGAGAAAAATCAACAAAACTACACCAATTCTCAGGGTGAGCAGAAGGCCTTAGGGGAACAGTCTTGGTTCAGTCAGTAACAGAGAACAGGAGAAGACAGTTTGCTTTCAGTGAACTAAGCCCAATCTTTTCCATTTCACTGGAAGGTGGAAAGCCTGTGAGTTACAGTGCATATCTCTACATCTGAATTAATCATCCTGGTTCCTTGAGCAGTCATCAGAGAGAAATGGGCAATGAGTAATATTATGAACCTTCAATATTAATTTTTTTTTTTTTAGCTGCAATTCAAATTTACAATTCATTTTTTAAAATAGCTTTTTAAAATAGAGATTTCTAATAGAAAGAGAAGTTTTGCATTATACCTAAACATGGACAAAGTGAGAATTCCTCCCTTCCCTGTGCCCCATGGGAAGGGAAGGACAAACAGGGTTGGGCTTTTTCTTCTCTCTACTAATCCCACTTCTATTTTTTTCTGAAATGGATTACTGCAGAAACGCTGCCACACAAAATATACTAAATTATTACTTTTTTTCCTCATATATGAAGAGTGTGATTCATAACAGAGGCTGTGTCAAAGTTAACTGGCAGCATTTTTCACTAATTGCTGTTCATAATTATCAGCTCAGGCTTGAGCAGTCCTACTATCCACAGAGTATAAAATATAAGAAATTAAATAATCAGGAAGCTTTTGGGCAGTTGATTTATCTTTTCTTTTTAATCTGTATGCAATCCCACAATAACTTTATGTATTTTCTCTCAGGCCCACTATCAATGCATCCATTTCCAGGCTCTGGTTCCTTCAAAATCAAGATATAACCCTCAGCAAACTGACAACACACACACACACAAAAGGTTTTCAAAAAGGTAATTCTGCCCTACATTCTCTGGAGAATGATACTGGTCATGTATCAGCAGCATGCATTGCAGACAGGAAAACTGAGAAGGGCTGCTCATAGAATTAAGCCCACAGCCTCTGATGCTGCATGATACCACAAATGGTGAGTGCCCAAATTATCAAAGAGCTAAGATGCCCTTATACTATCAGAGGAGATTAGTGAGTAGAAAACAGCGAGCTAAAATGCCAGTCTGGTTGTAACTTAAATAACATTAATGTAATGATCTTCACAGCTAGTAACTTGATTTTGTCATCATTTGCAAGTTGGTGGGGTTTTGAGCAATGTCAGTCAGTTTGTGGCTATTTATAGAAAGCACATGAGCCCTACAGGAATGTCAGAAGAAAACCCCTGTGCACATCTGGGTGTCTGTCCGGTGTCCTCCCTTGAGGTAACACACGTATGCAACACAATGAATGAGGCCTCAGGTGGTGTCTTGGTTTTGAAAGACAGGAGTCTGCTAAGGAAGGCAGAAGCCTCTCCTGAAATGGAAAATGTAAACCCCTCCCTCCAAATTGCTATAAATTTTAAATTAAGGGTCTCTCAGGCAAAAATATGGGAGATGGAATAACAGTTCTTTACTAGGGAAGAAAATAAAAATATAAAATAAACAATGCAGTAAACCAAAACAACACTGACAGGGTCAGAACACGACTTGACACCCTGTTGGTCAGGGTGTTGGTAGTAGTCCAATTGGAATTGTGGCTGCAGTCCTCCCGGAGTGTCAGGTGTGGTTCTGTTGAAACAGGGATCCTGTAGAAAAGGTGTAGTCTTCCTCTGAAGATCCAGTGGAAGAGGCAGCTGTTCCTCTGGGAAATCCAGTGGAGAAGCTGTGCTGGTGTTCCAGAACTCAAGATTATATCCAGGTGGGAATGCTTGGCTCCTCCCTCTGGGTGGAGCCTCTCACACTGGGATGCTGTAGTTCTTATCAGTCACGCAGTGATTCAATAGCCTGTTATCAGTAGATGTCTCCCCAGAGGGAGGAGTGGTTGTGGAAGAGATAAGGAAAACTGCCCACTTAACAGAAGACAACTGCCATACAGATGGCAAATAGAATACAATTTACTTGGCAAATCCAGGACAGTGGGCATCTCATAAGCAGAGCATTTCTAAATGAAAGTACCCATTTTACTAACTGGTGACAAAAGTTAGTACCTGAGGTTTTTATTTCTATGTTTTCACAGTTTTGCTGAGCGTTGCAAATACCTTGGAAGAACTAATATAGGCTTGGTCTAACCATTGAGACACTAGAACTGCCAAAAGGAGAGAGCATTCAGGGAAACAAAGACTTGAAGGACTAAAAGATGGGACCAGAAAAGTCAGGCTAGAGCTAGAAAATATGCCAGGCAAAACCTGGAACCTGCATATCCTTGCAACATAAGCTGATGGACTTAGGTTCCCATGGGATCACATCTGTGACAATGTCTTCTCTTGTTCTCCTTTGTGGGGTGTTTTTCTTTCTTAGTCATTCATCCCTGCCCATTCCTGCATAAGGATATAACACTTTTTAATACTTTTGTGGGAACTCAGAGATTCCTCAAACTGGTATTGTTTCTAAATATTGCATTTTGAACTAATGGCAGCCTGGAGAGATGCTTCCTGACATCAGTGCTGCATTGAGGGATAATTCTTACAGGAACATGCAGTGACTTGAGTTCACTTCTCACAGGCAAACAGTTTAATAGGAAAAGCCAAGACAGAGTTTATTAAGCACTGTTTACATGGAGTTCAGGACAAATAGCACAAGTCCCTCATCTCAGTACAGAAATATGTATTGCTTACGTAGATTCACCCCAGTTTGACTTTATAAATTGTTAATAAATAGTGCCAAGGCCTACCAAAATACTGAGCCAGCTTAATGATAAACTAAAAGCTTTCCATTTCCTTGCCTTGAAATAACAACTCCCATGTGTTTTATACAGTTATTACCTTCAGGGAATTTAGACTTTCATGAGTGCTCTGGCTATTTACTTTATTTGCTAATGGAGTTAGCTGGGCTGTAATGTGAGGAAAGTTGAAAGGGCAAAAACTGGTTTGTGTTTAGAAGTGCCTAACAATTTGCAAAGGAAACAGTAAAAGTAAATCTAAAAAAAAAATCCAAAGTAGTCGGCAACTTCTAATAATGCAGGGAGATGCACTCCCTCCATTTTAGCTGCCAGCCTTAACACGGTCACAGAGAAGTTTTAGCTGAGCAACCCAGTTCGCTGAGTATAATTGTTCAAATTCCCCCTAGGGCAAGGCAGGTTTGCCTGCAAGCCTGCAAAGTCACAAAGTCACCTTGGCCAGTTTGTTGTTTCCCTTGTTTATTCTGACAATTTTCTGGTCCTGGGAAGACAACAAGCCCGACAGACCTGTGATAGACCCTGATGGACCCAACCAGGGGCTCATCCCTGCAGGTACAGGCACGAGGGCACCTCGCCCATGAGGTACAGGAGCAGGTGCTCTGTACTGCTGGGGTTCTGGCAGCTGGGAAGTTAAAACACAGAAGCAATCAAGAAGGTAGGACCCAGGAGATCACTCAGAGAGTTCCTGGGGGAGAGTGACCCTGTTATTCTGGGTCTGGAGGACTGGGGAGAAGACCCTGGCATTGGCTGGCTTGAACAATACCCCTTTCATATGAAATCTGCCTGGTATAAAATCTACAAGAAGCCCTGTGAAGAGGGAGCAAAGTGCTACATGACCGATTGAAGTATTTCTCACAGCTGGTCTGATATCCCAGGGGAATGCTTGTGTGAACTGAACTTTGATGCATCTATTAACATTTCCTTCCTTTCGTCTTGGCGGAGTGACAGAGATTCATTAGATTTTGGACAGAGGCAGGCTCACTCTTTCTGGGCTCTGAGCTAACTCAAGACCTCTCTCAGGCCCCTCCATGGGCTGCCCCAGAGCCTTGGGAGTGTATAACACACCACAGAGCCCCACAGCTCATAAATCCCATCCCCAGGATTTACACTCTGGCCCAGCACTGTGTTGATTGTTGATGTCTTCATGCAACTTCCCTTTCTCCCCCTCTCCTCCATCTCAAAGGCCTGAGCTGGATGTTCAACATCAGCACACTCCTGCACACTGTACTGATAGAATTTCACTTGTGTGAGAGAAAAAACAGCAATCTGCCTTATTTTGTTAGTGGCATTACCAGCACCCTAGCTGCCATCCAAGGGCAGAGACTGAGCCTTAGTGCAGAATTATGGATATTCATTATTTTAAAAGCCTTGTTACAATCCCATCTGCTGCTTGTGTGCTGCAGCGTTGTCAGATTTCAAACTGTAGGAGAGGAAAATAGAAACTACTGCACCAAGTGAGGCTGTATTCATTATTGAATGGCTGAATTTCATTATTGCAGAGATTTTTTTAATGGGTTTAACAAAGACTTTTAAAATATTATTGTCAAATCAACTATTTAAACAGGCACAAGATGCTAGATACCAAATTAGGGAAACATCTAAATCCTCAGAAAATACACTGTTCAAATAGCTCACTTTCTTCTGCTGTTTTGCTGCTGCTGCTAACACCTGAAACTATGCATGCAAGCAACTTGTACCATTAAAATTAGTGTATGAGCTAGAAAGAAAAACTCATCTGAAAAAGCTCATGCAAGTACCAGTCCTGTTTCTGTCTTCCAATAGACCTGAGCTTGCAGGGCAGCTCTGGGACATGTCTGTCCCTGTAGTCATTCAAACATTGTCAGGAAGATGTTGGCAGCAGGAAACAGGCCAGCCTGGCAAACATCACTGTTTTCCAGCAAAATTGAAATGCAAGAACTCAAAATAAGGGAAAGTGCTTTCTCTTTCCAGAAAAACAATGCACAACTTTAAACAAAGTAAGTAAAAAATACACTGTCATCTAATTCCTTTATTTACTTTAAATCCTTCAGAGGCCACAGCAGTGACCTAAGTGGACAGGAGTTTATTTAATATTGGAGTGAATCATTCTTTTCAATTGCCTTCAGTAAGGGATTGGAGTTGCAGGAAAAGATGTTGGTGCAGCCAGCCTGTGAGAACCTAGAAGAGAATGGGAGCATGGACTGTAAACCAAAACATGTTAATCTTTAAAATCTTTAAAAACCCCATTCAGAGGAAACTAGAAGAGCTGTGTGAATGTCAGGAACCCTGGCTGAGGTGCAGCTGAAGGAGCCAAGCTCTGTTCCCTGACTCTCCCATCCACTGGGGACCTTTCCTGTTTGGAGGCCTGTGAACCCACCAAATGAGGAGGTTCAGCACATGCTGAGGGCTCCAACAGAACACGACTGAATTTCCCTTTTACTGCTTCTCTGCTGTTGCTGTGCACTGACCTGTGGAGCTAATAAACTTTTATGCCCATTATTGTTCCTCATTACAATAGACATTATCAGCGTCCTCCCGCTCCTCTTCAGAAGATTCAATCACTTTATCTTGGTATTACATTAGTAAAATAGTACAATAACTGAGACACTTTATATATTCAACTGTCTGAAAGACAGACTACTTGCCTGTTTTTAAAGGCTTGAGTATAAAGTTGTGAAATACAGATGCTGTGCAGGCTCACAAGTTGTGTCATTATTTCCACAAGCTGTTTTCTCTTGTAAGTAAAAACTTTAATTCTTTTTTTTTCCTCACCACCCTCCTCAGAGGGCAAGAATTCTCATAAACGCAACCTTCAAATAATCGTGTCTTTACTACCAGTATATAATTTAATTTAAAAGGAAAGGAGGGGGAAGTTTATAGGGTTCTTATTTTCCAACTGTTACATTTCATGATTAAATTCATTAAAGCAATAATTCAGAGCAAAGGGGTGGTGCTGAGGGCAGGAAAGTTTACAGTGTAAATACTTAGTGAGCCATGCTGTATAGCCAGGCCTCTTATCTTGTGAAAATGATTTATAGAAAACAACTTGATTACATTTTCAGCCCTACTACCACTGGGTGATTAGATGAGAGCTCTTTGTTGTTATGACTGTCTACTTTAACTAAACTTAACTCCATCTGCTTTTCATTTAGCAGCCACCACATCCCTCTGGCAGGCAGCTGCCAGGTAAAGAGCAATTTGGAGACTGATGCTGCTGGGGGTTTGCTGCCCTCGGTTCAGTTCCCTGACCTCCCACAGGCTTCCTGCCAGAAAGTCTGACATCCCTTAATCCCTCAGCGAGGTCTCTTGAAATAGCTCCTCCATCTTTGCTTATTTAACCTAAAAATTTCTCAGGCAGGGTCTCTTTTACTAGACTGAAACTGCTGCATGTTCAGGCATTAATGGAGTGCAAATACTATAGGCAGGAGATTCGGTATCATTATGCTTATGTTGTCTGACAGTGCAATTGAAAACAGTATTAGGGTTGTGCCTGAAGGACCTGAGCATCACTTAGGTTTCACCATTTTAAGTGGAGGAGAAAAATAAATAATCTAACATCTTCTGATTTATCTGACTTCAGCTTGTGCCAGGCTCTTTACATCAAGGACTTCAGTACATGCAATTGTGTTTGGAAATGTGTGGAGGAAATGAGGACAACCTCTTCTGACTACTTTCCAGTGCATGAATGATTGCTGCCTCTGCATTCTCATGTGCACATATGTAATTTCACTGAATTTTTATGTTTCCCAATTGCAAGGAAAATTATGTAAAGACCTTTGGACCTAATGCTGCTAATCACAAACACTCACATACATCCTGTGGGATACCCATAGTGTGCTCGCTGATATGTATGAAGACAAAATCTTCCATTTTGGATCTGTAAATGGATGTACATGTCCAGCACAGATGGTGGAGCTCTTCTGCAAGGGGGGAGAAACTCCCTAACTGGTCATCTTGAGGGTTTGAGTATTTGCATTTGACATGGAGGAGACCATAAGAGTGCCCTTGGCATTGCACGAGGCTCAGAATTAATGTGGAAGCTTCCTGCGAGGTACACAGCAACTAACAGAGAGACAGAGATGGAACCTAAAGCTACATAAACCAGAGGAATTTCTTCCTGTAAATCTCTGTACTTTATTCTGAGATAGGGATGTACTTACAACCACTAAGAGTTCCCTGCTTAGACCTCAGACCCAAACTAAAGGCTTAGATTTATTTTTTTGTTTCAAAGAGAGAAAAGATTTCCCATCACTCCAAAGGCAAGGAGAGGGTTTTTGCCCACCTTTAGCATAAGTACTCCTCTTGCATAGAACCCCAGCAGTCCATGCTCATCCTCTGGCAATAGTCTTGTGCCCCAGGAAGGATCTACATCCTCAGGTGCACTCTCAGCACTCTGCTCACAAGTAATGAGAAAAAAAAATTCACCACAGAGGAAAGAGCAATCTGTTGGCTTATGAATTAGAGGCATCACCTGAACCTCAGGAAAGCTGGATTCTAGCTCTTTCCCTGAATGATTAACACAACATGGTGTAGCTGTGCAATGGGGCTGGGTAGCACATAATTTACACTTCAGAGCAGTTTCTCAGCAGGCAGGTAGGTGGGGGGTTAATCTTTCAGCTTTGTCCCAAGAGCCTCACTCAGGAAGCCTACTGTAATAGGAATGTTGTACTTTGTTCCCTTTTGAAGGGTGGACCAGGAAGGTTCTCATCTCTCATTTTCCCTGGAGGCAGCAAGTTGCTCATCCAGTTCCTTCCTTCAGTTACCAGAACTCATCCCTCCCCCGGGCAGGAGGTGTTGCTCTATAGCCTGTCCTATAGCAAGCCACAGGGAGTGAAGGTTACAAATGTTAGCTAAACAAATCAAATTACAGGCTTGTATGTCCAGCCTAAATGAAGAGAGGGTCATATTGACATTCAGGGAGGCTATCAAAAGTGAAGGTTTTGTGGCTAAATAAAAGGAAATGTGTGCTTGGGAAACCTATTTCCCTGTTTAGTCTGTTTTCAACTAACTCCCTAAGGTTTCTGGTTTCATCCAGGGCTATATCCTCAGGCCAGGATATTAAAGTTTCTAGAAACAGTGAGAAAAGATGGAGACACAGAAGCATTACAAATGTGCTTAAAATTAGCTGAAAAATGGACAGACAAGAAACCTTTCCTGCCCAGAACAATTCATGCTTCAGTTTCCTTCTTTGCCACCAACATATACTGGTTTTTTATTTGTTTTTTTGGGGTTTTTTTGTGGGTTTTTTTTTGGTTTTTTGGTGTTTTTTTTGTTTTTGTTTTTGTTTTTTTTTTTAATAAAGATTTTTACAGCTACTTCACCTAAAAATGTAACATACACGATTGGATCATGCACAATTTTGGTGTGCTCAGACAGCATATTGAATTTTTACAATAGCAGCTATGAAGTATAATTATGAAGTCAGATAAATCAGAAGATGTTAGATTATTTATTTTTCTCTTCCATTTTAAACAGAGGCAGAGTTTTGTGACTTGCCTGCTGTAATCCTGGTACAAGAGACATAACACCATATTGGGCTCAGATCCTGTTCTGTGTAACCTGGATTATCCTTCTACTTATGATTGCAGAAGTTGCAATGGGACCTAAGTGACTGTTCCCATTTCACAAAATATTGTCTTTATTGCTGGAATGCTCTCTAATAGGTGTAAGAGGAAATTAGGAAGGGAAAGTAACTGGCTAAGGTATATGAACTGAGATATATCACATCTGCTGTGTTCTATCTCTAAAAAAAAAAAAAAAAAAAAAAAATAAAAGGCAGGCTTTCCGAATAAGGTGAAATTGCTTCACCATTTTTCTATTTAGCATCTTCCCCACTCCTCTGTGGTAACTGCGCTTCTCTGTACCCATGCAGAGCTGGCTGTAGATGATGTTTCATTCTCCAGGTGGTAAAGTCACAGACTTGAAAAAACATCTCCAGATCCATTCCTTATTTTACCCAGAGTGACCATGTGGACTTCATTTAGCTGCTGCACATTGTAATGTTGCTAATGAGAGCACCTCAACTGCCCATTGAAATTACTTTTGGCAGGGTAATGAGCAAGGTCAGCATAGAATGGTTTGGGTTTGAAGGGGTTTTCAAGATCGTCTAGTTAGAACCATAGAATCACAGAATATCCTGAGCTGGAATGCACCCACAAGGATCATGGACATCCATCCTCTGGCCGTGCACAGGACATCCCCCAGAGTCACACCATGTGCCTGAGAGTGTTGCCCAAACTCTTGAACTCTGTCAGGCTTGGAGCTGTGACCACTTCTCTGGGCACTTCCAGCAACCAGCATCTCTCTGAGTGAAGAATCTTTTCTGGATATCCGATATAAACCTACCCAGACACAGCCTTTCCCTTGAGTCCTGTCAGTGGTCACCAGAGAGAAGAAATCAGTCCCTGTCCCTCTGTTTCCCCTCATGAGGAATTTGTAGACTGCAATGGAGTTTCCCCATTTCCTCTTCTCCAAGCTGAACAGACCAAGTGGCCTCAGGCATTGCTCATAAGGTTTCCCCTCAAGGCTCTTCACCATTTTTGTAGAACTCCTTTGGACACTATAGCTTTGTAAAGCTATTGGAGGATAGCTTTACAACCTTCTAATATTGCAATGCCTGAAATTGCACACAGCACTCAAGGTAAGGTCACTCCAGTGCAGAGGAGAACAGGAAATCACTTCCCTTGCCTGGCTGGCAATGCTGTGTCTGATACAACCCAGGACAGGGTTGGCCCTTGTGGAAACCCAGAGCACTGGGAATATTTCTCTGTCTTCTCTGGGGTGCCCTGACCCCCAGGGGAGCACTGACTTTGACCCTCATTCATGGAGAAAGTTTCCTAGGCTCCAAGATAGACTAGAATCCACAGAAGTGTGAAATAGATTATAGAGAGTAGTGTAGGTGTATCACTTGGTGAGAAATTGAAGTTTTGGGATTTTTAGTATGTCGTGGACTGAAGCAAGATGGAGGGCACAAGGTGTCATCCTGGGTTTCTTCTTCATGCTTCTTCTTCCTTCTTCTTCATGGGTTTGGATGGCATTTTGTTATTGGGCAGTGAAGTCCTCATTGCAGGCTCTTTGGGATCAGTTATTGGGTAAAAAGGGGAAATTATCTAGGTGTCAGTTCTTAATTGGATAGTTTAGTCTTAAAAGACCTTGCAACAAGAGATTGTGAGCCATTTTGGACCTTCTAATGACAAGCTGCTGAACTCACAGTAGTGAGACTGTTTTACTGATAAGAAATAATAAACACTTGAGTCCCCACATGAACAACTGTCTCAAGTGCCTTCAATCCAGACCCAGAGAAACCAATAAGTGGTACCCCCACAGGTCCTTCTGGTTGCCACAGCACACTTCTGACCCTCCCATGGGCAGGGACACCATCCACTAGACCAGGTTACTCTGGGCCCTATTCACCTGGCCTTGAATACCTGCAAAGGCTGGGCATTCAAAACTTTTCTGGGCTACCTGTCTCACTGCCCGTACGGTAGTGCTGTGAGATGCTCATGTATCTGCCAAGGGAACTATGGCTGAGACCACTCTACTGTCAGTCATTCTGAAGATGAGGTGACTTGACATGGTTAGAAAGAACTTAATGTTGATTCCTGAACCACAATGAATGTGATGTTTTTAAAATAAGGATTTATTTTAAGGATAAATAATCAAGAGCACCCCATTTGAGCTCATTTGTGTCATGTACTGTATGGATTTCCTGCACTGCAAAATAATAAATTTTAATTCTGTCATTATATACTGCCCACTTGCAGTTAAAAGAATCACTAATTTCTGATGCTCACAGCAAGTTAGGAGAAAAGGAAAATCTATTCTCAAGCAGTGGTGCAGAACAGGAAAGTTTGCTAAAAACAACCTCAAAACCTCCATGTGATGCTAGTAAAATCAGTTCTTATATATGGAGGAAAGATACATCAACATAAGGCCTCTCGTTTTCCAGCAAGAAATCTTTCATATATACATAGGAAAAGCAAGGTATATCAGAGAGGCGTCAAAACCTTGTTCTGCATTAAAACATTTCTCGCTGATATTTTTTTCTGAAATAAAACATCTGAACATTGACAGCTTCCCAGGCCTTAGTCTAGAAACAGCAGCATGAAAAGGTGACTAGAGCAACTGACACGAGAGGAAAAAAGAGGTAAAGTCTTTGACTTGAATAAGAAAGAAACACTTTATTTCTTTATGAAGAACTCTGTCTCGTCCGTCATGTGTCAAATTTTATCCTTGGACTACTGAAAAATCAGGTAAGCAATTGTAAAAATCCTAAAAACCGAAGGAATAGTGAGACTCCTCTTTTTAAAATTCTTCCAAATTCCCTTAAGGCAATTCCCAGGTGTTTCTCTGTTGCTTCCTAATGACTCAGCACCCCCTGGTTTCTCTAGAGTGCTTAGAATTACATCCCCTTCCCCAGCTAAGCCTAGTTTTAAGCTCTGTTTATGAGTTGAGCCATCTTGTCGCCCCCAGCACTCACAGGAAAATATATCACCAAAAGAAAACAAAAATAATTTTCAGATCCAGATCTTTCAATTACCAGGAATCCCTGGCTTTGCTTGACCCCTCTGACATAGCATCCCTTGTGGATCAGATATAGGATTCTGGAGAGAAAGAAATGTTTAGGAAAAAACTTGTCGTGTACAATTATGAAACCATTTGCCCAAAAGGAAACTTTCTTCCATTCTCCCAACCTTCAAGTTGCATTTGGCAGGAGTTAGTTCAGGCTGCATGACCCAACCCTTTCCACGGTGACTCAGCGTTTCATTGCCTGCAGTTCTTTGAGAAGCAGCCATAAGGTGAAGTCTGTTTTCTTTTCTGTAGAAACAGGGACACAGCAGATGGCTTGTGGAAGAAACTAAGCTACATTTCAGGTCCTCCTGGGGCTTATTTAACTCAACCTTCCACATAAATAGTCAGATTGTGCTTACTCGCCAATGAAGAAAAGTCTATTTTTAAGTTCTTTTATTTTCAGAAGATATAAATGTCAGCAGAGGTTGAGATAATGTTCAAGCAGTTTCAGTAAATGAGTAAAACTGAAATTTAAATTGCAGAGGGAGGATAATCATATCATCACTCCTATTGTGAAAGCCTAAAATAAAGGCAGAAAACCTATTTCAAAAACTTTCAGAGATTTTACAATAATAATTCTTACTCTGCCATATGCAGATCTGAGCTGGTAATGAGCATTCAGACCTTTAGTTTCAGGCTCTCTGATAAATTTTTTAGTCTTTGTGTGACTGACACATTTTAAAATTAATTTTCTTTGGCATTTCTAAGACTTATTTCCAAAAAAATCATCTATACAGACTTTGAATATCCTCCTAGTGGTAAAATGAGCTTGTTAAAGTATCAGAAATTTGTCATTTCAGTGTCTACTTGTGGTGTACAATTAAGGCACAAGAAATAGCCCATCATTTACAATGTAAGCTGATAAGAATTATGTATTTTCTCAATCAATAAACTAGGTTTATACATACTTTCATTAATGCTCATGTTACAAATTTGTCTGACACAGGCCTGTCAGGTTAAATTATCTTCCAAGAGTTCATTCAAAGACGTGTATAAACAAACATCCCAAAGGAGATGAAAATATCTGGAAAAGTTCTACCTCCCATCATTTAAGGATTGTGCACATCTTGTCATTGAAACATTGAAATTTAACTAAAAGATCTTGGAAGTTGGGAATCAAGAGAGTTCTCTTGTTTCCTATTTCTTCTACATCTTTTCATTTTTAAATGAACTTTTTTAAAATGTTTCCTAACAGATATAGAGCTATGAAGTCCATAACATGGAATAACAACCTAATCAAATAACATGGAATAACGTTATTGAAAAAGAATATAAAAATAGGGTGTTCTGTGAAAGATGGAGCCTGCTTCCCTCTAGAAAAAAAAACCCAAACCCCCATGTTGTATAATCCAAGTTAAATGTCTATCCAGTCTGCCCTATGGCAATTGAAAAGAAGTGTCCTGGGGGCACCCAGAGCTGCTCTCCTCTCTGCTGGGGTGAGAAGATGCATGTGGGGTTTATGGCCATGTTCTGGGGACCATTTACTGACCTACTCAACAACAATCTCAAGAACGCTTGTGTAACATCTGTCTGTACTGGAACAGCCTCCATACATCCAGTAAGTCTCATTCTTGCTAGAAAAAAATACCACTGGCACCATTCCCCCTGCCCCGGGTTCCTGGGTCTTCAATAGCAAACTAACAGGATATCACTTGGTGCCAGATTTTAGTTCATAACACAACCCTGGTACAGGAGTGTTGTTAATCAGGACACAAGCTTTGAGAAATGCTTTATTAGGTTATTAGCTCATTGCTAATTCTATTTATTTCATTATTCTGTTTTTCTCTCTATTGCCTAATTAAATACCCCCTTAATGGATGGGATGAAATCCCAGAAAGAAAATGTTTCTCATAGCTGTTGGGAGAAACTTCAGACTTCATTTTGTTTCTGGGGAAGGAGATGCTAGATAAATTGGTGTTGCTCTGTTTGGCCTCTGGGGATATAATGTCCTCCAATAAGTAATATGGGACCTAGATAACAGCAAACACCTCTTCCGGAGAGGAAATACAGAAGTATTATGTTATAAATCAAAGACAATAGTGTGAAAGAGAAAGGTGCTTTCAGTTTGAGAAAATTGAAAGGAGGGCAAGATACCAATGAAAACACTCTCTAGGAATGGATAGCAGAGCTGAATGAAATAGTACTGTGTTCAAATAGTCCTGTCTGGAAACCAAAGAGAAAAGTAAATACAAAGAAGGTGAATAAACCTTTAAAGTGATCATTGGAGACAATATCTGAGAAAAGCTTCCTGAGACAAAAAAGAAATATTTTAGAAAGTGAATTAATCAGAGTACATGGTAACCTGAGATGTTTTTATCTTGAGATTTCTGCTTGAATTCTTTCCTAGATAAATCACACCTTTCAAAAGAAGTCATGGCAAGAAAATGCCTCTACAGAGGAAGTGAGAGGAGCATGGCACTGGGATGCAGGCCAGGGAGATGATTGCCTGGAACTGAGAAAGATGGGCTTTTCAGAGCATCCAGACTGCTGTTTCTACCTCCAGGGGCTACCTCTACGTGAATCCCCAATATGTTTCATCCCTCATCAGTATTCCCATCCTAGAGCTCTTGGATGTCTTCAAATGTTCTCTTTTGCCCTCTCTTTTAATGTCTAAAGGAAGTTTAACTTTTGTAAATTGTTAGTGTGACAGTCAGCTCTCTGGCTTCTGGGAGCAGGTGGTTTCTTCAGAGCTGTCAACAAGCTTTTAGGAGAATTTCCACACCTGTTACTTATCATTTCTGAAGCCACATGTACCTCATCCCCTGAGGTGAGGCTGTATACACTTATGCTCTAAGTTATGTTTAAAAATTAATATGCAACTTGATACATATAAGAATCTTGACCTTGGAACTTCTCTTGCTGCTGTGTGAGTTTTCCTTACATAGGTATCATTGCCTTTTTTCAGGAAAAATCATCCCAGTTATATGAGGGATATTTCCCATGTGCCTGATTTATAAAAGAAAGAAAGTTAAAGAACATCTTATTTCAAGTGGGAAACAGTGAGTCATGGTGGTGACAAAGAGAAATATGATTCATGTCACATTTTCAGGTGTTTCAGTTCCTCAAATATCATAGATAATGATTCACCAATTCTGATTCTTTGCAGATTTCCAAGTGCCTCTAAGGTTTTGTTCTAACAGCTGCTTTTTAACCCTTTTTTAACCCTAAAGCTGACAGCTTTAGGAGTCTAACCCCACAAATTAACAAAGCCTTAAAAGCCTGCACTGAAGAGTTCTACAGAGGGTACAGGCCCCTTGCCTCTGCAAGCAACTTCACAAACAGAATTACTGACATTCTGGCCTAGACACTGAAGTGTGCCTTGCAGCTCGGACCAGAAGGTAAAGTGATCTGAGGAACAGAGGGAAAAACTGACTGAGAAGTGAAAATTGAACGCAGAAGCTATATGTACATTAGGAAGGGCAGTCATCCTACCTTTTACAAGCAGGGCAAACTTTTGCTGGATATAGGTACTATTTACTTTTTTTATTGCCTCACAAGAATTATTTTAAACTGCTCACTGATGTTTTAGGAGGCAGGAGAGGTCTCCACAGCACCTGGTTTTCCGTTCTCATTTCCTCTTTGCTTCAGGCTTTTTATGGAACGATCCTTTTGCCCTATAAACTTGCAGTGAATCTAAATACAAAATGAACCAGTCAGAATGCAACATGCAGCCCCCCTTGACTGCTCACTGCTGAGAACTTCCCTCTGTGCTTGGAGATTTAATAGCAGAGCTATTGCTCATGTAGCAACTACAACAATAGGAATCATGGCAATAGCAATCTCATTGCTGACTTCATTTTTGTGACTGTATGGATGAACCCCTATCTTGCAGCATTCACTATTCCAGTAGAAATGAGGCTGCTCCTTCTGAATGTATAAAATATATTTTATGAAGCATTCCCTTTCTTTTTCATCCTTGTGTGGAATTGTGCTCTCATTCGCAGTATTTAGCAATTCATAAGTCTAGTGTTTCTGTGTAAAATTATGTTTCCATATATTTAAATCACAATTTTATCCTCTATTGACATTGTCTTTGATATCTAGTCCTGTGGACTATTTTAGTACAGATTATCAATTTTCCTGCCACCTTCCTAACCCTGAATTTCAGAATTTCAGTAGGCTTTGTGGCTTCAGTTAAGATGCTCAACATGGAAATGGCCCCTTTTCCATATGCAGCACTCCTAGCTCCTCACTTTCCAGCTACGTGCGTTCTGACTCCCTTCTCTGTTTCCACATAGTGCATTTATTCATGTTCACATTTGGTTTTGCTTTGATCTTTTTTCCTCTGACATTTTCATCCTCTTTTGCAAGGTTTGCCTGTCAACCCACCCTGGTCTCTTAGCACACACCCATGTAATATCCTGCAGTGCTGAGGGGCTGATTCCTCCTGCTTTTCACTGCAAAAAGCATCTGCATGGCAAGATATTGCAGTGCAGGAGAGTGTGGGATCACATTCTTTTACAGCATTGTCCCACACCTTATTTTTCTCCAAGGACAGGAAGCAATTGGAAGAGCTGTCCAAAGACTGCACTTTTGCAGTTCTAAGGAATGGCTTCCTCAAGAGCTGGATGAGGGATGAGATGCCACTCATGGGTTGTGTGTGAATGGAGCCTACTCACTGCCAGAGGCGTGCTCCTGCCAGTTACTTGTTAAAGTTCTTCCAGTACCTAATGAGGAGAAGTAAACTGAGGGGCTTAGAAAGAGATTATTTGCTGGATTCAAAGGATTTCCAACAAGCAGTGGTGTAAGCCCTCAGTCAGCTAGGCTGATCACCTGTATCACATACCACATGCTACTCTACTTCGACTGGATCCAATGGCTTTGTGTTCCAATAGCACATCTTCAAAGCAAAGTGTGCTGCTTTGATTTAAGGATGAGGAGAGTTTAGGAGATGATGGATTTTCTAAGCAGTTTACTTCAGGAAACAATCTTTTGGGGTGTTACTGGATTTAGTACTTTATTTTCATTAGAATTTATCTTATTAAATTTCTTAGATTTTCCTACATCTTTCTCACTACATAAAAGGCTACGTACTCCCCCCTGTTTTCTCCTTGTGAAGACATTATACTCTGTAATCAAATCACTCCTCAATCTTCCCTTTTAATAAGCTAACCAGATTTAAGCATTAAGCTTTTAACAGTAAGGTGTTTTCTCCAGAAAATAGAATAAGTACTGTGGTTATCATCGGAGCTCTCTTGAGACTTCTAAACCCCACTATAAATGCAGCCACCAAAATTGCATGCTGTAGTTCAGTATTAGCCTCACCTGTGTTTCACACAGGGATAAAATTACTTTTACTTCATGGATTACAGGGTCCAAACAGTCCTTTTTCACTAATACATGTCATTGAGAGGCATTAATTAGGTTGTTTCCCCTGCAGTGAATTTTAATTCCTTACAGAGCCTTTGCTTTCCAGGGTACAGTTCTGTACTCTGTTATATCTCATCTATTAAGAGAGCTTTTGTTGTGTAGCTTCTCTGGCTGCATTGCTGTTTACCAGTGTCTCACAGCCCCTAAATTTTAGCAAAAGCACGTTTTTTTTCCTTACTTTGTAATTTCCAGTCTTAAGCATCATGGGAGAGTAATGGGGCCCCACACAAACCCTTCATGAAAGGTTTCCTAGACTGATGACATTACTAACGTGATTTCTTTTTCTTATACTACTGAGAAGCACTTGTTGAGTAACTTGCTCTGGTTTGTGGCTTACAGAACATTCCACAGGTTTTGTTACTGAGTCATAAGGGATCTGTGAATGCTCAATGTCCCATATCCCCCATATTACTAATAACTCTGAGGCAAACAAGGGTGTGTTGAGGTCTCCACATAACATTGTTCTGCCTTTCTATGCTTCCTATCTTTTCTAAAAAAGTTTTATATTGAGCACAGAGTTTTTCCAAAGGTTTTAGTATACTGTGGCCTAACAGTGTGTTTTTTTTTCCCCTGGAAGGTTAATTTTCTGCTAATCTTACACATTTCATGTCTCCATATCCCTGCAAGTCATTGTGCACTCAATTAGATGGCTGGGTTTTGGCTTAATTTATCATTAGTAATCACTTTCCTCCATGTCTTACCTGTCTAAGAGATTTCTCCTGAGTAAAATGGCCCCTTGTTCCAACAGGACAAGTGATATCTCTGCTAGTAACATCTCACCATCTGCTAGTAATAACTCATCATTTATATTCCCTTGCCCATGAGCTGAGAAGGAGCAGAGAGGCAGCATCCACCTGGTCTGTCTTCCAATGCCTGGTGCACCCCACAGAGTCCCTTGTGATTCCCCATCTTTGGTACAGACAATGACTCCTGGCTATTTTCCCATCCATTTCAGGTTGTTGTGCCAGGGTTAACTTGTCTGCATTGTATTCATGACTAGATGTTGATTTTTATTATCACAAAATGTCAGGAAGGATCATTGGTGGCGGCTTCTTCTGTACTGAAAAGTTTCCTATAATTTTTCTATGTTTTAATAAAAAACAAGACCACAAAGCACAGCACAACTCTTAGCACAGAGAGAGAGCTGTGTATAATTGAAATGAGCCTTAGAAGGAAGGACCAGACAGCTGTGCCTCTTTGGGCTGACAACAGCATATAAAACATATATAAAACTCAATAATCTGTATCTTCGTATGATGCTATTAAATCTACATTTATTTAGCATGCACAGCCTTCTCCCAACCAATTAATTTCTTCTAGTTAATAAAAATTTTTGGAGAATCTTGAAATAATTGATATCTAAAATGAGATAGGAAACCTGGTGCCAACTGTTTTTGTATTTCCAAGGGGGAAATGTGTCCCACATCATCCTTGCTTAATATTTAGCACAGATGACATTTAAGGAAGATGAGTAAAAAAGAGCTATGAATTATTCTGTCTTTAAGGACAAGGTGTTTGCATTTTATTCTTGTAACTACAAGGAACATTGTTTTAAAGGAACACAGTTTCTGCTTCCATTTTTCTGCAGGAGAGTAACTTCTGGACTGTTAATGTAATTTTATAATTTTCACAGTTTTCAGTTTTTCTAGTATATGCAAGAACATATGGTCTCACTTAGGTGTTTCAAGGATTTAATATGTTTGCATGGAAATTAATGCATCATGCCTTGATGAGACACAATATCCAAATTCCCCTTTTATTTTAATTGCCTAAATAATTTCAGCCATCTTACATCACTGGAAGGCCTTGAGATAGGTTATTTCTTACTGAAATCAGAAAAAATTTTGCTGTTAATCTCAACTGGGTTGCAAGACATCCTTGTCTTCAACCAAGTGGTTGAAGTTGGCACTTTTCCTTGCACACAAAGAATATTTATGAAAATAAAATTACTTTTTACATAGGAAAAGAATCTCGTATCTCTTCAATCAAACCCAGACTAACACTTTCTTCAGTTCATCGTAGGTGGATTTGTTTGGGCATCTCTTCATTATTAACTGCTTTCTTGAGATGTCAAAATAAATGAATTTATAAAATTGTTAAAGTTCTAGGAACCTCATTATATGTGGAAAAAATGTGCTGTAAATTGACCTTTTTTAAGAACACTTGCTGTCTCAGAAAATCTCCTTGTACAAATATTTAAACTGAGAACATACTTTATTATTACCTTTTGACATGAACTGCCAGGTAGTGGATTTATTTGTATTTTAGTTTGCTTTAATTTCATTTTATTTATTCATATTTTAGTTTGCTTTAATTTCATTTTATTTATTCATTTGTTGATTAAATTTCATATGAAGAATTCAAGAAACTACAGACAATAATAGTAAATATCAGTTATGTAACCTCTCAAATGAGCCTGTTCAAGGCAATTTCTCAGAACCTATTTATTATCTCTATGCCAAATAGTAATTTCTTTTAAATATTATACTACACATGAATAAATTCCATTAGTTCTTTAACAGAGCTGTAACTTCAAAGACAAAACCAAAGAGATTGTGGGAGAAAATGGACTGTCAGTTCTAGATCAATTGTGAAAGGAATAAATGGAAATTAATTTTAACTTTACATCACAAATGCATCTGCTACTGAAGTTCAACAACAAAACACCAAACTCATATAAATTAGATCTCTGAATTTTAATTCAGTTCTGACTCTGAAATATTGTCCTGTCAACAACATTAATATCCAAGGGATGTGGAACAGTATTTTCCTGTATAATTTCAGAACAAAGCTTTAAAAAACTGCCCAGACCATCAGATACTAAAACAGAAAAACCCAAAATGATCTTTTCAAGGTCTGTTCTTGAGACGGGAATATGCACAGATTCAGGCCCACACAGCCTTTTAAATGTAATTAAGAAAGTAGTCTCTGAAAATGGTGCAAACAATTAAAAATGCTGTACCATACACAGAAGATAGCCATACAACCCAGCCATCCTGGTTTCCAGACATTTTCCTGATTCTCATTAACCTTTTGGTAAGATTGCAGAAGTATGACATTAATGAGAATACATTTATTTCTCTTTCCAAACACAGTAGAATGTTTTTTTTAAAACACCAAGTGTCAAATACAGAATGTATGCATAAACTAATACATATAGGATATAAAAGGATGCCTAAACTCTTGAAGAATGGAAAAAAATAAGCAGAAAAGACAAGTGCAACAGTTTGGGTCTGAAGTGGCTTGTTGTACAGAGCCTGCCCCATCGCTTTGTCTCAGCAGGAGTCACAGCCTCAGCACTGTGGTTTCTGCTCCTACTTCACACTGTCATCAGCCCTGACCATCTACAGATTTATTCCATTATACAGGTTGCCAAAGGTTCAAACCCAAACTCAGTATGTTAGGCAGGCTTTTTTTACCCCCAAAACTTCTGTTAAACTATCATACAACTAAGAATATTTTCATATAGAAGGACTCCCCTGACAGATTTCTGTGAACATCTCAGATGGTTAAAAGTTTGGAGAGGTACTGACAACTGTCTGTCTAAATCTTAACTTTACAATAAAAAACTTCATCCAACAAGGTGAGTAGGATGAAAATACCAATAATTTTGTTGTGGGTTTCATAAATTAAAATCTTCTTTATGGCTTTTTGTGGGTTTGGTTTCAATAGCTGCTTAAACTATTTTCTTGCATGTCTTAATCTAAAGTTCACAGAGTCAAAAGTGGACCAGTTCAAGATTACTTCCTAAGTTACTTTCCTGGAGGAAAATTCATCCTTATTATACACATCACTGCTAGTTTAAATGGAATTTTTCTTAAGAGTAAAACAAGGAAGAGTTTCATATTCTTTCGATGCCTAGAATAAATAAAATGGACCTTACTGTATGGCAGTCATGTGTCATTTCATACTCAGGTATTAATAGGAGTCATTTACACAGAATCACACAATCAAACAGAATCACTAGTTTGGAAGAGACCTCCAAAATCATCGAGTCCAACCCATGCCCTAACACCTCAACTAAATCATGGCATCGAGTGCCACATCCAGTCTTTTTTTAAACACATCCAGGGATGATGACTCCACTACCTCCCCAGGCAGATAGTTCCAGTACTTTATCACTCTTTTGGTAACAAACTTTTTCCTAATATCCAACCTATATTTCCCTTGGCACGGCTTAAGACTGTGCCCTCTGGTTCTGCCAGTTGCTGCCTGGAGAAAGAGACCAACCTCACCTGACTACAACCACTTTCAGGGAGTTGTAGAGAGTGACAAGGTCACCTCTGAGTCTCCTTTTCTCCAGGCTAAACACCCCCAGCTCCCTCAGTCGTTCCTCACAGGGTTTGTGTTCCCAGCCCCTCACCAGCCTCGTTGCCTCCTCTGGATGTGCTCAAGCCTCTCAAGGTCCTTCCCAAACTGAGGGGCCAGAACTGGACACAGCACTCAAGGTGCGGCCTCACCTGTGCCGAGTACAGGGGCAGAATGACCTCCCTGCTCCTGCTGGCCACACTGTTCCTGATGCAGGCCAGGATGGCCTTGGCCTTCTTGGCCCCCAGGGCACACTGCTGGCTCATGTTCAGTCAGCTCTTGACCAGCACCCCAGGTCCCTTTCTGCCTGGGCACTGTCCAGCCACACTGTCTCCAGCCTAAAATGTTGCAGGAGGTTTTGTAGCCAAAATGCAGGATTCAGCCTTTGGACTTATTAAACTTCATCCTGTTAGACGCTGCCCATCCATCCAGTCATTTCAGGTCTCTCTGCAGAGCTCTCCTACCCTCCAAACAGATTGGCATATGCTGCCAGCTTAGTGACATCTGCAAATTTACTAATGAAAGACTCAATCCCCTCATCCATGTTGTCAATAAAAATATAGAACAGAACTGGCCCCAGCAGGGACCCTGAGGGACACCCCTGGTGACAGGCCCAGCAGGATGCAGCTCTGTTTGCCATCACCCTCTGGGCCCGGCCATGCAGCCAGTTCCTAACCCAGCACAGAGTGCTCCTGTCCAAGCCATGGGCTGCCAGCTTTTCCAGGAGGATGCTGTGGGAGACAGTGTCAAAGGCCTTGCTGAAATCCAAATAAACAACATCCACAGCCTTTCCTGCATCCACCAGGTGGGTGACCTGGTCATAGAAGGAGATCAGGTTGGTCAAACAGGACCTACCTCTCCTAAACCCGTGCTGGCTGTGTCTGATACCCTGGCCATTCTGTAAGTGCTGCGGGATGAAACTCAGTATAAACTGTTCTATTACCTTACCAGATACTGAGATCAGGCTGACTGACCTATAATTACCAGGATCCTCCTTCCCACCCTTTTTGTGAATGGGTGTCACACTGGCCAGCTTGCAGTCATCTGGGACCTCGCCAGGGAGCCAGGACTGTTGGTAAAAGATGGAGAGAGCTCATCTGCCAGCTGCCTCATCACCCTACGATGGATCCCATCTGAGCCCATAGATTTATGAAAATCCAAGCGGCTCAGCAGTTCTCTGACTGCCTCCTCCTGGATAACAGGGGCTCCATTCTGCAACCTGACACCATCTGCCAGCCCAGGAGGACAGTCGTCCTGAGGACAAGCCATCTTCGCACTAAGGACTGAGGCAAAGAAGGCATTAAGCACTTCTGCCTTCTCCTCACCTGCAGTTACTATGTTTCTTCCCACATCCAGTAGAGAACAAAGGTCGGTCTTACCCTTCCTTTTCCCATTAATAGATTTGTAAAAACATTTTTATTACCCTTTTCAAAAGTTGCCAAATTAAGCTTGAACTGAGCTTTGGCCTCCCTAATTTTTTTCCTACATGCCTTAGCAATCCCCTCAAAATACTTCCTGAGAGAAGTGACCCTCCTTCCAAAGATGATACATCCTCTTTTTAATCCTGAAATTCCTTTGAAACCTCGTTACCCATCCAGGCTGGACATTTGCCTCAGGGACTCATCTTTCAGCACTCAGGGACGGTCTGTTCCTGTGCCCAAGATCTGTTTTGAAACACACCCACCTTTCCTGCACTCCTTTGTTTTTAAGAGCTGCTTCCCAAGGAACACTCTGAATAATTCTCCTAAATAGGCCAAAGCCTGCCCTCCGGAAGTCCAATGTAAGAGTCTTATTGATGCCCCTCCTTGTTTCACCAAATATCGAGAACTCTATAATTTCACAATCACTGTGCCCCAAGCGGCCTCCAACCACCACATCTCCCACCAGCCCATCTCTATTTGCAAACAACAGGTCCAACATTCTCCATCCCCTGGTGAGCCCACCCACCATTTGAGACAAAAAGTTGTGCTTCCCACACTCAGAACTTCCTGGGCTGCCCCTTTTCTGCTGAATTATGTTCCCAGCAGATGTCTGGTAGGTTACAGTCACCTACAAGAGCAAGGGCTGGTGATCCTGAAACATTCTCCAGCTGCTTATAGAATAAGATGTCCACTGCTCAATGGAGGAAAGCCTGCCCTGCACAGCTAATGAGAATGAGGAATTCACCTACTCAGTGCTCTCTTAATCACCCATTAATAAACAATACTTCTTAGAATTATTGTGTTCTTTAAATATTTAAAAGATCCATGAAACATATATATAAATGGCATTAGTGTTATTCAGTTTGTCAACCTGAAAAAAATCTGCAGCTTTCACAATTGGTTCTAGTATCTCATTTTTCTCATGTTAATGTATAATATATTTGCAAATTTCTGGGCCGAATTACATTACTAGGTCTAGTGGGCCACGACGCACAATTATTGTTCACAGAATTTATATTATGAGAGTAATGCAAAATCATTCTCCACATCAATGCTTTTCTTTGAATAAATTCAACTGATCTTTAAATTTAGGGTTTTTTTGCTGAAAAGGGAATTTTAGCCAAATGTGAGCTTGAGATATTTCTGTCTTTTCTTCTTTGAGGGTTTTGTATTGTTAAATAGAATGTGTTTTAGCTTTTTAAAGCAATGCTTCTCTTTTTGTTGCCTTTGTTTGAAAGCTGGCATGATGAGGAGCTTCCTGTATTCTAAGAATACAGCATGTGTCCAAGGCTGAAATATGATCACATCTAGCCCAGGCTTTTTGTATGCTTTTGTAGAAGTTTTTTCTTGGTAATTACTCTGCTATTTTGTCATTGACTATTTGCTCTTATTTTTTTTTAAACTGTATGGGGAATTTTATCTCATCCTGTTCTCTCTACATTTCTCTTCTAAATATTTATACTAAAAATGAGCTAAATAAACAGAATTGCTTCCTGGTCTCCATGATATTTTAACTTTTTAAAAACTTTTCATTTTTCTTCCTGCTGAAGCACAGAAAGATGATGGTAGGATTTTCAAGCTGTTTTCAATTTTCAACTGAAATTGTTGCAGGAGATATGTAGGCTTTTGAGACTGTCCTCTACAAGAAGAAAAAAAAAAAGTCATTGATAAATTGTGCTCATGTCATTTGACTAGCCATTATCATTATGCATAAATTCCTCCTTTAAAAAATAATTTGATAATCTATCAAAGAACTGGATGTGAAAATTGCTCCTCAGCAAGTTGACAGACAGGTTGAAGCTGCTATTTGACCTGTGCTGTAAGTAGCCCTGTAGTTTCTTAACAAAGCTGCTAATTGTCCGTGAAGTATTTAGGCTTATGAGCCAGACAGTATTTTAGAAAATATTTTTGGTTTAAAGATTTTGTTTGCATTCTTTCCACCTTGAAAATTATTTTATTCTATTTTTGTTACCCTGGACATTTCAAACATGGACATATCAAAAGCTCAGCAGAAGTAAAATGCTGTTTGTCTAAATTCTTGAAAAAGTTTCAACTCTGCACTGTGCTTAGGTGCAGTCTGTGCCTCCAGCCTACACTGTACAGAATGTTAGGAGATCCTGTATGATGTGGATTCAGTTCTTAACCAAAATTAGTCAGTAGGCAGGCAGTGCTTTGCCATCTACATCACATGTGGGCTACCACACAGTCACTGTGCCCCATTGCTTGGGTAAGTTCAGCCTGCTCATGAAAAGAGATCAGGTGTCTACAATGAAGCTTCAGCTCATGCTGGAAGTAAAGGAGAGAGCCCTCTGAGGGGCTGTGGCCATAACACCATCCCTGTGTGTGCAGATATAAATCCCTACATCGATCACCCAGCATACAGTTCAGGAGTTTTCACAGACCATTGTTTGCCACATGGAAAAGGCATTTGGGGGTGATGTCTGCCATTTTTATTTGTCCAGAAAGCTGTCGTGTTACAAATGTGATAGACACTCCTCAGTCAGACTGAAATGTTGCACCATAACAGCTGTCCAAAAGTCCCCAGCTAGCATGAACTGCTGCAGAATATCCCACATCCTTCTTGTCATGTAAGGGGAAACTTTCCTTGACAACATTTTTAAATGTAACAGGAAACTAATATGTATTGCGCACATAATTTATTCTAGAGACTGGATGTGAACATGACTCACAGGTGTCAGAGATTAGTTAAAACACTTCCAGAAAGTATTTAAACATGGGATAAAGAAGGTAGTAAAACAACTTACACAGAATAAAGGACAACATGTATTTCTGTATATAATACAACACAAAATGATTTTTTGTCCTTGGGATATAAGTCATGAGCTGCAGAAATGCTGACACAAATTTTGAGCAGCTCCCACAGCAGCTTGATGGTCCCAGAACATAAGCTCTCATGAAATATAGCTGCTCTGCCTGCTACTCCCCTGGCAAGAGATGCTCTTCTTGCTTTCATGCCAGTGTGGTGGGAGAAACACTCCTACTCACTCTAGCTATAAAATACATAGACCATAATTGTTTTTCTGTCACTGCTGCTCCTTTTCTTTGTTGCTTTACCCAGTGTCATTGTAATTTACCTTCCATTTTCTATTGCCTCATTTCCTATCTTGAGCCTCCATCAGTCTGGAAGAACTTCTGACAGAAGTACTCTGTGCTGAAATCCATCTATGCCTTGCTTGCCTCTGTCAGACCTTGCTCTCAATAAGGAATAGGTCATTCCTGCAACTTTGTATGCTGATGTGATGCCTGAAGTTTTAGCTTTCATATTTTCCAGATTCTGTACTGCATTATCAAATAACTCTGAACTTCATATCAAGTGTTAGCAAGTTCTCTTCACAGTTTAGTTAGACAAAACAATCCTTTTCCAGCCTGAGAATAAAGGACACGGTTGCAGCTTCATGCCCAAAAAGTGTAAACAATGGTGAATCGAGGAGAGCAATTTGGGAGTATGGGGCTTCATAACCTGAAGCTGTAATTGAAAAATTAACCCCAATATGTAAATGGACCAAAACTTATAAAAGTGTGAAAATGTATGTCCTGTTGTCCATCCTGGGCGGAGCCATGGCTGAGTTCTTCTACTTCCCAAGGTGTATCCTTTGAAGGCCTTTCTAATAAATACCTACTTTATTCCTTAACACTGTCTAGCCTCTGTTCTAGGTAACCTCTCGAGGCATCAGATGGGCAGCAATAAACCAAAGCTGTCTAGATCCTACAGGCTCCTTCCGTTGCACTTTTTCCCAAGCACTGCTGCTCTAGACATCTTGCAGTGAGAGTCATGACACGGAAGCTCTCTCACCTTCATGAAACATGATATTCAGGCTTGTCCTTTTTGTGAACTGCACAATCTGATTGATGTATTCAGAATCTGGAAATTCAAGCCTCTCAAATATAGCTTTACCCATAACTGTAGCAGAACTCTTCCTGTTGAGAAGTATCAAGTGTTACAAGCTGATGTACATTTTAGTTGCATAGCCAGCTTTGTTGACACTTCCCTTATTCTGTTATTCAACCAAAGCCACTCTGATTTCACTAGCTCATTTTTTGCTATTCTGTTCTGAATCTATCTCTGATTAGACCTCTGTGAACCAAGGGACACAGAACATCACATAGCACTCATTTTTTCCCTTCTTAACAAAGGGGGGCCTCTGCAACATAATGTATTTGACTGATAGGCAGGCTGCTTGGTAAGTGGACAGGTAAATACACAAGTAGGCCAAGAAATGTATAGGTAGATGGATTTTAAAACTTTTTCCAATTAAAAAGCATTTTAATAGTGAAAGAAGTTTTTAACAGCAAGCCCCATATTTTAGTTGTGATCAACAACTGAACTACTTGCAACCAGTCATATCCCAAGTCTGTTGAGACTTCTCTTGTAATTTTTTCATGTGTTACTTCAGAGACCTGGAGTTATGTTATTGTCTCTTGATAGAATTGTAGTCATTAAAAAGAAATAGATTTTTTGTTACAACATCTCTTATGATCAAGATCTTGAGATGTTCAGGAAACAGAGCACCAAGAACATAAAACAAACACATTAGCCTACATTTGAGCAGCCTCTACAACTGAAGTAGAGGGTGTGCACTGCATCCAAGGCAAAAAATGATGGCAATGTGGTTTTACAATGCGTACTGTCTATTCAGAGTTATGGCAGAGGATGCAGCTTCTTTTGCTGCTGCACCACTGGGAAAGCAATGCTCCACTGAGAGTGAGGACTGTCAGATGACAGATGTAAGACAGGATACAAATCCCACCCATCCCTCACCTGATAATGATAAATATCTTGATAACTGGTTCAAGCCTTCCCTGGGGAAATGGAAGAAGGCTGTGCTTTTTATCTCTGTCATTTTCTGGTCATACAGATTTAGACAGAAACCATAACCAGGCTATGACTTTGTTCTCTTCTCCATAAAGCGCAGCCTCTCTCCCTGTGCAGTTTCCCCTCTCTTTGTCACTGCATTGCTAACATTCATGCCTAGATTCCAGCACATGCATTTGAAGTCCCCGCTCAGAACCAAGCATGTCGTATCCTTCTGGAGCCCAGTATCCTCTGGAAGGAAACCAGGCAAAAGGGCAGAAAGGTGACACAGGAGACGGAGTCCAGACCCCAGTTTTCATAAATGGGGATGGGCACCCAAGAGATATCTGCCTAAGACAAATACCTTCATCTGCAATTTGGGAATTAAGCAGCACAGGGGAAAAATCAAGACTGTTCCGTTTCTAATGTTAATTCCTAAAGTAAGACCACCCCAGGTGTTAACTTGTAAAAAAGGCCAGGAAACAGTCTTTCCTGGACACCTGAGAATTCAGCTAAGAGGAAGCTTTCATCAGTTTTCAAACATGGAGCAACTTGGGCTCTCAAAACCTTTTAGATACTGAAAGCAATCAGAAAGTTTGGACAAATGTGTAATAATCTGGAATTAAGGAATTCCTGTGTACATAGATGAGATCACCCTACCATTATTCATGTAGATATTTATTTTTGCAGAGGTAGCTTATTTACGAGTTCATTATTTTTGAGGCATTGTGCACTGTTATGCTTATTTCACTTAACTACAGAGATGACAAGGCTAGAAGTTAAATGGAAGTTTGATTATCAAAGAGAAAGAAGGGTTGATTCAGGTAAAAGATGGGAGGCAATGGAAATGGGGAAAACAGACAGAGAAAGCAAAACAAAATGAAACCTTCTACAAAACCTAAGATCATTTCCATGTCCTGCAACCGGTTTTAAAAAACCCAAGATAAAACATACCTCCCCTCAAGGTGAACTGATGAAATTTTTATTTTGTTCTATTTCTTCCCAAGGGGAAAAATGTTACTAAAAAATTATATTTAGATCAAAAGCTTGTGCACAATGTAGTATTTCAACTCCATCATCAGCCAGGTGGATGAGGCATCAAAATGCAATATATTTTAAATATGGAATTTTTGTCTCTGAGGATGTTCTTTCCTGAGTGGAAGAACACATGTTTTAAGACACACATTACATGGTATATAGGAAGAAGAAGAAAAGTAAAACCTCTATCAACAAACTCACCCTTTAAACACCAACTCAAAATAGCTTTGGATAGATTAGGATTTGTCTCAATCAAATGGCAAAATTAAAAATTAAAATTTAAAAAAGCAAAAAACAAATAAAATTGAATCACATAATCTCTATTTCTCCCAAAGCAGAAAGATCCTTTTTTTTTACACTGTTTCTCATCCTCCTTGGATGTAGAATATTCTTAAGCCTGCTTTGACAATTGTTTCTATATATGGAGAAACACGTATATAGAAACATTATCCAGGAAATAAATGGGTGATATGAAATGGGTGATATTGAAATTGAATTTACTAATACGGATATATCTCCTGGTATCTTGCACTTTTTATCAAAAAATGCAGTCTTCAGAAATAAGATGTTCAATGAAGCTGCCTTGTCAGGGATGCTTGGCTGTCAAAGAAAGGGAAATTGAGCTGTTAGTGTAATAGCAATGTCGCTGAAGAAGGACCTTGAAAGAGGAACTACCTTTGTTTCCTGGTTTCAGAATTTCATGCTACTTATAAACTGCAGTTTTAATTTATCAAATGTGTGCATATATTGTGTTATCTTAAAAGAAAGAAAAAAAAATGCAGCATTATTGCTCTGGTACGTAATAATTTGTCATCATCTGCAGCTTTTCCTCAGTTATATAGAAGATGTCCCATAGCCTGGGCAACTTATGCAACTTATCCTGCAGCTTTCTGTTGTTTTTGGTGGAAGAAATTACTTAATTTCACTCCCCTAAGACTTGTACATATGCAGCCATTTCCAAACAAACTGGGTTTCAGGTTGCATTTGCTGTCCCACTAGCTGGAGTTCCCTGGAAGCAGTGTTTTGCTAAAACTTTTGCAGAACCAAACCTTCTTTGAATTCTGCATTACTGACCTTCCAAGAAGTTAATGTTGGGGAGTTTATTGTCTTTTTCTACTGAGTTTAAAATTTAGACCAGCTCTGTCAAGGTGTAGGAATAGAGTGTATTCTGGATATTTTTCCCTTAGTACAAATTAAGTCGGCTGCTAATCATTTAAATCATGTTTCTGTTAATAGCTTCTGATGCTTAAATTTGTTTATTATTTAATATCAAAGAGAATTTCTTTAGCTAAAATGTTGTATCTGCCCTGTGAACACAATTATTTGAGACGTAGAACTCCATATGTTTCACTGCCTATGAATTGTCTAGCACAGCTGCACTCTGAAAGAAATACCTACCAGCTTTTCAAGTATTTACAGCTTAGGCTGTGATTTTATGATGGTCCTAAGTCAACAGAAGTGGAGCCTGTCTCACCTAACCTTGGCCATACGTTCCCAACCCTCCTTTTTGCCACCTCTACTATTCATCCTGATGTCCAGTGAGCCAGTTCAGTAAACTGATCTGCCTGAAAACCAGTCCAAAAATAATAAAAAGTGCTAGGTTTCTGACCAGAGTAGTTTTCTGATTCTTTCGTGTCAGAGGCACTGGTACACAGCTGGTGATGGGAACGTGTAGCAGGAGATAATCAGGAGACATTAATATCTCTGACAGCACCACTCTGCCTTTTAGGTGGTTTCAGTAGGAACTGCTATTTGCCTCATCTTGATTTGCTGCACTGCTCTTATCTTGCTGGAACTCTCTGACTGTCTTTCTTAAATAAATATATTTGTCATTTCCCTGGATTTCCACTTCTGCCCTTATTGTTTCTGTGTCCTTCAAGAAGAGGCCAAGGAGACACAACTGAATTGTGAGTCTGGAATGAGCACTGCAGAATTTGACTGACCTTTTCATAATGGGTTACAAGCACGCTGCTGAAATCTCCAGTCCAAAGAAAAGTCTGCTACCTTTATCGGTGCCTAACATAAAGCCTGTACATATATTTCACTTGGTGTTTGCAATTTAGGAATTAGAGTTCTCTTACATAATTTTTCTGTTTCACTAGAGGGAAATCCAGAGGCTGAGGAGCAGTTTCAGCAAAAAGCCAGGGGCAAGTCCAGCATTTCAAGGAGTCCCTTTGTTGCTGATTTCTAACAGAGACAAAATGTACTTGCTCTCAATCTGCGTTTATGTGTTTGGCTTTCCAGGGACTTGATGATATTTGAACTCATTGTCCAACATCAGCCAAGTATGAAAGAGTCTGAAATTCTCATAAAGAGCATAAAAATCCTTGTGAGATTCATAGAAGGAGAAGAGTGACTCTGTAACAAAGAAAAGTAGATGTTAGTTAGGGGAAGGTTTTCTCCTAAGGAGCACACAGGTTGCTAAACACCAGAGGAACTTTAGAGAACAAAACCCTAGTAAAGACCACAAAACACAAGAATCTTTACCCTGCATCTATATTCTTTTAGAAATCAGCATCAGTCTGCTAGCAAAGAAAATGCATGATTATATATAAAATAGGAAGCCATTAAATCTACAGCCCACTGAACTATGTATAATAAATTAAGATAGCTTAAAATGCAATTTTGTTTCTTACTTTTCCTTTGCGTAAGTAGATTATCCACATTCTTCCTTTCAAAAAGTTCTCAGTGACAGTGTAGACTGAATGTTATTGCAGAAGTTTATTCATTCATCCTGCATCAGTATTCATCAATGATATAGAGCCAGTCTGAGCTTGGCAGTGACTCAAGGGCAAGCAGTCATTTTTCTAATCAATGCACCCTCAAAAAAGTCATTTACCATCCATGTCTAGACATATAGCAGAAACCTGCTTTGCTTTGCTCTACTTAACATCCAATCTATTCTCTAGAAAGTTGGAAGTAACTTGAATTCGTGTTGCCTCATGCAGATTTGGAAGGGTGCCACATGGACTGCTAAGCTTATCAAACACTGCTTCTGGAGCTCCATAAAAATGGTCTTCAAAATCTTTGAATGGCAGGATAGATAGGCTTACACACAACCAAATCATATCATTCCTCTTTAGGATTCATTCTGAGTACTAAGAACCCTTTATTTTAACTTCCCTGAGCACCTTTCACCTATTGTTCTAAACATTATCCACCATTCATTCAAGTCAGGTTGTTCTTTTATCACAGCGCTGTTTGAACACATCCCAGGCCTTGTCTCTGTCTGTGTTTATATGATCAGAACATTGTCAGTGGGCCCTATGAAGACTGACATGAACTTGTTTTATGAGGATGACATCTCCGTTCAAAAATCAAGTCAATAAAGCTTGAAAAGCTCACTAAATTTATTGGTCAAACTCACAGCCTAAATGAGGTTTTTTTCACAGGTATCAGAAGTAAATGGTGCGATGCGTAAAGGCTTCTTTTTCCTTCTTCTTGCTGCTAACATTCTTTCACCTATTCCTGGCAATGGGGTCACTTATCACCCTCAAAAGGTATTTTTAGTGTATAGGATATTGCCACTTTGAAAGCACTAGCTGGGTGAGTCATCACTTCCTATTGATAGCACCAGACTTGTGCAGTTCTGCTGTCTCCTACTGCTGATAAAATTGCTCTGTGATGCAGCCATAATGCATGCTATAGCACAGTTAATTTTGGACCTCAGGGACTTAAATCTTATCAGTCAGGGAGTGCAAGAGCTCTAAAGGGCCACTGGGCCTCTGTATAATTTAAAACCTAAGATTTATATGGCAGAGGCCTATCCTTAAAACCATTATTACATCATTATTTCAGATTAGTTCTAAGGATAGATATGCAAACGGACACACTCAGCCTGAATAAACTGAGCTGTTATAAAACAGTGTATGATGGAAAAGAGCTCTAACAGCCCTCAGGTGTTCCAGAAGACTATTGATTCAAGTTGCCCAACAGATTTATGGAAAACAAACTAAGAGACTGCTCTTAGGAGGTCCTGTTTCTCCATCAACACTACATTGAAAATGCACTCAGAGTGCATTTTACTTTTTCCTTGCCTCTTTTTTTTTCCTTGCTCTAGTAGAAATAGTGGTCTATTGACAAATGCCTGCATTATTCATAGAACCATCAAGGCTGGAAGATACCTTTAAGATTATCAAGTCCCACCATCAACCCAGCACTACCACTGTAACCCCTAAACCACTAAACCACATCATCCAGTTCCAGATCCAGATGCCTCTTAAATTCCTCCAGGGACAGTGATTCCACCATCTCCCTAGGCAGCCTTTTCCAGTGCCTGACCACCCTAACATGAAAAAAAATTTCTAATATCTAATCTGAATCTCCACTGTCTCGTCCTAAGGCTGAAAATAAGTAAAATGCTTATTTTCAATCAGCATTCTTTTAATCCTATATCCAAGAAACTTTCTTAATAACTGTCTCATTTCAGTTAACTATAAATATAACTAATACAATAACTAATATAATAACATTCTTGTTTCTGATACTTGTTTATGCATCTGTTTAATGTGAGAGCACAAAGAAAACGCTCATGGTCAGCTTGCAGAGATCACCTCAGACTATGCATTTTAAGGCATAAGGGTGTTTTTCCAGCTCTCCTTTGGGTCATCAATCACTTTGGTTACCTGCAAACAGGGAATGGATTGCCTTGTTGTTGTGTGCAGGACAGCCACTCGATGGTAAAATGAGCTGCAGTGTTTTGTGAGGCTTTCTCTGTCTGGCTACATAAAGAATTGGAGTTGCAGGGAGCAGCTTCACTGTAGGCATCTGACTGGCTGACTTCCTTGTGTCCAAGCACTCTGTGAAATTATGTGTGATTTTTGAAAACAGACCTCTTTAAGATTGAAATTGAAGTCTGAACTGCAGATATCTTTGTCACCAAGTATTCTGGTCACGTCTCACAAGTAGTAATTATCTGCTGTGACAGAAAGTGCCTGGTAATGGTCGAAATTACATTCTAAGAGCCATATAATCAGCCTTTTATCTGACCATTTGAACTGTTCTGTAATAGCATATCTGATTTCTTTCATTGTTAATAGTACCTATTTCTCACTTTCCTTTTTTTTTTTTTTTCCTGAGACTCAGTGGATGCAACACCACTCTTCAAATTACTTTTTTCTTTCTTTAAATTCCTCCTTCAGGCTGAAATTCCTAAAATGGTCACATCAATGCATTCATCAGACCTCCAAGAAGGTGATCCAATTAGTGACTTGTTTGCCTTGGTGGGAAGACAGAGCACCAGGGTTGTCCACCAAGGTTTGAAGAGATTTCTTGCTGAAAGGAAATAAAGGGTCTGTGCTGGGTGTTAGCACCTTATTGATTGCTGGCCCATAGGTAATTCTGAGCAGATGTTAGGCAGTCTGGTCCTGCTTTTCCTTGGTCAGGTCTGCCAAGTTTCCCGCTTGAATCAGGTATATTACATGTTAAGGAACACTTTCCCGTCATTCTCCCTTTCAGCATCATGCTTCTCCTTAGCCTGGTCTTTTCTAGTGCTGAGCAGTTCAGAGAAGCCCATGTTTTCCTTGGCAGAAGAGCTCCACAGTGAAAATATGTGCAGAGTCCTGCTACAGAACGGAGCCACAGGAGAGAAAACCCACCACAACTAGACAATCAAAATGTGACTTGGAAATGTAGGGTCTCATTCTGGGAAGGAAAAAAATTAAAGGAAAATTGGAAAAAAAATGGTAAGGCAAGAGAGAAAAATTTATGGGAAACAGAGAGGAAAAAGGATAAAGGAGATGGAAATGTGAATTAGGAAAAATTCCGAGTGAAGGAAACCGATTAAGTGGCAGAGATTCAGTGACAGTCTGAAAAAGAGGCATCTGTATCACTGCTGACTGTCTCACCATCAAGGTGTAGTCTCCTCTTCTCCCTCACTGTCAGTCACTCAGAAAACCCTGCACTCCCCCTTCTTCCCCCTCTGCACCACTATGGACTGACACACAGATGGAGTGGATGGACAAACACTTGGAGCCCTTCAGTTATCCCAGTATGTAGGCATTGGTCTGGGCAAGGGCTCACAGGGTGGGAGAAGGGAGCTGGCAAATGACAGCAAGGTCCTTTGTGCTATTTCTTCTTCAGGGAACTGTCATGAGATGTCATCCTATGGCTTTGGTGACCTTATTCTCATATCACCTTCAATAGACCTTGCTGCAAAATCGCACCCTGTCCTTTACTGCCAGAACAACTAATCTCCATTGCCTTTTAAAAGCATTTTGTGCACAGGAAGAAAATGGCGTAACTGCTTTCCCAAACATCTCTATTTTCCTCAAAACTTCATTCCTCCAATCTCCTTTTCTCAGTTGTTTTTCTCCTCCTTATTCTCTGATTTGTCATGTACTTGCTGAGAGGTGGTGCACAACCTGCAGTGGACCCTGCAGATGATCTCAGGTTCCTAAAGCAGGCAGCAGAGCAGAACAGTTGTTTTGGAGATCCTGCAAGTGACACTTCTGCTCATACCTCTCAGACAAAGGTGTTCAGGTTTTTCTTTACCTGCACATGCCCTTATATTGAATCTCAGGTAATGTATGCTTGGTATGGGGACTGAGATCCCCATTCTGGGTACCAACAGAACATAATTCCAGCATCTTCTATTCAGAGATCCCTTAGTGGACGCTGTGTCTGACTATATGGATATATAGAATAGTGTCACAGCAGATTGTGAGAAATGCCCATGCTGCATGCTGCAGGATCTAACCTGCTTCCTGCCTGAAGCCTGTGTTTTATGCTCTTTAGTCCTTTCAGAAAATGTTTCCTGTGCAGAAGTATTTCCAACGCATTGACTTAAGTTAATATTCTTGGTCTGTCATGGAAGAGAATACCTGTACTTACTGAATTGATTGAATACTGGCTGAAGGAGCTGCTGCACCCAGCTGAGATGTGCATCTAGACACCCCTAAGAGATCTCTTCAACAAAGCTCTGTAACATTTCTCCATGGTCATGTGGCATGGAGACTTCTATTTCTTCGCAGTATACTGTCTTGGCCTACAGTTTCAATCTCCTTCCTAAATATATGCTTAAATTACATGCATGACCAAATGTTAGCAAGGCTTTAACAAGATCTTGGACTGGTTGGAATTCTTCTCCATTCTGAGATATGTTCTGGTATCCTGTAGGTGCCACAGATTTTTTATTTTTTGCTTCCCTGCAAGGTTTTTCCCAGTTTGTTATTCCACATTTTGGACATTTGATTTCTCTTCAAGCAGCACAGCTCTCTGCACCTATCTTAATTCAATTTAATCTGAAATATTCCAGACCACTTATCCCTGGATTCATGAAGAATGAGCTGAATTTGAATCCTGACAATGCTCCTGAGCCTGCTTTTTCTCAGGTAGTTCAGATACACGTTCTCTGTTGGAGCAGTAAGTTCTTAAAGAGAAAATGTAAAGTGAGTGTTAAGCAGCAGAGACCTCCTGCAGCTCTCATTGTGGTATGCCCTGCAGTTTGAAGTGAACTGTAGGCAGCTTCATGTTTGTGCCTTGTTACTCCCTAGGTGTCTGTAAATCACTGGGTTTTGGTAGCAATTCTCTTGGGTAAAAAAATTAGACTGGTTGCCCTAGAATTCCAGTCCTTTTCCTTCTTTTCAGACTCTGTCCTCCCATACCTCCCCGGCCTGTGTGGGATCTCAGATCTTTGTCAGCTGCTTTGTTCCTTAAGTACACTGACATGGATTTTGTCAGGCACTGCTGACTCAAATACATCTGTACGGTCTAAACACTCTTTAATTTACTCTTTACCCAGCTCTGGTCTGTGTTGCCCCATTTCCCTATTTACTTTGTTTCAGTGTCTGGTGAAGACTAATCTCCCTTCTGCAGCCTGAAAAAAAGCAGACACTCCATACTTCAGCTTTCACTTTACTACCTGACTTCTGAGCTTTTTTCTGAAGTAATAGATTTTCTTTGAGGTCTTTCTCGGACTTCTTTTTTTGTTTCTTGCATTTTCTGAGCCCTTACTTGTTGCCTTGTTGTTTCTAGTGTATTGAGTTCTAAAAAGAAGAAAAGCAAAGCAAAACAAATACCCTTGAGCTTTTCTGTTTGTTTGAGACCTTTAGTTAAATTTTTTAAATGCTGTTTTCTTTACAAGCATCCTTTCTTGTATATCCTACTTTTACTCTTGCTTTTGGCATTTACCAAATTTTCCTCAGGGGAAGAATTATCCCTGAGGAAAATTTAGCATAACAGTTTAACCTTATTACTTTGTTTGTTTTTCTCCTTTTGAGTACACAAAACAAGGATGGCCATCAAGTGGCATTTCAGACGCCTTGACTACTTTGTTTGACTACCAGCTCCTTATTCTGCTGTTTATGTGTGCTTCTCTCTGATGCTAATTCACTCCTGTTAAGGCCTCTTCTACCTACATTTCTCCATCAGATTTGCAGCCTCCTCCTCAAGTGTAGCTGAATTTCAAATTTGCCTGCTGTAAGTACAGCAACTTCCAAACCCTCTTTAAAACAAACTAGGGTGAGCACCTTGCCAGTTGGGTCAGTGCTACTTTTTGAACAGATGGATAGCTAGGAAAGTAAATCTGCCACTGCCCTTTCCTATGGCATTGACTCTTTCAGCCGCTGAAATTTCCTGGTGCTCATACCTTGATCCTCTGATCAACCTACACTGTGGAATGGACTTTCTTCTTTTCCTCTTTACCTCGTACAACATTACTTTTATTTAATTTCTGGAAGGAGTACATCATTCTTGATATATTTTTTAAGTGACCTGAATCACAGATAACAAGGTGATAAGCATATTGTAGATTATTGCCTTAATTTGTTGGTTTTGTTTATTTTACTGAGTCCTAGCACAGGCCATAGGATGTTTCAGCCAAAAAAACCCCCAAAAAACAACAAAACAAAACCCTCACTATCTCATAAGAAATCTATTCATTTCCCTCCCTTACTTTAATATAAAGCAATATTGGCAGAAGTTTTGTTTTTGTTACTCATGTGATTTTTACCAGCGGATATACCCAATTTTTGATTATAATGTGGTGTAACAAATATTCTGCAAATCAAAGCAAACAACCACTGGGAGTTCTCAGGCCTGTTATTATCTTAGCTCTAGCAAATACAAACTCCAGGCTGCACATTTGGTCAACTACAAAATGACTACAGATGTGGACCATATTTCATCAGAGCTCTGTTTATTAGGTTGTCATATTTCTACAGGGTAACCCCTCAAGAGGGGGTTTCAGAATTTCTGGCTTTTAAAGTGGAGGTTTGTGGATTCTTTCACCAGGGGAAGCAGAGTTTCTCACAGTAGGAATGCAGCACCCAGCATCTGCAGCATGGATCCCAGTCAGGACAGACCAGCCACCTTCTGTTTGCACTTCCCAACTTCACCCCCACTGGCTTGTCAGCCCATCACCTGCTCAGGGCATCCCAGCTGGGGCTCACCAGAGCAGACAGTCCCAGCATATTTGGGCCACTCTGATACTGATTGCAGTCACTATAAAACAATTTTTTCCTGAGGCATCCAGTCTCTGTCCTCATTGTAGTAATTCTGTTCCAGGAAGCTGAAGCAACTTTAAACAGACTTACTGAAACTTTTTTTTTTTTAAATTTCCATTTATTTCTACTTTGAAATTAGAACATTCATAGCTGCTTCCTTTAAAAAGCTCCAAATTAATTTTGTTTCTTGCATCATGCTCTCCAGCTTAACCAATGATACCAATCCATTTCAATTCTCACTCCTTTGCTTAAATTGCTTTGAATCTCTCATAACATGAATATCCACCTTCTAAGCAATACACCAGAGATACCCCCATTGATTTTTTTCTGCCTTTTTTAAAGAATCTGTTCTAGTAAATTATCAACAGTTACTATCTAAATAGTTTCACTGAGTGCATTTATCACCAGCAAAGCAATTTCTTACTGGTTAACAACAGGAGGGAAAATAGAGGTTGTATTTATCAGACCTGAAAGGTACACAGGCTTGTGTCCTGTTCCTGGGGGATTTGCCCCATCCCACTGGAATTCCTGGCACAGCATACATGGTCACTGGAGACTGCCTTGCAATGCCCTTCCAGCAGCTTCCACTGCTGTGTGGATAATGACTTTGCTAGTTTTGCCATCATACTTAGCAGGCCATAATGGACCACATGTGAAAGACCCAAAAGACTTTAGTAGAGGGAAAATTTGCTCTTAATTGATGAAATTACTTTTGGACTGTGAAAGCAATTTGTCCAAGAGGACTAGCACCTTGGGAGGAAGGGAGATTAGACTTGAACAACTCGCTCTAGGGTCACCTCTCCACTCAGGCACTAATTCAAGAGCCTTCATGCACTATGGTGCTGCACAGCATATCTGACTGCAGAGCAAAGCCTGAGTGTTACTGGCAGCCTGGTATCAGGGGAATCCATCAGGAAAACAAAGAAGAGGAAAAGGAACTATTTAGGAATAACTAAAATGTTCTCATGTCTCCCTTGTGTCTCTTCCTGTCTATTTATATGGTAAAAACACTTTATATAAAACCTTACGTAAAAAGTGAAAGCTCTGCAGTGTCAGAACTAGCCTGAGACTGGATTTCCTCTGTGTTTTCATAGCAGCTCTGTTTCAATGGTACCTCAATTTGCCATGCCAGATTCTAGTTTCAGTTAATGTGAGGGATAGAAGAAATGTTGGCTCGGCTGCTCAGTTGCTTGCCTTATACAGATGCAAGAGCAGAGGCATTTCCTAGTGCTGCATTGTACTGCTGCCATCCACTATTCCAAAAAGCCAAACAAACTACTACAGTTCTCTCAGTAAGATTATTTGGGATGGGATGGAAGTTAATTTGTTCTTATTTCCCTTCCTGTGGCTGAAATCTTTTCATTCAGCTGTTTCATCTTTTCAAGCTCTCTTTGGCATCTGTGAGGTCTTGGAATTTTCCAGGTTTAGGGATTTCTGCATGCAGTTCATAAGACTAAAAGAAAAACATTTAGTAATTCAAGGGCTGGTAGAAGTTAGAGTGTATTCAGGTGCTTCATTCTGTCAAAAAAAAAGCAAACAGCTGATATTACATGTAACCTTTTAAATAAAGCCAAAATGTACATGTGAGTTCCGGGAATTCTGTTTCATTGGTCTCTATTTTGTTACTAACCAGATAAAGTTCATAAACCGTGTAGATACATTAAGGAGCATGAGGTTTGCAAGTCATCTTTTTCCTACATTTTAAAGTCACCTGTTTGTTTTCATCGACATATCTATTCTCCTTCTTGAAGCAGCATTTTCCATTGTTCAACAGTTTTATTTCTATACAGAAAAGAGATTAGATACAAAATTCCATAATTAAGGAATGTGATGTAACATCATTGTTAAGATTTTCTTCACCATCGAAAACATTCTCCAATCTGGTGAAACATTAGGCTTGCTTAATGCCCCCATCAGGTGGCAAAGCCTGTCTTTCCTGAGAAACACAGGTGAGCAAGTCTGGTGGGTCCATCTCTGATGAAGCACAAGAGAACTTGGCCACTTGTACGTCAGAGGATGGCAGAGCTGGGGTGGGTACAGTGAAGGCTTTTACCTGGCCTAGGAAAGTTCCCTGGAAAGTTGTCTGCATCACTTTACCCAATAAAAAATTGCTCCCTCTAAAAGTTATCACAAAGCTCCATAAAGCCTGCAGTCTTTTTAAACTTTTCAAAACTGCCCTTTTTTCTTGAAAAATGAGAAGTCTGGGAAGTTTCATAGGCTTCCAAGGACTTGCCAGCCAGAAAACTGTTGGCAGATTTCCTACTTTTTCATTGATCCTAAAGCAAATACTTTAGAGTGTATGAGGATCCCTACTGACTAGTCTTCATCCTAATTTTGTTGATTGCCACGTAAATCCAGTAGTAAAATTATTAGGATCACAGAAGGCATAATACTCTATTGATTGCAATGTGCTGATGCTGGCTAAAATGAAAGTTTCACTACTCGTGTATTATCATCACCTTCACAAGTGAAGGGATGCTAATGTTGGGTGTAAAGCCAGTGGCAAGGCATACTAACAGCTCAGTGGAGGTGAAAATAACATTATTTGCCTAATGAGGGCAGAAAAGATGGCAATTGCTCTTTATATTTCCATTAAATTGCAAGGATGCCATTGATAGAATTGTAGAGGCTATTTTGCCCTGTAATACTCCCAAGATGCAAGTTAGATTTGTGCTCCTAGATGAAAGCAAGAATGGGAAGCCAAAGATGAAGATTCATAATGGCATATGAAAATGAGACCAGAAGCATGGAAAAATTATATCTTCTGGAACATAAATATTTGCTTAATGGTGGTCCTGTCATATCACAGGAAGCTATTTTTTTTTAGAGCTCATTAATAATAAATTTCATCTTATATTTTTCTGGCTAGTTGTTGGTGCATAGGTACTATGTGATTACAACTACACAGAGAAAACAGACATTCCTACATATTCAAATGCATGTGTATCTACTCCCTAGTCAGTTTTTTTGGATTGAACATGTAGTTAACCTTTAAACAATTTAATTCAAGAAATGCAGGGTAACATCCTCATGAAACCCTTTCTGATGCACTAAAAAGACATCTAGTTGTGGTGAAACAGTAAAGACAGCTAACGTTTCTGTGTTTTGGTAATGGTTATTTCATGTTCCACATCAAATATATTCAGTTATGAAGAAAGGCAGGGTTTTTTTAGCAAGGTACACTTTAGGGAAGTAATCATAATACTAAACAATACTAAAAATTGAAGTGCTTTTCACATGTAAATGCTGATTAAAATAGGTTTGTGGAACCATTCTAGCAAAAAGCATAGACTGGATAAGGTAAAAAATTAACATGAATTTTACTGGACTTCCTTCTGGGTTTTGGGGGTCATTTTGGGAAGATGTTTCTGGATGGACACCTTATGCCAAATTGAAAGTTGCTGAAAGTTTTCTCAAGTAGAAACAACACATTTGAAGAGCAAGACATTCCAATTTAAACGGAAATAACTTTATTTTTTAAAAAAAGAAACTCAAACAGCAAATAAAATTTAGTTAGCTTCCAGTTAAAACTGCTTCTCTGCTTTTCCTCTCTTAGCTTTATTCAGAAGTACCAATGAACCAAAAATACACAGCATTCAGATGGTTCAGGGTTCTTGGATGGTAAAGAAATAACAGTTATTAAAGGGCTTTTTGAAGGATCAGAGAAAAGCACAATAGGAACCTAAGCATGGAAATTGCAGCCAAAGAAAATCAAATGGATGTACAATACAAATGCTTAATAGTGAGGTTGATTTCTGCTGGAACCAGTTACATCAGAAAGTGGTAGATCCAAGGCTGCAAACCTTCCAGGCACACACTTGAGCCAAATGTCAGCCATTGGGCTCCATACAGAAGTAGAAGTAGCTGGAATAAATTTTATGGCCTATGAGACACAATAGATCTGACTGTGTGACCTAATATTCCCCTCTGTCCTCAAGACCTGTTTAAAATGAGCTTTAGTGACACCCACCAGAGAAAATGAACCTTAAACATTAGGGCAAACCCTCATACTTTTGGTATGGCTTTTAATGGACTGCTTTTGTGAAGTTTAAGAGAAAGCAGTACGCATTCAAAGTGTATAAATAACCCTCTTGCTGAGACTGAAACAATGACTCTGTGTATACTATTGGCAGTGCAAACCCAATGCAATTTTTTGAAAGAATGAACTATTCCTGCAATGTTTGCCAGCTGGAGTGTTTGCTTTGTGCTTAATTCAAAATATATCTTTGGTTCATCTTCTTTACGAAGAGCCCTTCTGTTTACAGTAACTGTTAACTTACTATAATAGCATGGACTGTAGACAATACTACATTGTTTTACAAAGCTTGATGTTATCAGGCAGAACCAGACATTACTGGCAAAGTAATAACCACTAGCATAGAAGTTCACTTTAAATACAATTTAAAAAATAAGAAAAGAAAGAAAGAAAAAGAATGGATATAAATGTGTGGTTAAGAAACAAAAGAATAATTGCTATTTTTTACTGAAACAAAATAGTTTCCTTTGTTAATTTGGCTTACTTTATATCCAGGACTTTATCTATCATTCCTATTACATGAAGGACTTGGTTCCTCACATGACCTGAGGTCTGGTGTTTTTGTTAACACCAGAAAAACAGAGGATCTGTGTAGTATCAGAGAAGGGGGAGGGAAAGAGAAGTGCAATTTTTTTGCCACTTGTGGTGGGATCAGCTGTGTGATTTTCCATGCACTAAAGATTAGGTCCTCTGTTTTGTGATCCTGCACTCAGTCTCACAAAGAAGGCAGTCTCACTGCCTTCTTTACAAAGCAGTCTAGGGCATACTATTTTGAGTTTTTTACCACTGTCATGAGTCCCCAGGGGTAGGATCACATAGCAGCAGGGTTGGCAGATTGGGCAGCCGTTGCTTCTGCAAAAGTACAACAAAAGTTTCAGTCAGGGATACAGCGCATTTGCTCCCTCCATGGATCATGCATAACAGAGGCATATAGGGTATGAAGTCAGCTTCATCCCAGCTCACAAAAATTGCTGACCTAGGATGCAACATGTTTTTGTGTATTTCCTTTCTGCCTTCCTCTTTGTACAAACTTTATTCCACTAGATTTGCACAGGTTTGCAGTTTTCAGTCAATCAGTCCCCAGGCCAAAATTGCATTCTGACATGGAAGTGCTTTTTTATTTTCATGAAACATTCCTTCCCAAGCATCATCTGGATTTCTCATGAATTCAGTTTCCAAGATGGACAATTTTATGTCAGTTACAAAATGAAGCCAAGCAAGTGCTTTCACACAGTTCTGCTTTCTGTGGAATCCTTTGCTGAATCTGGCTTTGTCTCTTTGTTATGATTTTTGCTTCTGTGGCAGTTTATTTTCCAGGTGTGCCAGTGCTGGAAGACAGTGAAAAAACATCTAATTTTCTGTGGGGATGTGATTTTCTTCTTTGAGGATAAGACCAAGAGGTACATGCAATGGGGAAAACCAAGATATTTCAGTTATCACCAGAACAGGACAGCCATTTAATCCACACCCAAAATAATTTCTAAAATACTGCAAATGTCTCCTATATAATGGCAGGAAACTGGTAAACAACAAAAGATAATGTCTTTTTATTGGGCAATCCCTTCTGCTAGAAGCCAGAAGACTTAAGTTCTCCATTTCTTCACAGTTGAATATCTTTAAAGCCAGCCTTGATAAATTTCCTGTTCTCCTGATTACTGGTGTTTCACAGAAAAGGAGGACAAACACTGGAACAGGTATACATATAAACTGTGAGCTCTCAGTCCATGGAAATACTCAAAGCATGACTGGACACAGCCTTAAGGAACTTTTCTACCTTCAATGTTGATTCTGCTTTGATGAGCGGCGGGGTGACTGTCAGAGGTCCCTTTCAGCCTCAGGTTAACATCTGACTCTAAGAAAGAGAAGTAACTCTTCTGTGCCTTGGCGTGAACTTGTTGCATTGTCCCTTAGGATGATTGTTAGGCATCTTTTTGTTAAGGTTGCTGGTCACATTTCTCTGAAATGGTTGACCTTTCTTGAGGCCATGTCAAATATTGCTTATTAATATTGGATAGGCTGTATAAGCTCTCTAACATATTCTTTATTGCTATTAACCGCAGTAAGCTTGGCTCATAGTTCAGTGACTGTTTGCTAGAATTCAGAGCAACATGAACTAATTGTCCTTTAACACCACTATTTTTGTCCTTTCAGAGTATCAAAAACATTTGCCAAAAACTCGCCATTTGTTTCACTATCTTCTCTTGATGTGCAGTATATGTCATCTTGTCCCTATGCTAACTTTAACTGTTGTGCTCAATCTACTGTGTGATGCAATTGCAGAAGTCCTTTTAAACATTTCATTTCATAGTCCTACAAGTCCTGATGCAGATCTTGGAAATGTTACTGATCTTCTAATACTCTCTTCACCTCAGCATTCATAAATACATAAATAAGTTATCCCCTTCATCCCTTCCTAGTGTCATGATGTGCGTTGCTCATTGTCTGTTCCCCATTAGTCCTTCAATTTCCCCCTTCCCCCTCCCTAAATATTTTCCCATTGAGAGAGAAGCTATTTATATGACAGGACACCAGGGAAAGGATTCAAACTGAACCAAAGTACCTTTAGCTTGGATATTAGGAAACAATTCTTTACTGGGAAGGTGGTAAGACACTGGAATAGGTTGGCCAAAGAAGTTGTGGGTGCCCCATCCCTGGGAGCGTCCCATGCCAGGCTGGATGGGGCTTTGAGCAACCTGGACCAGTGGAAGGTGTCCCTGCAGGGCGGTTGGAACCAGATGATCTCGAAGGTCTTTTCCAACCCAAGCATTTCTATGATTTTGTGGTTTAAACATGGCCTTTTAAATTCTTGATGCACACCAGGAGTTGCCTACCTGTGCTTCCATTCCAGCACAGTTTGCTAATACACATCCAGTTTTTACTCCCTCCCATGGAAACAGAGTGAGTGGAGATGGAAGCCATACTCCAAAGCCTCCTAGGTGTTGGGATTGCCGGCCTGGAAACTGGTTGTCCATTTTGTTTGCTAACGGGGAAGAATGTTAGTGATGGAAGAAGCCAAAATAGAAAGTCAGTGCCACTATGTCCTATCTCACATATTAAGCCAAGCTGATGGGTTTTATCACTGGTAAATGGACTAATAGACGTTTTGTAGACTGAGGAGCTGATTGTTATCTGTCCCCATGTCTTCCCATTGCCTTTTAGTTGAGACCAAATAAAAGTCCATGCACACACTGGTAAAAGTGATCTTGCAGTTATTCACAAGCATAGAAGTGATTTGCTGAGTACCATGGAATGGCCTTTTGCACAGGGTCTGCACAGTTCTTGCAAATTAAAGATCTTTAGCAAGATACTCAGCTCTATTCTTCGGCCATAAGATGAGTGAATGAACAATAATTTGTGATAGTTAACCAAGGTTATTTGGCTGAACTACTCAATCCTTTTATAGATCATTTAATGGCAATGAGGGTGCAATATTTTAGATACAGTATCAAATTAATGTCTATGAGTTCTCACCTTGAACACCATTCATTTCTCAGTGCACACAGCATGATGATTTACAATGAGTTACAGACAGTAAAAAATGCATATACCAGTATCAAATTATTCTATATCTTAGGCAGCTTTTCAGTTTGGGGGTTTATGAGGCAAGATTATTTCTCTAGATGCATGCATAGCCATCTATTATGGCCACCTGAAACACGTGTTTCTGATGGATGGCAGATGCACAGATTTTCATTTGGCCCCTTTCCCTGTCCTCCATAATCTCCCTGAGACCTTCCTCATATAAGGATTTCTCAGGTGCTCCTTATGCTTTTTAGATGGCATGAAGGAGAAAAATAAGTTTTTTGACAGAAATTATCACAGCTCTCACTTGACAGCTTTTTTGGTTGCTATATTCAATTTGGTGCATATTTTTGCTCAGCCAAGAAAATGCATTAGAGAATATTAAAAAAATGAAATGGAGAAAAGAGAAAGTAAAGAGAACTGCTATTAAAGTAGTCATACTATTTTAATAATGTTGGAAGCATGATATAGACTAGTTTCTCCTTGGATTAAATTTTAAATATGTGTTTTGAAATACTGTTCCTAAAATAATGAGCTTTTAACTTCTGCTAAAAAGTAAGCATGAAATCATAAAATCACAGAAAATTTTGGTAGGAAGACACCTAAAAGATCACCTCATTCCAATTCATTGCCATAGGCAGGGACATCTTCCACATGTACCAGGTGGTTTTTATTTCTTTGGTAATTCACTGGTATACTTCATGCTTTTATCTATCAGACCATATCTCAGCTTTCAGTCCAGCTGTCACAGAATACAACCCTAATACAACAGTGTCTTGATTCATTCTTGCTGCTCAAATCACCTAATTTCTGGGTGGTAAAGATAGTGTGAGAGTGTAAGGACCCAATAAAAAAGTTAGGGGATGCTCCATGACATGATATTTTTTGGGTTGGAAAAAGAGAAGCACTGTGCCATAAAATTTAAACAATGGGAAATATTTTTGCAACTTGAGATAGCAAAATACTGAAAGACAAGTCTATCAACTGCTATTAAAGACAATATTGATGCAGGATAGGAATTCACTAAATAGCTGAAAGTCATCTGGATGCCTCTTTCATTTTTACTCCTTCTCAACAGATACTCCAAATTTCATGCTTAGACTTATTCCTGTAATATTGATATGCAACCTTAAACTGAGCAGCTGTTGCCCTGATTTAGGGTTTCTCAGTTAGGATTTGCTGTGCTGTACTTCTGATAATATTCTTGGCCATAGAGGAACTTTGTAGACATTTACAAAAACTTGTCTAAAAATAAATTATTTGTTCACCTGAGAAATGGAGGCCTGTACTATTTGAATAAAAGAGATTTAAGGGGTACACACAGGGGAGGAAGAACTTCAGCACCACTCACCCAGCAAAAGAGTCTAACCTGACAGTTCTAATGCATAAACAAGATTTGGGGTCATAAATAGATAAATATGGCAAAAACACTAATAACTCAAAGCAATACAAACCAAAAAGAATGGTGAGAATGAGACTAATAGGTTGCAATTAGAAAACAACTGTATGTTACTGTAGAACTCTGTGGTGCACTCAAGTTTTAAACAATGTGGGGTCCTCTCTGCTCTTTTAGGAAGGAAAATAGCAATATTAGAGAAGAAGCACAGAGGGGGAAAAAAGATCAAAATTGTCAGGATATGGTGTGATCCTTTTCTTCAGCCTGGGGGAAAGATGACCAAAACCTATGATAACTGCTGGGAAAGCTGAGGACAATGACTCAGTCTCTTTCTATGTTTGGATTGGTGGATGTCTTACAAAGCTGTTAGGAGCCAAGCTTAAGGAGTCAAGATGAATATTTTTCATGAAATGAGCAGTTGAACTATGGAACTCCTTTCTGTGATGTAGACTGCAAAAGCTCACATTAGTTCAAAAAAGGATTAGGGGCATTCATGTTAGGAAGTGCTTCTGGAGGCTGCTGAATACAAAGACCTCCCTCTCCAGGGCTGCCTGAGCCATAGACCACCAGATGCTGAGGGAGTTTTTCTGGGCACGTAACACTGCATGAGCTCTTTGCACTCACACAGCTTCCTGTGTGTCTGGTTTGCTCTCATTGAGAACAACCATTTCCATGTGTGGAAAATTACCCTGAAAAGGGTATCAGATTTTTTACAGAAAGCCAAATGGCCCAACCCCTGCCAACTGTCTTGTCACAGCAGCTAAAACTCAAGGCTTTAACAGAAGATAAAGAGTGCTATGATGAACTTTGTCTGGCTGTGGATGAAGAAAACTCTCCTCCTTCACAGCCGAGTGCCCATGATGTTTGATAAACCCACAGAAAAGCAACATTTGTTCACTGTTATCCTTGCACACACAAGAGCTATTTGCAGATTTAGATTCAGTTGCATTCTGAAGCAGACCATGCCAGCAGATGTGAGAGGATATGGGGACTGCTACTGCATGTGCTTCCCATCTTTTGACTCCTTTCTCTTATAATCTGCTCCTGGCTGCTGCTGCTGAGCCACATCATTTAGTTCTGTCAGACTTTTGTCCTGTTTGAGCAGTGCTGCCATGAGGGAAATTAATTGCAAAAGCACAGTCATTTTAATAAGAGGACGAGTATTATATCTGATGTCGCAGGATGACTGAAACAGCAGCTGGACTTCAACCCATGGTTTGCAACTTCTTCTGGCCATGAAGCATCTCAGATCTCATGGCAATTCTCCTTGCCACCTGTTTTGCTGGATGGGAAGGGGCACAAGCCATCATGGCAGGAGACTCCAAGCTGCAGAGTACTGATCACCTTCTTGCCTTCTAGTACACATTTATCTTTGAGGATAAATGTATTCAATCAAGGGTGCTATTATGATAAGACATCTCATTCATGTACCAAATGAAACATAAATAGCTCATAATAGAACATATGAAAAATCTCCCACCAAGACTATTGATATTCTCTCATTCATGCCTGAGTCACAGTGATTTCCATCTTCTTTAAATTTAAGTCTAAACTAGTCAGATTTTTGAGTATTTCTGTTTAACAATTTTTAACTTTTTGGTTGGATTTGTTTCTTAAGAATTTTTTCTTTTTTATTTTTCTATATTTTACTTGATAATTACCTTCTAAGCATACTTCAAGCCACCTGGTTTCTGACTATTGAAACAAGTCAGAAGCTCCTGGGGGAACTGAAAATGCATCTTTAACTGAGGGATAAGCCGTCACCAAAAAAAATTTCATCCATCTTTTTTCTTCTGTCTGCTCACCTTTTCTCCTCTCCAATGCAGTAGTTCCCTCCTACCTGGGAGCCTTATAGGGAACATAATATTTATTCTAGCAGGCAAAATGGTGATGGTAATTGAGGATGGTTGAAGGCAGTGCCTTGAGCTGGACCATACTGGGTAGGTGAGGCAGGGGCTGGCTGCCTGCAAGCTCAGTTTTTTTCTTTCCCAGTAAAAAGGTAAACCACACTGAGCTTGGGTAGGAGGAAAATATTACTGCATTTCCCTTCCAGTAGGAGCCAAAACAAGCCAGGAACCAAACTATGAGGATCCGGGGTGGGGTGAAGGATAAAGGGATTTTTCTCTTTAGTATTTTGAGCAAAGCTGACGATGGTTGCAGAGGGAGTTGAAAGCTAATGCAGCATCCAGCAAAGGCTAAGCTGGAATGTAGGAATTGACAGAGTTAGGCTGAATGGGCTCACAGTTGGCTTTGTTGGAGCTTGACTTGCAAAGGTTGTCTGCAAGGGGCTGGAAGAGGCAGGATCTGAAGCAGAAAAGGCCATGGGGTATACACATATTTGATGAGAGGGAAGGGCTCAAGCACATTGCACTCTCTAAAAAGAAGGGGAGTCATAAGATACAGCTTTGACAATTGCTGTTTTAAGTGTGTTTTGCCTGTTTATCATCTCCAGAAGATAGATGAAATTAATTCCTTCATTTCATTGTGTGTTTTGGATTAATGTCCAATGTCAAATTACTGCTGTATGTATGTTAAAAGGCAAAACAAAGGAAAAATAGATGGAAAGACAAGGTGGCTTTGGTTGGTCCTTCAATCCTCAGGAGAATTTATTTGTCTGGCTTGAGACATGGGCCCAGAAAACTGTCCTGGTGTTTATATTGAAGGAAGAAAAGACTGAAGTTTGTGGGCCTGAGCATTATGCTAAGCTGCACACAAATTAATTTAAAAGGACTGACCCCAGACTTCAGGCACTTTATTTCCAGTGTACACTTCATGTTCTTTCACTGTTTAAGTGACTAGAAACAATTTGGGGCCCTTTATTTTTGGATGCCAGCTTGACAATTTTTGGGTGAGTCTTGTATTTCCTTTTCTCAGGAGAGAAGTGTGTCACTCTGAAATAAAATCTGATTTTCCTATTCCTGAGAGGGTGTATGACAGAGACAGAATCTTCAGCAGGTTCAAAAAGGGACAGAGTAACACAAAGAGACAGTGAGGGACCAGACAAAGGTGCATCCTCTCACATCCATAAAGTCATGATTTTGAGAGCTGGGTGAGGAGGAATGAGCCAGGGAAAGCAGCCAAGTTTTGTGCCCTCTCTGAATTCCCTTCAACTGCTGTTGGCAGAGGTCAGCTATAGCAAACATAGGCTGAACCTACAGCAGCTTCTGGGCTGAAGTTACAGAGACTTTAAACTCTTAAACTGTACTGGATCAAAGACTCAAAAACCCAAGAGCAGTGATTACTCTTGAGAACCGTGATCAGTGCAAAGCTGAGTCTGAATGCTCAGGATCTAAAGTTGAGCTGCCCATCCACCTCTAGGAGCTAACTAGAACAAAGCTAACAGGTGTCATCCTTTGCCCCCTTGCCTCTCCTCATGGAGGTTAGGAGGAGGGAGGAGAGTTTGGTCTCTGGAATCAGGCTGCAGTTGTGGGTGGTCAATATGCCTTTGAGTTTTAGTTTGTCTTTTTATTTTTTTCTGATAACATTCTTTGAAAGTAGAGCAACATCTGAATTCAACTTTTCTTTGTTATCTCATAAACATTATTAGATAATTCTGTGGAATATTTTTAAATTGAGCCAAGCCTGTTTCTCTAGTAAAAACAGAGGGTACAGAAGAGATAACATTTTAATTCCTGGTTAGTTTTTTGTTGTTGTTTAGTTTGGAATTTGGGGGGGAATATTTTTGTTATTTAAAAAACTTAATCAAGAGGCATACACACAGGAAAAGGTTAAGATCCACACACAAATAAAAAACTTGGCAAGTAACATGTTAGTTTGCTTTTCCATGGGGAAAAAAAAAGCAGTTGATTCCCGCATCTAGCATTTAACACATCCTTTTATAAATAAATTAATTTCTCCCTCCTACAGATACAAGCCCTTGCAGAGTTCCTCCACTGGGATATTTACATCCTTTGCCTCTAGTTTAGCTGGATGAAGTCTTTGCTATTGTTTTTGTCACTTTGCTTATTTTTTTTTCCCTTTGTTTATCTTCTCCTCTTCTTGGATACTTTTCATAAACACCCATTATCGATGTGCAATCACAGCCAAACCACCAATGCTTGTCACTGTTTAAACATGTAAGTGTCAGGGAGGGGAAATGGTAAATGGTCCTCATCCAGGCAGCCAGAAAGCATATTTCTAATACTCTGATATTGTCTAGTGATGGAAGACTGTGCATGAAGTTGTAAGTGGAATAAAAAGGAGTTTTGTGGTAAGATCAGAGAGTAGAAGAGGATTATGCCACTGCTTCCTGCAACATCTCCTTCCTTTGATACCATATCTCACCAATATTATGTATTAATTTTTCTAACTCAAGATTAAGAGACCACATCTTGGCTAAAAGTTACCCACTAATGACTTTTGAAAAACCTGTATCAATACTTAAATTCCTGTAATTATTAGACCCTGAATGGTTCATTTTGATGTTAGTCAAAACCAGCACTGACAAATGCACTTCTTAAATTGATAAAAATACCATTTCAGTCAACAGGTCCCAATTTTTGTTACAGTCTTTAGAATATACTGAGTTAGAGTACTGTCAATGATGTGAAACCAGGTATGACAGGAGGTAATTAAAGCTGGTAAGCTGGAAGGAGTTTGCAATGTCATATAAAGCTGTACAGGGATACCCAGTTGAACTGGTCATGAACAATCATTTCTGTCAAAAATTCAGAGCATGCTAACTGTGTCAGAGCATGACACTAATGTAAGTGCAATTATTTTAGCATCTAGTCTGGCATTATATTGAGTCACTTGAACAAGAAAGATGCCTCATAGCTGTCACAGGTGAGAACGTGCTATGAAGCTGTAGCCACAGAGATGAAACCATACCCTGCAACAGCCTATCATCTTTATTTTGCTGCTAGAAAACTCTACTGATGCTTTTTACTACATGAAAAGTGAAGAGCAAAACAAAGTCAATCAGCTCTTTGCATTATACAAGAAGAAAGAGAGAACATATCAGTGCATATTAAAAAAAGGAGCATTTTAAGCAGATGTTGCTAAGGTAGATATGAAAACTCCAAGTAAAATTTAAATAAATTGTAATGTTATTAAGGATATTAAGCAAGAGAAGCACAGTCCAGACCTTCATTGAAGTGAGAACATTTATCATATGAATGTGGAGGTAATTAAATAGATAAAGATTTATGTAACTTGGGCAAATTATTCCAAATGGGATTTTATTACAGTTGAATATATGCTCAAGAGATGGTTTCTCTGTGACTGCTGTATTTCTAGATTCCCCTAGACAACTGCTATGCACAAGTAATTTCTCAGTTTTCTATTTGTGCTAGATAATTTCTTTGGCTTTCACCAGTCTCACTCTCACCAACACTTGCTATTTGTTAGTTTGTCAGTCAGTCTGTTTATAAAAGATGGACTTGATTACAGCTCCAGCTGGAAGCTATATTGGAGCAAATTCTTCTAGGTATGGTTGGAGTGAAACCAGATATTGGGAACTGTTCTGGAAATGTTGCGATCTTTGCCTTGCCTTCGCCCCTCCCTCTCCCTCAGAATTAGCAGGTGTCATAGAGCAGGGAAAGAACTTTAACTTGAGAAACCTTTTTTCTAAAGGTATGTGTGTCAAACACAAAGAGGCAAACGCACAAGTTGTGTTCATTGGATATTAACAGGAAGATCCCACAACATTCAAGACACAAGGGGCAAACCCACCCTGCATCACCATTGTTCTTCATTTGTGGTTATGAAGAGTTGTCACCAGGTTCATAGACAGTCATGAGACAGCTTGCCAAGCTGCAAATAGCAGGGTATTAAACTCAGTTGTGTGCAGTCTCAATGTCCTAGATTTTTTAAATATTACCAGAGGCAATTTTTGTTTCCAGTTTTGGGTTAGCACACAACTGAAACTCAGTGATGCTTAGCCAAAACCCACAAATCTTGCCTGGTTTTGAATCAAAATTCTACAAAACCACAGTGTTTATCATGGTTTCTATATGAAGTCATAATTAATCCCAGGTTTGCTCAAAACTTTATCCAAGTTAACTAAAAATTTTGTAAACTGTGGGGAACCTTACTGAAGTATTGGGTAAGTATGAAAACAAGAGCAGATACTTGAGTTTAATCTGATCCAACATTTTGCTGAAAAAAGTTTCAAATGACTGTAGCTTCGATCTGATTATTTTTTCCCAGGAGGTAGATGTTAATAGAGATTCATTTAACTTCTGAACTCCAGAAATCTGTAAGGATTCAGTGTTATCAGGGACTCCAGATTAACAGCAAATGCACTTCAATACACTTTCTCCAAATTATTTCTATTTAGAAAATACTCTTTTTACTCAACCTGCTGATTTTCGTAACAAGAAAAGCAAACGTTTTGGGGATGTGGAGGGGGTGTTGATTTTTTGGTTTTTGGGGTGGGGTTGGTATTACAAGAGATACATTTTCTTCACTAGCTTAATGTAAATACAGTTATTTCTGTTCTCTGGTTTGCTATCCAAAGAACTCTTTTGGAGCATCAGTAGGAAATGTTCACTCACGTGTATTTGAAGCCATTCAAAAAGATAAAAGAGAGATAGAGAGATGGTGGAAAAGAAAGTGAGAGAACGTGTCAGAGAGAGGAAAAAAGTCTGTTACGCCCTTTGCTTGAAAATACGAATAAATTTCTGTGGCTGAAGATACTGCTGGAAAATGTGTTGCTTCGGCAAAAGATCATTCTAGGGTGAAATCCTGACCTCAGTGTGGTCTCTGGAAGTTTAGTTTATCTATACTATACATAAGCTTCATTGGAAGCAGGGTTTCATCAACGGTCTCAGTGAAGGGGATGTTTATTTTCAGATTATTTTTATTTTCTACAACAGATTTGGATCTAATTACAGTTTCTGGACTTTGTTGGGGTGTCCCACATTGGTAAACGCTTAGCACTGAAGAACATTACATGAAAGGTCATACCCTTAACTCCCTCATGTGAATGTGTAGCTCAATAAATTTAGAGACCAGTAATTTCAAGTAATTAAATGCAATTTGTCCAGGAAATTCTGCTTGGGAAAAAGGTTATAAACCTCAACATTTATGCACTTTTCATTAATTGCTTCTGTTACAAAAATTTATTAAAATTATTCAAGGGCTATGAACAGCATCAAGCCTAAATCAACACTATTTTTTAGCATTGTATTGTTCTAGAAATTTATTGCCATTAAAGTATAATAAATGCTAGAAGTGTTTTACTTCAGTTTGAATTTGAAGCTGACAATTTTAGCAGCACGTGTGCTGTATAGTCACAATCTGTCACTTTAAAGCAATTTTAGTGTTAAGTACAGACAGAGCATATATATACATGACTTTATTAATAACTATAATAACCTATGCCTTAATTAATTAAAAGTCAGCAGCTATGTAAGATTTTGCACTAGCTTAACTCTGGTTTAGTAAAGCAAATTCTCTAAATAGGAGCTAAACGCCTGCCAGGAGTTCCGCTATTTGCATCATTAATTCTGACCCTTTGCTTGCAAGACTCTCTCTCCCAAAAGTAATTCATCTCAGTTATCATATGACAGCAGAACTTCACACCCAGTGCCAGGCTTCCAGTGATTTCTCCCCATATGGCAACTTCCTCAGCTCCATTATGCACAGCTACTGTGCATCAGTCTCAGGCAAGCACGCCTTTTGCATAACGAGCTTCACTAATAAGCTGATTGCTATTTCTGGAAGCAAAACAATGATTCTTTGTTTGTGGTGGGAATATATTTAAGTAGGAAAACTATTGTACCTTTAGGAATTCCTGGTTTGTTTCTAACAGCTAGTTCTCAGGTTCCCATTTCTGTTAGTGGAGAGAAGGGCACTACATGCATGAAGTTCTAAGACTTCAAACAAGTTGTGCATTCACAGGTTTCTTTCTGCAGATATTCATTTCTCCATATGTTCCCATTCTTTCTAGTGTATGTTAGATCCATAAAAATTAGCCTTAGATCCATAAATAGTCCTGCAACTTCTGTCTTTATTTGTTTGCAGAACTGGGGTGTTGGGAGTTTAAAGCAGGAGGAATATTGAGAAAGCCTTCCTTTTTCATCCTAGCAGTCTATCTGTGCTCACAGACTATGGACTGGAAATCTCCACTTTAGGTATTAGACACAGAACATGTTTGGCACTGCTCAGCAGAGGTGTCCCTGAGGGAGTGTTGGAAAAAACTGGTCCAGGGAAATTAAATTCCTCTTTTCTCTGTGACTACAGAAGATGGTACATATAAGTTATACTTCAGATGTTGGATTTACACCAAAGGAGGAGGAAAGCAATCATCCTTTGCACTGAGGCAAGTGGAAAAATCCTTCACATGAGGAAGTAACCTAAAGCACTCATGTAAAATACATTCACAAGATCAGAGAGACAGAAGATGACCAGACTGCACAAGAGGTAGTACCCACTGCAGCCAAAAATGCCTTAGTCTGCAGGATTGTTACACCAAGGAAGTCAGCTCTTAATCATTTGTTACTGGATATTCAAAATATGTAGATGGGTGCATTGTAGAAGGTTTTCAACTAGTCTCTGTCTCACATCTCCTCATTTTCATAAACCTTATGGACATACAAACATCCTTATCTTAAAGCAAATTCATAGAATCATAGCATGTTTTGGGTTGGAAGTGACCTTCAAGAACATCTTGTTCCAACTCCCCCTGCCATAGGCAGGCACATCTTTCACTAGACCAGGTTTCTAAAAGTCTAACCTGGCCTTGAAAATTTCAAGGCTGGGGCATCCACAGCTTCTTTGGCCAACCTATTCCAGTGCTTCACCAAACTCCCAGTAAAGGATGTCTTCCTTGTAAGTTAAACCTACTCTCTTTGAGTTTAAAGTCATTACCCCTTATCCTGTCTCTACATGACCTTGTAAAATGTCACTCATGTTAAATAATGCTGCTCCCAGTACAAATCCCTGGCGAGTACACTTGCTGCTGGTCTCTCCCTGGTCATCAAGCTGTGAACCACAACTCTTTGAGCGTGACTATCCAGCCAATTCTTTATCCACTGAGTGGTTGAAAATGTAGGATGCAAGCATCAATACCCCAATCTCTCATCTGTTGGGTGAGCACTCTGCCATTTGAGCTCTGCTTCCAGTGGATGGAGTTACACAGGCTGTAGGGCAGTGTCTTTTAAAAACAAGTACGTCAAGTACAATGCTGGGATGAGTGGTAATAATAAGAATAATAAAATTTTAATAAAAATCCAAAAGGAGATTTGCATAAGAAAGGGGAAAAAAATATAAAGTGAGCAGGTAAATTAATGGCTGCTCCTTGAATTAATGTCCTGTCTGGGAATGGATCTTATCTTTGGGCACCTTACAGCACCGATCTGGACCCTGGAGAAATGGGTTGGAAAGCCAAACAAGAGTTTCTACTCCATCAGATGACTGAAGCTAAGATTCATGGACATCCTTTTGCATATAACAAAAATTGGCATCAAACTTTGAATTGTGTTCACCCTCTTCCCATAGATCATAGCTGTTGTAAATCATTACTGCAACACTCTATAAAATAACAATAGAAGAATGATTGGGGTTTTCATCATTTTTTTTCCTGTCTTAAATGTTTTTGTTTTGTTTGAACACCGATACAAAGAGAAAGAACCTGTTTCTTGAGCTCCATCTTAAAATTAATGGTTATGGACCTTCTCAACTTATCTACAGGAAAATGCCCTTAGTAATTAAAATGGCAAGCAATGTCAAATTCACATTTTCTGAAAAATCCCTTTGCCCAGGATTTTTCTCCTGGGAAGCTGAGAAGCCTCAGAGAAAAAGAAAAACTGATTTGCTTCTCCTCTGTTTTGCTCATGTGGAATGTGTTCAGAGATTGTTTATCCAACAGGTGATTGTTTAATTGGTTTCTCGTGTGGGTTGTTTTCACTCTGTGGCCAAACAGTGACAATCTGTGTCTGGACACTGGCGAGAGTCACGAGTTTTCATTATTATCTTCTTAGCATTCTGTAAGTATCCTTTCTGTATTCTTTAGTTAGTTTAGTATAGTATTCTTTAATATAATATAGTATCATAAAATAATAAATTAGCCTTCTGAGAACATGGAGCCAGATTCATCTTTCCTTCCTTCATCTAAGAGCAATGCAAATGCAATAAAGCAAGAGTAACTGAACTGGAAGAAGAGAGAAGGGGTGCTTGTCTCACACAAACAAAGAGTTTTCTCACTTCTGATTACTCCTTGGTTCCAGCTAACTGCTTTTTGGTGGTATTTTTCCTCCAAGTCCTTCCAGTTACCTTATGTAAAACCTTCTAAGAGATTTGCTTCTAAAATATTACCTCAAAGAAGCAATTCAGACTCAAAGAGTCACACGGTGATTCAGGTTGGGAAGCATACAGAGAATCTCTAGTCCATCCTCCTGTTCCATGTAAGGCCATCCCTAAGGGCAGGCCCAGTATCTCAGGACTTTTTGCAGCTGGGTCTCCAGCAATGGGCATGACACAGCCTTGCTGGCAGTGTGTTCCAATGCACATTTCTCCTCACAGTGAAACAAATTTTGTCTACATCCATTGCAAACTTCTTCTGTTCCAATGCATGCCCACCAAACTCTGCAAAAACATTTAATGACACAAAACTGAAAGAACTGAGATCTTCAACCTTGGCAACCTTGTAATAGGATTTAAATCCAAAGGATGCTTTTCTGCATGTACCATAAATCCTCTTCCATGTTCCCTGAAATATTTCCTGAGGCTGTCCATCAAATTGGAGTGAAAGATGAAAAGTCATGGAAATACCGTATGTCACATGATCCAGAGATATTAATTGTATCATGTCTTGGTCTCATGCTCATGCAAGGTTTTAAAATGCATTTAGCAGCTCATATCTTTTTTGAGTTGCAGTGTCATACTTTCCAGGAAAATTGTGTTCTTCCTCAAGATAGTGTTCTCCCAAATCCCTTATTAGTCTGTACATTTATGTGGTTGCCTTTTTCCTTCTGGTCTGCCTGTTGGCTAGATGCAAACTAACAAGCAAATTTGTCAAGAAGCCAATGCTAGGTAACATTGTGTTGCCATCTTATTGCAAAAGTTCCATACCTTGGTGATTTATCATGGGCAGCTCCTCACAGCACAGACTCCTTCTATCTTCTCATCACAACCAACAAACTCCAACTCTCTCCCCAACCATCTAACCCACTTTTCTGTAGCACTTGTCTTCTTATTGGACAGAGCTGTGGCCTACTAAGGGCAGGCCTGTTCCTAATCTTTGGTGATAAGTGCAGCTGCAACTCCTCAGGGGTGAGAATACCTCCTGCACTATTCTCTTACTTTCTATTCCCCCCAACATTGTCTCAGAATGAGCTGATCATCATCTAATATGGACTCCCTGTAAGCAGCTTAAAACAATGTCTTGAGTTAGAGGTGCTTTAATGTATTTGATTCAGAACACAAGAGCACAAGTGTAAGCAGCCACAGGCAACTGTATGGTCACATATATGAGGAACAAAAGTAGAAGTGACAGTAAGAGAGTTTCGATATTCACTGAAGACAGATCATCTAGTGCTTGGAAGCAGTGAACAAGATTCCTTAGCAAACCCACCAAAGAAGTAGCAACCAAACTGAGGAGTGAGGGATGCAGACTGCTGGAGCTACACTGCCAAGGCCATACAAATAGAAGTAGTCACGTGCAGCTGGAATGCTCCCCAAGTATCACATCCTGGCTCTCAAATGGAAGTGGCTGCCAAATGTTTGCTGAATGATGCTGTAGCCCTGCTTACAGCCTCCATTTATTTTGTGCTCCTAAGGCTGAGGATTATTGATCCCCGGCTGCACAATTTAATGTTTTGTGCCCACACATTTTATTTTATATTAAGATCATCCCAAGTACCTAGTTTCCATGTTTTCAGCTGGTTTAACTAGTATTCTCCCTCCCTATTCCAGTCACTAGGTGGTCTTAAAGTGGCTGTGACTGGCCTAAGGGAGATCCTATGGGTAATTCATGGAAAAAGAGAGACGGACTAATAACACCTGTACCACTTCCCTCCCTGTATATGCTTGGTTCCCCCTTCATGGTAAGTACAGCTTATGAGAAGTGAGAATATTCCCGTCCATGAAGAAATTTAACAGTATCCCCTCATTAGAGACAGAGATGATTTAAAGCTAATTTAAGGTTCATTTAAGTCTTCAGAAGGAGATGTATAACTCAGCAGGGAGTGATAATAATAATAATAATGGTGTACAGTCAAGGGAAAGAGAACTCTTTTCCTGACCTGTGAGGTTCATTTCATACCAGGAATTACTGAGAATTACTGCAGAATATTTAACACGTAACATTTTTTCAGAGTTCCAGTTTTGCTTCCAGTGGAAGTGGGAATAAGCTTTGGGCAAAGTTGTGCAAAACTGCTGTAAAAGGACTGCTGACTATGTGAAGCTGGGCAGAAACATTTAAGGTGCAATTTACAAGGGGAAAGGCTAAGGTTTACCTATTTTACATATTTTACACTTTCAAAATGCTTGTCTGAATACATGGTGGAAAACGTGAATTGGTTCAAGTTATCTGAAGTTTTTACTGCCAGTTGATATGCTTCAAGGTGTGTAGTCTCATCTCTAGCTGCAACTTCAGAAAGACACATTTCTCCCATAGCATCCTGAGTGATACCTGCCACTCCCACATGGATCTCTGGCTATTTCCAGAAGACAAAATCCCATACTGTCCCCAAAACTGGCTCATAGCTAATGAAGGATCATGTAGGTATGGCATGCAGAGGCATCATCTAGTGCTTTAGGTTTCACTTCAGGAAAATTTCAGGAAAATTAATGGGCATCTTGTCTGAGGACAGAATCAGAATTTCTGTATATGGAAAACATGCACTCACTTCTGCCACTTCAATATTCAGCATCTGAACATTGCTTAGAAATAGCTTGTGTGAACTGATGTATGTTTGCAAATCCCAGGTTTCTAATGAAAGATCACAGAATCAAATAATGGTTTGGGTTGGAAGTCACCTTCAAGATCATCTAGTTCAAACCCCACCACAGGGAGTGACAACTTTCACTAGACAAGGTTGCTCAAAGTCCCATCCAAACAAGCCTTGAACACTTCCAGGAATGTTCCATCCACAACCTTTCTTAACAACCTGTTCTACTTCCTCACCACCCTACTCCTAAATAATTTCTGCCTAATATCTAATCTAAACCTACTTTCACTCAGTTTGAAGCTGTTGCCCCTTGTCTGATCAACACTTGTCAAAATTCCCTCTCCATCTTTCTTACAGGCCCACATTAAGTACTGGGAGGTATCTCCCTAGCCTTCTTTTTGACAGGCTGGATAACCCCAGCTCTGCCAGTCTGTTGTCATGGGAGAAGTGCTCCAGCCCTCTCATCATCTTCCTCACCCTCTTCTAGACACACTCCAAAAGGTCCATGTCCCCAGAGCTGGACTCCAGTTGGAGTCTCATGAGAGCAGAGAGGGGTGGAACCACCTTGCTGGCCTCACTTCTGATGCAGCCCAGGACAGGGTTGGCTTTTTGAGCTGTGAGGGCACTTTGCCACGTCACGTTGAACTTCTTGTCAACCAACACCACCAAGTTCTCCTCAGAGCTGCCCTCGATCCATTCTCTTCCCGACCTGTGTTTCTGTCTGGGATTGCCTTGCTTCAGGTTCTGGACCATGCATTCGGTCTTGTTGAACTTCTTGGGGTTCAGATGGGCCCACCTCTCAAACCAGTCCAGGTCCCTCTGGATGGCCTCCCTTCCCTCCAGCAAGCTGACTGCCCCACAGCTTGGTGCTGTCAGTGAACGTGCTGAGGGTGCACTGGACCCCCTGTCCGTGTCACCAGCAAAGATGTTGAGCATCATTGGTCCCAGTGCCAACCCCCGAGCCATGCTGCTCATCACCAGCCTCCACTTGGAATTATGAGCCATTGACTACAACACTTGGAGTGCAACAGTACAGCCAATGCCTTATCCACTGGGTGGTCTATCTGTCAAATTGGCACCTCTCCAATGTAGAGATAAGGTTGCTGTGTGGGACAGTGTCAAGATATGAGTCTTCAGCATCTTTCCATATCAGAAACTACAGCTGTTTATTTTTACTCAATGAACAAAACATTTTTTCCCCAATTTATCACTAAATGATGACTGAATTACACAGACAAGTGAAGGGGATCCCTGGTTACCCATTAATCATGGATAAATACCAACTCTCAGAGGTGTTTTAAATATCCATAGGTGATTACTACTTTTAAAATTAAAGTATTTTAAAAATACCCAGTAGGTCATGCAAAGCCTGATCTGCAGACAGTGAAACTCTGACTAGTTTCATTGTTGACTCAAGCCCCAGATTCTAATTTAATAGGGCAGCCGCATAATTAAATTGTGATTAATATAATTTATTTAGGATTAAGAAGCATGTGTGTACTGAATATGAAATATATAAGCTTCTAATGACCAGATGCTACTTAATTTTGTTGTCTTTCTTAGCATGAAGTCAAGTGAATTATATCCCAAGCAGCAAATATCTCATACTGAAATTCTTGCAGAGAAACACCAAAATGAACACTAGTTTTTTAGCTAGTGTTAAACTAATGTTAATCTAACTAGCATATTTGACAAGTGTTTAATTAGGAGATGATAGATAGATAGATAGATAGATAGATAGATAGATAGATAGATAGAAAAATCTCAAATATATTGGACGAGCCAGAATTATTTATAAATATGCTATGGTGAAAAGTAATGTAAAAAATGGGCTGAGAGGATGATTTGAATAACTAATACAAAGAAATATCAAATTATCATTGTAGTTCTTCTCTCTGGAGACAATTGATCAATGTGTGTGTGCACTGAGCTGGAATTCCACTGTTTTAGGCTTGCCAATAATTTGGCCTGAGTAGCAAATGACTGAAATAGACTTATCCTATAGGTCTAATCTCATTTTTTAATCTAATTTCACATATGGGTACATATACAGCTTTTCTCAGATGCTTTTTTAAAAATTATTTTTTAATTTGATACAAGCAAAAGCTTGATAACCATAGAGGAGATGCTCAACAACACATGCCAGGGAGGCCATCACAGCTCTGCCCTCTTATCAACCACTGTTGAATCATCTCCAGTTCAGAGAAATATGTGCTGTGGGTGTTTATTTGAGGTAGCACATTTTTGGTACTAGTACTTCTTTGGTACTATCCTGAGGGTTTGTAGAACAGAGTTAAGAAGTGTGTATCCCCAAAATATCTGTCACTGTGTGGAAAATAGAGTTTGGGACTCAGGTCAGTAGTCAATTTTCTTTTTCCTGTTAAACGGAAAAAAAAAAAGCTATTTGATATATTTGAAATGATTCAAAGGAATCATGTTTCTTGTTATCTGAAAGTATAATCCAGATCCAGGTCCATCTTTCCTATTCTTCAGCTTATCTTTGGTGGAATCTTCTGGGCATACTGCCAAATCACAGTGGTGCACACATTTGAAAAAATGCCATTTGCCATCCAAGCTATTGGAACAGACCCCAATAACTGAATGTCAGGAGACCACTGACTGAATACGATGAAAAACATTGAGCATAATGGTTTCTGGGTGGCTCTGGTACACTTGGCTGCCCTTGTGGAAAAACACTCATGTTGCTGCAAATATCCAGCTATTTCATTGCTACAAACAACATTTTCCTTTCTAAATATCTATTAATTGTTTTACAAGTGGATTCACGATTAAATTATCACCTCTGATTGCACAATAAATAGGTAGAAATCTGTCTCGCTCACCTCTAAGTGCATCATGAGGCAGAGGCTGGAGATGCACCACCAGCCTCCAATCAACAGTGTTTGCACACCCAGGATTGCTGTCTTGGGGAGCCTGCTGACAGCAACAGAAAAATCGGCTAAACATATTTTCCTTTTACAGAGGCAGCAAATTCCCTTACTATAAGACCTGCTCTTTGTTTTCCCTACACAAGACGAATAATATTAGTAGAAGTTGGCAGTTTATTTCAGGACAACATGCTAAAATTGCTGTTCCTACCAATGGTAAGTGGTAGCTGTCAATGCTGTTTTGTAACGGCCTGTACCAGGACAGAACAGATGATCCCTGATCCAAAAAAGTTCAGTCAGCTATAGGTCATGACACAATAAATAGAACAACAAATTGACAAACAATGAAACAGTATTGGTCTATGCCAGTAGCCCTACCATATCAGGACTTCTGCTTTACAGTGTTTTTTCTCAAGGCTGCTTAGGAGAGGAATGCTTTAGAGCTTTAGAGAAAACTAATATCCTTTGCACATACTTGTGGATTGCCTATCAAGTATAAGGGGCTGTGTAGAAGACAGCATAGAAATGTTCAAATTTCAAATTTGAACAAGGAGATGATGAAAGGGCAAGTGCTCTGGGCTGATTAGAATCAAAAACAGGTAGGATGGCAGAAGGCTCAGAGAATCTGAAGAGGAAGACAGAGATGGCAGCAAGGTAAGGGTTTGCAAAGGAAGGGCTCTGTATTGGTAAATGGACACCTGATCTGGCTGGACAATGTTAAATATTTGCTAAAGAAAGTTTTATTGAACTGGCTGAGATATGATGGTAAGTGATTGTACTGGATAGTTGGTAAGATGTAGTATCTTAAAGGACAGAGGATGTATATTTTTAATATATCTCTTATAATAAATGGACCATATTTATTTTGAAATGCTACGTAACTTGCAGCTCAGCTGGGAAGTAAGCTATTAAGCATGTTCAAGTTTAAATCTAGTTCTAAAAATACTCAGATTTTTAATTCCTAGCAAAATTAAATTGCAATGTGTGTAATCAATAACAAATGAATGCCACAGAGTGATACCAGGTACCAGCTGGAAGTGGGAGCCAACAGACATCACACTGACAGAAAAAAAGGGGAAGTGCTACCTCATGATGAGATTTCAGGGGACAGAGTTAATGTTTGAAACAGAGAAGAACTCACAAACAGGATTTAACAGTATTACAGCTAATGAGACTTTGGTGCAACAATGATACTGAGGTAAGATTTTAAAGGAAAGGTCTTGGGCAGGGGAAGAGATTTGTAGGTCATCTGTATTGAGAGGATAATTGAATTTGTGCTCTGTTGATGAGATTAAACAGAGGTAAGTTATAAAGATGAATGAGAATGGAAGCAAGGACAGACACATTTGGGATCCCCACAGAGGTCTAAAGGAAGGCAAGAACATGTTTCAGACATGCTGAAGAGAGTAAGAAGACCAGGGAACACCAGAGTAACAGCTGGTGAGAAGTGCAGTTTCAAGAAAAAGACTAGAACTGCCCCAACAAAAGTGAAGGGCATATCTTAGGATGGAGTATTTTCCTTCTAATTTTGATTGGAAGACATTGCACATTAAGTGTGTCTGAAGATGAATGCAAGGAGAAGAAATCTTCAATGGAACTGAAATATGTGACCTGAGATTATTTAGTGACCTTGGAGATGAAGGGAAGAAGGAAGATAGAACAGTAGCTGAAGGAGCAAGGGGGTGTCAAGAGTATTTTTCAGATGGGAAAGGCAATAAACCTTGTAGTAGGAGGGAGGAAAAGCAATAGGAAAGTGAAAATTCTTGATGATAAAAAAGGGATAAAAACCACTTTGAGGAGATTGTGACAATGCATGGAACAGAGCTACTATGACAGTGCAGATATGAGGAGAAAACAGTAGAGGAGAAACTTAGGATGGGAGGGAGGAAAGAGCTGTGAACAGAAATGGAAGTAAAATGAGAAAGATCAGGTTGTATTGCTATTTTTTCTCTTGGTGTAGGGATACTTTATGAAAAGAAGAGCAGTAGTTTTGAGAAACAAATCAAAGATGACAAAAAAAGAAAGGGGACAAAGATAAGTTTCATTTTAAATATGAAAGGAAGCAGAAAGATATTGTTGACCTTGCAAATAGATTTATGCAAGTTAAAGGAAAGGGAGATCACGTAAAGAATTGAAGAGCTGGTGAAACTGGAGGTAACTGTAAAAGAGGAGAGGAGTTCAGAGGGGAAAGAATAAAACAGCAGGAAGACAAATACTTAGGTCAAAGGCAAGGAAAGCTGTGGGCAGAGGACAGGCAGGTTAAAAACAGCCTGTGCTATGGACATGTTGTGTGGTGCCCCTCATGACCCAGAAACCAAATCCGCCTCTGTGCACATTTCTGTCAGATAATTCAAATGAAGTTTTTGTGTTTCTATATCAAGGCTAATGTGTTGTTGTGATGTTGTCATCCGGATTCTTAAGAAATGTGCTGACACCATTTGTTCTTTTGGCACAGGCTCAATTGTGCCCTTCTGGCACAAGTGGTAAGGGCCACTTTATATCAATGGGAATGAGGTAGCAGTTTGTTAATATAGGATGGTTGTCCAGGGAATAAAGCGAAAAGACAGGATCTGTTCTCCTGTGTTAGGATTAGCTCCACAGCAACAGAGTGGCAGAGATTGCAGCTAGAACAGCTTAATTCCTACCAACATAAGGGTCTTTGTTGTTTAGGTGTTTATGTGGATGAAAAAACCTCTTTATTAAGTGTAATGCTTCCCATAAAGGGAAAAGTCCTGGCCCCATATTTTGCCTGTTGCACTTATCTCCCAGTTTGAATTGACAGTGTGATTTGGAGAACAAAACTGCAGTAGGTTGCAGAAAGCAGACTTTGCTGTTTGTCCAGAGAACCCTGTTTCAGCAGGGCTTACACCTACCAGGGATCCCCTGCTGTGGCTGGTCACATGTTTTCTCTTCTCTTCTGTGTAGTTTCAGTCACCTTTATGACATCTCTTTACTGCTAGACTTCCTCAGCCGGGACACCAATGACGAAAAGGGGATTGTTCATGCAGACCCAAGGTAAACAAGGTATCACAGATGTTCAACACTTTCCTAAAGCAGGTGATTTATGTTGGCACTTTTGTTCAAGGAAGTGAACTGTAGGGATTAAAAAAAAAAAATCTGGGTTAAAAAAAAAAAAAACTGGGTCATGAAAGATCACTTGAATGAGTGATACAGACAAGAGACGTGAGACTTGAATGAGTGATACAGACTCTGCTTACAGAAGAGCATTTAGAGGGTGTTTCAAGTGACAGCAGATGTCTTCTGTACTTTGTGATGGATAGTCAAGGTGTTTTGAATTGCAAGAAGTTCTTGGAACCGTTTCTGGAAAAGTATTGCAGGTACTGTAGGAGAGATGCAGAGTTCAACCTCCATTTAGTTTTTTCTGATGCAAGTACATGAGCTAACACTGACTGAGAACATTGGTCTGGATCTCTTTGTTTCTCCTGGCTTTAAAAAGAGCATGGCAGTGCCCAACTTGTCTGTACAGGCGAGCCAAGTGCTAACTCACTCTGTATTACTTTCTGATGCTACTGTGGGCTGCTGTTAAGGGACAAATTTAGTCTAGATGATTATTTATTTTAAAATGTACACCTTTGTGTTTCTGTCAATGTGTAATGTAGTATCACTGTTGATGTTTGCCCCAGGCAAATTCAGTAAAGGTGCTACTTAACAGCATCAACGGCTCTGGATTTTTTCTCAGAAATAAGATAATGTCAAAAGTGATGTGTGCCAGAAGACTTTCAGCAGTTGTCTGAACACTGGTATAACCTGCATGCTGGGTACTTTTAGGTACAGTGTAAACTCTGCCCCACTCACCTAACCCTTCAGATAGGGAAACTATAGGTATATAGGATATGGCATGGGCATGCAGCCTCAGAATAGGACTTTATGGAGAACCAAAGCCACATATATTACTTATGTAATTTGTGAAACCAGCTGATGGAAATATCTAACGAAAGATATAAGGTGAAAGGTGTCATGAGAAGCTTTCATGATGCCCAGAAAAATGAAAATGTACTTTTCATGTTACATCCATGAATTGTTTATGATAACAAATCATAATGAATTAGTTGATGAAACAAACAAAGATTACTGATAGTCTACTACCAAAGTACAGCACCAACCTACTATCACTACAATAGGGAGCGCCATGGCCTTCCCTGGGAACATTTTTGTGATCAGAGGCCACTCTTTTACACTGAATACCACTTGACAGTATATTTATAAATACTATACTAACAAAATGGTCTTTTTTAAAATCATATTTTCTGTCTATATATTAATTTAGTATATGTTTTATCTTCTGTTTAAAGTTGTTTTCCAAAATTTATAGAGGGCAATATTTTAAAGTGTTCTGACTTAGAGCAGATCTTCATATCTTTGGTACTGTCTGCATTAAAATGCACGTTCCTGGGAGAAACAAATGGAGCTACATGGATCATTCATATCTGACTTTCTTTGCTCTTCCACTCTTTCTGTTCTTACCCCTACCCTTGAGTCTACCTCATAAATCATAGAACCATTCAGGTCGGAAAGGCTCTTTAAGATCACTGAACCCAGCAGTCAAACTAGCACTGCCAAGGTCACCACTCAACCATGTCCCTAAGCACCATGCATACGTGATTTTTGAATAACTCTGGGGATAATTACTCAACCACTTCCCTGGGCAGCCTGTTCCAATGCTTGACCACCCTTTCAGTGAAGAATTTTATCCTAATATCCAATCTAAACCATCCCTGGCATAACTACAGACCATTTCTTTTTACCAGGGAGAAGAAACCAATCCCCACTTCAGTGCAGCCTCCTTTCAGGCAGTTGCAGAGAGCAATAAGGTCCTACCCGAGTCTCCTTTTCTCCAGATAAAGCAACCCCAGCTCACCCAGCCACTCCTCATATGACTTGTGCTCCAGACCCCTCGTCCACTTCCCTGCTTTTCTTTGGATGCATTCACTGTGCCTGTGAGCTGTTTGAAGGTTGTCATTTGAAAGGCAGGTAGCACAACAGCCAGACTTCACTCTTGCCTTGAACTGAGTACCACAGGCCATCACCCTGGATGTACATCCTGCCGAATGACTCAGGGGCAGGTGTGCTCAGCTCAGCACAGAGGCACTGCTGTGCAGCTTCTCCTGGTGCATAAACATCCCCTTTCCCTTGCCTTCAACTGGAGCTCAGACACCCCTTTGTTTCTGTGTCATCCCACTCTGTCTCCCCACTGGGCAGCTTTCCTCAGATGAAAGACTCATTAGATCAATGCTTTCATGTCTCTTGCTTCTGCAGTCTCTGTCAGATCTCAGAAAAAGTGTCCATCCTGTCTACAGCCTGGCTATGAGGGTAGGTCACTTAGGGTCTCCTTTTAAACAACTGCAGGTCCCGCCCTGCTGAACTCCTCATCGGCAGCACAAACAGCTGCAGAAAGGAAAATGGGGGAAAAAAACCCTTCTTATAGCCCAGAAGCACACAAGGAGAGCACAGGTGTAGCTCACACCAGGCCATTTGGTTTGGAGTCACTCAGGAAGGGGAGATATTTTTGAAACACTCGCACAGGACCACCAAGGTCCTTTATAAGCAATTATGGAGACAAATGACCTCACATTTGTTCCCATTCAGTGTCCTGTGGCTTCTGGATGAAAAGATGTGGATGAACAGTTGGAGTGAGCCTGTGCTGCAGCCAACATCAACGTTTCCAAACAGCTCAATGGGCAAGTGGCAGCTTGAGTGCAAATCAGAACAGCCTGAGGGCAGCCCTAATTTACGGCAATGTAACCAAGCGATGGAAAGAGAAATCCAAGGAAAATGCTGGTGATAATCCCCAGGACTAAAAGATTTAGGTCAAACTCCAAACTACCGATCTAGGCAGAATCTAGTTCATTTTGGTTGCTGTGGCAGGCAACCAAAATTAATCCTTCTGAATATCTTACCGCTTTTTAGTGAACTAGGAAAAATAACATAAGAGGCAAAATTAAAACAGACACCTGTGAAGGATCCGTGAAAGACATGAAGGATGAATAATGCTGGGTGGATTCTGAAAGCTAAGATGGATGATGGGAGAAAAATTAATATGGAAGGTGGGGAAGGATGCTTGCTTTCTGACTTGATATCTTGTGTAAGAGGAAAAAATGAAAATCCAGAAGTAAGAGGAAGTAAGGTAGAATGGAGCCTTGAAATAACATCTTTCAGAGCGGGTATGAATCGCTATGAATAATGCATCACTAATTACAAGGATGTAAGTGCAGCCATGCATCCAGTCTCAGGCATGTCAATTGGAATTTAAAAGGAAATGAGAAATGTGATAATACGTCTATTTCTATCAGAAACCACGTCTATTGCTGCTGTTTTCAGAGAGGGCTTTCTTTCACAGAGATCAGTTCCTTCTCTTTATGTGGCAGTGAAGCCATAAACGCCTGTGAACTGGTAATCTGTTTCCATGGAAATGAATGGGATGTCACAAATGTAGCGCTATGACTTCATTTCAAGATAGAGTACAAGGAGAAGTTAGACAGCAAAGGAGGGGTATCAGGTTATTTCAGGCTCTTATGACTGCCCACTGTAAATCTCCTTTGTTTGAGCAGACAGTGGAGAGGAGGAGGAGGGTTAAACTGGACTGAGTCATCCTTGAGGCTGCTTGGGTGGGAGACGGAGGTTGTGATTACAATTATTTTATATATATGTTGGAAGGCTATTGTGAAAGAAAAGCAATACTTGGTTTTTACTATTTGTATCTTAGCTATATGTTTTCAGTTTTTTGCAAGAGTTATATACTTATGTACTAGAATAAGTTGTATTATTTTTATTCTTATTTATAAGAATAAAATAACTAAATCTGGAGAAAAAGTGAAGCAACTAAATGTAAGAAAGATTTCTTTGTTAAACACTAAAATATTTTTCTTACTTTGTATATACCAGTTTTTTAGATACAAATCATGAAGTAAAAGATCATCATCCCTTTTCACTCTGTTGACTAGCACAGATGTCTGAGCCTTCCTTAGAAAAGCAGTAAGTACTTTACCAACAAATCCAGTTTTATACAGGTCATTGTTGCTCAGTTGCACCTTTTCTGCTTTCTTATTAGATTCTCTTTTACCAGGCACTTACATTTGAAGCCAAGATGAGATTCTCAAATCTCTTCCTACTTCAGTGTCCTGTTTATCTGTTGTGTTTACGCAGCACATTGGACAATGTTTGCCCTGGCCATTCTTCTTTTGAAAGTTAGAAGTAAGGGGTATTCAATAACTAAAAAACTTTTTTTAAAGCCAAAGAATATTTATTTTGGAAAAAAACTCCCTTTTAAAGTCTGCCAGATTTTTTTTTTAACTTTATTTTTTAGATCTTTGAATCCCCAGGCATTTTCCTGTCCTGGCATTGTCTTTTAACAACTGTTAAGTGTTTGTGGAGAAGTGGCTTATCTCAGCCCATTCTTGTCTTTCTGCTTGTTTTTTGTTTTTTTGTTTCTTTTCACATATTCAGGTAAACTAAGCCACTGCAGTCTCACAGTGAGCAAGGCGAGAACTGGGTCAGCACACTTTGTTTGTAAACCCTTACAGAATGCTTCTAATTTTGTCACAGACATGGGAAAAGCTTGACGTTTACCTTCTTCCTGTGTAACTTGTTAAAGGACCAGCTGGAATATTAGAGTGTGACATTACAATATAAGCTTGCTGAATGTTGTCCTGTACCAGGTAGTCAGGGCAACAGAGCAAGGCAGGGAGCTTACTTACCCAGCCACAGCCCTGTCTAGGTAGATAAGGATGAAACTGTGACCTCCTCCTTGATGACTTTTCCCCCCCTCAGATCTTTGAGAATAACCAGTTCTTTCAAAAAATTTGGCAACTGAATAACTCGTCCATTGGCAAGGAGAAGCAGCCAAGATAAGCCTTTTTCTAGTTCTGAAAAAAGAACTAAAGCCATGGAGTTGATCAGATGCTTGGCTTTGCTAGTGTTACTGCACTGTGCAAATGTTTTGAGGTACAAATCAGGTGGGCATCAGCGTCAAGTTCAAGAAGTGCCATTGTTTACCTGGACTGAAATCTAGTTACTCTCTGATGCATTCATGCCTCTTGATGAAAAGCATGTTTCAAAGGGGCATTTTGGCTGTGTGTTGTTGAAGGAGAACTTAGAACATCAATTATCTTCATTGAAAAGACATTATAATGCTATGACTTGCTATATCTGGATGAATAATAGGGAAGATATTTCCCTTTTTTCCTGTGGCTGCCTGGATCAGGAGTTTGCTCAATCCAGTAACAATTATTTCCATCATAATTGTCTCGAGAGCAGTTTTCTCTGCCTATGTATAAACATCTCAGACGTATGCAGGATGCTAACAAAAAGAAACAATGAAACTAATAGATCATCTGGATAGAAATAGATGTTTCAGACTCCCAGGTAATTACTTAGACTGATGGTGAGCCATGTATTATTCACAAATAAGAAAGCAACTGAAGAGACCACAAGCATTACTGAGGAGTCCTAGAACTTCACGAAAGCATTTTAAGAGACCCTTGAGGAGTAATTTGAGATAGAAGATTGAATTTCAGAGTGTTATTCCCAGACAGTCCTCCTGCCAGGCAAGTGCTGCCTACACAACCCCAGCATGTCAGTGCAGAGGAGGAGCTGCCCTTCCCTTCTGGCGCCCTGACAGTTCGGAGCTCTTGTGCCTCTAATAGCCTGGGTCACCTGTAAGAGCAATTAGGAGGGATGTGGAGTGGATGGATACAGACCATTAGAAATGAGTGCATCTGTACTACTCCCCAAACATCCATTTGGCCAACAAATTAAAACCAAAAGCATGGCATTGGCCAAGCCCTCTTATTTTGCATGTGTTCATCTCACAAAGCGACACCCCAGGCTTCCCGGTCACTGACTCCTACTTCTGTCATTTGTTTTTATTTCCTGAATCACCAGTTTGTTTGCAGGCCCCATTTTCCTTCCCCTTCAGTTACTTTGTTACTTTTTGACGGAGGAAAATGTCTGCTGTCACACTGCATTTGCAATTGAAACCTCTGGTTTGAAAACTGATGAGCTGCTTTTCTTGCATAAGTTCCCTCCCATGGTCTGTGCTATAAATAGAAAGAAAAAATAGCAATCTATGCCCTATGGTCATGGGAGTCATTATTTTTCTTTATTTTTGCAGAATATCTGCAGATAAACAGTGGGAAATCTTTTACCATGTAATCATTTAAAATGACATCAATTTAAATGTGACAGCATTGCTACGTTTTGTTTAACTGCCAACTCCAATTAAACATTGTGCATCTTTTATTACTTGGATTTCTGGGGTTGCAACAATGCATGGAATCTGTCCAGATTTAGAGAGAGCTCTATATTAAAAGATTATTATGAATCATCTTGCCCTGTCTGGGATCAATTCTACATCTGAGTCCACCCCATAGTGAATTTTAATGCTGGCATTAGTCTTAGAACATTCTGATTGCAATTTGCTCTCTAATTAGTTCTTTCTTTTCAGTTTTTAATTCTTCTCAGTCTATGAAAGCATCTCTCATTCCTTGATTTAGTGCTTAACTGCCAGCTTGCTGTAATGCTTTTTACAGCCTATGAGTATCTTACCAAATTCTCCAGCTATTGTTTCCATAAACTCAACTGATGGGGTAGGTGGCAACTGAAACTTGTGCTGGGTGTAAAAAAAAGGCTTAATCACTTGCAAAGAACCACAAAACCAGAATAAAACGTGAAAGAACTTACTAAACAATTCATTACCATGTAAATATGCCAAACAACTTCCTAAGAGTGAAGACAAAAATATAAAAAAACTTCCAGATCAGTTTTTGTTCTTTTACATTACTTAGAAAAATTACAATATCCTTAGCAATCACTTATTCGGTAAATCATTCTACAGCCTTTTCCTGATGTCTCTACTTGATGCAGTGATGGCCTGGATGCTCCCATGTGTGCAAACTGTCATTTTTCCATTGAAAATAAAGGTAGACTGCTGGGCAACAGGACATGTTCCAATAGGCCACCCATTATCTGATTGAAAAAGTGGTTGTAATAGTACCCAGCCATTACACAGGATAAAATTTTGAAAAATGATAATTGGCGTTAAGAAAGAGATGAAGAAGTCTATCATCTGAATGTCCTCATTTTGGGCACATGACTTGGATGCAAAAATTAGGTTATTCTCTATTGGTGACCTTCCAATGCAGTGGAAAGAGAGAGGGTTCATAGAGTGAGTCAGAGTAAACTTGTGACTTTGAAGATTTGAATCCCTCTTAGGAGGAACCAGAAATAGATATCTTGACCAAATTAGGTGCCAAATATTCATACTCCCCAGTGAGATTTAAATTGTGTTTGTGGAGCCTAGTCTGTGTTCATTTGGCATCAAACTTCTTCAGCACTGAAAGATACAAATCTCTTCACAAGCTCAAAAAGACAACTTCTCAGCTTTTTAATTTAAATAGTCCTACAAAACTGTCAGATCAATTCTTCTGAAAATTCTGCATTAATAAGATTTGAGATACCAAAGAATCTCAGATCTCTCTGAGTTATTTATTCAAACCTTAAACAAAGAAACAAAAGTCAACAGCTAGAGGATTCCAAAAGTGTTTTTCCACATATGCAACCACATAGGCAAAATCCTGATTGCCTGTAGATTTCAATCATTATACATTTCTTTCTTTCTTTCTTTCTTTCTTTCTTTCTTTCTTTCTTTCTTTCTTTCTTTCTTTCTTTCTTCTGCACAGGAAGTTCTTTGAGGGAGTAAGCAACCAATGTCAACAGAAATCATCAGTTGTGTGAAGAGTTTTAGGATTTCTTTTAATTGTGGATTTTACTACATTTGATTCTCTATTCAGGGCATTGAACAATTACCCTTCCCTACTTGGTGCAATGAAGAATCTCTATTAAGCAGAAATCTTCTACACCACAATGGAAAAATAATCAGATAACTCTCTGTTTTTCTAGATCTGACTCCGTGTTAATAAATTACCTTTAATTTGCATTCTGGGTGAAAAGCTCAGCAGCTCTATCTGCTCTGTGATTTAAAAACCTGATCCAAAGGTAGCCAGGGTGACTGTTGTTGTTGCTCATGATTAAGTAGCTGCTGTTAGATATTAATCGCACTTTGACTTGAATGTGTTAGAGTCAGACTGCAATGACAGCAGGATATCTTCCAGGGGAACTGCAGAGTCTTTATTTATTGATCTAGAAGCAGAAACAATCTAGCAGGTCATTTTCTGCTAGTGCTGCTTTCTTCCTCACAGACAGTGGTGACAGACAGGAGACAATCTCTCTGCAAGATCATTTCCCCTGATTATTGGTGGCTCCTTTGCTGGCATCACTTGGATTCCCTCCCTAGTCCTTTTAACTTCTTGTAAGAAAGATGCCATTGGATTCCTCTTTAAGAACTGAAAGTGTGAAGAAGAAAAGCAAGAATCATTTCAAGCCTTCTGGGGATGGTAGGCTAAATGGGGGAAATAGGCCAGAAAGCACATTTTATGATGCAATAGCCACACTCCTATTGCTCTTCAATCTATGCTGGCAAACAGCTTTTAGATACTGAAAGGAAACCATAGGAGTCCTGCTTATTATTTTGAGGCAGTTCCTATGTGTGCATATCTCCTTTCTCATACTCTTAGCAGGAGGAGACCAGTGCCATTTATGTGAACTTTCATGAGTGCAGTAAAGGCTGTTGTGGGTTAGGTCAAAGTGGCAGGAGACCCAGGAGCAACTAGAAATGTAAATGAATATCCAGGCCGAAGCTGAAGGCATGGAAATCCACACAACCAAAGGGGGACAGAGACTTGTGCAAATCTTTCTGGTTTCCGGATCTCAGCTATTTTTTAGACATCATTATTCACAAAATATTAGTAAAAAGCTGAAAATAATGCCAACTCCAAACACCTATAACATGAGGCAAATTATTTGCTACTCTTTTTTTACTTGATTTCTAGCTTTAAAACCATGACAATTCAAGCAGTGTTGAGTTTTGAATTTCTCTTTAGAAGGCCAGACTAGAAATATTTGGTTTTCAAAGATGAAGGTCTCTTGAATACATGATTGAATAAGCTGGGATTTGATTGCAGGACTTGCTGTGTAAAACTTGACTGTGAATCCATGGTGGTTGACCACAGGAGGTCCCTCAGCTGTGTAAGTTGTGCTCCCCTTCCCCTTCTGCAAAAAGTGAATATCGTTATCAAGGGCAGCTCTGAATATTCAGCCCCTGCTCTAACAGCATGTGTGGTAAATGCTCACACATAAGGTTTAGGTACAGTTTCTTGGGTTTTGCAGCGGTTGTGTTCTGTGCTGTGTATCTTCTGTGCTTTGTATCTTTGTGATACAAAGAGTATTTATCCTGGATGTTGTTAAGTTTAGGATAGCAAACTAGACTAATCCAAATAATTTTTCACCCAAATTTTGTTTTCATCAAAGTATTGACAAACAGAAAGACACAAAACAAACAAAAAGAAGAAAAAATCAGTATTATCATTGGAAAGCCTATAGCATCATGGATAACCAACATACACTGGAATTCCAATGCACACTGAAACTGATGTCCTTTAGAGTGGTGCAAACAACGGGAGCTAAACAGGAATGGACAACAAATGTTTTCATCACCTTTGCTGACCAATAGATTCTGGTTTAGTGTGTCTGTATCTCCTCCAATGTGTTGGAGTAAAATAAAAATGACACGTTCTGCAGCACAAATAACTTCTTGTTTGTGATATGTCTTCTTTATGTTCTCAGTACTTGCTTTGCATAAACATCTGCCACAGCTCAGCAGCCATGAAACACAGAGGATATGGATTTGCTTTGGATATGGCATTCATGGCCATATGATGCTGACGAGCTTGTAAATCACATAATAGAAGTCATACAAGAAGCAAGAAACTGGAGCAAAGAAGAAAAATCCTTTGAACAAAAAATGCATATTTTTCATTTCACCAGCTTTACCAAATAGACCAATATAAATATATTGGCCCAAAAATTCCAGGAAATAGAGCTGCCCAGAACTAATAAACAAGCCACAGTCATTCCAAACAAGTAAAGGGCCTGTCCCACTGGAGCTAAAGTTTTTGCAAACTGATGTCAACTCAGCAGATAATGATAGCCAAATTGTTTTAGAACTCAAAGGGTTATGGGTTTTATTAGTAAATGCTCTTATTGGAATCCTGCCCAAATGTAATTTTTAAACCCAAAGCAAAAAAAAATAAATTGCAATACCAAATGTTTCAGTACATGAGTAATTAGAAAAGATGCTCAGAATTCATGCAGCTCTATATGTAAGATAAGTAATTTAAACATGCATAAAGATCATGAATAAATTTTGGAAAAAAAATAAACCAAAAACCCATGGGCTTGATATCCTGTAGTGCCACTTGGCCATGATGAAAGACATGACCTGAACATTCAGTTTTGATAGAAAATAAGGAAATTGCTCTCATCTCTCTGTACCTTAGACTATGAATATGTGTCTTCATTGCCAAACTCACTCATTTTACCCTCTGTTCTCTCCTGAGGACGGAGAAAAAGCAGCTAGATAGAGCAAAGGCAAGAAGCAGTGATGATGAGACACTTGGGGTGTGAGTAATTTAGTGTGCTGCTCCTGGAGTTTAAGCTGTTTGTTGTGCATCTCACTGACCAGCTTTGTGTCATAACCACTGTCTTGGCCTTGGGGAGAGATCCTGAACATCTGAGATATTCCAGGGGCAGAGAAACCTCATCACACCATGCTAAAATTTGTTAGGAATAACTTGATCAAACAAGGCTACTACGGGCCTGCCTCTGCTGTCTATGAAGTCAAAGCCCTATTGACATCAAGGGAAGGAGGATCAAATGTTTTGTATTCTCTACAGAATGAAGAGCTCCCAACAAAGAGTTTGTGGTGCTGTAGCTAAGCAGCAGGAAATTTGCATTTTGTCATAGATGCCTGAGGGTTCAAGATTCTGCGTTTATCATGTTTAATTTAGCACTTGCAAAAGCAAAACAGATAAAGCTATGTAGTACCTCTGCAAAAATAAATAACTTTTTCAGTGCCAAGCCTTGAGCTCACTTTATAATATTTCTTCAGAAACTGAGATGGTTATCAACAACAGCAGTGTTTATCAGCTCATGGAATTATAACAATCATGTGGCGGTGTGAGCTCTATTGTGCTCTGCAGTTTGCCTTAGGCCTGGAGGACTAACCTTTTCTCAGCTTGGGACCCTGGAGTGAGGAAAATTACTGTTCTGATGGATAGCCTATTATTTTTGCAAATGCCAGTACAGGGCTTGCACTGTCTCTGATGTCCATAATCTGCCTGCAGGGCAAATGTCACTCTGGGGCTTTAGAGGATGTGCAGCAAACACTCATTCCAGACTGAATGGACCCTACATTGTGATCCCCTGAAATGAAGCCTTGATGAATCTAAAATCCATTTTGTTGGGAGCAGGGAACGTATGTGGGAATTCTGTTCCACTTGTTTATAATGATCATAATTTATCTTTGGTTACAAATCTTAGAGATTTTCTTCATCATCGTTAAGAACATGATAGAATTGTTGGCTGTTATTTTTATTAGCAAGACCAGACTGTGTGTGAGATAGAGAAGAGTGCCAAATACTGTCAGACACATCAGACAAAGGCAGTGTTGTTGTGCTATCACTTCAAAGTATCCTTTGGAGAACTCAGGCATGCACTGACTATGGAAAACTAGAACTGTATCAGGAACTGATTTGAAGTCTGCCTTAATCCAAGCCAATACATCAAACAAGATCAACTTGTGCTATCAGAGCTTCTGTGGCAAATGTGCTGGTATGTCAGATAGAAACCAGACAGAGAAAATGCATGAAAGCAACATTTTATTGAATAACGTTGATAACAAAATCTGTCATCTGACCATTATTAAACTAGAGGTGTTTGTTTTGGTTTGTTTGTTTTGGGGTAGTTTTTTGTTTGTTTTGTTTTTGTTTTTTTTTTAATTTTGGATTGTTTATGTCATTTTAATAAACATATATCAAAACAGCTTATGTTCAAAACATAAGATTAATCTTTAGGCTGTACACCATCAGGTATTATATATCCCACTCAATATCCTTGTGTGCCTACTCTCCCTTACCTATGTGCAGTTTCCAGGGGCTTCTCATAAGAGGCCCTTTTCTCTTGTGTGGCATTATGCTTCTTAAACCTCCTTTTGTGATCTAGTTGAAAAAAGCCTCCTGTGAAACAAAAATCCATAATATGCACTTTCTAATGTTCCAGTTGGTGCTCTTGTAGATGCAGGAGGAGCACCCTTGGACAGTAATTTAAGGGTAAAATATTGCCCAAAATATCAGTGGTTTGACACTGGTTTTTTTGTCATTTATCTTGGTACAAGACAAATGATTTGTTTTTCAATGTATAAATTTTCTGTTCACTCCAGGTAAAAGCCTGTAGGTTTCTGTTTAAAGCATCACACTTTAAAATTATTACCAAAGCCATGCACCACCTGATTGAAATCCAGTCACAATTTCTTCATTTGTGAGAACTGCCAACATCCTCAGTCCTTCACACAGCACAGTCTGTTCTTGGCCATAGGGTTTCATTCCACAGCATCCCACAACTGCAATCCAACAGTGTAGGGAATCACACTTCTGCTGCTTCCAACTCAAATAAAGGCAAAATCCAGCAGACAGCTGGATGAAAAGAAAAATCTGATTTTTAAAGAACTTGGAAATCTTGTGTTTAAAATTTCAGCTTGTCCTTCCTCCTTGCTGTGATTATCCAGTACTCAACAAATATAATTTTCCTGAATATTCTGGCATTCCTTATGAAACCCATGAAGCAGGTACTAGCAGACAGAGATTCTGGCATCCACATAGTGGGGTTAGAGTGAGCAGAATTTTGGATTCTTCTTTTTCCTATAGAGAGTGCATCTCCAACCTTCATCCAGGCCCCTTTACCCAGGCCCCTGTCCCATCCTGGGTTTGGAATAATTATCTTTTATATTGCTGCAGGAATACAGCACATGGAGACTGAGGAAATCTTTGAAGTGCTCTCCTACACAACAAACAAGTTTCCAAAAATAGGAAGAAAACTCAGTACAAGTCATGGGTTGTGTGAATGATGCTCTCCCAGCAGAAGTGCAGAGAAATCTGGACAATGACATCCCTCAGACAACTTAGAGTATGTATGGTCTGTGTCTCTCTTTTACAGCCTGCATAGGGGAATCAATGCTTCTAAAGAAAATCCCACCATTTTCCCTTATCTACAGGGTTTCCACCTCCACTTACAGACTTTTATCATCTGCAGATTTAAAGGGTAAGTTAATGCAGTGAAACAAATGGCTATGCAAATGACACCCTTGAGAGCAGGGAGAATGGTTGAAGTGCTGTCTGTGCGCAAGGCAGAGCTGGGAGCCATTGCCCAACAGCTCAGAATATTTTCAGGATACATTGCAAAATGATAAGTGTTTGACTTTGACATTTCCCTTGCAAATCCTTCACTATGAAAGCAGCAATGATAGAAATTACTTACAAGACAAAATATGATGTTCCAGGGTGGAAAATCTGTCATCTGTGTGAACTATAATCTTCTACAAGTAGTGCCATTCTCATCTGTCACGTTACTCTTCAGCTTCGGGGGAAAAATGCTCTACAGATTGGTCTTTACTAAACAACCTTAGTTCAGTGAAGAAAAGGCTGGAAAAGATGTGCTTGACTTCACTGGAAAAAGAGCCTTGTATTTTTCATAGCATTCCACTCGTTCATTGAACCTCCACCATGTCTGCAGTTTGGCTCCAATGAGCTGCAGGGCTATAATTCCCTTCACAGAACCACAGAAGGGTTCAGGTTGGATGGCACCTCTGGAGGCCATCTGGCCCAATCTCTCTGATCAAGCAGGGGCACCTACAGGCAGTTTCCCAGAACCATGTTCATACAGGTTTCAACTGTCTCCAAAGGTGGAGGTTCCACAGACTCTCTGAACAACCCATGCCAGTGCTCAGTCACACTCAGAGTGAAAAAGCATTTCCTGATGTTCAGAGAGACTCCTCAGAGCTTCCATTTGTGCCCATCACCTCTGGTCCTGTCACTGGGCACGACTGAGAAGAGTCTGGCTCCATCCTCCTTTCATCCCTTTGTCAGGTGATTACAGACATTGATGAGATCCCCCTGAGCCATCTCTTCTCAAGGCTGAACAGTCCCAGCTCTCTCAGCCTTTCTTCACAGGGGGGATGCTTCAGTCCCTTAAACACCTTTGCAGCCCTTCACTGGATTCTCTCCAGTATATATCTCTTGTACTGGGGTGCCTAGAGCTGAACATACTTCTATCTATACACCAAATAAAATATTATTACCTAATAATTAGAAATTTAAATTTTTCTTGTTATCCTTACTATTTTATTATTATATTTGTACCTGTTTTATACTCTCTGATTTATGGTCAGATTTCATGGCATTTTCTTGTCAGGAAGAGTGAGAAACACAGCCATTAACTGTTCGTTTTTTAGTGATTATTATCTGAAAAAATGTAGATATCTTATCTTCTGAGAGGCTGAATCTGTATACAGGCCAGATTGAATCTGGGTTACTTGTATCCTTGTCAACTTAAATGAATCTCTTAACTTCTATTAAACCCTACAGCCTCTTACTTTGCCACAGTTCTGCATTGTGTTTGCATCTAGAACACCACAGGAAACACCCACTGAATTATGTATCTCTAAGGCTTTCTGGGTCAAGTAGGAGAAAGGAAAGTTGCAGAAGAACAGCATACACTGAAGGAATATTGTAATTGTATAAAGGTTCCTTAATTTTATCGAGTTCACTGAATCATTGAAAATGCTTTCTTTTCTATTAATTTTTAAAAGAAGAAATATTTAATCTCATATTCTCTGCAGAATCAATTGTTTTCAATGTTGTTTATTCCACAACATGGTGCAATCTACCCCAGGTTATACCCAAGAATAATGCTGGATGATGGTCAAATAAGAAGTTTTTTCTGTTCTTGTCTGTTTTTGCTGATTGTGATTTCCACCTTCTACTCCTTCTCTCATAGAGAGCTATGCACAAATCCTTCCAATGCCCCCCAACAAGGAGACTGTTGGACACAATACTTAATTTCTTTCTCCTGCTCCCATTGAGATCTTGGCACACCCACTTTGGAGAACTAGAACCTGTTGAGTCAAACAGAGAATCTGAGGAGAAAGTAGGAACTCCTTTTGGCTCTTGTAGGCCTATTGACACTATACATTTGGGAGACAATGAAATTTCACTGCTGTTTTCCCCCCAAGGACCACCCACAACTACAGCAACATGGAAAGAGAGAGACACAGGGAATTATGAAGTCCCTGCTATCTGTCCCCTTTTGAAGCTTTACATGATGATGAGCCTGTACTTCTGCAGGTCTTCATGGGTCTTAAAGAGCCACCCAGGGTCTTCTTATGCCCAATACAGAGTAAAGGGCATTGTCCTTAAGGCATTCTTCTGTTACACACCATCATTTGGGACATTCCATTTCATATGGAAGCTGTCCCTGGTTTTCCAATGGAAGGGCAGAAATGAAATCAGTAACTTTTCTGCAGAGACATGAATCCCTTAAAGCCTACCCCAAAGGACCGGATCTTTTGGAGTTGCATCATTAAATAAACACAATGGAGTAAAACCAACAGTTTATTATGTTATCCAATAACAAATGTTTATTATCTTGTTTTCCACTGACTGCAGAAGTAGAACATGAGAAAAGCTTTCAAGGCAGTAATTGGAAAATAATCTATAAGGGGAAGAGCCAGAAAGAAAACAGAAGTAAGACAATTGTGTAAATATTTTATTCTCAGAATAATTTTGTACTTTACTCAGGTGCAAACTGAGCCCTAGTTGGTCCCTGGGAAGCAAGTGTCCTTTTCATCCCTGCTCCCATGCTTGCTGCAGTGGAGCTGGCCCAGGATCATTGCATGTGGCATCCTGGTAGCCCTAATGTCTTTGTTCTGCTCTCCCGAGGCTCTGCTGAGCTGCTGCAACCTCTTTGATGCTGGCAGCCCAGAAAGCATGAAGACTTACTGAGCAAGGAAAATAGAGGGTGAATAACCCTCAAATAACAGAGATGAAGGGAAGAACCAGAAAAGGGGTAAAAGAGGGCAAGTGAGGACAAGAATGAAAGGGGAAAAAGGAAAAATTCATTGGTCTTCCTTGCCAGCAGAAGGGAAAAAACAGTTACCAGAGGCGAGATTTTGGCTGTGTATCCTGGTGATTTTAGAACCCTTTGTTCAGTTAATTGGCAAAGTAAATCCAGGAACAAAAAGATTGGAAATCTTTTTCTTAGAAGGGTCATTTCTCACAGGAAAAAAAAAATTGCAAGCCAAAACTTGCAAAACAATTAGCATATTTTCAAGTTGCAGCCAGCCTTTAACTCTTAACAAAGCCTGGATATATAAACAGGGAACATTACAACCTCCATCTCAGTAGCTTAGACTAAGAACCTAAAGTCTGGCCTTTTTAATATGAAGAAATTATCTAGAGTCCTGAAGACTGTTACTTCTTTAGTAAAAAAAAACCTCCAAACCACTGCTCAAATGGTGGACCATTATCTAATTCTATTCTGCAACCTTACCTCTTGTTCTGCTTCTCTTTTGCTGGGTTACCACAGTAGCACAATTCTCAGATTATTTGAGCAGCCTTAGGAACAGAAATTATGACAGTCCAGGGAATTTCTCAGCAAAACACCAGTAATTCTGGGATTAGGTCACTTTTATGAGAGATACAAACTCACTTCCCTTAAAGCTGAGAGAGAGTTTAAATTGGTTTCTTTGCAGAAGGTGAAATCAGGTCAGTCTTAGTTTCTACTGAGACAGTTTGTTCCCTCATCCAATCTTTTCCTAACTAGCTAGAGCAACATGAGAAAGCAGAGGGTCTGTTCACAAACACTGAAAATTTCACTTGAAAAACTTAATCTGGAATCAATCACATAATTTACCCATATACCCACAACATTAATTACTGTTTCTCTAAGTGTCATCTCTTAGTTCACGTTTGTGACATTAATTAAATAAGCCCATTCAGAGTTCATTTACTAATCTGAAGTCCTTTGCAAATCCTAGTAAACTGCATTTTGACATTCAAACTTTCCCCTAGTGACCAAGAAATGCAGAAATGACGAAAGACGATCAGTGTTTGAATTCAGACTGTAACATATCACCTTCAAGATCAGAGCAGAATGGTTGGTTTCAGCACCTCCCTCATCTCATCTGCCTTGTTCACCCCTCCCTTTCCTCACCCTGGATCTGGAGAGCAGCTGTGAAGGTTGATATCTGCTCTCCCTGCTCCAGGCAGCCACTCTGCAGCCCCTATCAGCCAGTACTAGGCACGAGCTGCCTGCATGTTCATCTGGACCTGAGAACATCTGGAGGACTAAAATTATTGCCATATGTCGGAAGAGCCCTCCCTGGAAGGTCAGAGAAAGGCCTGAGCTGTGCTCGAAGTGCTTGAAGCATCACAAATGGTATCTGAGACCAGTGTCATGGGGAGGGAGAGAAAAAAAATGCTGTAAATATCGAGGAAGAGCATGTTCTTCTGAGTGCTGCCCAATACCCAGCTCTAGAGTAACAGCCCCTGAGGGTTATGGCAAGTTTTCTTCAGAGCAGGAGCAGGGTAGCAGCCATCAGTAATATATATTCCCCAAATCTATTCATTAATGCTGTAAAACATGTTTTCCTCCTGCAGTAGGTTTTCTCATTATCTGCTGCTTCCCTGACAAATTATTTGATTACAAGCAAATAAGCAATGAGCCTTTTAAAGGCTTTCGATAGAAATGGCTTGAAATTTGTTCATTCACTGAAGATCTTGATTAAATAATGCAAACTTAGCAGCAATTTTCATAAGAAAATGTTCCATAGAAATATCCTCCTTCCCCTCATTGGTTATGGTGAATCCAGATTACTTCTATCAAAGTCAATAAAATGGATCTGCTTTTGTGCCATTGTATCTGAGGAGAGAATTTAGCTCACAGTATATATTAAATGATGATGGCTACACAAGATACGCCTTGTATGCAAATGCATTTGATCTCCTTCCCATTCTCCCTCTCAATATGATGTTTATTTCCATATTATTATTTATATGAAATAGACTGTTAGCATCAAATTCATAAAGTTGAGCTCCTCTAAAACAGAAAATGCCAGAAATAAGCTGCCACTTTGCTAGGCTTTTCATGATGTAGTTGAAGCTGAAATTCTATTCCATCCTGTTATCTGCTAGATGCTTTAACAGATTCAGTACTCAGCCTTTATTCACTATTTAGTTTGTTCTCACAAGTTCATTTAGTGGCTGAGTGGTAGAGCAAAAAACAGAAAAACAATCCTTGAGAGCAAAACAACTATGAAAAAGACAAAGTCCTGGGGGAATTACTGGAACAAATACTGTGCTTCTTTCTCTCTCTTCTTTACTGGTATAAAGATGTACAGTCAGCTGCCTAATCCTTGTAAGTGCAGCATCTCATGACAGAGCTCTACCTCTTTTTATTTTTTTTTTAATTCCCAATTATTTGTAAAAGTCCAGAGTCTGTCCCCAAATGCCTTTTACTCTCTGGGCTTTCTCAGCTTTCTCTGTGCTTGTTTGTTGTTCTTCTTTTTATTCAGTAAGTGGACCAAAGTTTCCTGAGAAGTCAGCCAAACAGAGGCTATCATAAGATATGCACACAAAGGGCACTACAGCAGGCTATTAAGATGGAGTGGGGGGACCTGGGGGTATTTCAAGGGCTTTTGGAGTGTACCCAAGAGACTTTAAGTATTCTTTGCAGAATCCTTACTAAACTCTACGTGGTTGCCAGTCAATTTCACCTTCTTTCTTTCTTTTTTCCTTTTTTTTTTTTCACAATACATTGCTTACCATCACAAGAAATTGGAACTTTTAAATATCCTTTATTATGATCCAAAAGGTCATTCAGACACGTCAGGCCACATCACTGTATACCCAATAGTGCTTTGGATTTCGGTCGCTTTTTTTTCAAGAGGACAAACTGCTAAATGGGAGTGAGGTCCTTAAGTATTTCCATTCAAAGAACAATTCAGCCAGCAAAATATGGTATGAAAGTGGAAGTCAAGTTGATACAACCCTTCACAACAAAATGCGTGCAAGCTCTTCTGTTCTGGCTATTTTTCTTTTTAGGAGGCACCACATGATACAAAAAAAAGCTCAAGCTAGCATTTTGGCCTCCAGCACACTGGCTGAATGCTGACACACTTACTGGCAGGAATATATAAAAAATAGGACAAATATTTCAAGGAAGGAATGCAGTGTGAGGTCTTGTTACCCAGCAACCATTTGTTTAAAAGGACATCTGTCAATTACAGCCAATGAGAACTTGATGGTCTTTTAATTATCCACTGATGGAGAGGTCATCAAGGTACCACAAGGTTATAAGCCTTGGAAAGAACTGTGAAAGCAGCTTTAAAAACATTGGGAAAATTGGATACTTCAGAAGGATTTTTCTAAAATGTCAAAGCAGTTTTGATTTCTGTCCTGAGCTCCAGGACAGAAGATCAGGCTTTTTAAAGGACATCGGTAAAATAAATTCAGAGGAGAAATACCAGCATATGTTCTTGTTTGTTCTTACCTTGCCTTCAGCCATAGGAGAGAGGGATCCACAATGTGCAGGCACATTAATATTTTTTAAAGTTTTCATTCATCCAACTTTCCAGCATTAAGGAATAACTTTTTGACTGCTGTGCTGTGAAATATTCCAGCTGTAACTACTCATGGCTGCACAGTGTCAGATTCTGAGGTGACATTTGAAGTGTAGTACCAGTAAGTCAGCTTTTTGCATTCAAACACCTAAAATATTCTACCTCTTTAAGTAAGGAACAAGAGTTTTGTGTCACACAGTCCAAAGGGAGAAGTACAAATGGAGGCAAATTAAACTTAACATTTTTTACCTTCTTCAAATATTTATTCTTTTCTTTATTATTGTGTATGCTAACCTGTTGATTGCTGGGGTCTCCTCTGGCTTTATAAAACTATTTGGTTTTGCATTACAAAGATTGTTTCCCAAAGAGAAAAAAAGGATCTGGCAGAGTCTGTCTGGGCAAACACACTTAAGAGACTATTAAGTTTACACATCGCAAGAGGTGAAAAAAATGAGGCCAGAGACTTGCTCCAGGTCATCAAAGTGAGCTTCAAATTTAAGCCTTGAGTCATAGTCTCTGTCAATACTTTGTACTCTGGACTGCACCACTTAGTCTCTAATTATAAAATAATCACGCTTGCCTCAAGAATTTAAAGACTTGAAAGTTTTCCCCAGGGTATCTGATGGTGGTAATAGCGATAGGTGCCATGCTCAGAGCCGCTGCAGAAATGCAGGAATAGGAAATGTCTGGGGAGGAGGTGACTTCAACCCCAGCCCAATGTGAAATTAAAACAAAGGATAATAAAAAACCACTACACCTGGCCACAAAATGTATGCTGAGCATGAGGTTAAGGAAGAAAGAAGAGAATGGCCTGGGACACTGGAAATAAACACCATTTTCCCCTGCCCCTTCTGCCACCCCAGACTGGTGGCCTTCCTGTCAGTAAACTCTTCAGCTGCTACCAGAAGACCTGGAGACACAACCCAGACAGCAATAAGTGAAGCACTGGGAGCACTGTGCATAATCCCATCCAGCTGAGGAGGATTGAGGGCCAGGAAGCTTGGAGTCCAGTGGCAGTGGCTACAGAGTCCTGGAGCCAGCCAGCAACCCCCAGCTTCACCATGGGTCAGTGCCCTGTTTGCAGACACTGTTTGCTGCTGAGCGCCAGGCAAGCGTGTGCTCTGATGGCCATGGAGCCTGATGAGAAGCCAAGGAGCAAGCAGTGAGGAAAATCAGCATGAAAACAGACAGTGGGAGCTCCTGAATTTTCCAGCAAGCATTCTGTCACCAGCTCCAGCCCAGGAGGTGTGAACAGGCTGCTGTCCTGTAACATCTCCAGGTGCTCTCACCTCCTTGGGAAGGTGACAGCTGTTGCCACTGGTGTGAAACAGATTTCTTGCTTTCTTAGAGAGATGTGTTGTTTCCATCTCCTTCAGCACAAACAAAGAAGAGCCCTGTGATCTTACAGGGACCTTATTTTGTAAGGCATGCTTCTGAACCCACTCCAAATGCTTGCTCCTTATCCATTCACAGTCTACTATAGACAGGAAAGTGTGGAACACGTAGTAGTGTCTCAGTGTTAGAGATGTGCTGACAGTTTGTGTTTGTTCTTCTGAGGTTTTCTTCCTGTGATTTATTTAAGACAGAATTCTGATGAAATATGTACTGGACACTTTTAGCTGAATCAGAAATATGTATCTGTAAATGCCAGAAATGCAACATCCCATCCTGTGTGTTGAAAGAAACTTTCCTCCCCACAAATCTTTCTTTATAATAAAAAGGGCTCAGCTATTCCTGCAATATTGTTTTTATACTACAACAGGACTCCATTGCTCCGCCTTCTGACTAAAGCAGAGGAAGGCTTGGATGTGGAGGAGGACCAGATTTCTCATCTGCTGTTCCCATTTGGCCCTTTGGGGAATTCCAGCAGAAGGGAATGTGTGTGGGTGCTTGTTCCCCTACAATTCCCCTACCTGTGTCTCTTCATGGTCCTCGAGGCTGTGATGACCACAGTCAGGCTCTGTGACATGTCCTTATTTGTTCTTAATAAGGATATTTGTTCAATGTCCTTATTTGTAGCAGAAGGTTTCTACTACAGTACTGGAGACACGAGGAGAACCAGGAGCTACAGCCCTGCTAAGACTTCTCCGTGGAATGTCAACAACACAAGATTTCCCATCTGATTTTATATTGTTAGCCACATTTCACTAGAGGTGGAAGGTTTATACCAGCCAAAGCTATGATATATAGAATTCTTTGAAACTTCCAACTGCTGAACTCATATAGAACCCTGCAGAACTCTTGCTGAACTTCAGCAAGACCCTTGGCAGGTTGCTGGCATCTCAACAGTGCCCAAAATTGTTGTCAAACCCACTCTGCTGGTGTTTTGTCGCTGTAAAAACCCCCAAAAGCCAACAACTTGGGGCACAGGATTCAACTTCCTGGATGGAAACAGAATGAGCTATGTAAATATTTATTGCATAGCATGTACCAAACCCCAGCTCAGCTCTTTTTACTCACAATTCAGATGACCTCTTTTCCACTCACTTATCCATAATTTGGAGAATCACTTTTGTGATTCTTGCAGCCATAGGAGAATGCCTCTTGAATTCTCTCATGGATTTTCACCAAGATGTGAATTTTGCAGTGGTAAGGGGCCAGTGACTGCTTAGCATCAGCTGGCTCCATAAACACAAAGGCAGGATGGTGCAAAGCCCTGTCTTGACTTTCTGTGCAAGGACATGTGCTACCATCTGACTTCTGAGACTAGGAAACAAAGCAATGCTTGTTTTAGCTTGATTCACAGTGTTAAGTAGCCAATCCAAACCTAATTTTGCTCTGTCAGGTTAAAGGATATGCATATCACTTAATAATCTTGGATTTGACTTGATATTTGATGCTCAGAAAAGTTCACAGGAACACAGCTTGCTTCAAACAAGTGGAAAGAGCTAAGAAAACATTGTCTAGCTATGTTTAGTCCAGATGCAACTCAAAATCCAGTACCTGTAGCTTTTTAATGATATTTTCTTTTCTCTGTCATTCTGTCAGGTCAGAACTGGGGCAAGCAATTTGAAGCAGCAGGGACTGCTTCTTACTTACATATTAACCTTTCCAGTATTCCATGCCCTCCCTTTCTACACTGCACAGTAACAGGCTTCTGCCAACACAAACTTGTCTGTTTTGGTAATTGGGCAAGACTTGAGTTCCAGGAGGATCTAATAAGTGACATTATCTAATATGACCACTGAAAGTGTGCTCCTTAGGAAAGGAAGTGGTTTTAAATTATGGATAATCAAATAACTAATACAGTCCACCTGGAAATCTAGGTATTATTCCAAATTGCCCAATTTCCATTTTGCTAACTTTCCTCAAGACTGGGCTATAAATCCCTCTGGTTGTGCAGGACAATGCTGTATAAACCTCAAAATTTTGGTCACTCTCTCACAGTACCATGTGGATTAGTGACCATTAAGGTACTATCCAACCTCTCTCCTTGGGCCCAGGAACCCTATTTCAGCTCAGGCTTGGTCTTGCCTTTCACCCAGACTCATGGACAGGCCTTGGATCTGTACACCAGCCTTGTTTACAGTCCTGGTGTCTCTGGATGGATCCTGGATTTTCCCTTATTGAGTGGGGGAGATGCTGTTGATGGACCCTGTTACCAGCACCCAGCTCTGCCTGCTAGAGGACAGTCAGTGAGGACACTGTGTACTTTGGGGTTGGCCTCAGCCTCTGGCTGATCCCTCTGCTCATGGCAAACTACTCCTTCCCTGCGGGTTAACACCTGTAGCACCTCAAGCCTGGGTCACACAATCAGTGCCACCGACAATTGCAAATACTGCTCTACGTGTGGAGAGCATTTCTAATGCTCTCTGCCTTCCACCACTACTAGAAGTCTTGCTCTTAAAGAATCACTTTCTCCCTTGCTCCCTTTCTGTCTGTTTGCGTTCCTTACTTGTTTTTATTTCTAATGATTTTTTTTCCTTCAAAATTTCTGACTGGAAAGTTGCAACGGCAGCAGCCCAACCTCATGAGCAATCTGTGGGCATGCTGGGGGAAAAGAGTTGATGAGTATTGTCATTTGTGTGTATAAGCCTCATCCCCTACTTTCCTTTATCTGGGTTTTTCAAAACATGACAGATGGTGGTGCTGAAAGGGTAAAATGCTTTGATATAATAATGTACTGCTATTCAAAGCAGCATATTCTATAATTTCACTCCCTCCTCCAAAACTATGAACATAAATTATGTTGTTGGTTATATTATCACCACACACTGCAATCAGGCATTCATAAGATTCAAATCCACTGAAGTCATAAGCAGTCCTAAAGTTAATGCATCCAAGAAAGTCCAAAAAGTATTATGCAGTACTTGGTTTTCTGGTTTTGCAACATAGTTTGGTCCTTTGGAAAATGGGGTCAGGAGAAAGCAAGCTGAATTGAAGATAAAAAAATTAGCATATATTAGTATGCTTGAACTGCTTCTACATCTATTTTAACATCATTTTCTACATATTCCCTTGCCGTGATTCTAACTTCATCTCCAGCCTCTGATAAAGTCCTTGGTATTCATTCTTAATGCAACAGAATGTTGCTGTTACATAATATTTATAGCAAGCCTTCCTAAATCCTCTAAATTAACTAAACTATGCAAAAATTCAAGCTATGCATCAAGGACCAAGCACAACAGCTTTCAGTTGTGGGAAAGAGTGAGAAGTTTAACTCTCAGTTTCCTGGATTTGTCAAGCTTAATCCTAACCCAGAACATTTGTTTTAATGCATTTCTCTGTGTTTTGGGAAATAAAGGAGCATTTGTCTCCCTTGCATGTGCACACAAAGCCAATTTCAGTGTCTCCAACTATCATACCTAATATACCAAAATGTCTGTGTTCTCCTTGTCTGGGCATATCACACTTGTGTAGCAGATGCATGATCTTCAGATGTCTTAGTCTTTCCCTAGCATATCCCAAGGGTCCCTGATAAATACTGATTCAATTTTCTAGTCAGAAATCATTGAACCAGATAAAATAGCTTGAAAATTACCAAAAAGTCAGAAAATGAGCCTGGCAGGAGACTTAAGAATTCCAGCCCTCTACAGAAAACACTAATCCAGGCCCCTCAACATAGTTTCTCTTCTGCTCTATTCTCAAAGACCTCAGTGCAGGCAGTCACATCTCCTCTGTGTTTACATGTGTACTTGCTCCCTGCAGAAAGTTTTCATAGTGTCTGACCTAAATCTTTCTTGATACGATCTGATTTTACTCCCCCTTATCTGATTTATCATGGTTCTAGAGACAATTTATTCCTTTTGTCTTTTCATCTTTACTTGAAAGCTATTATTTTGTCCTCTCCTTAATCTTTTCTTCTTTAAGATATACAAGTTCAAGCCTTTTAATCTTTCCTCATAGTCATGTTTCTGGATCTCTGTTGGTCCACTCTGCCATATCTCCAACTGTTCCACGTATCAAATGCTGAACATCTTCACTTGCCTTAGACAGGACAGCCCCTCTAAATCATTCTGGCATTACCCACCCTGTGTGCCTAAGTCACATTAAAGGGGCAGAAGGCATTGACCAGAATGCATTTCCTTTTTACAGATACAGGCTGACAATTGCTCTTCCTCCTGCCAGCATACTTGACATAAAGAGAGATTACAGGAGCAGAAATGCACCAACTCACTTCCTGCCTTGCTGTTTTGATCAATTCTAAGTCAGATATTTGCAGGTCTAGTTTAAAATTTTGGGCTTTTTTTTTTTTTTTTTCCAATATGTACCCATAGGCATCTCTCTCTCTCTCTCTATATATATATATATAATGCACACAATCACACACAGGTACACATATCCCAGTATATGTACGTGCATGTGTATGTAGTGTTATATATAAGCACATGCGTATACATCCGGCAAGCAATTCTTCCTTCACTTCCCCTAGTTACAAGTGGAAGGAAGCACAACTTTTCATTCACCCTAAAAGAGCCTGTGCAGCACAGGGCAGACGCCACTCGTCAGCAGATTGTTTCTGCCTGGAGGAAATTGGAGAAATTTTACACTAAAGGGCAAGGAACTTTACTGAACCTTTTGATGATCCCCTTCTGTAATGTCACAGAATCTTGTTAGCACAAAGACAATAAAGCAGACTTGTTTAAATAACCCATTACTGTTCATCTCTTATTCAGATCACATCACCAAATAAGTGACTGCTGTGTCTGTTTTTTCATCAATCCCTCTTTGTTTCAGACTGCCACAGAGGTTTTCCGGATTAACTCACAAGTAAATTAACTAGTTCCTGCTGAATGGACCACACTGGACATACCCACACAGAGAATTGCATACCTGACAGGGACTGAGAATCTGTTTCATGTTGAGCAGGGCTAAACCCAAGATGCAGACATGTGATTATTATTGTTAAAATACACACAAAGTGGTTGGAAATTATGCATGCATAAACTGTTCTTCACTGATATTTGATTAGGTCTTGAGTGTCAAACAGTTTTTCTAAATTTATCTCAATATTTCATGTGAATTGTGCCAAAAGTGATCAGCTGAGCAGGACTGGGCTCTGTTGGGAGACTGTTGCTGCTGCTGAAGGGGCCAGGCACTTCCTCTTCTTCCTTCTCCTCTCCGTTCTCACCTTGCTCTGACCTCGCAGGGAGATGATTCAACTCCCTGAATCAGCAGAAGTCTAAGGGAAAAAACAGGGTAGGGTTTTGCTGGCTTAGTGAGCTGCCCTGGGTCACCCTGGGGCCATCCCACTAGAATTGTTCCTCTCAATCCTGCAGTCATCAGCCAGGGCTTTCTAGAGCTTTTGTGCACCACCTTATTGCATTCCAGAAGCTGACAAAGACACCACCCTAAAGCACATGAATATTAAACAGCTTCTCCATTTCCTTATCCATTTGGTAATATTCCCCTGGGAAGTGCAACTGAAATTATCTTGGAATCAGCAGAGGAGGTTGGTCTTTTGGAAGAGAGATTCAGAGCAGAAGTCCAACTTTGCCTTCTTCAATCAGCTTTTGGAGAAACATATGTCCCAGGGCTAAGTGTTCACACACAGCACTGAACAAACCCCAGTTATGAGCACTTCTCCTGCCACCTGAGTGGTACTATCAAAGGCTGGGGAGGATGATTGGACCCAAAATCCTAAAACAGACACATTTTATCTAAAATAACCCACAAAAAGCTCAACCAAACAAAACACAAACCAAAATGAAGAAAAATATACAAACACAAAACAAAATAAGAGAAGACTTTTTTTAAAAATTTAATTTTCCATTAGGAGAACTGGTAATTAATTGAAGGGATATATGGAAGTGCACTTCCTCAGTTGTGATAAATACATAGCAGCTCTAGACATTATACTTTGTTATGAGCTTTCAGTTGTACTATACTAATTCTAAATGGAAAATTTGTCTTAAAACTCTGATATGGATTAAACCCTGTTGTATACTTTATTAAACAGTGCCAGTAGTAGTTATTGTAGTTTGCTATTAGGAAAAGTAGAAAATTTAGGGCAAACGAAAATATGCATATATTTGCAGAAATAGCAACTGAAACACACAAAAGATAATCTGGAATATTATTCATTTGTGAAAGCAAAAAAATCTTTACTGTTATGTTCAGACAGGCAAGATTAAGCCCCCAGTTTTTCACTTAAAGCAGAAAAGCATCTGGAAATTTGTTTGCGTGGTTAAGTTACATGTATTTTTCCAGCCTATATGTGGTATCCTTGGAAAAGTGAGGAATGTATCACTTCAAGTCAGTGAAATTATTCTGTTAGAAAAGAGACAAAAATTAGACCTGAAACTCTGAAAAACAGGCTAATAATCTCCTGCTGCCAAGGTCTGGCACTGTAACAGAAAGCTTGGAAGTATTTATATGTGTGTCTTTGCATGTGTGTTATCATTTTTGTGCTATTCTGGAGCTTCCATTTCTATATTTGGTTGGAATATTTGTATCAAAACAATTGAAACTCACATTTGGAAACAGCAGAATCTGTTTATGTTCATTTTCTATTTTTTGTGCCTTTTTGTGGATCTCCAGTCCCTGCTGCAGTGATCCCTTTGAAGTTCAGCTGTATTTTACTCCATTTTATTTCACCATGGTTATTCTTCCTTTAAAAGGATCAAGGCAACAGCAGAAGAGAAAGATGATTCAGCAGACAGCTGCTGATATCAGCAGAATCATAGTTCAAAAATGTGAGGCTGGGCAGCAAAACTATTTCTCATCTTGCATTCCAGAGAGCAAGTTAATTTTCCTCTTCTCCTCGGTGTATAATCCAACAGCAATGAGCAGAATTGATATTCTGAACAGCCAGACCAATATGGATGATACAGACACTTCCTGACCTATCTCTCCTTGCTGAGCCACAGCTGCACTGAATCTTGGCTGAGGTTCTGGCAGTCAGATCAGATCTTTCATTGCACATTTATATTCTGTGGTCCTTGAATTTATGCATTCAAAATGCTAGAATAACAAGTAAAAAGAGAGGGGTAAAAATCTTTTCCCTCACTCTTGATTTTCCAACATGGAAATGGAAGCAGGAAAGTTAAAAACTTTGCAGGCTTGCCAAAGTGTTTCAGGAGATGCCAGATTCCTTTAATTTTTAATGATGCACTTAGAAGAGGGAATTTTTCAAGTCTTGAGTTTACATGGCTGATAATGTCCAGCTGAGATAACATCCTCTTCATCGGGTGTCACCCAGGGCAAAGGCAATCCCTTCAGCACTGGCATCACAGAACTGTTGTAATTTCACTTCTGTGAAGGTCTGGGACCCCAGGTAGATCTGGAATGAATAGAATGTACCCTTAGTGATTTTCCTACTGCTAAAAACAAACTTTGGTTTATACTTCAGAGAAGTTCATAATGTTTGTTTTGCCACTGGCAGAATATGTTCTGTGTCCACATAGTTCCTCTTGCAGCTTTGCTTTCTGCACAACAGCTCTGCACAAGAAGTAAAATAGGAATGCTTCCTACAGGTTTTAAACCAGAGGCATTGTGAGAAAGCACTGAGATCTCAGGTCAGGAACCAATAGCAGCTTTTTTTAGCAGTGTGCCATGGGAATGCTCAGCTAACAGAAATGTGCTCTCAGGACCTGCTGACACATCTGGAAAGAAGGGGCAGTGTGGCTCTTGTATGGAGCCAGTGAGAGATCATTGCCCTGCACAAAGTTGGCATCAGCATACACAGTGCTGTCAATCCCTGTGCTGATGTGAAACTTCTTTTCTAGGGATTGGCACTCAGTGCCTCTACATTCATGCATAAGGCAAATGTCAAAAGCTTTCTCCTGGAGCAGCAAGTGCTTACCTAAGGATTGCATTCTTTTTCCCTTTCACATAAACCAGCTTGAAAGCATCAAATTTAAAGAAGGAGAAGGAACAAAACATATTTTCTCAAATTGCCCTGCAGAGCAAAAAAATGCCATTACAAAACCATACACAAAGTTCATTGTTCAGGGACAAAAGTAATTTTATTCCTAACTGTTACTGCTCTCCCTGGGGCATCTGTCCTTTAGTTTATACCTGCATCTGTCTTAAAGATATGATCCTAACAAATACTGCTCACTCCTACATGCTCTGGATGAAATTCTATTCTTTCTGAAATCAATGACAAAACATCCTTCAGAACAGCCAAAATTTTTTTCTGTAATTATAACTACAGCTTATTCCCGGTCTCAAGTGTAAGTTTCTCTCTGCATGACACTGGCATATTCCTTCCTTCTGGCTCCTGACATATTAAGTTTCCTACTTGTTTTTACAAATGTATAGCCAATAGTTTCCAGAACTTCATTCCTAGATCACCAACTTACACACAATTTGTCAAAACTCAGTTAAAATATTCAGTGTCCACTGGCCTGAGGATGATAAATGGGATGTCTGTTCCTCATATTTCTTTCCTTAGGAAGCTCTAGAAACTCCATTTATGTGAACAGAAATCCACTATCAGAGACTAACCAAGAGAAACTTGACTGGTAAGTGATACCTCTGTGCATTTGCTGATGCAGTCAATTAAAGTAATAACCTAAAATCTATGTAATAGATTGTTGGTAATATTTCAAAATATTTCCTTTTCCCAGGCACAACTGACTAAGGAATGTGGATGCAACACTGATATGAACATTACAGATGTTTTTTCTACATATCTGGCAGAGATGCATCTAATCATTGTTGATTAAAACTATAAGCCAACTTATTATTATCTCTAACTGCCCCCCAAACATAACAGGATATGTTTCTGGCATGCCCCTGCTCCATGTCATGCAGGCACTGAATAGCCTTAGGATTTTGCTCAGTGAGAACAGTCACAAATGCAGACAGCACAATGACTCAACTGCAGCCCTGTGCCTGCTTATGAGCAGCATAGCATGCTTCTAAAAGAATGACATTTGAATGATACTACAGCAGTAAATAACATTTGCTTTATCTCCATTACAGCCCCACTATAAATATGTTCTAAAAACAAAAAATCATTCTTACAATGCAATTTATTGGATTCAGCCTGGAATTTGGGCCACCAGCTCTCTAGCTTCATTCCTTCATGCTTCATCTGCCCAATTATCAAATCCCCTGTTGTACAAAGACACAATTCAGCTGTTCTGAGGGCTTAGCTGTGCCCTCAGATACAGGGATATGCAGTGCTCTGCATCTTGTAGCATCGAAATGCACAGCAGCCAGTTTTCACTGGGTACATCCCTGTCTGAGGACTGAAGTAAACAAGTAAACATGATCTGAAAGATCATTTAAGGAGACAAACATGCATTTAGATGCAATGAACTGCTGACCCTGTCAAAGCAGGAGCATACACCAAAACAATACTGAAACATGAATGCTGGGAGAACAGATGCTGTGATTTACTTTTACTCTCAGAGTAGGTATTCTGGATGTGCAAGTGCACTGTACCCTAGACTTCTATCCAACCTTGTGAATATTTGAAATTCTATGTCTCATTTTCTTTACCACCTATTCTCTTTCCTTTGAAAGATTTATGTCAAGGCCTTCCTTCTACATCAACTATCTCCCTGTCAGTTTATCTCTCTGATTATCAGTCACTCTGAGAAAATCTCTATGATCTAAGATGTTTTATATGTGCTTGCAGCTTCATCACATGTTGCAAAGGAGGATTCTTTTCTGTGATGGAATGACCAACAGATTGATGCTGAGAAAATGTTTAAAGATAAATGCTGAAGAAAAAGAGGCTGCAGGCAAATCTCCATTGCAGAATGATGCACCAAAAGCTGCTTTTAATCATTATGAGCCACGGGTTTGTTCATTCTTTCCAGAGGTCTATGACATACCGCACATTTTTCTATGAAGAATATTAGAGGTATTATTATAATTCAAATCACTCACAGTAACAGGATTGAAGCCAGTCAAAGGATATTTTCTGGCCCTCAGAAAGGAAGGTACACTGTAAGTTCTACTTTCTGCCATCACAGAGCCCAAAATAGCATAACCAGTTCTAGCTGGCACCCAAGGCAGTGACATGGATCACTTGACAGCCAAGGGTTGAGTGTCAGCAGAGAAAGTGTGACTGTCTGTCCGCATTGGTACCTTCTCCAAGAGAGCCATGCCAGTAAGGAAGAGAAGAACTCATTGTCCTGGCAGTCTCTCTGTGGGCAGGCTTGGGGCCCATTTCATGGTGCTGTGGAAAATCTCCACCTCATCTCCTTTAGGAACCCCCAATTTCAATAAAATGGGAGCTGAGTCCTCTTCCCCAGGTTGTCATTAAGAGGAGTCAAGAATTGCCAAGGAGCCTTAGGTTACAATTCTGCAATGGCCTGTAGAAGGCAATGTCTGTCCCTCTGCCATGTGTGCTTATTTCCCTTAATGGAATCAAATGCTCATGAATGGTAAAGGTGGGAATATTTGGCTATCAATAAGTAAGTAGAGGTCTTCATTCTTTGTTCAGCTTTTTGAACAAAGCTTTGAACTTCAGCCTACAAAGCATTATAATTAAGTCATGAAGTGGAAACCAACAGGCTCAGAGGCTTCCTGACCCTGATGAAACTGCTCAACTTTTGTAGCCTGTTTAGCAGGGCATGTTTAGCAGTCTGCATGAGCAGACTGATTTTGTAAAAGCAGCCTTCATTTTTACTGATAAGCTGAGCTGTCAGAATTCATTTCACACACAGATAAAATCAAAACGCAGATCTCTGCAGAAATAAATACCTATGCAGACAAGGTGTTGCTTTGCTGCGAATACTACTCAAAAATATGCCAGATATGAATTTGAGAAAAAGATCCCATTAAAAGTAAACGAAAAGTTCTGGACATGTGGCACTGGAACCTTCTTAAAAGATTGCATGAAAGACTTTATCATTTCAGAAGCACTGAGTTTTCCCTTGAAGCACAGTGAAAGGTTGCTAGACTCCTGAGAGAATAAATAAAAAGGAGATGTTCATTTTTCATTTCAGTAAAATATTGATGAAGAACTGTTGTCAAAATCTATTTGGCAAACTGTTTGGTGTATCTTGAATTACTGCATTTTATGTTTCTGGACATGAAGAACATAATCTTTCAAGATGCTCCAAAATAATAGTTGTAGTGAAAAAAGAATATTAAATTTTGATTTATTACAGTCCACTAGGTAATAAAACTGTCAGTGTTTCATTTGGACAATTTTACTGAGTGGAATAAACAGTCATAAAGGTCAGTGCTTTTCACACTGTTTTAAAGGTGCTCACAGACCATTTTCTGATTTTACCACAGTTTTTGCCTTCATTATCACAAAAATTCGCCTGGAGAGAGCTGTGGACTTATAATTACTAGCATGAATTTCTGTTTGGTTTAATAGGACAGACTGGTAGGTCAGTGTTCCAGACAAAGACTAATTAAACTTTTTTAAAAGAGACTTAGCTCTCTTCGGAGTGGTACAAGTACACTAATGATTGAACGGTATCTGTGTTTGATGAACACAAGGAGAGTGAGTAGGACAGAGAAGTGAGTCTCCACGACAAAGAGAGAAAGCAGAACCAGAATCAGAAAAAAAATCATTTAAGATTCCTGAGATGTGCAGATACAAGGGAATTCCATCTCTATCCCCATGCAGCACTGCCACCACATATGGTCATATAAGTATGCATATGAGCACGGCCATTTGAAAGGATTGTTGCCCTCATTGTATCTCACTGTTAAAAAGAAAAAAAAAAAAAGAGCTTTCTGCCTCCAGACCAGCCTTTCCAAGCCCCTGGGGCTGCAGCCCAGCTTAGAGCTTAGGAAACTCTGCAGCTGGCCAAAAGGTTTAGTGAGCCCTATTCCTGACAGTCCCAGTCATTTCTGCATTTGTTTTCTCTTTCACTCGAGGTTCAGAAATGGGGAGTCCTGGGGACTTTTGTACCAAAGGCCTTTGTGCAAGGCTCACCTCAGAGCGGCTCCCAGGTCGTTGTGAGCAGCCGGCTGCCGACCAGCAGAGTCAGACAGTTTGATTTGGGTCCCTGGCTGAGAGGCAAAAGCACTGTGAATAGAAGAATAGCAACGTGCTCCTTCGCAATTAGGTATTTGTGTGAAGAAAAACCTCATTTGTGAGAATGATCATGAATAGAGAATAAAAGGAGGTATGAACATGATCACACTGAACAGCTGCTCAGAGCTGGAACAAATGTTGGTGAATACTCATTTGCAGTATTCTTCTAGATCTGGATTTTCTTTTCTCCCTTCAAATATGGTCTCTGCTTGAGTGGCTTAGCAAAATAAAGACAGATGGCAATGGATTATCTCTAACACTTCATTAATTGCAGTGCAGCCATTACAGTATTTCTAAAGCACTCACCAGAGTTTTGCCTGATGATTTCCTTTAACTGAGTCACATGCCACTTAGTGAGTAGGGACCTAATAAGAAATTGTGACTTATTAATTAAGGATGCCTGTGTTAGTCATAACAGCATATAAATACATTAGCAAATTTCATGGCTGAATATATTGTGTATTTAAGATAACTTTTTCAGAGTGAAATAAGAAACCACAAATTCTTGCAAAGGCATGGCTGCTTTACAGTGCCTTGCAGTCATGGCACAGATAGTGCCAGATTTTAGAGCCTAATTCACTCTGATGGCATCCAGCTTTCAAAATTAGGAGCCTAATTTCCTTTTTCAAAATTGGCTTAGGAGCATACAGCCAAACTTAGAGATGATTCAAAGCCTAAAGATTCAGATAACACACTGTGAAATTACTAATGCTACCAGGTACTTAGATCTAATGACCACAGAGACTATCTGGAAATCTTTTGGTTATGTTTCCTTCTGCTTATAAAAATGTGATTCATTCACTCCTGGAATAGAAGCAAGAGCAGGTTAGTTAAGTAACCTGCAGATAAGTGACAGCACATTTATCATTTTTAAAATTCTCTTTTAGATAAGCATTAGTTTGAAATATATGTGAAGGAAATGTCTGTTGAACAATTTTGAATACACTTGTTTAAAAATATAGCTGGCATAATGCACAGAAAGTGAAAGGACTATAACCATAAAGGATCTCTCAATTCTGATAGGAAACAGTTTTAGGTACAAACCCAGAGGCACATGCTTAAAACACTGTATGTATTTTACAACCCTGACATTCACAATTGAGTAGAACTATCAAAGTTCACAGACATTCATCCAGTGAAAAGCTGGCTGGCTGCAGCCTCAGTGCTGTCTTGATCTTCTGCCCCAGGTTTTCACAGGCAGTAGATCCTGTGGCACAGTAACAGTAGGTGCCCAGCCACACTGGCAGTAAATCACCTTGTCCCATGCATATAGGGGATTACCCCCAAACTTATTCCAGAAGGAGCAGCAGCTCATTTTTCTGCACTGCTCTGAAGAAATTTCCATCTCTTCCCTACCTTTCCACAGTTACACCAGTCCAACAAACTCAGCATAGGCTAATGAGAAAATATTCATCCTGCCAAGGGATACCTCTGCTTTGATAGGCAGCTAGAGCAGGGAGAGAGGCATTACCTGTGTGTACAAGACAATAAAGTCTGGCACAGGAACAGTTTGATCCTGATGTCAAAGAGAAAAGGGCAAACAAAAGGAGAATCAGAAAGCACAACAGAAATAATTTGTGCTATGGAAAGTCTAATGTAGACACTGAAATCTGAGGTGCTCTTCCTGAATTTGGCTAAGCAGTGATTCAGTTACAGTTTAATAGTGCCAACACAAGAAAAAGATTACTGGCTGTGGCTGTCTCTTTAATTTTGCAAAGAGAGAATAAGACAAGAAAGACAAAACAAAACAAACAAATAAAAAAAGCTGGAATAGGAGCAGAAGCTAAACAAAATCAAACCAGAAATAGCACATTCCCAGCAGCAAGGGTGGATAATTAGCCACTGGAACAGTGTGCCACTGTATGTGGTGAAGACATTAAATCTCCACAGCAAGGTCGGATCTTTCTCCTCTGTCCAAACATAACTTTTGATCTCTATGCAGAAATGACTGAGGTTTTTCTGACTTGTGTTGTCCTGAGCATTGGACCACATGATTTTATAATTCCTTCTGTTCTATCAGGCTATTTATGGACTACATGATCTTTGTATACCAGATTGGTAAAAGCATGCAAGTGATGCTATGTTGACTCTTTGTTCTACTTTTGTTGCTATTTATTAAGAGGGTTCTCAAAAGTCTGAGTGAGTGCCAGAATGCCCTCAGGCTCTCCACAGCTGAGTTAGAGGGTGGAATGCAGCTGTGGCTCCCAGAGGGTGTTGCAATGTTCAGTGTCCCCTGGCTCCTCAGGAGGAATCTGCTGCCCTGGTTTGGACACTGCAGCTCACCCTGCAGGGCACAAGAAGTGCCAGCTGCCTCAGGTGAGGTTCAGAACAGGCAGCACACCAAGTGGGCAGAGCTCTAAACTTGCATTTAGGAAATGGTGGAAGACATGTTTATTTTTCCCTCTCTTCGGTCTAGTTTTGAGATGCAAGGGAGTAAGCAGCGCTACCTCTGGACTCACAAAACAAAACCTGCTCTAGAAAGCTAGGATCACCCTGGCCCTTAAACCCAAAGAAACTGTCAGTTCTGCTCACCTTCAGCAATTCCCTGTCAGAAGACTCTTTGCCAAACACAGGTATCCATACCCTGGAATACCCTGAGCTCAAACCCAGCCTGGTTTAGACAATAGGAAACACTGTGAATGTGAGCACTTTCCAAAACTTGCGCTGAATGCAAGTCCGGTGGACTGTCACAGACATCTTTTCATTAAAATCCTGTCATTAGTATTTTTCCTGCTGAAGCTGAGAAGTTTCAGTAACCAAGTGTAAACAATGGTTATCTGCTGCTGTGGAATGCAACAGGTGGATGCGTGATTGGTCTCCTGTGAATGTTTGGATTTACTGACCACTCACGGCAGAGCTGGCTCTCGCTCTCTGCTGAGACACAGACCTTTGTTATTCATTCTTTTCTATTCTTAGCTTAGCTAGCCTTCTGAGAACCTTTCCTTCTTTTTCTTTTTAGTATAGTCATAATGTAATATATATATCATAAAATAATAAATCAATCCTTCTGAACATGAGGTCAACATTCTCGTCTCTCTCTCACCCTGAAAACCCTTGTGACCACTGTCACAGTGGACCTTGAACAGCAAAATAAATTGGAAATACGTCAAGTTTGGCTTTGGCTTACAATGGGAATAGATTTAAAAGATAAGTAATTTTTAAAGTACATCTATAGAACAAAGGCATCTGTTCTTCCTCTCTAATCATCTATCATTTTATGCCTTTTCTTCAGTCTAGGATTTTCACTCATCAGGTGCTCTCTATCATTGTGTTCAAGTCACATCTTTAAAGTACTATTTCAAATGGGTCTTTGTGGCTTGTTAACTACAGTTTATTCATATCCCATTAGTTTTAATTGTACATATGCAATTTTTGCAAAATCTTCTCAAGGCCAAGATTTCAAAACACACGAGTTTTGAAAACAATGAGTAACAATGATAAGTACCAATGATGACTAAAGCTGGGAAAAGGGTGAAGGTTAACAACTTATTCAGAGCAGAGACACAGAAGTGTCTAATTTTGTAGCAGCCCAAGACTACTTTTCTGAGGTCAGCATTCAGAGGTTGGTCTCATGCTGATTTTTTGATGGATTCTTTTTCGATTTATATCTTAACAAACACAAAGAAATCATGTTAAGAGTAACTTTTCATAGAAATTCAAGGGAACTCTGAAAAATAAATTTTAGGTATTTTAGGGGTAAAGTTATGAGCAACTATTTTAGCAACTCTGTATCATTCTTTCTTCTTTAATTTTCAAGCAATATATGAGTTCAGGAATTGTTACACTAAAAATGCCACCCTCAACCTATACTCAGCCTGTGCCCAGCAGATGTTTCCATGTAGGATTTAAGAACTTCTCAGTAAGTGCAAGTGGGTTGTGCCTCATCGTTGTGTCTCCTCCTGACCCAGTAAAGATTAGCCTATGCAGGAGATTTTCTAGCTATTTCCTAAAACTGTTGTCATTATTTATAATCACATTAAAATTATTTTAAAATTCCTGGTTCCATTGACTTTCTGTTGTAGGAGTTCCGCTTTGCAGGGCGATTTTTCTACCATTCTTTCCTGAACTTGCTCTTTTACTCTCTCCAGTGCTATTCTTTGTATTTTAGATGGGGAGGCACACTTGGTTACAGCATTATACCTTCTGCAGAGTTTATCATCCCATTCTTATCTCTGCAGAATATCCTGTCTTTTATTGACTGCTTTCAGCAGAGCCCTAATGGCGCTGTGGTGAGAACCTGTACTCTCTGCTGGCCTGATAAAGTTAATTGAGAATTCTCTAATGTTTGGGCAGTTAATACTTTTCTCATCATGAATTCACTTACCATCATTCATCTGGGTAACTGAGGTCTGAATTCCTCCTCTGCTCTCTGGTTCTTCTAAGTCACCTTGACTCATCTTTTCCACAGCGATCACCCTTCCTTCCAAGTCATATATGAGTGCATATAATGAGCTCTACATACCTAAACAAGCTGATGTATCATATCCTAATCTTAACCATTCTCTTTATCACAGCTTCTCCACCTGCCCTCCTTTTTGAAAACAGGTCACAGGAGGCTACAGAAGACAACAGCCAACTTTGCTGGGGACCACACCGAGTCACCAGCACTTCACAGGCACCTCAATGCAAGTCAGCCTGAAAGGAGCCAACAGTGAGCAACACAGGCTAAAAGCAATGTAAGATGTTACCTGTTATCAGAATGAGCTACTTCACAGCATCATTACGTCTCCAGTTCACACCACAGGTATTGACAAATAAGCCAAAAAAACCCTGTGCACTCCTAAAGCTGTCTTCAGATGCTTTGGAGAGTCTGAATGTGGGATTGATGTTGATAATATTATATGTATGTTGTCTGCATCCATCTGATTTGATAAAATGCCAGGAAGTAGTGTAATAGAAACTTTATTTAAATCTCTACTATGAAAGCTATTTCAACCTTTGTCAGGAATTTCATAACAATAAAAAATGCATCACTGTTTTTCTCACAGCACTGAAACTCTACTGGTATTTTGCAAGGCCTGTGGTTTCTGTTCTGTATAAAAGAGCTCATATTTTCCTCTTAACTAATGCTGACCTTAAATTGCATCCTGCACTACTGAACAGTAGGAATGTTTCCTATAAGACTTGGGAAACCTACCTTTAACCTTTCACATGGAATAAAGCTCCTGGGAATCATAACAGATAGTTTTACATGGAAATCTAATTGACTAAGGAACAGGCCTCATTTTCCACAGTAAACAATATTCAGAAATATGCCAGCTATGAATCTGATTGGGTTTGTCCAAGATGAAGATAAATCTTTATAGAATAGTCAATAATAGAGCTATTGCTGTACTACTGTTATGACGAATGGGGAAAAAGAAGTTTAATAAAAAATGTTCTAAGACATTTAAATATTTAAACATTTTTAGTGTACATCAAAGTTCAGTAAATTCCCTGTTACTTTTAAGCTTTTTATATTCAAGGTCACTTTCTGCTTTCATCTTATCCTTTTTCCAGATGCATGAATTTTGGAGGATTGCTAGGCACAAGAGCTGCAGATTCACTGGAGAAGGGAAGTTTGTTCTCCCAGGAGTTTCAATCCAATTTTTCACATTAAAGTTCTGACAAAGTGAAGTTGCATTTAAAGGCTACTGGCACTGTATTAATTACAGTGCCTGGGCTGTTGGGTTTGTAATGGATGGTCTGTGCTAGGGATGCAGAAGCTGTTCCTGGTCTGGGTGGCGTTTTGTACTGAGATTTACATCAGAGCAATTGATCCACTCACACTGAGCTTACTCCTGCTTTCCTTGGCAGAGAAGCCCTAATTTTCATCTGAATAACAGCAGCTCAGTTTAGGCACCTTAAGGCAGCGAGTTGAGGAGGCTGGCATGGTCCCTGCTGCAGGGAGGTGAGTTTGGGGCAGCCAGCACTGATTCTCACCCCTGCCTTCGCCCTCCCTTACAGTCTGACACCTGGGTCCTTCCAGCATGCCTGGATGGCTGTGCAGTGTCTGAGCTGTGAAATACCCAGTTCCTGTCACACTGCTGCCCACACCAGCAGAGTATGAAACTATCAGGGACATCTCAAGGCAGAGCAGTTTCAAAATACCAAATGACCCATATGAACAGATTGAGCTTATTACAAAATTTTGTTAACACACAAGAATGAAAATGGTCTCTATGTCCCAGGAAACTGCTGAGGATTTTTTTAAAGTAATTTTTATCACTCAAACCAGGTCAAACAGTCAATCAGGAAAATTTTCTCAACTTCTTCACTGTTAATAATAAGAAAAAATGGGAATCATTGAAACCTTTCTGCACAAAAATGTTTCATTTTTTTGAACATTGTAGATTTCTTTTCTCTTTTCTACAATTTAAATCAGTTTGCTGAAATAACAGCCATCATAGAATGAACAGTCTGAATTCTTTGGTTTGGAAATTGAACTAGTTTTTTTGGATTTACAATATTTTTGTGAAACTAAATCCCAAATAAGAAATTCACTAAAATCAGTTCTTTTTCACAAATACATATGAATCTTCAGAGTAAAAGCTTTTGATATAAAATAAATAGAATTCCTGTCTGCACTTTGAGTAAGAGTGAAACTTACCATTTCTCACATCCTTCTTTTGCAAATATCAGAGAGCTCCAACTTTTATAACAGCATGTTTAAATCTGTTATTTTTTATCTGCATAAATATTTCAGCAACTGCTATAGGCTGCAGTGTCAATGTTTTTTTCTCAGTAGAGGAACAGCTTTTCCTTAAACAGAGGAACCTCTTTTTCTCATTTTCATAAGCTTATATAGATATGCTTAAACCTGACACATTAGGAAATGTGCCATCAGTGCATTTCATGGCCATAGCAGTTTTACTACTATTATACTTCATTAGGTTGCTTTATTCATTCCAGTTATCTTCTTCAAGGTCAAAACAAAATATATCACTCCAGCAACAGCTGTTTTCAGAGTGCTTTTCCTGTGTATACCCTCCCAATAACACGAGGTCGAATAAAGTAATTAACTGTTCATAAACAAAATGGTGATCTATTATAACTACAGCATGGGAAAAAAAAAAAAAAAGTTGTTACTTCCTGTAAATGTAAAGAGAGGCGATTTTCAAGAAATTGAAGGGGGAAAATGGCACCATTCCCAGTTTTTCAAGGCTGTACTTATAAGGATCCATTTATCACCTTAGTGACAAGTTCGGGAACTCCTGTCATTAATGCTGAAGCAAAACACATTTGAATGTCATGTCAATAAATCATTTGCCAACTAGAGGGTTGAAGGATTTTACAGTTGGTAATCTGGCTGGTCTGGGAATAGAATTTGCACACAATTTCCTTTCATTACCAGGAACAAAATAAATCCAGATTATTACAATCATGGAATAAAAGAGGGAGCCTCAGTTTCAAAGATTATTAAAAATGCAGAATTTATACAAAATAACACTGTGATGTATTTTTCTTATTCTGACATACTATGTTTAAAAGTGTCTGTGTGTAAAATCCAATAGTTTCCCAATTCCTTAAACAAAGACTGATCACGTTTTTGTACTCAGATTGATTGTACTGTGTTTTGTCAGGAATGAGGCAAAACAAATGGGCACTGAAGCACAATCTGAAAATGAGCTAATCAGAGCTACTTTGCACAAATGGCAGGGAGGCACTGCAGACGTGCAAGCCTGTGAGGTGAACATCTGTCAGCAGTTCACCCTGTCCTATGAAATGGAGGTCAAATATCAGCATCTCTCCTGACTGTAACCGTGTCAGTGACTCCAGAAGGGCATTTGTGATGGGATCCCTCAAACATCCACATCCTGGCTCTTTAGCCATTGCTGTATTAGTTTATGCTCCATTTATGTCTTTCAGTGAATATAATGCAACTTTACACAGTGGAAGGTACTATCAGAGCAACGAGGCAGAAGGCAAAATGCTTTTACAACAATATTTTTATAACACTTGAATTCTAATAAAAAGTAACAATCACAAACATCTTCAAAATGTGAGAGATTCAAAATCCTTTCCCACCACTACCGTAACCAGAATTATCTCTTATATTCTTGGGGTCTGGAAAAGTTTGATCAAAACAAGAGTTGTCCACCCAGAATTTTTTCAGTTTTGAAATTGGACATGTTTTTCATTGGCTAAATAAATCAATATCACCAAGCATAGAAGCATGGTGAATAGAGAAAAAAAAAAGGTGTAAATGTCTGTAGAACAATGCTAGAGCTGTCTGGTTGTGGTGGTGAACAGTGTAAGCTCAGTTCTGGAAGTGTTACCTGTCATTTACATATCTCTTGAGCAATCCCACTTTTTTTCAACCCATCAAAGCACAAATGGGCACATACTATCCAATGGAGAAAGAGTCAATCTCTAAAACCATAGACACCCCATAAATTCTGGTGTTTGCAATCCAGGTAGTAGAGAGGTTCAACACTTTTGAGTCAGCTCTCTTCTAAGGCAAAACTTCAACACAGGATGTTGATCTTGAATTAACATGTGATATAATAAATGTACAAAACATCATGGAGATGTAGGGTAATATAGATGAGTGATATATGCCACCTTATAAAGAAAAAATGTTGGGGGAAAAAAGTGGATTCCCTACAGCTAGCATACTAAACCTGATGATATAGCTCACTTAGTTGAAGAAGACTAAAAATTTTAGTGCATAAATGGTTTCTGAATATTTTTGAGTATCCTCAGTGTTGTAAAGAGGAATAGATCGGGAACCAGAAAAATATCAGAGTATCAACCAAGCTCTTATGAGCCCCTCAAATTTCACCCAGGGCTGTCACAGAAGGAAAGTGCTCACTCCAGAAAAAGTGACATGATGTTCAGGGGCTGAACAGGACTCAAGAATAAGCAAGGATTATTGAAGTGAAGGGAGACGACCATCCAATTGATGAGCATCGACTCCGATTTATTGACCAATCAGTCACTTTTTATAACAGTGTTAATTAAGTTCATGCATATTGCAAAATCCGAGCTCACGATAGGCTACAGAGAAAACTCTAACCCCTGCTTTTGTTTACAATACCTGTGGTTTGTTTATTGAAACCAAGATTTGTGTTCTCACCCTGATATGAAGAGTTCTCAAAACCTTCATATCTGTTCCCAGAGCAGCCAAGGACAGAATGTTTACCTGTTATGAGAAGACTGTCTGAGAATCCTGCTGTTTATAAAAAATGTGCCTGAGAACCTAATTATTTACAGAAAAAGACTTGGGAACTGCTGCTTTATGGCTGCTTTTTACTTTTCCATCAGCTGTATATTTTCATGGCCTCTTTCTTTAAGCCATGTTTGAACCAAGCTCTCCGCAAAGGATTGCTCGCCCCCATGAAAGATAGAGGCAGCTGGAAGACACAAAATAAAATGTCTCCTAGAGCATCTGGATCTGCTGAAGGCATGGAGAGTTACCAGCCCCCTTGGATTGTTCTCTTTGTTCTTCATGCACGTGTGTTCAGCTTTGCTGGCCATGACGGGGAGCAGCCTTGACATCCCATTTGTCAGTGAAAGGAGAGAATTCTCCCTTGAAGCTAACAGCTTCTCAGGCTTAGTTTCTCAAGCTTGTGAGATGAGGGAAAATTATCAGTACAGATTCATAGAATATACTGAATTGGAAGGGACCCATCAGAATCATCAAATCCAACTCCTGGCTCTGTGTAAGACACACCAAGAATCACACTACATGTCTGAAAGTGTTGTTCAAATGAAAATCTCCAAAAATAAGTCCTCCTTAATTACTAATTCATGAGACCTCCAGAGAGGGGAGTATATCAGAATGGCTTACTGTAGAGAAAACATCGTATGCATAAACATTATATTACGTATGTTAATTACTTTATGGGTATATTATTTTTATAAAGAGACCATATGAAGGAACAATGACTCTTGAGGGAACAATTAAATGGGAAAAAATTGTTAACAGACTTAACAGACTATGTTTAACATACCTTTGATAGCAAAGGATTCTTCAGAAATGTAGTGAGTAGCTCTTGTGCTGATTTCTTAGTATTTCTTTTGCCATGGAGATCATTGAAAAGTTCCTGATGTGTTGAACAGAGATTGGGCCATACATAATAGGCCTACCTGAATCTTCAGTTACACAGATGTGAGATGAAAGGCTATTGTAGAGTTTCAAAAATATAGCAGGAAACAGGTCTGTTCTTCAGCACTAAACAACATTTAACTTGAAGTACCTGGAAGTATTTAAGAAGCCTAATTCTGGAGAATGAACAGTTTTTTTCCTAAATTGTACTTAATGAGTACATTCTTGAGTAGATTGGCATAAGGTAGATTTCATTGATCTGCCTGAAATTACAGGCAGTTTCACTTTGAGTTACATCTTATAGTAATGAAAATTCTGAGAAAAGCTGTCATTTTAAATGTTTACTGCAATTGATATCCAAGGGGATGCTAATGATTTGAAAAGTGTAAATGCTCATTTTGAGAGAGTAGTTAAGTTCTAAGTTGCATATAAATGCAGGCTTGACTTTTGAGAGAAATTTCACTTCCACTTCTCCCAGATGAAAAGCTGGTGGAGGAGCCCCTGGCACAATTTTTACTCTCAAACAAAGCTCCAGATACATGAGTTTGACAGTAGGCAAAATAGTTCTCTGAAGAAAAATTCCTTTTAATTTGAGGGAAAAATAATAGCATCACCAGTGGTAGTTTAAAATGAACGTAGGATGTATTTCCTCATTAGAAGTTACAGTCTTTGGTTTCCCTGTTTCAAGTGCAAAATGCAGGCTCATCATCTCATTTGACTTCTTACAGCATTCACTCTTCTTTAATGCCAGTGCCCAAGCAAGATGCTGGTAGCAGGGGTTGGAAGTGAACTGCTAATTAAGCACTTAGATCTAGGGAGGGAAGGCTTGCTGAGGAGGCCTTGCAGAGGTACACAAGGTCGGGGTGTATACCCACAGAAGTCCATGTGCCAGATGGTGGATGTGTGGATAACTGTAGAAGTGGAGCTGGCTCCTGCTGTTGGCCTCGGGCTTGCCCGAAGGTGCTGCTGCAGCAGATTGAAGGCAGCACAGATGCAGAGGCAGGCAGCCCTGGAAAGGCACAGGCCATTTTAAAAGGACCCAGATTCAGCTAAAAGCTTTCTGAAAGACACTTAGTGCAATGCCTCTGACCCAGCTGTAATGGCTCTTGGCAGGTGGGTGTTCACTGCTTAGGTTTTCATTTTAGGCTCTCTGTCAAAAAGAGAGAAATAGGCAGTCCTAAGCAGCAGCTCATCTGACCTATTTTAATGTGCTGCTGAGGAGGGGTTGAATTGCACAGAAGTGCATATTTCTGGTCAGATAAATTTGTCAAATGGTCAAATGAAACCTACTTTTATTCACAGCTTAGGGAATAAGGGATTTCTGAGGTGGATCCCAGCATGGAAGCAGTGTGGATGGCTGTGGGTTGATTTCATTTTAGTTGCTCTGGCCATTATTTAAGCCTGTGCTTTGTATTGCATGAATATCATGCTTAATGATGATAGAAAGTGTCAGGTTCCCCATGTGTGGTGCACAGATGGTCCACGGTGACCCCGATTGTGTATTTAATGTGCACAGAGACCACTTGTACCACACATATCCAGGAGATTTGAAAAACATCGGACTTGTCGCACACATGGTGAAAAGTTGATCCTCACATAGCAGGAACCTGTGAGGAAGAAGCTATTCCAGCTTGGTCCTTTGTTTTCTGTAAATCCCAGTCAAACATATACATTCCTTACATGCCGTGAGCCAAGGGGAGGTATGTGGGGGAACCCAGACACTAGGCAGCCCTACCATTCCTGTCACCAGGAGAACAGTCCCTCAGAGGGATCAGTGAGCTAAACCACCATGAGGGCAGACACTTGGTGGAGCAGAGCTGTGCCATTACAGGAGAAGTACTCCAAGGGTCCATTTAACCCAGGCTCCCAGCAAAGAACAAAGTGAAAACTGTACAGGAATCCTACACACTGGAATTTCACCTCATATTTGTCCCAAAAGCAACCGTGTCTTTAGAAAGTTCTGTTAGTATAATTGAATTTAAATGTATTTTCTGTTAGCTAATCAATTTTTAGTATCTAAATCTGGCTGCTTTTCCTTGGTTCAGCTAATATTATTCATCAGTTCTGAGAAAAATAAATCAAGGCATGATATTTTATATACAGTGTTACTATTGCAAGCAATGTTTCAACCAGCTGTCTCTGTGCTATCAGAAGATTTTCTGTTTTCTAGAGTTTTGTGCAGTTTGGGCAATGTATACAGTGGTAAGTCAGTGTGAAACCTTCAGGCATTCTAGACTTGTTCTTGTTTAAATTATACCCAAATCAAGTATTTTGGGCCATCAGATCCTGTATGGCATGTTAATGCATGACTGTAAGGTATTAACTGGTTCTCCTCTGAAATTTTACATTCTGTTTTGGCAAAACTCTAGAAGACCAGAGAGTTTTAAAAACAGTTTATTGTATTAAAGCAGGGCAAGCTTCTTCATCCTAAAGACAATTGTACACTTCAGTGAATTTTGCCCATGTGTATGACTAGACTTAGAAATGAGAAGTGAAGAAATCTTCACTGACCAGCTCGTGGGTTGGGACACTTTCTGGACCTGAAAAGCCTGAATCTGATATTTTCTCCCAGTATAAGGGCACTTCTGGAGACTGCTTTAACCACTCCACTAGAGAATATGATATGTTGCAGGAAGAAAACTGTTAAAGCTAAGTTAGGTTTTGTGCAAAGTCCTTAAAGACTTCATGAAATAAGGCAAAAAAACTCTTTTTCAGCCAGGGAAGTTGACCTAGGTTTGCCTGAAAAAGAGAGAACAGAAATTAAATTTCTCACTTTATTCTGTGTATGGTTCTCAGAGCTATATCTATTTTTCTATTTTTTAGTGTTTTCTATTACTTATATTTATTAAAATTGCCCTCATTGAAAATGACATGTTTTTATTTTGGCTTGCCTTGTTCTTCAGCATGAAAACAGGGAACAAAATGCTCTCATTTTGGTTAAAACAGTTCATTTTACTCATTGGATTTGAGAATGCCAAAATTTTAACTAAATTTATTCAAGGAAATCAGAAAAATGAGTTATCCACTCAATCCTTTTACTGAAAAAGATGAGAGAAAAAAACCCCTAGGGATTCTTTCATGATGGGTCCTGGCAGATTTGTGTACAGGATTGTATGATGTGTTTGTGACAAGTAGTAGCCTTGAACTGAGCAGTCACAGTGAGTCTTTACTGTCACATGTTTCTTTAAGGTTTCTCTTTAAGGTTTCTTACTGCCAGTGTGAATAACAGGAGGAAGCTGCAGTTCAACTTGCAGTGTCCAGAGATAAGGGAATTATTTCTATTTTACTCTTTTTTTTTTTTTTTTTTTTTTTTTTTTTTTTTTTTTTTTTTTCTGAATGAGAGTGTCTGAAAAGTCTGTATTGAGTAGAGATTGAGGAGCTGTAGCCATGGGAACCAGGCTGATGCTGGTGTCTTTGTCTAAAGGAATCAAACCTCTCAAAGCTCCCAGAAGCATCTTTATAAGAGCAACAGTAGCAGAACTGACAACAGGAAGGAAAGCCATTGATGCTCTGCCAGCAAAAACTGGGAATGTCAGGGTTAGGGAAGACTGTGGCCATGATGTAACTAGAAATATATGGCTATATATACACAAGAAAATTCCACCAAGACCCTCCCAAAACTCTAAAAGCTGCAAAAGACGGTGTATACCAGCTGTTGGGAGCATGGGTTTGAATGTAGGAGGGAATGACTCAGTCCTCAATTAAGCGAGTTTTGTGGGTATGAGTGTCACTTGCACGTGTAGAGATGGAACAGGGGCCCCAGCTCAGAAAACAGAGTCAGCAGCTTTTAACCCTTGCATTGAAAAACTGGCTGCATGGTTATCTTTTTCCCCTATGAGATAGGAACAGAGAAGAACCTTGGAATCATACACAGCTCTTCTTCAGAAATACGAGCTCCCCAAAACCTGAACAACAGTAACACCACAGAAATGTCTGCTGTGAGAAAACCTGAGAAATTCCCAGCAGCACAGTGTCCACCACCACAGCAAGAGGGAAAATGGTTTCACAAGTGTTTTGGAAGAAGAGGATGTCTAGGCAGAGGGCATTTGGCCAGGGAGCCTGCTCCCAGGAGGCTGAGCTCACAGCACAGAGTGCTCTCCCCTGCACCGGGCAGGAGACACACACCAGCAACTCTCCCCACGTGTGTGAGAAGCCAGCACCTTTCCTGAACACCCATCCTCCCAATGCCCAGAGATGCTCCTGAGCTGGCAGCAAGCACAGACCAAGATATTTACAAATGGGAAGATAAATCCGAAGTTCTGTGCTAACAGCCGCGGTGGTGTGCTCGGCGCAGAGGCTGAAGCTCTGCTCTCGCAGATGAAAGGGACTGTCTGTGCTGCACAGAGCTGTGCTGACTCCCATCCAGCACACTCAGGGCATGCAGAGCTCAGCTCTTTGTGCTCTTCATCAACAGTGCACCACAAGAGAAAATCCCCTGGTTTGCTCCCAGCCCATACCTTATGTAATATTTAAATGTAGCAATGGGATACCCGGAAGAAAAAGATCCAAACTTAAATATGCTCTTCCATAAAGCAGACTAAAACCTCAGAAGCTGCTAGCAGTAGCCTAACAGGCACTCACCCAGCCAGACATCTAATAGTTTTTAATGCTAATCAATAGAAAAGATTCTGGGAAGTGACCTTGAGAGCTATTGTCTCAGTGTGATATATATTTTGAAGCAGTGGGTGATTCTGATGCTTCAATGCAGTAATTCTTGGAAAAGGATATGTGGAAGGGTAGTGAAGATCTGAAAGAATTGCATTTGCTGGAGGAAGGTATTCAAAAAGGGGTAACTTCCGAGAGGAAAAAAATGGTTAAAATCCAGAAGACCAAGCCAAGCAGTTTCAGCTGCATTCACAGCTTCTCTGTGTGTTTGTTGAACACTCATTTTATGATCAACTCATGAAACTTCCCGTGCCCAAGGAGGGGATAAGTATTTATCATCACAGCAAAATTTTGAAGGTTTATTCACTATTAGGGCAAATACCGACTTGCAAATGTTTAAAAGAGTAAAAAAGTTGCTTTTGACTATAAAGAAAAGTTTCTTTCCTTTGGAAGCTTAAAATTTATTATGTGTTATATAAATGCTACTCAATATTCCAAGTACTCCTCCTATGCTGTCTGGTATTTTAAGGATATATCAATTTTTTAGTACCAAACATATATTATGTCTTATTTTCTCTTCTGCAAGCAGTTGGACCTTTTGGTTTGGCACCAGACAAAATACAATCAGACTTTGAATGGTTTGAACCACTAATGCTATAATAGCTTGCAGTAGTTCCTGTGAAAGAACACCAAACATTTTTTTTTATCCATAAATGCTCTATGGCATATGTTTCCACATTTCAATATCCATTTATCCATATCTTTGTTTCTGAGGAAATCAGTATTCCTTAAAAGGAACACACTGTTAAAATGTATCATTATGAAGAGGCATTTTTGTAAAACACTGTTAAAATGTATCATTTTGGTAAGGCATTTTTCATGTGAGGTAGAGAAGAAATTGTAATAATTTTAATTCCCAGGTGTTAGTATAAGGAGATTTCATTTTTTTTTAATGTACTGTTTATTTTTTCTGTGAACTTCCATAAAAGTCAGAAGACTAATGTTTTAGAACGTAGAATAAAGTTAATGCCTCAGCTAAAAATATATTAAAACCTGAAAATTCTGCTTAAATACAGCATCTTGCAAGATATGTTTCTTTAAATGATTTCTTTTGTGTTCTGAAAGCAAAATGAATGTAATAAACAACTAGGCTATCTTAAAGCACAATTTGAGTGGAACAATTGTTTGTCTGCTTAATTGCAATATATGAGGTGTGCAATTCCAGTATCTAGAGTGAGGTCACTCACAAGTCTGAACACAAACAAGTGTTTAAGTACTTTGTTGGATCAAGTCTTTCAGAAAATTACTGTTGCAACAGAAAAATTAAAGCCTCCCTGTTGGGGTTTGACTGCAGGAAATTTAGCATAGGTAATACCACTTACAGAAACCCTTTGTGGTACCTCATACAACGACAGACAAACAGCAAAGGATTTTCTTCTTGCTTTGAAATGCAACAAATGTCCTTCTTGCCCTCCTTTTGACTTGTAAATATCAGAAGTCAAAAGCATGCTCTGACAAGTTTTTGTGCTGTTTTGGGGTTTTTTGTTCTTAACAGTTGATTCTAATATAAAGCAATTTTTATGTCTTTAGAGGATTGAGGTGAAAAAAGGAATAAAACAAGAAAGGAAGGAGAAGTAAACTTGCTTGGAGAGGGAAGACTACCATGACAAAGAGGGATGAAGAGAAATCTTAAGTATTATCTAGAGAGAGATGAGGACAGTAGAGGGAATGAGGTATTGTCAGATGAGATATTGTCAGATAGAAGCTGCAAAGAATCTTAAAAATGAGGGTGAGGAAGTCTGAATTCTGTGAGCCAGATCTATGGGGGCTGTGCTGCATCAGCCTTAGGTTGGGTAAAGTTTATTTGAAATGGCATCCATTGTAAAGATTAAAAAAGAAGGGTAATAGGAAGTAATTATTGCTAACTATGAGAGGATCGGTGTTAGTTATTTTTTCTCACACACCCACTAAAAAAGGGCTGCTGTTTTGAATATTGCAGATTAAGCAAAAAGAATTAGTGTAAGTCTTAATGTGAAGAGAATGAAATGAGAAAGATGGAACCTAATACTGGTGATAGAGCAGTGTGGGAGGGAAGGCATTTTAGGAAGAAGTAAGAGAAGTTCCATTTTAGAGCTGCTTGACCTTGAGAAACCACAGGAGATCCAAGAGAGAGTACTAGGGAAACAGAGACACAGCATGCTCAGAGAGAAAAATGAGGTTTTGGATTTGAGGGTCAGAGGTACTGAGGCGAGAAAGAGAATGAGAATATGCCATGCTACAGGCAAGGCATGGTGAGCAATACAGGGTGGGAATCTGGAGATGCCCAGGGAGTCATTGAAGACCCCAGAGAGGCTTCAGCTTGGAAAATGCAGCCATTGAGTGATCACAGCTGAAAACACAGGAAGTATATTTTTTATGGAGTGGAGAGGGAGGGGAATGCTGTCAAAATCTGAGTCTTCCTCTCCAGAATGAGACATGCATTGAAGAAAAAATAAAAGAAGCAGGGTTTGGGAAATGGAGGAGACAAGAGAAATAAAGACAGCAAATTATGTCAGGATCAGATGTTAATGAGGAAGAAAATGAGAGAAATGAAAATGAGAGAACTGAAATTTGAGGCCACTGCTATAAAATCTGAAAGGACCAGAAACACTTTCTGGGATGGGCTATTTTAAACTTTCCTCCAAATAATTATACCCTTGCAGAGTCATGATGTGCTCATGAAAATGATGGCTTTTTGTTCCGCGTCCGGCGCGGTATTGGCGGGTATTAAATGGGATGCGCTGCAGTTCAGCTGCAGGTACAAAGCAAATGATGCATCTCTTTGCTCCAGGCCCTCATTATGCTCTGTAAACAATCAGAATGGAGATTTATTCTCCACTCACTGATTTCCTGCTCTCGGGTAAAAGCACGAGGGGCACGTTAGAAAGAAAGCACTAAGACACTGATTATCTGTTTCTCCAAGCGAAATTGGTTTAGGTTTCTCCAGGCCTCCTAGCAACAGCTTTATTATTATAGAGTAATTTCCCCCAAAATACTTCTAAAACAAGTATCAGATTAATGTTTCAGATAAGACGAAAGTATATTCATTAACTTCCAGGGCTTGTCTGTGGAAATAAAAGCCTCAAATGAAAAATGCAAGTATGGCTTCATTATGATATGTTGATTTTTCTTGGTTTTTTTTGTTTGCTTGTTTTGGGTGTTTTTGTTTTACATTATTTAACAGGGAATGGTTAATGATGACCAATATACAATACATTTATTACATAGACAAGAAAAAAATAATTCCTGTTAGAAAATATTTTCCTGCAGTATTAGCATATTTCATGTTTCTTTTAATATAGCTGTAGATATGAATCACTGCACACACATGCATCACTTTTGTTTACTTACAAACCAGCTATACTGCATATTATGTTAGAAGTAAACACATTTATGAAGAATTTATTAAGTTCTACAGTAATTGCAGTTTCTGTTGTTTACAACCTTATGGCATTCATATTTCTTATGCTATTCCAGGACAACTATGGTACCTTAAGAGAACTGATCTCATAAATATGTATTCCTTGTTTCATGGTAAATTTTTCAGAAGTTGTTATGTTACTCAGATGCATATCTCTTAATAAACATTTTTTAATCCCCAAGTAAATGATTTATTGCATAGTCTCCTTTTCAAAAGTAGCTTAAGCACCAAGAAGTTGGTGAGACTTGGGTTCACATGGAAGCTTCTAAAAAAAAAATCTTCAAGTTTTGAAAGACAATAAATTCTGTATGAAGAGAAGATACACAATGGAGCACTTCTCTAATTCTCTGATTTTTCTGCCATGGTACCATTGTTATTTTTTAGATGGAAAAATGTATTGTTTTGGTGCTTTCTCTTGCCTTAACCACAGGTGCCACCTTCCTAGTGTCTCTGTGGAGGAATGGTGGATGAAAACTCTTTTTTCCCTTCATTGTTTTTCTTTGTGGTGGGGTGTCACAGCACTAAGGTCTCCGGTGGGGCCAGCAGCTGGTTTTGTAGTGTCACTTTGTTCAACCACACCATGAATTGCCAAGGACTGGTGCAAGCAGATTCTTGAGGACACAGGTTTAGCCTTTCGTGCAGTGTGCTCTGCTCCTGGGGGAATGCGGGAAGCTCCTTGTGGGTTTTGTTAAGGGGAGCACTCTTAACAGAGAGGAAACAAAGGAAAAGAAATCAAAGTATCCACAGTGTTTCTAGTGGACTTGACTAAAGAGGTAGAAACTGTTACATCCATATTGCAACACCAGGTGCTGCCTGGGTAAAATGCAAAATGACAACAGTTTCAGCTGTAAAAGTGTTTTTAGCATTAGAAATCTTGCTGGCAATTACAGAACGTGACTCCCTTGAGGGCAGAGTCAGTTTATATCTGATTCACTGTATTCCTAGAGACATTTGTTCTGTTCCTTTCCTCCAGAAAACTCAGGTGATATGCCAAGGCAGACCTGGGCTTGTGCAGGAAAATGTACTCTCTAGCCCATTTTGGTCAAGTGGGATTTATTTAGCCCCTTCTTAAGAGTGCACTTTATTCAGGTGGAGACAGTTTCCATCACTCCGTCTACTAGTGGCACATGTAATGACAAAGACTCAATATTAGAAATAGGGAATATTTAAAGTTAGCAAGCATTCTTACACAGGCAACGTTGCAAAATACTTTGAAGTTTTAAAAAAGAAAATCTTTCAAAATGTCAAGATTAACACCAGGCAAGAAATTTGAGGGAATACACAAAGGGAATATATGATTTCATTAAAAGTCACCTGAGGCCTAGGAAGATATTTGTTTATAATACAAGATTTCTTATGAACAGTAGAAATTTGTAGCATAATGTAGGAAAGCGATTCAGACATGGCAGTTTCTGAGGTTGCATTTTGAACATTGGGGATTTTTAGCAAGGGTACACATTGAGTTTAACATGCTCCATATGTACGATACAATAACACAACAACAAAAAAGACATAATAAAATTAAAAAAAAGAGGAATCTTAGCTTATTATCCATCTATTAAAATGTGTTTCATGCTTCTTATGAAGGGGACTAAGCACAATACACTCAACAGCTGTACAATCCTTTCTGCCTGGTTTATTTAAATTACTTTCAGCAAAAGGAAGTAGATGTTGCTACAAGTCAAGCCCATCTTTAACAAAAAGGCAAAGCACAACAGGTATTGCCTCCTCCATCCTTCCCTCTGTGGGTACAAAAACAAGTTGTCCCTGGCTGGCTTCATGACCCTGCCCAGCAATGCACAGAGTATGAAGGAAAACAGCTTGGCACCTGCTAACCACCTCACACATGAAACCCCCAAAAGTACAAAGGATTTTACAGAGATTAGATCCCAGTTTTTTGGGGGGGGTTTTTTGGTTTTTTTGTTTGGTTTTTTTTTTTTTTTTTTTTTTTTTTTTTTTTTTTTTTTCTTTGGTGAAAGAGCAGTTGCTTTACATGGAGATTTTTGTTACCTAAGGACCTAAGCTTGCTTCTGCATTATTGAAAGTACATATTAGAGTACAGCAAACAAGCAATGATGATTTATTATGGAGTCAAGAGGATTAGCAACATGGCTTTGTCACTTTCTTTTATGAATAAAACACATTAATAACAGCTTTGCAAAACCAAGTAAGGTAGAGCATAATATTCTGAGGCAGACAATAAATAAAAGTTGGAAACTTCTGTAGACAAGAATATTCATTTATGTTTCCCCTTGAAATCAGCTGTATGCAGCCTTCTGAACTATTTTACATATCTCTGGAGAAACTCCATTTAATGTAGAACTCAACCTATTTGAAGTTGAATGTACGTCTTGAATATATGCTTAAATTTAAATCTGCAGCATTAACAACAAATAAATATTTCTCTAAAGGTTGTTCTCCAAAGAGTGTTCTCTCCATGTTTCTTTAATAGATTATGAATATTAAATGTACCTGGTAAAAAATCAGGAAAATGCTTTTGTGGTAGTTGAAGTCTATTACTGAAAATGTGAACTAAGCACAATTTAAGTTGGAGGCATGCCTGAAAAAGGATGGTTCATGTTTCTGAACTCAGGTTGTGTGTTTTATCTTTATTAAACACTGTAAAATTAGAAATTATGATTGCAAGTAAAATTCCACATATAGTTTGTGACAATATACCATTAAATATCTCACAGTGATTTTCCTGCAGCTGTGAATTGTATTAGGCCTCTTCTAATGGGGTATTAAACACAAGAATCCAATCTTTTTTCACATGCACCAATAGTTCCCATCCCTTCATTCACATAAAGTCTCCTTGTTGCTAGTGAAAAATGGCTGATGAGTAAAGTAGGATATATCCCAGTGTGTGGTACCTTCAATAAAACATCTGCCATTTGAACAACTGGGAATGACTTGAGGAGTAATTTCTGAAATTCTGTAAAAGAAAGAATAAGTAAAAAATTTAAATAAATAAATAAATTTATTTGAAGAATAAATAAAATTTTTGTTGCAAATTATATTTTCAGATTCTGTAACATAATTATAATGCTACAGCATATCTTTGCAGTGTTCTGTTTTAATCACAAAATACCCCAATCATTTATAGTTATTTTGCACGCCCTTTTAAAGATGAATTTAGAAGACATTGTCATTTTTACAAACATCTACAGCAGATCTGTTTGGTGTGAAATAAATACCTGCATGGCTGCACTCAGCAATCAAGTAAATAATATGTAACTCCTTTTGTTAATCTATTAAATAATAAGGTACTACGTGCCTAGCTTTGTGTAGTGCCTTCCAGCCAAGATTCCCTGACAATTTATACACTTTATAATATCATTTTGCAGAGGGCCTGTGAAATGAGGAAATAACAAATATTCATTCTGTTCCTGGAACAGAAGCACAGGATGTTTTCAAAAGTGGCATCTCTGTTCCCAGCTGTGAAAGGCAAACATTTGGAGGCTGTTGAGCACCAGCGGCTGCTCTGGAAGTGGAGCTGAGTGCAGTCCCTACCCTGCCGTACCCAGTCTTGTCTCCATCCCTTTTTAAAAGCTTAATGCATGGCTTTTCTGCTGCAACTAAGTCTTATAAACAGCCAAGTAAAGAAAAGAGGCAGTTGATGCTCCACCTTCTTAATACAATATTAAAATCCTGTAGTTATTTTTTTAATGTGGATATACAACGTGTCTTTTCCACGATTTATGCCGTTTAAACATGCTCATTTGCATACTTTTCCTGTTGTTGGGTTCAGTAAATTGAAAACGTGTGCTGACTGATGTGAAGTTTTCTCTGACAACTCCTCTATGTTAAAATGCTGTTTGGGAGTGATAACGGGACCCCGACCCCACGGGAGCTGATACTCTGCTTCAACCATTGACCCATTCTGGAAGCTCTGCATATTTCTCTCTTCTCTTTTTCTGATGTAAAATATTTCCTTTAGGAAGATACTTCAATGACTTCAAAGATTTGTTCCCTGCTACATTTTACCTGCTCCTGCTTTCAAAGAAAATAATTGGCAGTGTTGAATAAAGAACTCAGGAAAAGTACATACCATCTTACAGCTTACTGGTCTCATTGCCATTTCCAGTCTACAGATAATTATAAAGAAAAGCAAAAAGTTGAATGAAAATACAGTCATAGGCTTCACTGAAGTCTCTGAAAGAGCCCCATAAATTCATTCAAATGTCTTCCCTGGAATAAGTCATTTCTTGCTGAAAAACTGCATTGTTCTTACAGGGGTTAATCATAATATTTGTTTTATGGTGTAACTTCATCACCATCCAGATTGCTTCTACGCTACACATACCCATCATCCCTCTGTTCCTTCTTTATACTTTAAATACCATTACAGAATCTTTTTCACTTGCAAACCAGTGTCCCTCTTCATTACATATCTCTTTTACAAAAACCACATTTGTTTAATGGGGTGCTGAAGTCATTATTAGTTGTGTATAGAAATTCAGATTGGAGTTTATAAACACTTTCTTCTTTTTTTCTGACCTGTTACACTGTGATTCCTTTCATCTTCAATTTTTCCCCTCCTTTTTAGAAATTTTATATTAGTTTTGATCCCTTTGTATGTCTATATTCTCTCTTTTAATAGTCCCACTCCTTTTTATCTTTATCAGCTTATTTCTGCTTGCTTTTTCTCCTTGTCATGGTTATTCATTTCTCTCCTCTGTATTTGCACTCATCCCCTTTCCTTCCTTTCAAGCTAACAGATGTAGACTGTATTTACAGACTGGATTTTTAAAAGAATAACATACCAAAGTCAGACTACAAATATTACTTATGCCTGATGTCAGTTATTCACTACCTGTCACTTCCAATGCACACATCACCAAAGAGCCTCCACTGACACTCTGGCCCAAAGTATAAAACCTCTACCATTACATTTCAAAAAATAACAAATCTTTTCATGTCTGAGCTGTCAAAAGAAGCTCTTGGAATAGCCAGCATAGACACAGTCACTACCCCCACACACAATAGAAGTATGATCAAATACCTGCTAGCAGCAAGAGCTGATAACTCTGGGGAGTGGCAAACCCTTTCCATGCAGCTCCAATGCAGCAACATGGATTGATTTTTTTTTTCCTTTTTTTTTTTGTTTTTTTTTTTTCCAATCTGCCCTTGCCAGGGTATTTGATGCATTCCTCAAAGCAGGGCCTGGGAGTAGCAGTGCCTGGGATGCAGCTGCAGCTCCACTGGGGGAACGCTGTGGGTGAGTGCCAGGGAGGCATTGCGCATTTGGGGTTAGACAATGTACAACGTTGAGCTGCCTGCTGTGTGCTTGCTGAAACCATGAGAGAAAGAGCAAGCAAGGCTTGGAAAATGGTGTGGTTTCATGTTCTGCAGAGCTGCTTTAAATAACCCCTCTCTGACAGCACACCACACTACAGAGGGACATTGATGCCACTCAGCCTTGCCCTGGTAGGATCCCACACCAGCTGAGGTGCAGAAGGAGGGAGAGAGCATTGCTGCCAGCTCTGAGCCAAAGGGGAAGTGAAACCTCTCCTGAAACTTAAAACCATCAGTCTTCTGGACCTGTCTTGATGAAGACTGGGAAAAAAATGGGAAAGAACTGGTTCAGGACAGCAATTCTTGCAGCTGAAGTTCCTGAGAAAGAGGCATCTGTTCCTTCAAACAGAGAGCTTTACTGAAGAGGAGAAAAAACATGCACATAACAGTAAAGGCATACAAGGTTTCATGTGATAACCTATTATTTCAGACTTTGGCTAAGATTTTTGCTTGTCACATTAGTGTGCAACTATAACTGCAAAGTACTTCAGTACAAGCAGACTGCCCTCATATTTAAAAAATTGTACAGATACAATAGATACCATGAAATAAACATTTGCAGCAATTTATCTTTTTTTTTGATATATCATACTTGTTTAAACAAAAGGTTAATAATTTCTACATATAACTCAGTTCATGCTTATCTTTTAATATGCCTTCTTTTTTCCCTTTTCTCAAGATCCTTGAGCTAACCTCTTTTTCTGAGGAAAACAATAAGTTACATCTTTTAAAAAGGCTAAATCAAACTTTCTTTCAAACACCACTTTCTGGATTAATGATTTACTAATCCAAACCCTGTTTAGTTCTTGAGAACTTGCTATATTGCTTTGCCATTTTCCTCCTGCTATTCTGAGCTAGTTCTGTACCTCACACAACACTTAAATAATGGAGAGACCCTGAAATCAGACCTCACTCTTTTTGGATTTATTCACACTCAAACATTCACGCTGCAACTCACACTCAGCAATTTTTGACCCCTATCAAATTTCCTAGCTCCTGGGATTTAAGGGAGAAAGCCATGCAACAGGCAACGGCTCCTGCAATCACTCTCTCCTAGTGCTTGCTGTGTGCTGTAAGATCTGCTAGATCTTTCTCATCTCCCCTGCTGATCCAGATTTCCCTGATAGCATCACTTCCCAAGCTGGCTTGATGAGCCGAGGAGCAGAAAGGCCTGCCCCGGTGTTTGAGAGCTGTGCAACAGCCAGAGTGCTGCAGGCTGATGTGAGCACAGGAGCAGGGTGGGGGCTTTTGCCATGGATGAATTATGATCCGCAGTTTAGTGTCATCACATTTGCTATCTGTTACTGATTCTCTTGTTAGTGCCATTCCCTGATGTGGTCATGAGTGTGTTCCTGCATTCCTCTGGTACAATACTGAGAAATGTGATGCTCTGTGGTTTTAGTTCCTGTAATGAGAACAAGGCAGTTCTACTCACATACAAAATTTGTAATTATACAAGGCTATATTGTGTTACTGGCAACTAATTAGAATTCTCTGTTGAAATTACATTACTTTATTATACATCATTAACATAAAATGTCTAAACTAGCATGATAGTTGCTTTCATACAAAAAATGAGCTTACTTCAGTAAGTGAAAGCAACAAAATTACAGCAATTTTAGTATCAGTATTTTAATACATATTATAGTTTATGTGGTATGGTCAGAGGTTTTTCCATATAAAAATCACAAAAAGACAATCCTCCCTTTAAAAAATGTCAGTGACTATCAGTTTTGTCCTCTGCATTTACTATGCAGATTAAATAAAATTCAAAAATCATTAAATGTCAAAGGGTGCACCTTTGACATTTGGGAGGCGGTTGAACTTATAGTATAAGTTCATATTTTGCTCTATATCCTTAGAGCACAGGGTACACACTACAACTAATTTACTCTCTTCCACCACTGCATAAGTGATGTTATTATCACATTGCATACAGTTAAACTGAGACAAGAAATTGAATTCCTTCTGGCCAGACAGTAAGTAAAATGCTGGTGTTGGGATGAGGACACAGGGCTCTTTGGAGCAGGCTGAATATCAGAATAGCACATTTATTTCACATTTACATGCTAGGTTTGAATATTTCTAAATGAGATAATAAGTAGGTTTTTCATCAGGGATCTGTAGAATACATTGGTAAAATCAAGCCACAGCTGGCAAGGTACCTACCTGTTCCTTGACAATACTATGATTTTGGTAACATATAAAACTGATGAGAGGGTAGCACTCCCTTGGCAGCACACTAAATATGCCGCAAGACACATAACCAATGAGTATAATTTGCAAATGTGTATGGAGAATCAGTCTTGACAGTTTTGTTTACAAAGGCAGGCAGCTATTTGCTGATAAGAGATATGACATGCTATTCATCTTGCTGCTACTAAGCCAAAGGGATTGCAACTGTGATAACAAACTGTTAGATTTGATTGTTGGAATGCTTATGCAATGTTAGTAATAAAGGGTGTTTAAAAGCATATCTCATTTGTTCTTGGGCAATCATATGGCATTTCTTATAATAATTTTCCTGGGACTCTTAAAAGGACAAGCTAATTAAAGAAAAGATATCTGTCTGGCTCAGCTTTAATGGGTCTGTGTTCTCTAAGTAGGTGTATGTAGGAAACAGGAGCAGACGTGTCTTTATTTCTCTGCTTGCATGGGTTGAGGCAGAATGTCAAGTGACACAGTCATGGCCTCACATCTTTCAGTTCCTTCATTTTGGCTGGCATTACCTCCACACACCTTCCAAAACTGGAAAATAAACAGTCCTAAAGACAGGACAAGGGTAATGGCTGTAAATCGAAAGAGGGTAGGTTTAGATTAGATAAGGAAGAAATTTTTCACTATGAGGGTGGTGAAACACTGGAACAGGTTCCTATCCCTGAAAATTTTCAAGGCCAGGTTGGACTGGGCTCTGAGCAACTTAGTCTACTGGAAGGTGTCTCTGCTTATGGCAGTAGGGCTGGAACTCAAGGACTTTAAGGGTCTCTTCCAACATAAACCATTATGTGATTGCAAGTAGTGCTGAGACCTTCAAGAAGCTGAGGAGGAGATTTCTGGCTTGTTTCTCCCTCTTACTGAGCAGCAGAAGAATGGGTCAGCATGACTAACACCTTTCCTTTGTCATCAGCCCCCTACTTCAGACAACACTGAGAAAACACTTTTCCCAGCACTCCTAAACACCTGCACCATTTTTAGCCTGACTAACATGTTGCTCAGACATTTTCTTACAAAGCTTATGATCAAAGTAAAAACCCCCAAACTTATATAATACTATCCAGAGCAAATACAGAACTACAGAACCCAGCCATGTTTTTGTGAAACATTGCTCACTGAGCTTTGTTGAATGTGTGCATGCAACTCAGTAATGTGCAGACAAGGGCTGATCCAGCTGTGATGGCTAAAGCAGTGTTTTGTCTGGCCAGCTCACTCCCACCTCAGCAGGCACAGCTGAAGTGATGGCTGGAGAGTCTGAGCAGGCAGACCAGGCTGACCATCAGAGACCGTGCACATGCCTCACTAATGGGTTTAACCAATGCTGGCTACACTGAAATACTTGGTGAGGAGGGTGAAGGGGTAGCTGCTGCAGGTTACAGCTTGTAACCTGTTGTTGTAACAAGTTGAGCTTGTGGCTGACCCCAGCTCACACCTCCTGGTCGGGAGACTGGAGAGAACATTTACAAGGTTAAATATCATACACCCTTACAGGGGTAGGGGCAGCTAGGAACGTTGCACCACTCTTGAATTGCTATGGCTTATTCAGCCTGAGTGCTGCAGTAATTCAGGCAGCAGTCTGCATTTTTTAATGTATTTGAGCATTACACATAAGTCTACACAAGGAAGACATATCAAAACCCCAAACTTTCCACAGCAGGGATTTTAGAGCTAACAAGTGGAAAATGAGTGGCTTTGTTCTCAGTCATTCTTACAGTTACAGGTGACTTTGTGAATAGCATATACTGTGCCAAACTAGAACTGAAATCCTCTTTGAATGCAAGCAGGCCTTAGGTTTAGCAGCAGCTGTGAGATGGAGACTTACTATTAATGGCAGATTCAAGCAGCGTGAACAATAACGAGGCTCTGTTTAAGGTGGACACAGCTTGTCTGCATTACAACTGGACCTTGAGAACCTGTGTTAATTAACACAATTTTAAGTGGTGTCAGCTGTTTCTGAGTAAAGCAATTGATTAGAGCAATAAATGCTTTATTCTTGGTCTTACAAGAATATGGATTTAGGAAGAGAGTTATGATCAATAGGCGGGGTTTTAATTTTTTTATCTCAAAACCTTTTGAAAGTTGTGAAGTATTTTAATGGACTGAGAGGATTATTTCATTTTTTCATAATCTGTTATTTGGAAAGCACAAAGAAGAAATCAGTCTGGAATGTGATAATTTTATGTTCATTTCCAGGGGTTCTTGACTTAGTTCCAGACAACATAATTTCTTATGTACAATTTTTACTCCTATTTAGCAGCCTTACTGAACAAGTTTAATTGGGTACATGCATGTTTATAAAATTAGTTTCCTGTCTTAGATATGATCTATAAATCCAGGGTTACAGTGCTTTAAAATACAAAGGTATATGTAGGAAGACAATAATTTAATGCACCCTTAATGTCATCTTAGGGCCAGGGTGCTGGTTTCATTAAAAGGATCTGGCACGTGACAAAGTCCATGGGCGTTTGTGATGAGCTCAAGGCTGCAGCTTGCCTTGCACTGGGAGGACCTCTCACCTTTGCTTCAATGGGTTGGTCATCTGTCTGAGGCCTCTGTCACTAGTCTTGACAGTGAAAACAAAGACCATATTTTGGTAGCTATATTAGAAGGTGAGGCATTAATTGTATTATTCCATACTTCTTCCCAGAGGCAGCAGCTGCACAGTGTGGCATAATTTCATACAGCTGTTCATCATCTGATTCTTGGGTGTGAAAAACTTAGCAGGCAATAGTGTAAGGAACAACTCCATAGTTCTTGTTTTGTCAGAAAGGGCACAACAGAACTCCTATACATGCACCTAGGCTTTAGCAAACCTCTGCATATTGATCTGAAGTTAAAATATTGATAAGCCACTGTTTTGACGAGGAACTGGGGAATTTTCTGGCTCAAACATGTAATCTAATTTCCCATAATGGTTCATTTACTTACTCCTCCCCTTACTACATACATCCAGCCCAAAGAATGAAGGGCACAATGCACATCCTGTAAAAGTTGGCCACAAGAGGTGGGATGCCTGTGGATTGGACGTGTGACAAATGACTGTGGCATTGGGTGGCAGAGGCTCCATTCAGCACACGCTGCAGGGCTGATGGTTGGCTTCTGGCCCTAGTGCATAAGGCAGCAAGCAAGATCTCAATAGCACCTAGGATGTGTCTTACACCTCTAGCACACTGGCTTTATTTAAGGCTGACTGATGTCTTAGGCAGGCTTCTTCATGTTTACTCCACTGTTTTACATTTTCAGACTTTTACCCCCAAGCACATAATTTTTAATTTTAAGATAAAACAGAAGAATATTCCCCCCACAACACAGCTACAGGAGTAAAGGTTCAAATTCACATACTTTTCATTCCCTTTTTCTGATGCAGCTATGCTAACGCATGCAGGAAGCAGAAGGTTTGTGTGAGTGAAGCAGAAACATGCCATGGGTTCCTCTCCTTCCTCACATACCTCATGGACCATGCAGAAAATTTCTAGCTAATTAGCTAGGGGAACTGATAAATCATCTGCTTCTTTGGAGCACAAAAATGCAACATGGCCTAGTACTAAGCCTACTTAGCATCTAAAGCCCTGTGCTGCTCTGCCCTCTCAGTCTGGGAAGCAGAACTCTGCATAGTGAGAGCTCCCAGGTGGGATCTTTTAACTGCTGGGGCTTAATGAACATTATGTGAAAAGACCTTTTAAAAGAGGCTGCTTAGAGTTTACTCCTGGTTATAACAACCCTAGGGTAGTCTACTTTTGTTGCTGCCTTCTTAAGAGTCCACTTGTGGATATACAGTGACTGCTCGTTCCACCTCTATGCAAAGGACTAAAGTTTAACTATCCTTCATAGAAGGGTATTTCTGTCAGTTTCTTCTAAGTTAGATGCGAATGAGGGGAAATTCTCCCACTTCTACTGTTTTAACTGGCATGACAAGACTGCATGTATTAACCTCAGGTACCTGAACTGAATGACTAAATCGGTAAACTTGGAGGAGATTTATAGGATGAGCACTAAAATATGGTGTAAAAGAAAAAAAAAAAAAGCTTTAAGAAAGGTACGCTAATTGGACACGTACGTAATATGAGTAGCTCCGTTTGAAAGACCTGTGACCTACCACAGACAATGGGGCAAAGGTATATCTGAAATTCGTTTTTCAATGCTTCTTGGCTGCTGCCAAGCACAGAATACTAAGATACCAATCTTCGCGATGCCATCTACCCTGAGCAATAAAAACCCACCCTTAATTTAACCGGAGTCACCAGTCAGCTCCTGAGGCATAAACAGGCAGCTGAAGCACCGCGCGTAGGCTGACTTTAGTGCTGGATGCCGAGCAGCGCTTGACACAGGTGGGGGAGTTTTCATCACAGACCCAAATTAACTCCGGTGAAGTTGTTCCGCGCCTGCCAGTGCCGGAGGAACAATCTCCGTGTGGGAGAAGCGCCCAGCGCGCCGCCCTCCCCTCCCGGCGCCGCTCGGCCGAACAAAGGCGGCAGCGCCGGGTCCCCTTTGTGCGCCGCGGGCCGGGCACGGAGCGATCCCAGCGCCCGCCCCGGGCTCACAGCACAGCACAGCACGGCCCGGCCCGGCCCGGCTCGGCAGCGCGGCGGGAGGAAGCGCCGGCTGCGCGGCGGGCGGGCGGGCGGCTGCCGGCGACCCGGGCCCTGCCCGCCCCCGTCTCCTCCCCTCGGCCGCCGATCCTCCGCCCCCTCCGCCCTCTCCTCGCGGCGGCGGCGGCGGTGCCTTCCTCGGCCCCGGCTGCTCCGGCTCTCCGCGGCTCCGCTCCGCTCCGGGGGCTCCCGCGCCGCGCTGCCCAGCACGGTAAGGGCGAGGCGCGGCCCGGCTCGGGGCCGAGGGTGGCTCCGTCCCGCGGCTCCCCCGCTGGCTGGGGCGGCCCCGGGAGCGGGGCGGGCGGGACCCCGCGCTGCCAGCCCCGGCGGGTGTCTGGCCAGGGGGCTGCAGCGGGGCTGGGGCGCCGCGCTGCCCCGGGGGCGGGCGGGGGCTCCCCCAGCCGGGGGCTGCAGCAGGAGCCGCCCTGCCCTGCCCAGCCCAGCCCAGCCCCGCTGCTGGGGGTCGGCGGGCTGGGGGTCGGCGGGCGGGCGGGCGGGCGGCTCCCGGAGGGGACGGAGCGCAGCCCCGAGCGGGGGGTGCCGCGGGCGCTGCCCCACCGGCCGAGCCGGCTGCGCCCCCCGGCCCCGGGCGGCGGCTCCGGCCCCCAGCCCGCGAGCGGGTTCGCGGCGGAGCGGGTAGGGCGGTTTGGCTCGTCTGAAACGCCTCGCTGAATGGCACGGGAAAGCGTACGGCCCGGGAGAAAGCCGCTGGAAGCGATAGCTGTTGGACTCCTCCGAGTTATTTCCCCGAGTCGGAGCGTAGTGGGAACTTCCTCCCGGGATGCCCGTTCGGGGGGATGCGGGGCTGAGCACATGGCTGCCTCCCCTGGGTCTGCCCCGCGTCTGTCACTGCACCGCCTGCCAAGGGGCCTGCCGGCGCCTGCTCTCCTTTCGGAGTGCTAATCTGACCCCAGGAAAACTTTAGCTGGGCGAGGGAAGGAGGCTGCTCCAAAAGGTAATTTACTTAAAAGCGTTGGGTTTTTTCCCCTGCTCGTCTTCCTTCCCTCGCTCAGGCCAGGCATCTGTGGAAAGGAGGGAAAGCAATGGGATTATCTGTGTGTAAGCCAACACGTATGGCTGCTGATAGTGCAGAGACGAAGGTTAAAACTTGCAAAGACTTGGCACTGGCAAATTAACATCTGCTGTGAATCGTAGTGTTAACTTTTTAAGCTTGAATTTTATGGTCCTTTGCTTGTTGATTGTTCCTCGTGTTTAAAGTCTCTAGATACTCAGGTATTTAAGGACGAAACATATTCTTTGCACTTGCAATGACAATGTTGCATTTTGTAAACATCAGGACAACTTTTATCTTTAATGTAGCGCCTTTTATCACTCAGCTGTATTGAGCTGTACTAAATACTTGCACTGTTTGTAAATCTGGTGCTGATTTGTTGGGTGGTTTTGCAAAGGTCACTTCAGTTCATCCAATACAGGCATTTTTTGTAAAACGCCTGTATTGATTTACTGTGGTACAGGGTCAGACTTGGCATTTATAAATTATTTCACATTTGTACTTGTGTGCTATAAGAGCCGTGCTTTATAAAGCAACTATTCCTTAGTTTTTCCTACTGGCAGATCTTGGTGTGTGGTGTACAGGAGGTGTACAGCTTTATGGGCATCTAACGTTAAGTGTCCTACTTATTTAAAAATGTTGAGAGCTCTAAAAGGGTCAGTGTAATCCATACCACACGTGTGCTCAACTGACCTAGAATTAACAGGATAAAACACTTTTAGGCGCTTCTGGAGTGAAAGGTAGGATGCTGTTTCCGCGTGCATGGCTGACAATGACTTGCTTTTTCAAGGTGTCCGGTGCCATGCTCCCCAGTTTGGAGGGTGGCAGAACACCCGGAAAGGCTTGGCTTAAATTGGTGAGACGGGTCATGGGAACAGAAGGCACCAAGCAGCCCGGAGGTGCTCCACGGGGAGGTGAACACGATGGTGTTGGTGGCCAAGGGAGGTGGATGCAGGGACCACCATCAATCCCTCATGGATGGTGGGCAGCCCTTGCTGTGCTGTGGGGCTGCTGGAGCTGACACAGCTGAGTGCCCTCTCAGGGCCCCCATTTCATGTGGGTTGGTAACTTAGCATGTCAGGTGCTATTTCATGCTGCAGGACTGAGTTTCCCCTCTGGCTTTCAGGAGGCAGCAGGCAGGTGCCTGTGCTCTGCCGTGTAGGTGCAGGCACACCAGGAATGTGGTGCTGAGTGTGATTTGCTGCCTCGATGGGACTGATAGCCCGTGCCAACAAGTTCACTGTGCTGCACAGAAGGCCTGGACTGCCTTCATGCCAGTGCGTCCATGTTAAGCAAATTGTATCACAAGCTAAAGTTAAGAGTTAACCATGTTTTCCAGGTTCTTGTGGAGATCATTTGCTGTCACTTTGCTGGAGAGGCTCTTTCTATGTTGTGTTGTAGCAGCTGGCCACCTTCACCTTCCTTGTCTGCCCCTCTTAGGCTTGTGGTGACCATGCTGAAGATCCAGTTATTTAATGGAATAATTACATCGTGCATTTAATATAGGTGCAGTCTTCCACTGGGTAGGAGATGGTTTTCTCTTAAAGGTTCCTGCTTCTCTTTCAAAATCTGGAGGTCTAAGGTTGATTTAGCAAGGCAAAACTGACTCAAATTGTAGGACACAACTTTGCAAATAAGTTTTGATTGCTCAGAACTACAGAGCTCATTTTGGATAGTGTGCTAGTGTGTAAAGGGAAGGTGTTTCTCAAATGTGCTTTTGTAAGTATGTTTCCTAGTGCTGACTAGCTAAGTTAGGAGTCAGTACACTGAATTATCGTAGGGTAGATTTTGGCCATTAATTGTAGTGGAATGCAGAGTAAATAAAGGCTTATGTTTACAGCCTGCCCAGAACTAGAGGGTGTATCTTTAAATTCTGGAACATCTCTGGTCTCTCACTGGCTAACAGTGTGTCTTGTTTTCTGCTGCTAGATTACAGCTCCCTCCCATAAGGCCTTAAGCACATGTGTTGATCAGCCTCAAGTTAATAATTTTTAATTAAACTGAAGGGTAAGTATATGTCAACTACAAAGTGTTTTTCTTTCAAGGAAGCTTTATTTTAGTAGGGCAAGTTCTGAGAAGTTAGAAGAACTAGTTTGTGTTATCCATGGAGCTAAAGGCCTGTAGGAGTTGGAGGTTTAAATTGAAAAAAAAAGAGAAAAGCTTGGACTGTCTTGGACTGTTGAAGTGTAAGGTACAATAGCTGCTTGGAAACTGCATTTTAAGGAGAAGCAAAAGCTTGCCAAGTTGGGCTGGGGACCTTGCTGTGAGAATAAGATACTGCAAGTTACCAGAAAACCTAAAAGGAATGAAGTAAAGGAGGGGATTGATTGTTGGAGAGCAGAAACTGCAGGGATAGCATGTGAACTGCCAAAAGCTAGAGGATGAAGAAATTTAAGATGAAGAGAGGGGAAAAAAAAAAAGAAAAAGAGCAGAAGAGAATTTGGCTATGATGTTGTGAGGACCAGGCTGTATGAAAAATGCTTGATGCCTCTAAAATTAGCATTTCTTGTTTTAGTTGTTTAGTTTTAGATATGCATGAGGATTGAATATGGGAGAAGGATAGGGTGCCAAATGGAAATGACTGGAATAAATGTCTTGTGTCTGCTCCCAGTCAAACTAAGTCTGAGGGTCTCTGCTTTAGTGTTCTGAAAGAGCTGGGGCAGGGCATTGGAGCCAGGTTAAAAAATAGAATTGGGTGTTATTGGGTTAGGCTGAAGGTAGCAGTTGTGATAGCAAGATAGCAAAAGATGTATAGTTCTATTTCTTTTAAAAATAGAAGGATATCTTCACACCTTTTACTCTGGTCACAATAGAATTTAAGGATTTAGAATAAATTTGGAATGGAAAAAGTAATTAAGTATATAAAGCTAAGTGGAAAACAGGATAAAGAGCATCATGTATTTGCCACAATTAGGTCATGGGAGACTAAAGTCATATTATTACTGGCTAAATACTGAATGTCCTAGACAATAGGAGCAGAAGGCTTCAGTTCCATGTATATACACCAAAAATAACTAAATTGGAAATGTGAGGCTTAGCTAAAGGTGTCTCCTGAAGGAGAAATTATGAGTTTGCCTGCCTCATAAAGCAATTATTCATGCTCTGCATCAGTGTTAGTGGAGAGCTGGTCTCTTTGCTTCACCATACTGGCTGAAATAACTGTATGAGAAGGACAATTGCTGATGAGGCAAAGTTGGTAGTCAGCACCGAGGTGGGTTGGATTATTGCACAGGAAGAATTGAATGTCTGTGATGACTGAAACAATAGGAATGTCAGGAAGTTGAATAGCTCTAAAAGCAGAGTTATTTACTGAGTGATTATTAACAACACATCTGCTATCAGCTGGCAAGTCATCCCTTAAAACAGGTTTGGAGGAAAAGGCCTGACAGCCATAGACAGGGATGACTCTTGTTTGATGCTGACCATGAAATGGGAGCAAACGTGGTGCTTGGAAGAGCTCTTCAGTGAAGGTAGACAAGTCATTAGGCAAGCTATTAGGGTGCCTTTGTGTAAAATACTTTACATAGTTCTGGGCACTTATGTACAGAAAATATTAAATCCTAGTGGAACATGTGGATGGACATCCAAACTAGAAAGATCATGTAGTGTGAGCAGTCTGGAGTTGGATGAGAGACCAAAACTTAAACTACTCTGGCTTTTGTGTCTTAGTAATGGCAGAGATGGGAGATAGCAGCTGCCTAGAAGTTCCCTGGGGCAAATTCTTGGAGGAGAGGAAGGGTCATAAACTGAAGATTCATCTGCGATTTTGGGTTAAAAACTTGGTGTACGGAAGGGTAATTTGATGGATGAGTACAAGAATAATGCACGTGGGGGATTTGAAAGGAGTTTCCTTACTGTCAGATTTTGGATGCCTTCCTAGCTGTATGTATCCTGAATCCCAGCTAAGTATTGAAGTTTGCATGTGACTGTTCAGGAATGGAGCAGTTCAGGTAACTGAAACTGCCATATTTTATGCTTTGGTGTTCACAGTTAATCAACAGAAATAGTACTTTACTTCAGTAAAGGAGGTGTGATGAGCAGAAGCACTTATTTTTGGGGAGCATGTGTTGTCTAGTCACATGATGGTGGATGGAATTTATAGCAAGTAAAAACACTTATCTGTGACATTAGTAGCTGTTTTGTTCTCTTTTCAGTGCATAATGGAGTGGAATGAAGCTTAACTCATAAAATATTTAAGATAACCACAAATTAATATATGTGGGACAGAAAATGCATAAATGGACATGCAGGCTGGAGGTCAGGTTGGCTGACTTGCACCCATAAATAAATAAAAGGGTTCTCCTGTCGAATGAGTGCCTGTGTTTATCCTCTGCCTTATTTCATACTCTCTGGTCTTAGGGGTGTTCCATGGCACTGGCTGCATCCTCTTGTTGGGGGCTGTGCTCCTGGGAGTAGGGGCTGCCTGGGGAGAGGCTTGGACAGAGCCTCGTGGGGTGGATGAAGTGCAGAGCTGTTGAAAACTCCTGGTGGGGGCTCTCAGATGGGGGACGTGTGCTTGTCTGTGGCTTCGTTTTGCAGTACCTGACCCAGGTGTTGGTGCTGAGCTGTGCCAAGGCCAGTGCACCCTAACCCCTGGGAAGCAGTTGGGGTATGAGGTGTGCTAATTGAGACACACTTCCTCTAGTGACAGTGCTGAGGACTTGACTGGTTCACAGTGAAGAGAAGAGTGTGCCCCATTGGAAGTGTAAAGATGGCACGTGTGGTTGAAGGCGATGCCGTGTTGACTTTTTTTGATCTTTGCCATAGCGTCAGTCTCTCTTGGTTTATAAACTATCCTGTGGCTATGCCCAGTGAAACTTCTGGAAGCTTTGAGATGACTTCAAAAAGAAAAAAAAGAATATGTCACCTGTGTGAATGTATTCTGAGAAGAACCATTGAAAAAATAAGGTGCTTTGAGTTTGTTGAGTTTGTCAAAGCAAGATGAATATCTTGATATTGCTTTATGACTATTTGTTTTGAATTTATAAGGCGGGTGTCTTACTGCCTTAGAAATAATCCAGTTGCAAGCTCCCAATGTAGTTTATTAAAATCTGAACTATTGAATTTTAAGTATTTGCCCTAAATGCCTGTGTATTTTTTGCTTTAAAGAGGAGCTATGTAATGAACTCAATGTGTCAGCATGCCCCATAGGAAGCAATTGTGAAAAGATTGTGTTGAGCCATCAGAAGAATAATTAGACAATCCCAGGGAAAATTGAATGTGTTGTCCTGGTTGCTTTTAGCGTGCATTATTAGGCTGTTTGCGTACTGTTATTTTTCATTTACTGCTATTGCCCTATTATGCAATAAAAGTATAGTTAAAAAAGATAAGACTAGGGCTGTGGTGGGCATTATAACATCTTTCATTTGACAGCCTTCAAGTCCCAAATATTAATTAATGTGGTGGAAAAGTTGTTTCACATTTACAAGGGAGAGATTCAACCTAAATTCAAACAGTCTTTACCAAATCAAAGAGCAAAGCACTTGTCTCTTGATGCTTTGCTGTGTTCTTTAAAAACAAAAATCACTCAAATAATTTCCTGTTACAATTTGAGGTCTTGGAAAAGTCTGCATTAAAAAATGGGAGGAAATGTTTTAAGGCTTTACTGGACAGGGAAGATAATAATTGAGTTGAGTATTGTCTAAGTTGTCTTCTTCATCTAGTGCCTCTCCACAGTACTAGACAAGTCTGTTTTAAGTAACTACCCAAATTCATGAGTGAACCCAGACCTTTGGATTTGTGATGACCTTTGTCTCTCTATTTGACAAGTTAATCTGTGCATGCTGCTACTTGGGAGGTTAGGCAACCACAAGGAAGCTGTTTCTCATGTATGCATGTGCATTTATAGATATATGCAGTTTGAATCAGGATGGAGGAGAATCATTTAAGTAATGCTTGGTTAGAGCACTTTTGAGATGATGGTGATGATGATGATGATATGAATTTTATTTTACTTTATTTTATATATATAAAACTTAATGTTGCTGTGATATGTTTGTCAATCTGTTATTTGTCTTCCTGTCTAACTCCAGTGGGTTTGGACCATTTTTAAAATCCTGCTTAAGAACCTTTTGTCACTTTTGTCACATGCAGCCACATACTTCAAGATTATATTCTAAAAATTGCATATTTATTACTAACATTTGTAAATTGCTCATGTAAGTACAATAAGTAACATGACACATTCTATGTGCATGTTGTATTTAATTGCATTTAATATTTAGATTCATATTATCTGTGTTGTTCTGCCTTTCTGAGCTGCAATATTGCTGAATTTTATTACTGTTGGGTTGTCCCAGTGTGTTAGTTTGGGTGTTCAGTGATAATTGCAGTGAGTGTCAATGAATTTAAATGGTAGGCAGTGTGAATGGAACTTCATTGTTTGCTTTTGCTCCAGTTGGATAGATGTTATTTTGTCACTGAAGATCACTTGTGATGGTCTCTCTACATAGTAAAACTTGATACAATATTAGGGACTTACTGATAAATCAGTTAATTTTATTAATTAATATCTGCTAACCAGAAACTAGAATCGCAATTCCATAATGTGTGATTTTTGCAGTGTGTTTGTACAAATGCTTGAGGAGCATTGCAGATAGGAAGGCCTGCTCATTCAGATTTCCTGCAAGGCCTCCATATGTGCTTTACTGAAGGATTTCAGGTGTTCTAGTTAATTTCTAGTTAATTTTGTCTTTTTTGCTGCTGTGCTGTCTTGCACTGTTTTGTGTGTGAGTTTGGGGTTTACTCCTGTTGTAATTTTGGGTCCTATTCCCTGCAAATGAAATGATGCTTATTAGGCTGAGCTTCAGAACTTCTAGCTGAAGTGAATTCCCCAAATCTTTGTGTATTTAAAACTACAGATTTCAGGTCTTTCCCCCGTGTGCCCCTTTCTTTGTGTTTGATAGACTATGAGAAAAAAGAGACACTGACTCTAATGAAACACACCATATAGGAGTACACGATGTTCTCTTTATTGGAAGAGAAATGTTGTTTTCCTCTGATCTTTGCTGTAGTCATTTGAGGTGTTCACTTCTGACTAAAATACATTTATTTATTTAAAAAATAAATTTTGATTTTTTTCTGATGGCCTCTTTCTTATAGCACGTTTGTGCTAGCAAAAATTTCTTTAAGGACTGAGAACTTTCTTTCCCCCCTGTTTAATTGAAAGATGATCAGTATAATTTCTCTCTTCCTTTCCTCTCAATCTCCCTTAAACCAAAACAAACCCTTCAGTCCTTAAACAAAAGTGTCTTTGCTTTTACATTTGTTTTATGAAATTGCTTGAATCCTTTGGGAAAAGCTTTCCTCTCACAGGAAGAGAGGGAAAAAACCCCCCACCCTTCTAAAGCCAAAAACAGCAAGCCTGCCACCAGACATTACTTTGTTTTGCTATCTGAATAGTGGCAGATTGCATTAAAAAAGCAATTTCTTATCTTAATGAATGAAAAGTGCAATTGCAGAAATGCACACAAATAGACAAATGGTTTTCACTCAGCAAATGTAAAATTGGTAGTATCCAGGGCAATAATTTGCTACACGCCCTTCTGGAAGCTTCTTCACATTTGGAAGTGGAATTTTAAATGGGTATTTTGTAGTTCTGAGAGGTGGGACTATGAACTGCTCCTTGGCCTTTCTGATTTTATTTTTTGACACTGTTTATTGCTAAAAGTCTCTTGGTTGTACACCTTGGTGCTGCTGTGATGCTGTGGCCCAGCTGTGGAGCCATCCATCCTGGCACACTAGGCAGTTGTGTGAAACACCATCTCCTGACCTAGGAACCTGGAAACTGGCAGCAAACATGAGTTAAATGAGTGATTGGGCCAGGAAGACAAAGAATTATGTGAAATATCACCCTGCTAGTTTGTCTGCATGGGCTTTATCCAGAATATATACTAAAGAACAGAGATGCTGATGAGCTAGTACAAGATTATTGCAGCAGACTTTCTCCCAAATGGAATAAAAATGCAAAATTGAGTCAGTGGCCTACTAATCTTGATCACCTGTATTATTATGCAGGCTGGAGGGGATCAAGGATGAAGAAAAATTTTCTGAGTAAATGCTGCAGGTGAATGAAAAAATAAGGCAGCCTCTGTTAACACCAGGAGGTGTTATCTGCTTATCTGCTGAAGAGTGAGAGATCAGACACTGGGCTAAAAGCATTGGTACAGGACTGTCCTGGAAGACCCCTTTGTAAGCATTATATGGAGAATTAGGGGTAGGGTGGCCTCCCTGGCTTCCACTGGCACCTCACATCTTAAGCAGCTCTTGAATTTTGCTTGACGTTCCCTCTGTTGGTGTCCTGCATTGCTGCTGTCCCCTTTCTGTCCCCAAAGCCCATGCTGTGTCAACTTTATAGCTCACGCTGGGCTTCCATGTGTGTGCAGCTGTGAACAGCTGTGTCCTCATGACTGGCTTAGCCAGTGTCCTGGTGAAACCTTCATGTTATTTCCTGGGCTTCCTTTTTATATCCCAACCTTGCAAGTACAGCTGCTTGTGCTTCCAGTGCCTGGGAACAGAACTGTGTGTGCTCTGCAGTGCCTTGTGGAGTAGCATCCATACCTCTCATAAACAGGCATGTGCAGAGATGATTATATGGATGTTCATCTTATATCTGAAACATTTTTAAGTGCTCATCATGAAGACTAGACCAGAGAATTATAGGCTTTGGAGAGATAGAAGCTGAATTAACTTGTGCTTTGCTGGCTAAGCTGCATTAATGTTTTCATTACTTGCCCTAAAATGCAGTAGGCAAAAGCTGTAGGGAGAGGCCCTGTCCTCCATCTATGCTGAATTTAATAAAATATAGGTTTTCTCCTTCTAAACTTTCATTAGCCAAGAACCTCTATGATGCTGTTTAGATTGTTGCAGTCAGCTAATTTGATTTCCATATTACATCTGGGTGACTGTTGCTGAAAAGATCTTTTTACAAGGTGCCTTGCCCCAGTATGAGATCAGATCCTCACCCTCCACCTCCTACGTATCTATTGCTGGATTGTGTGGGCTGTGCTGCCAAGCCAGAGAGCACAGAGGACTATTTGCCTCCTGTGCTGTTGTTGTGGTGAAGGCTAATCAAGTGCTGCTAGTGACAGGAGGGCTTGCTTTGCTGGTGAATAGCAGGATGGTGTTGTGTGTTTTGCTCAGAGGCGATCAGCACAGATGCTGAGTAGAGGAGCTGCCCACCTGACAGATCCATGCTCTCTCTCTTTGTTCCAGTCTGCTGTGTGCCCAGAACACTTTCCCTGAAAATGCTGTTCTCTGTAGGTGCTGCAGTTGAGCTGGGACAGCAAGGTGCAGACTGGAAGGACAGAGACTGCTATCCAAAAAGCCTTGCAGTGGACATGGTTAGTACTGCAGCTCTGCAGGCCAGAGGCTGTCACGTGTTGCTGCAGGTTCAAGGCTGAGGGAATTGCTGTGTGAGCTGGGCATGAAGGAAGGAGGCAGCTTGTGTTATGGTAGCTGGGATGCAGACACTGTGTAATGTGGAGTTGCCTGCTGTGAGGTTCCAGTCTTTCTCCTACGTCTTTCCCATGTCTTGAACTTTTACTAATTTAAAGCTGAACTTCTAATGAGAAGCAAAAAAACCTGTTCCTTAATCAGTGTGATTTGCTTTCATGGAATACTTCATTCAGCTTAGTGCAAATTGTGAAAGCCATGTTTTTATATTTGAAAATTATGTCAGCTGCTCTTGACATTGAACCAGGCAGAAGAGTGCTGACAATCCCCATGAAGTCTGCCTTCAATGAACTGTAATTTAGTACCATAACATACTGAGCTGAAAGAAGCAATAAAATAGTCCTCCATATAGTCCTTTTGCATTATAGTTCTGGAGTTGCAGCTATGGGTTTTCCATAGTTTCCTTAATACCTTTCTCTTCTTAATAGGCAATATATAGAATACCAAACTCCTCAAATTCACTTGAAGTGTTATTAGGATAACTCATATGTTGGGGTGGAGATAATGGCCTCTTGTTCCTCTGTAGAGCAGTCACATGAGCACAAATTCTTTCTTTCTTTCCTTCTTTGAAGTTGTTTTGCAGAGTTAGACAGAAATGCAGGGATTTTTCCTAGGCTGGGATTTTTCTCAGGTCAGTGTCAGAACTCCCTTTTTCATAATCGCTAAGATTGTGACAACAAGATAAACTGACAACAAGATAAACAGAACTGAGGTGGGGTATATCTTGTTCACCAAGTTGAACAGATCTTAAAATTTTTTTCCGTGATCAACTAACTCATTGACATGGCAGTTAATAGAAGTGTAAATGGGAATGTCAGAAACTCTGTGGTCACTGCCCTGTAAGCTTCACTGGCACCTACAGTGAGTGTTCTCCAAGGGTAAAGAAGAGGCAGGCTTGGATATGGAGGAGGGAATTACAATGTTAGAGTAATTGGCCGAGTTAATTGTGGCTGCTGTGCTTGGTACCTCTAAAGGCTTCTGACAGTGGAAGGAGAGTGCCATTGGGTTGTTGCCCAGTTTCTCTTTTTTTAAAAATATTGTGATATGTCTGATCACAAATTCACAGACTTTGGGAGCTTAAAGTGTAGAACTTTCCTTGATGGGAAATTACAGAACATACCTGCTTATGTGTTCTGAATTACATGGTGGTTTTTGTTTTAACCAATTCTATTCTGACTTGGGAAAAAAGGTGATATGTTCTCATGAAAAGAGATGTATTCCACATGGAAACCATGTACATAATTTTCAGATGATTTAAAAGCACATTTCAAGACAGATCAGAGTTATCTTGATTTATGTATTTGGTCTTCAGCCTATGTACAAAATGTAAAGTGAAATAAAATTAAGATGTCTGGTTTATTATGTTGTTTACTAATAAAATACATCTAAGTGTTCACAAGGGAAAATTTTATTTGGAAAAAGATTCAAATGAAGTACCGCCCTACTGTCTCTGTTGTTACTTTTCTGTTGTCTTAAATTTTTTTTAGTTGTTTTTTCCCCCCCCTTCTAACAGTGCCTAGGATGTGTATTTGAGCTAACCATTAATGCTTCATTTTTGATGTCTGTTGTACTTTTACCTGTATGCTAATGTATGTAGATGAACAGGCCAGGACATGACCTATTATAATACAAGTGCCTTAATTTACTCCTATGTACATTCCAGGGTGTGGATATTTAAATAAAAAGGGAAAAGATGAGCTGGTGCCTGGTACAGTAATTCTAGCTGGAGACTGGTACTTGTGATAGGTGGGTAGTTATCAAAGTAGCCACCATCTGATGCCATTTTTTCCCATTCTTGCTGTAAAGGCAGCTCATGGAGACACATCCGCAGCCAGGCAGGGGCCAAGGGCCTGCTTGGGCAGAGTCATTCCTCAGTCCTCTTTTCCATCTTGAAGGCAGGATGCACGTGCTGGGCTTGTCCTGGCAGCAGGGTGCACCTTGCAGCTGTGCTTCCCAATGATCTTGGGAAGAGCAGCTCCTGGAAAGCACAGAGCCTCCCTGCTTGCCCCAAGTTCAGGCTTCCTGCAGGAGCCCATGGGACATGCCCTGCCCTGCCTCTCTCCTGGGTTAGGGCATGGCTGGCCTCTGGGTGGAACACAGGATCTACCTGGCCATCCCTGCTGGATCCCTTGGTGTCTCTAGTGCTGTGACAGGCACTTCACAGGAGGATGACAGATGATATGTGTGATTCCTTCGATGCTGTGCCAGGAATTCAGCCATGCAGAGCACTCACAGGTCATAGGTGAGATTTTGCATCTTAGATAGGGAGAAATAATAAATCCTTCACATTAAACAGGATGAGAATACACAAAAGAACGTTTCCAGGAAAGCATGCGTGCATGAGATGGGGAAAAGGAGTTGATCTGGTTTCTGATGTGCTCCATTAACTGTGGGATCTGCAACATTCCTCAACAGTCGAGAAATGTTATGTGGATGTCTGCAGGTGATCTTGAGTCATCTTGGAGACAGAAGACTGAATCCTCCTCTCAAGCCCTTGGTATTCCTTCTGTAACAGGATGGTGTCCACACATAAATAATACTGGGTTTTTTTAAGTCTCAAATGATCTAATTTTCTAGATGAGCTTTCCCTTTCTGCAGCTGGTTTGGACTGAATCTGGGGAAGCAGTTCCAGTACATGGTCTGTATCCAAAGGATGCTCCTCTGAGGACTGTTAGCTATGGTAGGAATGTAGTCCTTAGCAGGTGGGCTGGGCTCAAACTCTTGCCCTGCCCTGTGCTTGGAGAGGTTGTCCATGAATTCTGAGCTGCAGCATTGCTCCCCCACATCTTCTGAAGGGTGCTGAACAGACTGGTGACAAGGCAGACTGAGGTGGGCATCCAGTGAAACGTGTTCCCCAGGTCCCTCTCCCAGGTTCTCTCCTAAAATATCTGAAATGCTCGTACTTCTATCTTCCTATCAGTCCTCTTAGTTGGATTGTCTGGAAATAGTTACTTTCTTATAGATATTCTTGCTGGTGGTATAAGATAGCTTGGCAGCATCTATGAGAAAACAGTTATATGGGGAAGAGGTTGTTTTGAGATTTTTGTCTTAACTGGAAAAGTACCAAAAGCTGGGAAGTGCAAAATACATGTGTTGTTTTTTTTTTCCCCTGAAATTTCACACCACTTTTCAAAATAAATTCTTCTGCCTTTAAGTGGGTGAGTCCTTTCTCAAAAGTAGTGATTCCCAAATGTTCATATTTGAGCCAAGAATAAAATCCCTTTTTATGCAATCTCTTCAGAGCCTGCCTTTGAGAAAGAAAGAAAGAATTTAGTCTTCTTTTAGAGAGTTTATTCTCTTTAGAGAACATAATGAGTTTGCTTTTGAAAGGAAAAACTGAGAATTGCCGTGTAGGGGCTCTGTAGTATCTTGGCTTGATTTTATGCAGGATAAAGCTGTTTAGTATTTAATACAGTAAAGTGTTTAAAAGGATAAGTTATATAATTGCCATGAACTTTTAAATAACGATTAGTATTAGTACTTGATTGTCAGTCAAGGCTGTGGCTTTGTAAGTGGGAAAATGTTTGCAGATATAGTCAGAGCTTTTTAAGATTTTTTTCTCTTCCTTTTTGTTTATCCTTATTTGCATATCTTAATTATGTCAACATAACTGTTTACAGTTTGAAACTGAAATGTTATTTTATTTCTCCAAGTATCTTTCAGTATCAGTGACTTCCAGTTTTTAGGAGCTTGTTAACTTGCCTCTGACAGTTTCTTCATAGTCAGATATGGCAGCTGATGTCTGAGAGCTTTAAAATAATAATGAATGCCATAAAATTCTTTGTTTGCTTAGTGATGTGATCCTGTAGCTTGATTTCAAATGAACAAGCATCCATATGGTGTGTGGGAATAAGTGAGGTGTCCCTTGCTGTGTGATACCTTTTTGTTGCTGGACTGCAGCTGACTCTTGGGGCAATAGAAGAGCCTGGTGGTAGAGTATGAAGTGGTATGAAACCACTCCTGATTGCAATCAGCTTGTCATGTATGCTTGAGGGAAAGGGTCGGAAAGTAACCTCCAAGCATTTCCACTTCACAGTGTTGAATTGTGGTTTTATTATTGTCAATATTTGGCTGATAATGGAGTAGGAGTTGAACCCTGTTTATGGGTATTGTTCACCAAATTCAGTGCTACTCCAAGAGAAACAGCACCAAATGTAAGCAAAATATCTCTTGCTCTGTTAGTATTTAAACTTTTGTAACAAAATGACTTAGGACTGAAAGCAGTAGCTTCAATCTCAGAGGCAAACAGATGCTTCCCAAAGTGGCCACACTGGAAAGTATATTTGGCTCTTTTTATTGTACTCTATGCTAAACTTAGAATCACAGGATTTAGAAACCTCTCCCCATGCACTTTTTAGTAGTGACCCAATCTTTCCATGATACAAAATGGATCTGTGGGCTGGAGAATGTTCATTTAGCTCCCAGGTGCACCAGAAGAGCTCCCAGATAGAGACAGCTGGAATTCCTGAGGTGCCCAGCCCAACTGGAAGGTTCCTCCTGCAGCGCCTAAGTAGCAGTACAAAAGTATCAGAAAAGGTTGTGTGAGGCAAAAGGAGATGATATTTAAAGATTTGCCTTGTTCTTTTACTAGTCATTTTGCAGCACCAGATAAATGATAATTTTATTTAATTGTAAGGGGAATTCCATTGTGTTTGAAGGATTCATCCTCTGCTCCTCAGTTTGTTGAGACCTTTACCAAGTGGGTAGACTTCATCAGTTAATACAGGAATTTACATAGAGGTGATGCAAAGTTCACAGAGTAGTAGTGTGGTATGGCTGGCAATTTGAACTGTTTAATATGTTCACAGCAAGGGGGTTTTTGTTTTGGGGTTTTTTTGTCTTTTCTTGAGCTTTTTCTTACTGTCAAGTCAATCCCTAGGAATGATGGGTTGTGCATGTGTCACATCCAGGCTATCATTCTAGCAAAATCACTGACAAGCTGACATGTGTGGTTATTGTTTGTTTTTTGGAGAAGGCACCAAAAAAACACCACTTCCTAATCCGAAGAGAAACTTTTCTCAGAGAAAACTTGATCTCTTTGTAAGTACTTTTAAATCCTGCCTGTGTATTGCAGGTGCATGCCCAGACCACATGCTGCCTGGTGACTGCTCCTTCTGTGAACACAAGGATTAGAATAAAGTTTCAGCCTTAATCCTGGGTTTCCTGCACTGATTCACTTTACAGCCTTATTCCTGTTTAGTTGCCTGTGTCTTAAAAAGCATGTTTTTATTTATGCTTGCTGTCACAAAAAAAAAGAAAAAGGCTCTCACTGTGGTATTTTGGTTTTTATTGTGGATGAACTGTGTAAAGATTTATGCCTTCCCCCCACTCAGACTCTTCACAAGGTAGTAATTAGCCATGTGCTATGCAAATTCATGCAGAAAACAAATTGGTTATGTGTTAATTAAAACTAAATGACAGCAATTTTATATTTAGGTTACTTTAAAGTGCCTAAATTATTTTGGATTTGAAGTCTTAAGTGTTTTTCATTGCATGCCTTAGTCCCCTCTTTGTTACTTTCAAACTCTACAGTAAATATATATGGTTTCTTATGCACAGAATTATATGCTATAATTTAAAAAAAAACCCAAACCAGTGTTTGTCTTCTTCAGGGCTTGACCTGACCTGCAGAATTTTGTGAAATGTGAAAATTAATTGTTCATTTTTTTTAGTGGCCTTGCTTTTTGTACTTTTATGATCTTTGCAGTCTTAAATGTGGTGTGCAGAAATTGAACTGCATCTAAGATTTAATATTGGCCAGGTCAAGATCTTGCAACTAAATTTGTATAGCAATATGTTTAATTGACAAGTTGGTAAAATACTGTTTTCTCGTTACGCAGTCTTTTGTTTATCCTTGAAAGTTTTGCATTTAGGGAGCTATTTAAATCATCTGTCTTTATAAGTTAAATCGATAGCAAGCATACAAGATGATTTAAGCAAGAGGAAAATTAGTTTCTTGGTGTGCTAACAGATTTAAAAGAAATAGTTTTGAATTGTGTAATAATGGCATATGATGGGTTTTTGATTAAAGAAAACATACTAGAAGCATGTCTTTGTGGTGGGTTAATTTTTTTTCTTTTTCAGGTTTTCATGTCGTAATTGGTTTCTTTACCAGTCTATTGCAAAACTGGACCCTGGTGGGTCCTCTGAGGGTTGTGTGAAAATATAAAGTCAAAATTTCAGAGGTTTCAAAACCGCTAAGTCAAAAAGATGTTTGGCAGGGAGTTAGTTTATATTTGGGTGCTACAAAAGTATAAATCCGTGGCTAAGCTGTACAGGAAAATGTATGGAGGTAAATAAAGTAGGGGGGCCACTGGGGAAAATTTCAGATGTTGACAATTTCACTGATGTGTTTCTGTGAAATGATTGCCAGTGTTTCCTCATTCTCAAAAAGGTGCTTAAGTGAAAATTAAGCCTGTTGGGAGGAAGTGCTGATTAGCTCTTGTGTCCCATATGATGCAGTCAGGAGCTTGCCCCCCCTGCATGGGGAGGGAAGGGAGGATAGGGAATTCTTCCATCTCTGATCCATATATTTGTAATCTCCTGCTGTTATTTTTTCAGAGGCCTAAAAATATATTGGATTCTGCTTCAGAAAGAAGATTGAATACATGTTATTGTAGGAATGGTGTTTTAGGTAGTTTAGGCAAGAAAGCAGCTGTTGTGTAAAAATGTCTGTATAAGTATGGAGTCTTCCTTTGAGACAAATAAATTTGTTTTCTATACAATTGATTGCTGTTGGTTTGGGTTTTTTTTTTTTTTCCAATTCTTAATAGAAGCTCAGCAGTAAGCCTTGACCACAGAATAAATTCTTTATCCTGTGTGATTTGTGTGCATTTGTCTTTTAAATCTGTTTAACAAAGTAGTGCAACAAATTTGGGATTAGCAATGTGGTAGTTAGCTTTTCTGGAGGAAGCTGGGACAGAAAAATGGGGAAAATAATGTTTTTTGCATTAGGTATGATGAGCTGACACAAAGATTAGCTGCATTGTGCATTTCTTTTCAAATGGTTCCTGACCTCATGGGTGCAAGGAAGTTGTGATTCAGCTGTAGCAGGATAAATTTGGCAAAGAAAATAAGCATGGGTTTTGTGCTGATTTGTATATTGGCAGAAAGATATTCTCAGCTCGTAGACTTTCATTTTACCTCTCACAGATTTAAAAATAAGGTTGATTTAGTGCCAAATGTCTTTTGAAACACATGTCCTTGTATTGTATTTTAGTTCTCTTTACCATTTGTAATGCCTTTATTTTTTCTCTGGATCTGCTCTATGTGATATGGAGGGCTGTAAATGCAAGTAAATCAGGTACTGCTCTCAAAAGTTTCTGATATGTTATGAAATGCACATTTTAAATTTCAGTAACATGAAATCTGGGCTGTAAAATCCTACTTTTAATCTAGGCTTATTTGGTTAGGCTATGTTAAATCCACTCCTAAAAATACTCAAGCTTTTTTCTATTATTATTATTATTTTCATTCAAGATCAAATCTCTTTGAACTATGTAGACACGCACCTGTGCTCATTTTAATCCCTGTTTAGTTTTCATCAATTATCACAGCAGGCAAGAAGAAAATCAAACTGTAAAATGCTTTTGAAAAGTAAATACATGGAACTTGGAGTTCAGGTTTCTGTTTTAATCAAACATCATCTGTATTCATGTTCTTAAGACAAAGCTGGGTGAGGGAGGAGCACAAAAAGCCTTTTTTTGTTATCACTGTGAAATATCTGATGTGCTCTGCTGTATGATGAGTGTAATATGTTTGTGTTTGTAGAGGAAGGCTGTGTCGTGTGTGTATATGCTTTTTTTTAAGCTGGAGAAAATCTAGGTCAAGAGATTTCATTCTTATTAATAACTTAAAGCTTTATTCCTCAAAAATTATCCTCCATGGCTAGAAAGCTTCCTCACTAGGGGAAGCACTGTTGCTCTCAAACATGGATGGGAGCATTTTCCTTTCCATCAGGCTGTTAAGATATTCACCTGAGAATCATAGAGTCATTTAGTTTTGAAAAGAACTTCCAAGGTCATTGAGTCCAACCATTAGCCTAGCACTGTCAGCCGAGTCCACCACTAAAGCATGTCCCTGAGCACCACATCTACACAGAGATATGGTGACTCCATCACTTCCTTGGGCAGACTGCTCCAATACTTGACAGCTCTTTGGGTGACGAATTTTTTCTGTTATCCAATCTAAACCTTCCTTCACGCATCTTGAGGCCATTTCCTCTTGTCCTGCTGCTTGGTAGAGGAGACTGACCCTGGCCTGGCTACAACCTCTTCTCAGTAGTTGTAGGCAGCAGTGGGGTCTCCCATGGGCATTCTTTACTCCAGGCTAAACAGCCCCAGCTCCTCATAAGGCTTGTGCTCCAGACCCTTCACCAGCATTGTTGCCCGCCTCCGGGTGCGCTCCAGCCCCCCAATATCTTCCTTCTCCTGTGAAATGTTGAACACCACCACAGGACCTCACAGGAGCCTGATCTTTGTGGGTTTATCAGTGTGGGGCCAAGCCTGAGGCTGGGACCCTTGGCATTTCCCCTTGCCTGCTGTCCAGCTCCATGCCATGTCCTCCTGACCCATGTGGGACCACGCTGTACCCAAAAGAGGTCTTATGGTATTGATATGAAAAAATGGGCCACAGCACTGAATATTTTTGCTTTCCTGAGAACGTACATCCCCATCAGCAAAATAAACAAATTAATATGGAAGCTTGCCAGTTATTGTTGTTGTTCATTGGGAGATACTAAAACATGAAATCTCTCACTTGGCCTTGTCCAGGTTTGCTCTTCCTCAGCAGCTGCTGCCCTGTGTGTGTAGCTGCACAGCACCAGTGACTTGGCCTGGTATTACATACCTAAACTGGAAACACTGGGAAGAGTGCTGGTAAACTGGAGGAACAGACAAATTCTTGACTCTTACAGATAGAGTAATCTGCTGTATAAGAGGTTTAAACAAACTTGGGGAAAATAATTGTATGAAGCCTTTAATTTTATCTTAATCTTTTGTGTCACCGTAGACCTGAAAGCAAAGGTAGTTAAATTAGGATAATTAATCATGGAATAATTTACGCAGAAGAATGTAATGAATTTTCCATCAACTTGCAAATTATGTAAATCAAGATAAGAGTCTTCTCATAAACATTCTGTTTGCAAGCTATGGACAAAAAAAAAAAATAGGTTAATTTAGATGCCTTTTGTGTTGGCGTTTTGAAGTTGTTTCTGGTTTAGTTCCTTCAAGTATTAGGATTTAGAACTTTAGTTTGTGTTTTGATATCTGGTGCTGTATGAAAGAGGGCAGACTTGAGGGAGAAAAGGTAATTTTTAGTTATAATGTTCGTGTTAAGGATTCCTGTATTGACTTTCTCTTTCTCCTGTTCCTGCCCAAGATCTTGTGGATATAGGAGAGATTGGACAGGAAGCTGTTTATGTGCTGCTACAAGACCCACAAAACTGGGTTTGTGCAACAAGTCAAGAAATATATTTACTCTTTTCAGGGGAAGCCTTTCAATATGTGGAGTTGCAGGTCCTCACTTCCCAAAGGGAGATGTGCTGAAGCCTCAGACATTGTAGTCAGCCCATGTGATTAATATAATTGCGTCTTCTTTGTGAATAACTTCTGTAGATGTGAGGCAGACTTTGAAGCAAGTCAGTTGACACCCACACAGAACCAAATTATAACATCCTGATTAAATTGCTATGCACTGTAAATGCTCAAGTATTGTCAATACAAAGAAAGTTTGTTCTCAACAACTCTTGAAGTGTTGAAATTCACTTGAATTTTGCTGGATTAAAAAGTTAACTTGCACAGTTAGGTTATTTGCATGTAAAATGAGCAAAGACTATCACGATCATTAAAAACATAAAATACATGAAAGAATAATGTCAAATGTATTTTAGGAATACCTGTCAAATTCTGTTCACATCCCACGTATTTTACTTAACTTTTTTTAGTTGGTGATCAAATGGTGACTTTTGGTACACTGCCTTTTATTGAAAATAAAATAATTCTCTGGTTTGTGTCAAACAGATTGAAACATATTGTTCTTGAATTGCATCATATGAAACATTTTCTCAGCAGGGTCTGAGAAAGCATGCTTCTGAAAATTTATCTCCTTTTTGTGATCATGGAGCAGTGGTAGATGCCACATCTCTGGAAGCATTCAAGGTCAGGTTGAATGTCTGAGCAATCTGATCTAGTTGAAAATGTCTCTGCTCATTGCAGAGGGGTGGAACTGGATGGCCTTTGAAGGTCTCTTCCACTGCAAACTCCTCTGATTCTCTGGTAATAACTGGTCATTTAAATGCAATGTTTGTACACTAGGTGAACGTAGGAGTAGAAATTATAGTACTGCAACGAAAATTAAGATAGGTACCTCTTTAGATGTGGGACTTATTTTTAAAGTTTGTTCCTTCTGTCTATAGTGCTTTTGATGATTTTGATTAATTTTGTGTGCTGCACAAGCTTCTCCTTAGATGCCTCATACTGACCTTCAGAATGGTCAGATTGGATGTTTGGGATTTAGTACTTGTTTGGGTGCCTGTCTTCCTAAATAACTTGCACACCATTTTCTGCAGGAGCATCATATTGTCAATGTTCACAAGGAAGAATGCCACATCAACACTTAATAGCCTGTTGGAATCATCAAAATGCTCATCTTTAGGGGTGTGTGGGTGCCTCCAGTGAAAAATAGCTGTTTTGATGTACAAAAATGTTGCCTTTTTTATTTTTTCTGAGTTTTTTTGTTATCCTAATGACCAGCATAGTTTTCTTAGCTGTGTGTTCTTTTGAGATTCCAAAGGTTAACCAGCGTGTGAGCACTCTTTTTAAATAATGAGATTAGTTTTAAATCTCATTATTTAAAAAGAATTGCTGGGTAGTTTCAGGATGAGTGACAGGATGGGACAATCTCTCAGTTGCCCTTTGGCTTCAGGGTAGAGCAGCATCCTTGCTGTATGGACTGATGACGTGGACTCACCAGCTGCAAGCTCCCATGCCCCTCTCCTTTTATGACTGGTGCTTTGGAGTAGCTATCTGCTTTGTGGATCCTGTTTCCATTTTGTAAAGCTGGGGCTTTTTTAAAAATACTCTCTGCTCTTTCCTTCTTCCCTGGACTCAGTGCTGTTAAATGAGGGTCAGAGTTGGCAAAGGAAAACTTTGCCTGTGGCTGTCCATGGCTTTTTGTCCTGCATCTGGTGACATGATGTGACTGCTTGATCTTTTTAAAGTATAAGAGAAGTGTCAGAGTTCTCTGTTATCTAATGCTAAGCTGAGTTTTGTTTACATCAGAGCAGTATGAGAGTGTATTCTCTTAAGTTTTACTCCTGTTTTGACATTTGACAGTCGAGTGGCTCAAATCAAGCTCAAACCCATGGAGATACTCTGCAACTGTTGCCCCTTTCATTCTTTTCCACAGTGACCTGATACAAGGTTGATAAATGTTTCTAAAAGAAGCAATAAGTGGCTGAGTCCTCAGAAAAGAAGCATAAAGCCTTCTGATTCAAACTGTTGATTTATGCTGCTCTTAGCAGTAGTGGTTGGTTTGGCTGCTTGCCCCTTGCTTGTTTGCCAGCTTCCTGCTACTTGGAGATGAACAGGGTCCTGGATTTGCTTTCTTTGGGGAAGGGAAATGCTTTGCCATTGCGCTGAAATTCTTGTTAGTAATAATTTGCATAAACAAGAACCAATTTTTTTATAACTAGCTTTAAACAAAGCAAAGTAATCAATTGTGACATCTTATGTATTTTTTTCTCCTTCTGTACAGAATTGCCTCAAAGGGCCTGTCTCTAAGCTGGAGTTGCATCAGTAACTACATTGCTGTTTGCTTCTCTCATTCTCAGAACTCTGTGTGTGCAAGACAGAAATGTTATGATTAAATACCTCTGATGAAGGTAGGCTTATGCAGAGCTGGCACATTACACTTAATTCCTGCCTTTGTGTCCATCTGCTGAATAATCCTACATGCTGAGCCCATGGCCTGGAGATGGCTCCACTTCTTGTTGTCCAGGGGGGAAGGCTTTTGGTAGGACATCGCTTTTCCATGGTATGCCAGGAATGATGCAAGGACTCTTTTCACAGCCTCATTAAAATTAAATCATTGATATCTTATAGCCAGGACTCTTTTTCTCTGCAAGTGTGATACAAGTTTTTTACTGTTCCTGTCAATGATGATAGTGTAGTATTGGAACAGGTCACAAAGGGAAGCAACAAACTCCTTGTACTTTGCTGTAGTCCAGTATTAGGTACATTTCATAAACAACAGTAATGGTTGAATGTAATTTCTAGGAAAGTTTTTAATGTGTGTTCTCTGAGGTGTCTTGACTTGAGCCTTCCTGAATCCCCAGCCTGGTCAGTAGTGTGGGTCCTGGGGTACTCCCCAGTTATATTCTGTCCTGCTTTAAAACCTGGATGTGAGAGCCAAGTCCCCCAGCTTGGCTGGGGACAGGGATTAGGTCTGAGTGCTAGAGCAGGCAGCACATCTGTGACTGGCTGACATCTGCATGCCCTTGTGCTTGCCTTTTTTTCAGTGTTGATATGTTTTCATAAATACTTCCGTACTCACTGTCTTGTCCTTTGGCAAGTAAGTTTTAGAAATAATGTCTGATTTATATCCTCTTTGTATTTTTGACCCTGTGGCCTGACCCCAAGTCAAAGCTTTGTATATCTTCTCATTCCCAGCAAAGTGGACTGTGGGGTTTTGTTTTGAAGCCAGCTGTAGATTTAGTATTTCCTATCATGGGTAATGTGTCTGTTTCATGTCTCTTACTACTAACATTTCATTTGTTGATTGATTTAAAGTCAAAACTGAGGTCACCTGTTTGTATCTCTTCCTCCTCCAGCTGTAAAACATCCAAAGAGTAACAATTGCAGTTGAACAATCAGGAACCAAGTTATTCTTCCTGGTTGTACTGAGTTGTGAAGAGAGAACTGACAGTCTGAGTATGGAGCTGGGTAAGCCAGTGGATGTCCTTAAGCAGAGACAGAATAGAGATTAAAGTGAATTCTTGCTGCTTTGGGGTTTTAATAACTTGCTGATGAAAAGTCTTTGCTTGGAAACTTTCATGTAGAAATGTGGGCTGGAGAGTCTTTCATGCCAGAGGAAAATTCATCTTTACAGGCTGTAATGTCCATCTGTGTTTCAGTCATGTGTAATGAATTGATAAATCAATGACTGTTTACCTCAGCTGATTTCCCCCGCTAGTTGTCTCATACTTCTAAGTGTAAGTGCCTAACTTTTTTGGGCCTAACACTTCCGAAGTGTTTTGTTTGAGATTTATTTTGTGATAATTTTGTGGGGGTTGCTGGGGTGTGAGCTAGTGGGGTTTCCTCTGCATTTGCAGCTATCTCATTATTAATAATTGTGCTTGTTCTAGTTCTGAAGCTTATATAATAAATTCAGCTCTTGTTGTGTTGGCCAGTGAGCAAAAAAAGGTGACCTAAAACTCTTCTAAAATATGTGCATGGCTTGGTGTTCTGGAGCCATTTGGCACTTTGTTACTTCCTGATTTCCCGTAGGCCTGATGGAAGAGTCCTCCTGCCTCTAGTCATTCAGGTACTGTGGAGAACCACTCTTGCAGTTCCCTGGCACCATTCCCTGGCAAAATTGCTTGGGCAGGTTTTGCTTCAGCATCTAACTGTGAGTTGAAAACCTCAAAGCTGCCTTGATCTGATTATTTAATGGAATTGGGTGTCACTTTTATTGCTTTGAATGTTGGTCACTGTCCCAAGGGAGAAGTAACACATCTCAAATGGGGGTTCACTACCAGGAAGGGTTAGGATTCTCATATCTCTTGTACAGCTTATTTTATGCAGATCTGCCAAGATGATGGAAAGATTAGAGGCTACAGCAAATTTGTTTTGTAATTTGTATAAAAATCTGACTTCTCCTCCTGTGGCTGGATTTGCAACAAAAACAATAATGAGTCCAAATCTGAAGTCATTAAGGAACATTTGTGTAACTTTGATGTTGCAAAGACTTTGGAAAATGTCTGTGTATTCCAGACTATCATCCTTAAGCTGATAATGGCATCACCATTAAAAGCTAGAGAGAGGTGTCACCCATGTTAGATCTAAAGTCTGTCTCATGCATAGTTTTGCTTATATTTACATGCTTTTCTTATGCTTAGTAGATTTCCAGTTCTGCCTATTAAGTGCTGCTGATTTTCAGAAAGTTTGTTTTTTGTTAGAATGCAGGCAGGCAGTGTAACATACGTATTTCCCTTTTGAGCTGCAAATAATTAATTGCTCTCATGTATATTTGCATCAATGTCTTGTCTTCAGATTTTTCCAAATAGCAGGCAAAGATGGTGATAGCATATGGTTGCTTCTAATGTTTGTTCCAAAGTCAAACCAATTACTTAGCTTGCATCTTATGAACGACAAAGTGGTTATGATTTCATGGGGGCTGTAAAAAATGAATAAAGCTAAATGGCAAACTGAAAAGCAGCACAGTTCAGAATTTGGCTTATTTTGGGTTATACCCAGGCTGTCATTCAGAAACCATTATATTTAGGAAATAACTTTGAGACAGAGTATACCGACATCTTCCTGGATCATCAATGAGGTCTCAGAGAGTACATTATTTTTTGAAAATTTCAAAATTAATTACTTTAATGATATTCTTTTTAGGAGCTTCATTGACTTCTTTTTTCAACTGATGGAGAATTCACCTAAAACTCTTACAAAAGGTCTCTTATTTTGTTTTAATTTCAGTTTCTATTCCCTATTTTATGGTTCTCTGTAATGTTTGCAGTAGTAAGGCACTGTGGCATTTTCCTATTCCCTTTCACAGTGAAAACTTAAGAAACCAAATTGTTTTGAATAAATTTTCTGGTCTTATTTACTTAAAATTAATCATGGTACCAGGCCCCTTCTTAAGCTTATCTTCTGGTGTCACTTTGTTCTGGTTTTGTCTGGGACAGAGTAAATTTTCTTCATAGTAGCTGGTCTGGAGACATGTTTTGGATTTGTGCAGAAATCAGTGTTGATAATACAGAGATGTTTTTCTTATTCCTAAGCAGAGCTTGCACAGTGTCAAGGCCTTTTCTGCTTCTCACACCACCCCACTTTGAATCATTATGCTTGCTTTTCATCATGTCTCATTTTCCTCTTTTTGCAGCCTTTCTTTGAACTCTTAGTTGGCTGTTGTCACCAAACCCAGGAACATTCACTAGTTTACAGGCTTTCTTCTTTCAAGTCCCTTGGCAAGAGGTGTATTTTCACAAAGACTGAAGAGGGTAGGAAGTGGTACATTAGCATATAAACACAGTTCATAAATTCCCAGTTGCAGTTTTTAGTTGGTACCCCTTGAACTGTGCTTTCAGGTCCCCACCTGTACTTATCATCTGCTGCTTTTCTGTGGAGTTTCTTGAAGGAATGGTTTTCTACAAGAATTGTGCTTATCCTCTTGATAGCCACCTGTCTTAGCAGACCTAATTCTGATTGCTTTTTTGTTGTCGGTTTGTTTGGCATCTGACTGTTGTTCCTCAGTTGCACAAAGAAAGTGACAGCACGGAAACCCATCAGGTCCATCATGCTGCTGCTTTGTTCAAGTACTGTAATTTCCCTGCCCTTCATTCTCCTCTGCAACAACTCCCTCCTCAAAAAACACACCAACTCTTTTTGCTCATCTTTAGAGCCCTGTTTTAGTAGGCTGCCCACTGATGCTTAAGCACTCTAATTACTCTGTCATGATGTCTATACATATTTCCATTTATTTTTTAACTTTAGAAAAACAAATCCTCGCCTGTAAAACCGGGTAATGGGCTGGCCAGAAAATCTGTTTTTCTGTGTTCCTTTTTTTTGGTCCCTATTATATTTTAATAACTGATACAAACTGTAAATTAAACCCTTGGTGTTGCAGAGTAGAAAAGAGAGTAGCTGAGAACGTGAGCAGAAGACTAAGACCTGCTTTTTGTATCTTCTTGTGGATATATTTCTCAAAAACAAAAGTATTAGTGTGTTGGACTTGAGGATCTGTTTCTAATTGAAGATTTGTTTCAGTATAATTAATGTTTAGGAGATTAGTGCACTTTTGTTCTTCTGCAATGTGGCATTTCCTGACAGTGGCTAGATAGCTGTGCTGAGCCAGAGTCTTCAAGTGAGGTGCAGCTGCAAGGATGGTGGTAGTGAAACCTTGAAACTTTGAAAGATGTTGCTACCTTCCAGTAGTCCAGTGGATGTAACTCCTGCTTGGGAAAATTAGCAGTATTTTCATCAAACTTTGCAGGTAGTAAGGCTCCTCTTAGTATCTTATAGGTGCCTTACTTTGCAATGAAGTTATTAGTCTTGTTCTGAATTGGGATAAATACTTCTAACAGCTGGGTACCAAGTCAGAAAACATAAATGTTTTTCCACCTCAGAAGTAAAAGCTTCAGCACTGAAGATACTTTTTACTAGCCAACAAAGTAATATAGACTAATAATTAAAGTAGTGATGTGTGAAGTATGAATGTATTAATTGTGGGAAGGGCCTGACCTGAGATTTTTCTGTGTATCTTTAATTTGATTCCTCCATCTCTTCAGGGACTTAATGCTGAATATGGGAACAGATTGAAACTTAGTTTTATTGTTGATGTAAATGAAAATAAGTCTGTCTGCACGAGTAGAAGCTGCCAGAGTTAGAGGATATGGACCCTTTCTAACGAAACTCCACTAATGTTTCTGAAAATTGTGTTCTCTAAATTGACTATACCTTTTAACTTATGCTTGATGTGAGATTTTTACTTGAAAATTATAGAGAGATGTTAGAGTAGTGGGTCTGTACCTGCTGCCTGTGGAAATGTAGGGTCTGCATTAAAAAGGTTGAATAGTTTTCAACAATACACATTGCTAGATATTCCCTTGTTTCTAATTATGTATAAAACTGAGGTCTTCTCCTCCTCTTCTGCTTTGTTAAATAACTTTATTCTCTCAGAGAGGGTTGTCTGCAGAGAGCATTCATATATATTTTTTCTGACACAGAAAGTATATCTTACTTATTTGAGTAGTTGGATTCCTCCAGCTGCCTAGTTGCAGTTCCCTGACTTACACTTCTCCCCTGTGACAGAGGTTAAGGTAACTCCTTATCAAAGCACCAAGTTATCAAATGCTTAATCATATGCTGCTGAGCTTCCATATCAGCTTATTTCTTTCTAAGGAAATCCTACATTTTTAAAGACTTTAGTTTGTATTATGGAAACCTCATGGTAGACTTGAGTCAGGTTTGAAGGTTTAGATTGATGCCTTTGGGATTATTAGAATAAGAGTGCCATTCATTCATTAATTCATGAATCCTTCTAAATTACATTTGGCTTCTCTTCCGTGACATGTATATTTTTGTAAGTATTAAAACTTTGATTTTATACTTAGCAGGAGAGGAAGAACATAGCAATTGAGGATGAAAAGTCCTTTCAGAAAAAAAAGCCTAAAGACTTGTTGATACTGGACAGCAAAGCAGGAAACTACATGTGTCATAAAAGGCTCCAGTTTGTTGGAAAAAGGCTGAAACTCAGGATGTAGTCTATAAATACAAAACAGATTCATAAAAATATTTTTAAAGTGCAGTTCTGAGCACTTTAGAAAAGCTGACACATAACTGTTCAGCTAGTTAATATAAATATATTTGTGCAGATGCATACACACACATTCAATACCATACTTTAATTTTTAAACATGAATATATTCAATTCAGTGATATTTATTTCCCTTATGAGACTGGTAACATTACTAACACCAGATATAAACTTGGGACCATATTTTTTGCAGATTCTAAACTAGCAATTTAGTGGAGAAGCAAAACAGAAGGAACTCTAATTTCAGCAGGCGGAAGGGAAGGAATTTGTGCAGCTGAATATTTACCTGCACAAAAAGTCGCAACATTTTTTTCCCTATGGTATACTGTCACAAGTGTTTGATTTTAAGCAGTATGTCTGGCAGTCTTCTGGGGATTTTGGAGATGTCTTCTGTCCTGACCAGTTAACAGCTGTTAAAATTTGTCACTCAACTTGGAAATAAAAGTGTTTGTACTTGGACTTGCTCAGGCTATTGGCCAAGCAACATGGCTGGAACAGATTTACTTGCTGCAGCTAATGACTGTCTTCACTTTTTTCCCTTTGACTTGTCAAGTATGAACTTACAGGGATCCTTTTGCTACACAGTTGCTTTGGTTTTTAGACTGAAATGACCATCCTTCATAATTGCTGCTTAAATACAGTAATTTGTATATCAGAATAATTTGTAGTAGTACAAGAGTGTGTCTCTGGCTGGTTATCTGTTGTTGTGCTTTGTTGTACTAAACAAGGCAAAGTTGAAAAACATTTTTTTTCGTGCCATGCTTTAAGGTTTTTTATCTTTTACCAAATTCCATAGTAACACTACTACAGCAGGCTCATAATAGTTGTGTAGCTGTAATGCTGTGTCACTCTGAATATGCTTATGCCTTCATCTTCCTCTTGTTTTTTTTTTTTTTTTCTAATTTTAAATCCTTACATGCAGATACCAATCTGTCTGAAATCCCCCCATTGTTACTCGTTTCTGTTGCACAACTGTTTCAAAGGCAGTCTCCCAAGATGAGACTTCATCCACCCACCCAACACAAACAAACTCTTATCTTCAGTCTACTATTGTCAGGACCCAAACTCAGTCAGATTTGATGTCTAGACTCAAAAAAAAAAAAAAAAAAGCAGGACTGTGAGTGAAGAAAGAGTGATTGATACCTGACTGATATTGCTGCCTGTTTGGTTTGTTAACAGTATGAGACCAAAAATGTTTTTCTTGAACTTGTGCTTAAGCTGTTTCTGCATGTATTTTTGAGGTTTTTGCTAAAGGAGCCCTGTGTTTCATCTCATGGTCTGTTACTTGACTGCCCTCCTGTTTCTAGAGTGAATAGCTGATTAGAAAATTAAAGTAATTTGAAACCACTCAGAATTGTTAGCTTAAAGGAAGCTGCTGTGCCATCTGCTTGTGCCAGTAAGGGTGCTGGACCACATACTGTCAAATAAAACCAAACCACAGAAATCTCATGTACCCAAGTACATTTTCTGTGTGATTAGAGCTGGTCTTACCTCAGGTGGCATTTTGAGAAAAAGAATGTAAACAGGGATTTAGGTCACATCTTGTAAACTACCAAATTCTGTATGGTTGTTTTGCATGTAAAAAGCAGTGCTGAAATGCATTCATTTCAGTAAGGCAATGTGGTTATTCTTCCCTTCTGATGGTGGAATTTAAGGATTTTTATTTTTATTTTTTTCTAAGCATAAGGCAGTGTTTGGGAGTGGACTTTCAACAAGGACTGCTTTGTCAGCTGGGTGGAGGTCATTGGCAGGGAAGCTAGGTGGTGTTTCTTGCCTGCAGGGGCACAGGACTATATGAGTCCCTTAAGAAGATGTTGTGTCACACTTGTGCTCTTTGTCCTGGAGCATTTCCCTTGCATGTCTCTGAGCAGTTTAGTGTGGGGCAAATAATGACATGAGAGAAATTCAGAATCGATACCCATAGGTCACCTGTTAAATTTCAGAGTTTGGAGGCTGTGCTGTTGGGACTGGCAATATAAAGGCTAGAGATCATCTATAGCTGGCTGAATGCTTGTCCAGTATTGCTAAACACATCTTTGCAGCCTCTAAGTCTCCAAAAGAAGATGTAGGCTTCTGGTTTTGGAAATTTACATTGTTTAAACCAAGATGCAGCTTTAAGGACACTGCTCTCTTGTCCATTCTAAAACTGTGGCTTTGATGATGAAGCTAAATGCCTTCCCTGTTGCTGTGTCTCCAGGCATTGCTGCAGGGAGCCTCTGGGAGTTCCAGGTGAAGAGATCTGCCTTGATCTGGAGACCTCTGCTGAAGGTGAAGACCTCCTAACGGGCCAGACAGCCTTAACAGGAGTTCAGAAGTCTTACACCAAGGTAAAGTGATTCATTTTTCAAACAAATTGAATTGTGTGATACAATTCTCAAAATAAGTATTTTTCTTCTTTTGAAATAAACACTCAAGTGCATGCCTCTCTGAGCTTTCTCCTTCTTTTGTGTGTATAGCTCCTTGCTACCTGACACAAATGTTGTAATAGCAAATTCTGGGGGAGGGGAGAGGAAAACAACATAATATGCATTGCAGGTTAGAGCCAGAAGTAATTCCTTAGATTATTAGTGCTAGATACATCTGCAGTTCTTTGTTGGCAAGGGAACAGGCTGTTTCTGAGCTCTACAGCATGCTCTGTTTTTAGAAACATATCCCACTTCAAGTGCCACATTCAGAGCTCACTTTGAGTGGCCACAAAAATATGGAAACACTCTCTGGTATCTTCAGCAATGGGAGGAGATTGAGGTTTTTATATGATGATTTTCTGTTTATCAGCACTGTGGTAATTTCTGAGCATCCACAATCCATTTTTGCTTGTACAGGATAAATACTGATGGAAGAAAAGGACATGTGACCCCAAGAACTTTGTTGAACTTATCAATATTACAGTTACATACATTTAGAGAGATTTGACTATGGTTTTGCTATGGTTTTGTTTGCCAGAGTTTTGAATGTAGTGATGATATATGCAGGATCTTTCCTTCATACTGACAAGATTAATTGAACTAAGTGTAGAGAGTTGGCTGAAAAAAGTGAGTAGTAGTGGAGATGTTTCCCACAGATTTATTTAGGGTTGAATGTAGGTGCTTCTAAAGTTGTCAGCTTCTCCGTTTTTAAAAACTACCTGTTGCAAGGTGCTGACTTTGTTATTGGAAAGCTTCCTAAATGAATATTTCTTGATTCATCTGAGAAGAATTGCAGATTTTTCTAGTTAATCCTTTATTGATCTGAATTTGAAACTAAATTAGAGCTCTGAACTAGATCTAAGTTTGTTGTCCTTCCATCCATGGAGTAAAATCAAAATTGCTGTTAAGTTCTCCAATTAGCAGAGTCAGTGCTTCAAGTCAAAACCTTCCCTCATGATCTGTTGTACGCACTGGGGGTGAGTGCATAGGCACAGTTGGGCCCCTCATCCCTTTGCTTCACATTTCTTGGATTTCGGCTGCACTCATGTTTCTCCAGTCCACTAGCAAGGTCATCTTGAGCTACTGAGGACACTGTATTCAAACCCTGACAGAGCAGAAAAGCTGCTGCTGGTGATTACAAAGCGATTTCAAACTGAGGGCAAAAAACCCATCCAGAAATACTTATCTCTGTAACATTTCCCTTTGTTATATTTGCCTTAGGAGTACACAAAGCAATACAAGTTGAGATAACCATACGTTGCAAAGACACAGCATTTCTTCTGGGAGTTACTTAAATATTTATTTATTTATTTTGGAAGTGCAGATTTGTGCATTGAGAGAGTAAAGACTTCACAGAAGGTATCCTCACAATCCCATGGGGCGCACATATCTAGGTGGGGTGGTGGCTAGGTTTCAAGCACAGCAGTGTTAGTGTAGTGTTGGTTTTTGGTGCTGCAAGCATCCATGAGTGAAACGCAGCCTTGAACACTCTCGCTGCTTCCAACAAGGCAGTTTGTTCTGTGCCTCTCTGTCTCGTTTCCCTTTGTTGGAGGGGTTTGTTGCTAACTAGAAACACATGATACAAGACAGCCAAATGTTCTGGTGAAAATCAAGGACACTTCATAGCTGTGAAGATTTTATATTTGCCCTAGATTCTTTATTTTTTTTTTTTCGTTTACCTCATTGATGCAGCTGTAACTGTTGTAAATTATATGAATAATTGATCAAGGAGTTCTTGTTACCTCAAATCACGTTATGGTTATTGCTTATTAGAACTGTGCTGCTCTTTGTTGTACTACAGCATTGCTTCTATGCTATCCTGTGTGTGTGGTTTTTATAGCCTTAAAGTTTTCTTCTGCTTCTGACCCTTTGTTCTTCCCATCTTTCCCCTTCTCTGAAAAAATGTATTGTTTCTGCTTCAGTATATTCCATGATCTAAGTGAAAAGCAGAGTCCTTTTTAATCAACAGCAACACGTTTTAAAAGCCCTTCCCAGCCCTGGGAACTGTGCAGTGCACACATCTGGTTTCACATAAGCATGAATTGCTGGCTTCACAAACACGGAGCATGTAGTCCTCGCCACAGAGTTAGCTAAAGTGTTCTGTAACTTGAGACTCTATTTGAAATAAAAACAAAATTGTATAGCTTCTTTACCATGCTAATGGAAAACATTTAATTTGCTTTTTTTCAAGCCAACCAAAAGTATGACGCAATGCTGCTCAGGCAGATTTACGGTGCCTTTTCTTCCCTGGAAATCAATACAGCTTGGAGGGGCTGCTGTGGGAGCTGGCTAGCTGACTGCAGTCCAGCTGCATTCAAATGTAAACTTCTGTCCCACAAACCAAAACTGGTGATTTTGATTTATGCAGGCACCACTGTATCTCTGAGGTTGTGGTGTTGGGTTTTCTTCTTTGCTTTATTGCCATTAATACTAGATTGGATTTCAAAATAGCAGGGTCAGTGGGCTTGTGATATTTTTTTCATGAAATCATTCAGTGAATTTCTACGTTTCCTGAATTACAGTACTTAAGTCTATGGTAGTGATATCAGCAAAAGAAGATTTACATACATGGCCATGTGTTCCTTTCAGTGGAGTCCTTTCCCCCCCCCCCCCCCCCCCCTTAAAAACAAACAAAAGAAAGAGCAGCACCAAAAAGCAGGCCCTCATTCAGTGTGAGCATTAATGGCTAGCATAGGCATTTTCTACTTTGCACAGAATAAGCCCTGAATATTACATACTGTTTGATTTCACTCCTGCTAGAAGAGGTAAAATGCAAGAGTTCTTTATGAGCCCCAAAAAATTTTTAGAGGAGAACCATGGTGTTTCTTCATAAGTGAAGCCAACTCTGCAGATTTTCATTGTGCACCAACTATTTTGCCTTTGTTTCCTTTCTGGTCCCTCACTGTCTCCACTAATAGCTTTGACTTTATTTAAACTCTCCACTATAAGAGGCTGTTGATTTTCCTCTCCTTATGTTTTTTGCCTTAATGGGATTTCAGTCTTGCTTAAGAGCTTTACTTCTGGCAGAAGGTCTTCTCTAGAATGGCCCTTTGGGATCCTTGAGACTGCTTTTCTCCCTGAATGCTGTGTTTCTTTGGGAAGTCTGTTACTGGTGGTCTGTGTCCTGGTCTTACTAGACACAGTTCTACCAGAAGGAAAATCACAACTCAATTGCTAGCTTGCCGAAAGGACATGTTCTTTTTAAGAAGAAAAGTTCTACTTCCATTTCTCATGCAACTGCGATCCAGGTTTTTTAATCCTCCAGCCTTTTTTCTCTCATATACTTAACAATCTCATGGTGAGTAAACAGCTTGAGAAGACAGTGTAGAGGAATTGAGGTCCTTTTTGCAGGGATAGGTCGGGGTGTCATGGATTAGCAAAGAGGTGCAGACACATTTTGGAAATACGTTTGGCCCATAGGTTTTCTGTTTGACCATTCCAAAGTTCTTGTGAGCAGAAAGGTCTGTCATTATAGATTTCCTTTTGCCATCTTCTCTGCACTAGCACTGGCAATCCAGGCTGGATGATGCCATAAAGACTTCTAAAGCCTCACTTTGAATAAAGCTTACATTTACTACAGAATATTTGCTTTGCATGGTTACAGTACAAGCACTGTATTCCTGTGTAAACACTGTAATGAAGTTGTTAAGAAGAAAGGAAACGCTTACAGCATTTGCACTAAAGTTCATGGAGCATGAGATAGCTGTGCTTAGGATGCTGGTACTTTGAAGGGATTAAAAAAAGCTTCTCAGAAATAAACACAAAAAAATGTTCTCAGACTAGCAAAACAGTTTGCAAGTGATGAGAAGAACGACACTAATTATTATGTAGAGAATAATCTGACTTGAAATGCCACAGTGGAATCCACTTTATGATCTGACCTTCCTACATATGAATTGAAATGCAGGAAAAAGTTCAGGGCATGACCTAAAAATGGTAGTCTGGAAGCTTCTTTAGGTATGTTTGGTCTTATTTTTGTCTAGCCTGAAATGTAGTTTTTCCTCTTGAGTCAAACCTGAATAAACTGGTTTGGGTGTTCATGTTGTCCTCATGGTTCCAGCTCTGCCAGACATAGCTACTTTATTTTAAGAATTGCTCTTACTTGGAATTTGAGTCCTACTGGAAACAGTATTGTCAGGAGGCTGCAGTCTTGCTGTTAGGAAACTTAAATAAGATAAGGCTAATCCTGTTGTATGCTTCTGCTTTCAGAGGTAGTGTAAGACTTGCCTTTCGTAGTGAGGGCTCCATACCAATCACTACCTGCTTTATGGGATTTCTCTCCCTTTTTTTTTCCTGAATTGCTGGCTTGGCTAGACATTAATATCCAAAATATTTCACACAGTTGTAGATGGCATTATACTGTGGCAACTTTCAGACTTACAGAAAAAGAAACCAGCTCTTGTTTTCTACAAGTCAAAGAAGGTGAGAGAAAATAAATTTACCTAGGATCTCTTTGATTGTGGCAAATTTAGGTTTCTTGTATACAGGATGTTTAAACAGTTATATTTATGTATCAGTAGAGATAGAGTAAGGATTAGAATAATGAATACCTTTGAGCTTTGCTGAGATGATTTATAAGTTTCAAAACCAGAAACTCTTTGCACATAGTAAGAATTTTTGTATTGTTATTTTGGATTGGTGCTGAACCAAACTTCATTATCCTGCTTCAGGAAGAGGTAGTATTGGCTAAAAAAGCCAAAAAAACAGCAAACAAAACCAACCAAATCTAATAATTTTCCTACAGGTGTAGGAGGATAATGTACTTCCAATATTTTTTCTCACCTTGGTCTTTTGCGTTATAAGATTAAACTGCAAAATTACTTCAGAATGGGGTTATCTTTTGAGTTGTCTAAATCAACCTTAAATTTCTTAAAACTTGCAGCATAACAGATGATTTGTAGAGTATTAGGCTGCTAGAGTATATGTTCTTGAAATAAGTTGGTTTAGAAAAGGCACACTTTTCAGGCTCTCCTAAAAATTAGTTACTCTGTAAATCATTTAATCTTAGGCAGTGGTTAGATGTCTGTGTGTGGGTAATTAGCAGTTGTCTCTGCTCCTTTCTTCTAAAGGACCTGAAACTTTTATAAGGCCAGATAGTTATCAGTAGGTTTTGACTGACTGGGAAGATCTGGATTAAGAGCAGAAACTTTTTGTTGTTAAAACAGCAGCTGACTTGCTGTGTGCCCTTGGGCATGTCCTCTTGACTTCCTTGCACCACCTTACCATTGTATCCACTGCTGTTGTCACCACCATAAAGTTCTTTGTAAGCCTGTGATCAAAATACAGTTGAAGCTGTTTGTTATTCTGAGTGTACTCAACTTTATTTGCTGTGCAGTTCTGTATATGGCAGTGTAAAGCACAGTGGAATTAGGCAGTTTAGTCTATAAAGAACTTACACAAAATAAAGCCACCTTGTGCAACCTGTATTATAGTAAAGTAGATTTGAAAAAAAAAAAAACAAACCCACAGAGTTTTATTTTGGATTTACTGAAGTATAGAAATACTGCTAGTGGGGGATAAGGCTATTTGGTTAAAAATAGGAATGCTCTGACTATAAAAGTTGAGAGGGGAAAAAAAAATCTGTCCTAGAAGGGCTACGTGGCAGTCTTAATTTGCCTGAGTCTTTAGCAGAGGTTTTCCACTTCTGTTTCTGCCAAGCAAATTAAATTTATGAAGAGAAGCTAAACTCCAAGGGTTGGACTGTTAGTATCTTTTGACAAGGTTAATGTGGTGAAGCAGAATATTGGTAATAATGGGCTGACATTTAACAGTGGACCAGCTGAGAGATCTTTGTGTACCTACGTAATGTGAAGATTGAATGTCCTGTAAGCTTATTGTTTTATGTTTTGTACTTGCTTTTGCATGCATGCCAGGACATGCTCTGGGAAGAGGCATAAACTTTTTTCCTTTTTTCTTTCACAAATACATTTCTTTCCTGTCTAGAGCTGGAAAAGAGGAGCACAAGAGGGGTTTTGTGAAATACAGCAAATTCTAATTACAGCTTGATTTAAAGCCACATTTACACAATGGCTGAGGGGTGAGTTCACTTCCACAAAAACAAACTCGTTGGCTTCCTACTGTGCATCGGGGAATGTGAAGATGCGTGTCCTGGAGAGCAACTGCCTCCCTCTGCTGGCACCAGCTTTTCTTACGCCGTGCTACAGCTCGGCTACATGATATAAAAATACAGCTGTACTCCTATATGAAAGAACAGTGATGCATGAATTCATGGGTATGTGCTCATCTTAGTGGTTGTGCCGCAGGTAATACATGGGACATCGCGTGTTCCATGTGATAGGCCTGATGTCTGTTTTCCACGAGCTATGGAAACCTTGTTCCTCTAAACCAGGTTGTTCCCTCTAATCTGTATCTTGAACAGTTATGTCCCTGGTGGTTCAAGGGGAAAATGGGGGTGAGCATTTTCTTGCCATTGTGGTTTACGCTCAGAGTGCATCTCTGGAAAATGCAAGATCTCATTTTGTTTGCCGGCTGAAGTAGCTGAAAATGTGGTTTTCTTTCTTCAACTGGTCCATGTGTTCTGCTGTTCTTTTAACGCACTTTCTCAGATGACAAGGCTGCACATCTCCGGGTTAGTGAAATTTCATCATTTGTAGTAGGTTTTTCACTTTCAGGGATACCTTTTGCTCAAGAACGCCGTCACAGGTGGTTTCATTACAGCAGCTCATAGTTAAGACTATGGTCTTTCTTTATTCTTCCTTTGTTTCTGGCTGATGATTGCATTTTTAGCAGTTTTTTATTATTGAATTTGCACTTTATGCTGCTACTACTTCTTCCATTTCTGCTGCTCTAGTTCATAAGAATTAGAATAGCAGAGTTTGGAGACTAAGTATATTCACTGCCACTCTAGAAAAATGAGGCTGAGTGGAGGTAGAAGGTGGCTGGTGGTGAGACTGAACTTGCTATGCTGCCCAGCAGCATTGCTGAGCCGCGTTTGGAAGCTGCTTAGTGAAGAGATTTGTGTTACTGAGAGTCTGGGGTGAGTGGGTTGGCGTACATTGGGGAAGGAGGAACAGGCACAGGGTAGGTGGGGAAAGAAGGGGTCACTGATATTCACAGACATCAAGGAGAGACTACAGAACTTGCCCAGAAGAAAGCAGTGCAGACACACTGGTGGAGAGGCAAAAGTAGAGATGGAGAGCCTAGCATGGACAGCAGCATGTGGATGGAAATTAGTGGAGGGAGATACGGCCCTATGAGCTGTGTCTTTGAAGTGGGGTTAGCGTTGCGAAGGCCAGAAAATAAGAGGGATGCAGATCTGCAGAGTGCTTGTGAGAGAAGCAATGAAATGAGAGAGTCTGGCAGGGTATTTCTGGCCGTGAAATAATCACCCAAAATTGTTGGTCCCACCAAGAGTTGGCCTGCCAACATAGGAAGAAATGTAAAATCGCAAGAGGCAGAGGAAGAGGGGATGAGATCCTGTAAGATGAATTGTTCTTTCACCACTAGAGTGATCTCCTTCTTTCTTTTGTTTGGTGTCAGCTCGTTCCACACTTCTCAGAGTATTTCAAACCCAGCCATATTAGTGTGATTCTGGTGAACAGTATCTGAAGTTGATGAAGGGGAAAAAGAGGACCACAAAGCTTGCTGTGATACTTTGAGAGGTCAGTGAATAAAACTTGCATCTCTGTGTATAGCTCAACACAGTTGCACTCCAAAGACTACAAGAAAGTCTCTTTACCATGAAGTCATACCTGGGGAACTCTGTCCTTCTTAAGTCTTAGAATTTTATTCAGTTTACACAAAATTTTATAAACAGCAAATCACCATTTCTTGCTGCTTCTTGAGATATTTTGGGTTTTATTTGGCCCTTGCTGGAGTTCTATTATTCAGCGTTTTGCATTTTCTCAGATAATTAGTCACGTGAAGGTCATCAGCTGCAGAAAGAGAAATAAGTTGTCTTTTTCAGCACTGTTTTGTCTGCATGGTATGTCACCTTCAAACCCTAAGGTGTCCCTAACTGCTAGGAGGATCCCCTTAGGACTTTGCCTTTTCCATCATTTAATGTTGAAGTTCTGACCTAGTCGAAGGAAGATGAGCATTCATCAAGATAAAAAAGCAGTCAAGTCTCACCTTACGATAGTCTCCAAGCCAATATGGTGAAGAAAATGCTGATGGGAAGGAGAATCTTTGGGCATGTTTATGAATATTCAGGGATCAGAGCCAATGTTTTGTTTGGCTGTCCACAGGAGAATAGTGGCATCACACTGCAGTACCGTGTCCAGTGAAGTACTCCGTGTCACAACCCGTGTGGTCCCTGTTCTTTGTCTCCCAGGTGGCTCTGGGAGTCACTGCTGGAAACCACACAGATACCTAAAGGAGTTGTGTGGCTTTTGCATTGTCTCATGTCAACCAGAAGTTCTGCAGTTGGCTTCTCAAGTGGAGATGACTTGAAGGGCAGAGGTGTATGGATTGCCTCTCACTTTTCTTGTGATTATTTTTTATTGGTAAATGCTTACAAAAAACCAAAGCCAATGATCAACAGTTCAATAATATCCCAGCTGCTAGTCAGTGTTGATATGCAGAAGTGACTTGGTATGAGTTGAAAGCTTTGTTCTTTTGGAAGCTTTTCTTTCTGCTGTGACAATTGTAAAGTTATTCTTCTAGGAGATGCTCAGATCTTCCGCCCTTACCCCTAGTAACTGAACTGACTAGGTGTTCCTGCTGTTTCTTTAGTGGATTACCTGTTCAGAGATAATGACATTTTCAGCTGTATTAATTACAAGACGTACGCCATCAAAACACCAGGTATGTAATCTCATTACTTCCCTGAAAGAGCCATAAAACCTAAAAACAACCGAATTCTGGCCCTTGTAAAACTTCTATAAGGAAGATTAAACTTAAATTTATGAAGAAGCATATTCCAGAAACATGTAGCTTATGAGGGAGGTTGTTTTCTTTGTTCTAATTACATTGGATCTTTTCTCTATTTTAAAGAAATTTACCTCTGTGATGAATCTAATTTTTATTTAACCAGAAGTTTTTTTGGGGACCCTGTCCAAGTGAGAAAGTTTACAGAATTGAGCCGTTGGGTGGGATAACCCTTCTGTTGCATCCACTAGCTGTGGTTGCATAAGGGACTTGATGCACCAAGTGTGGCCAGTAGATGAAATTCATCAGTTGACTGCTGATCTTGAGCATTGGGTGCCCACTGTGGATTACTCACTGAAGCCTGGTCAGTGCTGACCAGTAGTGATAGGGGGCATTGAGCTGTTCAGAGGGCAGTAGCTACGTGTTTCCCTGCACCACGAACTCCTGCGCCTCTCCTTCAGGGAGGAAGCAGCTCTCTTTATCTGCAAGGTCGTGAGCTGTAAGTGAATTCCCAGTGGAGGACCTCTGACCTGGAATTTCAGTGCTGTCATTGCCCGTTCTGGAGTTGTCTCCCATCTCCCCAGAAGTTACATCATGGCACCAAATGTAGCTTTGCAAGATAGTCTTTATCCTTCCATAGGGGCAGCTAATGTCATGGTGGTGATAGTGGGTGATTCAGAATTCTCTGCTCTGCAATAAAATTAAATATTTCCACCTAGGCCTGTTTCTCAAAAGTTGTGTTGAATGAAAAGAACCCCTATTTATTTTTTTCCAGAGGAACTGGTACTAGGCTTTGTGATCTCTTGAAGTTGAAGAGTACAAAGAATAGAAAATAAATTCTCTGTGAGCTCTTTGCGGCTGATTCTATTTTTCCACTGTTGTCCCTGAGTCCTCCTGCAATGACACAATGTAATGAGAAGAGCTTGTTACTCCCAACAATTAGCAAGTTTCTTATTAATAGACTTGAGTATAAATACTTGTGCTATATAAATAGACAATTTGGAAGCTAAGTCAGCCTTCCCTGATTTTCATGTGTCAACATCTTCAAAATAGTTTTCTGATCTGTAAAGTATTTTCCAGAAAGAAACATGTTTTTGCATAGATCTGTTTAATACTGTTTAACAAAAAAAAAGTTAAAAAATAATATCACTGTCTCTTTTATTGCTGCTGCCTGTTGCAGCCACAGTTTGTAATTTATACTAAGTTAGGTGCTCTAAGCTTTCAAAGAAGGTGAAGTATTTTCTCCTATGTCATATAAACAGTATTTGATCAGATGCACCCAAGAGTGAGCCACTCAAATAAAGAAAGACCAAAATACATGACCTCAGCAAAAAACCAGTAATTTCAATGTGATTTAAGTTGTCTTTATCTGGAACCATTTGGCATTAAAGTGTAATCAGTCCAATTTCCAAGCTTGCTATATTTGCATCAGTTGTAAATGAAGTCTTGTGTTGCCTGTGGATTATTCCTGTAGGTTTTGTCTTCTGTAGAGCTTTCTGATTGTCATCTCTCTTCTCTTTCTGTGTTCTACTAACAAGAACAGGTTCAAAAAAGTTAATAAAACTATATAAACAATGCTTACTTTGTGACTGTTTCTAGTTGCATCTTAACTCATTTCTACAACAACATCTTTTGCATTGCTCATTCACTTTTTTCACTGCAACAGGCAGCCTGTAATGAAAATGTTGACTCACCTGAATGATGTCTCTGTTTTTTTTATCCTCTAGATCAGATTATAAGATAATTTTAAATTACAAGCATTAGATCACATTTCCTTGGACAATTGCTTTTGATTATACTGAGTTACTGCACTCACCTATTTAAGTTACAGTCAACATTTTAAATATCAGTGTTAAGGGAAGCAGGAGAAGGTGTCCCAAGTGATGTTTGCTCCATATCTTCTTAACTTAATACTTAGAGTCTCTTCAAATTAATGTTACTCTTTGTATTAAAGAACATTGTATTAAAAGGGCAATTGATTTATCTTGTAACAAAAATTACAGGTAATCTTGGCTGGGGGGGTGGGGCAGAAGGGATCTATGAGATGCAGCCTGGATATGCACATAGTGTAGTCTTTCATTATTTTATAGATTGCATGACAGCAGCCTTTAATTTTTGAATGCTTTAATTCTAGTGCAAGTACTCAAATGACTCACCAGTTATCTAAAGCATCAGGTAACTATACCCATCTTTAGCTTTGTTCTATCTTCTTATCCTTGTTTCTATCTTCATTTTCTCAGTGGTAGGCTACAGTGAGTTTAATTAATGTTTAGAAAAACAAAAACCCAAAACAATGTGGGAAGTGTTCCCAAGTGTTCTCACGAATGCAGCCTCTGCAGGCTTTCTCTTGGGATGGTCAGGGCATACGGAGGATAAGTTCTCCATCTCCTTTCACAGTACCTTCAAACACAAACATAACCTGACCCCAACCTGCCAACAGGTTGGAGATGATGCTGTTTTTCAGAAGAGATGTCCTCTCTCTGCTGCCTGCAGTGGTGCCTTCGTTTTGGTGGTTGGTCCTTGCCAAGGCATGACCCTGGCCTTGTCTACATTCCCCCTCCGCCGAGGGATTGCTGTGTGCAACAGAGCGTGGTATTTAACCATGGTGGGGGGTCAGCCCTTCCAGCTAATCCTATCAAAGTGCTGAATTGCAGGGGGTCAGACAAGAAATCAATACTCTTTTTCCATCTGATTGCCTCGAAGACTATGTAAATTCAATCTGTCTGTCTGTAAAAAAAGTTATGTCTACACTACAAGAAATGCAGGTGGCAAGTATGAGCTGCTGCTTGTGTTGCTGCTGGGAAGGATTTTGCCTGGATAATTTTGTTTCCGAAGTAGTTATTGGTAAGTTCCCCTGAGCTTTGTAATAGTGAGATGCAAATAATCCATGCAACAATGACAACTCTACTGTTTTCCTCCCAAGTTGTGTAGATCTGCCTGCAGCAGGCTTTGCGAGTTGATGAGGTGAGTGAAGATATATTGCCACCTGGGAGGCATCCTTTGTTTTCTGGAGTTCTCTGCCTATTAATACCTTTTATGTGTATTTTTGTTGCCTTTTTCTTCTTTGACACATGCTTTTTTGATTTCCTTTTGTTTTGTTGTGCTTAGGCTTTTTCTGACATAATGTACTTCTCAAGTGCTGACATGCATCTCCTTCACCACCAGCAGCTTCTACAGATTTTAGAGCTTATTTTTTTAATATCCAGGCCAGATTACTTATCCTCACTTAGTTTTGTATTTTTATTTACTTGAGGAAGTTACCTGTAAGTTCTGCCAAACATTAACTCAGACTCAGCTGCAGTAAGGCTGGAGCACTGTCATGGGCTGGGAGACATGAGATGTTCTAATATATCATATAATTGGGAAGACTTTAACCAGTCTCTGGTTTTACTCCAACTTTTTTCTTTCACTGGTTTTGGGAATTGAAATAATAAGTATACAGACACCCCAAAAAAAATTTGTGAATAGTGCAAAACATGATAGATAATTTTCATACTTCTCCTTTATGCACTCTTAGGTCTGAGAAAGTAAATTTAAATTCCAAGTTCTGAATGAATACAGACTTCTGAAATAGTTTTTTGTTCCAACGTAGAGTGTAGGATTTTAAAAGAGAAATAGTGCATCTAATTTGGTTGATTTTTAGTCTCATTTTATTGATGTGATGCAAAACAATAGTAGAAGCTACTTTTACCTAATGTACTAGTTTACCACAAGAGTTTATTATATGTGGAGTACTCCAAGAGAAAATGAGCCTTCTAAATTATTCCCGACATCAATATGTCAAAGCTGTTTCCATTTGTTTTAATTGAAACAGATATGGAATTATATGAATGGGGGAGTTGTAGGTACTCTGAACAGCTTGAATACTGTAAGTGAGATAAATGATTAGATTTTTGCAGGTTAGCTGTGCAGATGCTGCAGCCTGTGTGCTGAACTGGTCAGCATCAGAACTCAGTCCTGCATGCAGGGTTATCCACATTGCTTCCACTCGGTCCTTCCAAATAGGAATATTCATGCTAGTGAGTGGGAGATGGTGGACTTGCCAGCAGCAGTCCAACTGTGTATAGAAATTATGACCTTTTTCAAGTTCTGTAGTTTTTCATACTTAGGCAGTTTCTGTTAGAGAATACAAATAATGCCTACAGTGAAGTCTGTGTTAAACACTTATACAACTCTGAAATTTGCTAATGTTTCATTTTACTAGCAGCCCTTTTACTGTGGTTATGCTGCTTATGTTTTGACTACAGACTACTGGAATTTGCTTTGAAAATATCAGTGTCTGTTTTATTTGAGGATTACTTTTGGAGCAGCTTCTTCTATAAATCCTGATTCAGGCAAGAAGAGACTTTCTTGGCTCATGTCAGTAAAGATTGCATTGTTGTAGAACATTCAGGAGATAAATATTTGACACTGACTGAAATGTCCAATTCTGACTTATAGAGTGCTCACCTTTTGACCTTATCTTCCCCTGTTTGTGCCTACTTTCTCTAGGGACAAAAATGGTTCCTGCAATGCTATTAAGGTTGTGTTGTATGGGATTACTGATTGCCCATCCTACCTCTGATATGTTTAGGACTTTTAAGACTCACTGCTGAGAGCCATCCACGTGATGTAGTGGGAAGTCAATTATCTCAGAAATGCATTGAGCTTCACTGAGTACATTATTAGAAAAGCTGAGAACATACTTGCTGTGTGTTCATGCTCACAAACTGTATGTGAGTTTACAATGAAGACTAGGTTCAGGCCTGTAACTGTTACCTTGATTTTTCTTAATCTCATGTTGATATAAATTCTTGACAAAATAATAAATGCCCACTAATGTGATGTGTGTGCAAGCAGTGTTAAATTACAGTGCCTGTGAGATGAAGGCTGTTACTTATTTCCAATTTGCTTAATTTAAAACTAAAAATTCTAATGCTTGCACTTTCAGAAACTTGTTCTGGAAGTGCAGTGGAGTTATATCTGGGACAAGGTCTGAAAGGTTCCATCTTGTTTGGGCACTTCATAAGAATTGCCACCTGAAGAAATTCTGACAGTTGACACCAGTGGTATTACTGTTTATGTGGGGCTCCTGTGCCATGCAGGTGTGTGCTTCTGGGAAATTGGGCACTTTTTTTCCCTCCCAGGACTAGGAAAGCAGGATGAAGAAAAGGCCTGCTGCTTTGCCCAAGAAAGGCAGAACAGTAAGTAATGATGTCCCTAGAGTGCAGCAGAATTCCCCTAGTGCACATTTCCTGTCTTCCTCATAGCACTTCTCAGTGCTCATGCTAGTTTTTTGGTAGGATCATCACTCTCCCCTTCACCTTAGTTGGAGCACCATGCAGGGAGGGAAGTGTCTGCTCAAATGTTCAGAGAATGATGGAAAGGAAGGGGTGGGAGCTGCTTGGCTTGAGGAATGGCCACTCATTTGTCTCCATTTATGCCAAGTTTTTTTAGCCCTTCTTATGTGACTTTTGTGCTCATTTTGCATTAGAGGATTGGACATTAGCATCAAGCAGTTCTTGGAAGAAGGGTCAGAGGATCTTATCAGCTCAGCAAAATTTAACTTGCTAGGTGTACAAGCTGCCCAAGATGAAAGTATGCTCTTCTTTAGGAACATTATATGAAATAAGAGTCCTGATGACTCTTTCATAAAAGAGCTTTTTGGCTTGCTCTATTAAATAATTAAATCTCTCTTCCTGGAGAGGCTTTTCATCTGTGCCAGCAAAATGCTTCTGGCTTCTTGTAAGAAGACCGTGAGACTGGGTTCCAGTATGGTGAGGCACAGTTGCTGGTTTTATATGGACACCATTTCTAGAAATTTAATTATAATCTTTCTAAGATTAGAATCTAAATTTATTTTACTTTTGGCTAAAAGGGCTTGACATTTAATAGGCTGTCTTCAAACTCATTAGCCTTGATTTCTGAGGTAACCAAAGCCATTGCATAGTTTTCTTCTGGAATTCATTGTGCTAAATATCTTCAATTCTGGTGTAAAGTAATAAGATCTTAAGAGTTGCTCTGAAACCCTGAATTATGGGTGTGGACTGGAGACTTGAAGTCTCAAAGCTTTGCAATCTCTGAGCTCCCAGAGAGCTGCCTGGCAGCAAGGAGGGTTTTGTGCAAGTGCCTGTATGCATTAGTGTCTGCAAAGAACCACTTCATGTTCCAGCAGTCACACCTTGACTTGCTTTCTAGTTGCATCTTGCAGCTCAACATAAACACCTCCTTGCATAGAGAGATGTAAGAGAGTGGAAAACAGTCTTTGAAGAATAAAAAAACAATGGGGTTTAGAGAGCCTGATGGGTCTTCATTGTCATCACAGAAGATCAAAGAAAACCTTGGAGCTGCTCTTTCTACTCAGAATTGGAAATAACATTCTTAATTACAGAACTGAGCAGGTCTGACAGAGTTTTTTCTTCAAAGGCAGGAATGCTATACTTCATCTTTCAGCCTTTGCACTCTTTGCAGCATAGCATTTTTGAAAAATTACACCTGTCCTCTAATGGAAGACTTGTATTTAAAGTTTTCCCAGGCCAGTCTTATCTCAGCTGGATATACTCATCATCAGGTTGTGTCACCCATTCCAGCAAGGTAATCATAGTGAGCACGCCACTATATAGAGAAGAGGAAAATGCCACCAGAGTGATGAAGATTAATAATCTGAAGGTGCTGGAAGTTTACTTACTATATTGCAAGCTCTTTTTTCTGCTTTTCCACTAGGGAAATCAGTATTTGTCTATCAACTTTCAGGGTTAGGTGATGCTCTCTGGGTCCCTATTTTCCACCAACAGCTACAAAAAATGTTTCTCCACTTATGAAGCCCTTTTGTGGCTTGTTCCAGTGTAGTTTTAACCTCTTCTGTCCTTGTTTTTAAGCAGTTAACTTTTGCTACCATTACATCTTGTGTTAGGACTTCAATATCTTACTTCAGCCATGGGGGCTGGTTTTGGTTTGGGGTTTTTTGTTTATTTTTGGGTTTTTTCGTTTTGTTTGTTTTTTTTTATTACACTCTTTTTTGTTCTGGTTTGCAACTGTGTCTTTCTCACTTAACCATTTAGAAGCAGAGGCTGTTTTTTCTATAATATATTTTCCAATCTTTGACTCGCTAGGGTCACGATCATTGGTTCTGTGTGAGTCAGTCATGCATTATATGGGGTCCATGGTCTTGATGCATGGTTTAAAGCTATTTCTATGCTTATTGTAAACAGTGTGGTCCCTTTGTGTGGTTCACCAACTTTTGTGGCCATCTGGCTGGTCAGCCAGAGGCTGTGAAATGGTGGCTGCAAGGGACACATGCTTTGGTTGTGCTGGCAGGTGTTACTCCCTTTGAAATGGACAGTTCATACTGAGCCTCTGTTGGTAGCTGTGAGGAAAGGAAGTGGAGAGAAGAGTAAATAAGGTGGAAATAAAAGAGGGCACAAAGCATATCAGTGTAGTATGAGGTGACTGTTGAAATATGGTATAGATTTGAAGAAAACCTTGCACTGAAGGAAAAATGGATGGAACTTGAGGAGGAATGAAAAGTTGACATTGGTATGGAGATGTTAGGTGGCATGTTTCAGGGTGATGTGAAGTCTTTTACATGACCTTTTGAGACTTGTGTGTTCTTAAGAATAGTAATACTGTGTTATTATTTCCCTTTTAGTTTTGTGTCTGAAGTGCAAGTGCTCAGCATAGCAAACAACTTGCAGGCTTCACTTCAGATCCTTTTATGCCACATGCATCAGCAATAGGATGAAACACACCTCACTGACAGCTGAACTGCTCCTCCCTGGCTCTCTGAGGTGCCAGTGATGGACTGGTGTCATCATTTCAGTCAGCTAGGGCTGCAGTGAAGGTACTGCTAATGTGGGTCTATGGAGGTGAGGGATGGTAATGTACCTTGGAATGTGGGTGTGGGGGATTTTTTTGTTTGATTTTACTATGATTCTGAGATAAAAGTGGGTAAGAGTGCCATAGAAAATAGTTTGTGGGGATCAATCTTTGTGCCATCCTACAGTGAGTCTCTGGCATTAATACAGAGACATCTCTGCCTGTTATTAAGCTTACAGAGGAGTTATGTCTGGGGCCTTTATGGATACAATGAGCATATTTGGAAAAAAAAAAAGCTTGAAGTACCAGGTTATATGTCCAACTTCAAAATATGATTGAGAGCATTGACAAATGCACACATGTGGATAGGTAACTGCTTTCCTACCAATCACAGTTGGGGTCATCCAAGAAATGCCCTCATGCTACACAAAATGAAAATAAGTTTGTTCATGCTGAGTGCCAACTTTAAGGCATTTGTGACTTCCAGAGAAAAGTTTATGCAGCAAACACTTGGATCATGTTTTATTTTCCTCCATAAATTATGATGATGAGTGATGAGTTTGCCACCAATTGGCAGACTTCCAATATACTTGCTAGGAAAGGAAAGAGCTTAGCAAATAGCTATTGTGAAATCAAAGGTTGTTTTCAAAAGAAAAAGAAAATAATGCTAGATAAATTTATTTGTGAAGGAAAACTGGAATGTAGAAAAAGTAGTGGAAGAAAAAATTGTCTCCTTTTAAATTGTGTGAATGTCAGAAGTACCATCCAAAAATTGTAAGATTTTGTTATTATGTAAACATAACCATGGGATGGTTTAATTTCTAAAAGTCTAATGAATGCATCAAGCCAAGTAAAATATTCATTAGAGTAATTGGTTCAGTTCAACCTCTCAAGGCTACAGCTTGGAAATATACACACTATTGCCTTTAGAAATGCAGCATGTTGATTCACCAGCCATTTTACTCAACTCATTTTCATTCCATATGCTTACTATACATTGCTAAATCTAATTAAGTAACTGAGGTAGCAGTTTGCAAGCAATATTTGATACATTTTTAAGTCAAAGGTTATGTGATATCCAGAGTAAAACCTGTTCAGTTGCAAGACACATCAGAAATTTTTTGAGATTCTTGTATTAAAATAATTGGATATGGAAGTACTTACACAAGTGATAATAATATAGGAAAAAGTTATTTGTTCCAAAATAGTAATCTGTTTCTTAATTCCCTTAGATATGCCTAAATGAAGTGTATAATTCATTAATGTGCTAGCTAGACAGTTTTCACTGTAGGAAGCTAGTTTTAGTGTCATATGACGAATTCATCATACCCTCATAGGTTTTCCTCTTTTCTCCCCTCTGTGATGGGCATCTGCCTCGGACCATATGGTTTTGGAAAATTTTAATTGAAATTCTTCTGTCAAGGAGCTGAGCTTGAGAAAAGCCTAACTTGCTGATAATTGCTAAAAATGTTGTAGAGACCTTCTGTTTCCATGCGGAGGAGCGGGAGCTTGAAGCTTAGCACAGGCGGGTAGCTTGTGCCAGGGACAGGCTTTTGCTTTCGATGAAAGTCTGCCGAATATTGGCCAACTTGTGTACCTTTCACAATTTCTTCATTTCCAACAGAGACTTGCTGGAGTCTCTTGTGACTGTGTCCTCATGAAACCTGCGTTCTCTGGGATCTGATGAGTCTCTTGTGACTGTGTCCTCATGAAACCTCTCTTGGCTTCTCTTGCTGGCACATCTATAGATGGCTCTGTCCTGTCACAGGTCCAGTGCATGCTCCAGGTGCTCGTGTGCCATCACCACGGGTGGCAGGGCAGGCTGGTGGAGCTCTGCATCGGCCTCAGTTGGAGTTTTAGCCATCTGCCATTGTCAAATGTGGGTTCTTGTGAATGACCACTGACCCTAAATGTTAGTCCCTCTGCTCAGTTCCCCATATCGTCCTGACCCAGCATAGCATCACAATGGTTAAAAGCAAGTGTAAAAATTGCCACAGACATCAGCACTCTTCTGGCTGATCTGCAGAGCCAAGCACAGAGGTTTAGTGAGTATTGATTCTGCTGCAGAGACAAATAGGTCCTTCTTGAAGTGCACCTCTGCAGCTGTTTGTGGGTCCTTCAACTACTGCTGCTACCATGATGTTTTAAAAAAGAAAGCAACTCCTGGAATAAACAGCCTGCTGCAATGGTGTGTTGGGAGTGTGCTGCCAGGGCAGCCCTTGCTGGGGCTGTGGGTGAATGCCCTTGGAGCAGGAGCTCAGTGGGAGGAGGCAGAGAGGCAGAGGCTGGCTGCTGGGGAGCCGTGCTGGAGCTGAACAGGGTGAAGCAGTGAGGGCTTGGGGAGCTGCTGGGCAGAGGGGGGACACACATGTAGGCTTAGCAGCCTGCATGGGAGGGAGCCAAAACTGAGAGTCCCATAGCAGCTGAAGCCTGGTTGATTCCTGTTTCAGTTTTTCTGGTCATTTTTTCAAGTATCATATGTGCCTTCGTGGTTTGTGAATGGGGATTAGATTAAAAGAATCTAGTAGGTTTGAGTCTCTTTGACTTTATTTTTTTGTTTGTGTTTGTGAAATTTTTTTTTCCTAGCATTTCAAATAATCAGAGGACAAGGGTAAAGACTTTTATTGGTCTTATTCCCCTGTTGCTACCTTTGGCAAAATATTGTTAGAAAAATAACATTTTTGATCTGATCATCAAATCATTTTTTTTCACATGCCTCTTGAACTCTTCCAGTTAGGTTTTTAACCCCTGTATAACTGCATCTCCTGCCTTTCTTCATTAAGTACATAGTTTCCTGGTTTCAAGGAGTATGGCTGAGAAACTTGGAATATTCCACAGTATTTTAAAGAAACACAGTTGATAAAAATTGATTAGCTTCTTAGATGATGTAATCTAAAAAGAAAGACTTAATAAAACAGCCTTCTTTTATCAAAACACAAAACTTCATATTGACTGAACATTGAATCAAAGAGTAAAATGTCCCTATTCCTGCACTTCGTTTTTATTTTCAGCCATATACAGCTTTGAAAATATTATTCTTATGGCAATGAAGTTTACTTCTAACAGAGAGCAACTCTTTATGAGCAATTTTCACTGGCAGATGAAGAAAGCTGTGACATAGCTATTTACGTATTGCCAGTAAACATGGTCTTGCAGTGTTACCATATTGAGATTTTGTTCCATTAGTAAAATTTTATATAGTACCAAATATAATTTTTGTATACTGAAGTAAGTACAATAGCTAGAAAGTGTTTATAGACAGCCTTTAATATCATGCTCTTGGACTGTGCTTGATAGTGTGTGGTGCTGGTGATAAGAGTAAAGAATTAGGAAAAATGCCAGTGTGGGCACAGTGGAATTCATTATTGCAGTGGGGTTCAAGATCTTGCTAGTGTAATGTTTATGGGTATGGTTTATGTGTAACTTAGTGAAACATCTTAGAAATGCATTGTAGTTTGCATATGCATAATGCTGTAGCATTATGATATTTTTGTAATATCAGTCATGAAAATGTACTGTATCTCACAAGAGAGAGTTGGCACCACAACTGGTTTTTCTGATAGTCAGGCTGTGTATTTCCATCTTGTCACTGATGTTTGAAAACCTTTTGGTCAGTGTAGAGCTTAGGTGATTATATGAACCATGTGGGGACAGGAAACATCTGAAGAGTGTTTTTTTTTTCTGTTTGTGCTAAACAAAGTGAGGATTAATTGAAGTGTTTTACCAGGGAAGACTAAACAAGCATCTGTATCTTTTTTTCATGATTATTACCTGATGTTGTAAAAGCTCCCAGCATCTTTCAAATACACAATGTTCTCTTGGATCATAACATTCCTTTGTTTTGTGGACTTATTTGTGGAATAAGCATAAGTAAGCATGTAGGACCTGGTTGTGTTAGTTCCCCATGCATCTAAGTAGTCTTTGCTCATGGTAAGTATTTCCCAAACTACTTGAGTTGTTTTGTATAATGGCAAAAATGTCCTTGGCATTTGCACCCTAGCCTCGTGAAAGCTTAGTTAGGACTTTATGTGCCAATGCACACAGAAGCCCTCTGATCATCTGGGTGTCCGCCCACGGGTAAATGTAAAGGACAGAGGGGGTCCTGTTGGCTTCTGTAGGGCTGCTGTGCACTGAGAGCATGTGTGTGGTGCCTCTCTGATCTGAGGTCCACGTTCTAGCCTGTGCAGTAATGCACAAAGCTGAGATCTGCTCTGCATGGTGCTGGCAATGTGTACATTCAAAACAAGAATTCCTGCTGGCTGAACAAACATCTTCGTTTTACTGTCTCCTTAAAGCAGACCTAGCAAGCAAACTGCGAGTGGTCAGCTTCCCAAAGGGCACACCTAAACAGATCCTGCTTTTCAGAGATGGAGACAAAACCCCTCATAGGCGAATCACTCAGCAAAACAACAACACCGCCGCAAAACCCCAGCCAGGGATTTGACGGTGACGCACCCAGACAGGCAGCCGTGCCAGACGCTGGTGCCGCGGGCCGCAAGGTGTGCTCGGCCGGGCCGTGTTTGCGCGGGTGCCTGGGCAGCGCTGCGCTCCCCGGCAGCCCTGCGCTCGGCCGAGGGCTATAATTAGATTAGCAGCCTGCTCGGCAGCGGTGCCAGCCTGCGAGCCTCAGCGAGCATGTGCTGGATTCTGCATGTGCCTCCCGCTTATTGGCGGCCGGCGTTGCTGCCTGCCGGTTTGATAGGTTTCCCCAGTAATCTTTATGCTGCATTACAGACATAGATACAGAGAGGTACTGCGTGCATGCAACGGGAGAGGTGCTCAGCTTGTAGCGTAAAGGAAAGCCCACAGATGAAAGGCACTGGTCTTTGTTGCAAGGCATCAGTACTTAAGGACTGCTAGCCTGGGAGCGGAGAGGTCAGTGAAGGAGTTTTACTTGGTGGTAATTACTTTCAGGTCTTTATCTCTCCGGTAAAACAGTCATGCATGAAATGAATACTGTTAATCATGTCATCTGTTTAATTTGATCTTGCTTTCGTTAATGTCATGTGTACTCCGGTGGGAGAGCCGTCAGAATACAAACCATATCATTGGAGTGGGTTCAGTTCAAAAATAGAGCGTATTTCTATGAGAATATTGCTTTCATCTGAAATTTTGAGCCTGTGCATGAGAGTGATTTTACTTGGTTGCCTTTTGTTATGCTAATAGAAATATTTCTTTTATTGGAATGTTTTCTGCCGAGCGATTGAATTAGAGCATTTATAACTATTAGCATATGAAGATAAATCTGTAAATATTTATCAGTTTAAGGAATAATTTTGTGAAGTATTCTTTAATATGATCACAGCAATAACTATCTTGGTGGTTCTCTTGAAACAAGGTAGAGGGATGAGGAGTATTATGCTATTGTTCTTTCAACAAAGATGCTGGAGCCTTCATGTTTGGGTGGATTCTTTGTTTCATCTACTGGCTTTTATTTTAAGTGGCTTTCAAAATGAAACTGAAGCTATTCAGCCTGGTAGATTTCAATATGTCCTTTGCTTGCACATACATGTATTTTGTTCGTATTTATTGTTCTCAAAGGCTGAATTTTGGCCCATAGCCTTGTTTATTGTGAGAACTGCCTTCAGCAGTAGAAAGAGACAAGATATATATATATGCCAATCTTTTAATCTGTGATTCTGAGACTATTACAGTATTTATCATAGCGTCATACTCATTTAAGTTTTTTCATGCTTGACCTACGCATCAATTGATCACAACTTTTCCTATAAAAAGCATGCATATTTAATGAAAACATTCTACAGTGAGAGCTGTTCAGAACAAAAGAAAGCCAGCATAAAGTATTAAAAAAAAGTCTCATAATGTAGGCATGACTCATTTGATGAGTTTTGAATATTAAGGCTGACTGGTGAGACTCCAGAGTTAATGCCCTTGTCTGTGTCAAACTCCAGAGCCCACATGAACTTGTATATTGAGTCACCAGTCATCTGGCTGGCTGGCTGCCACCATGCGTCCGAGGTACGAGTAGATTGTCTCAGGCAGGATCAGAAAGGTGTTAGGAACAGGAGCTATTTTGGTATTAGTCTTCATTCTTCCCTCTGCACTTATCCTTGAAGAGGTTTTTTCCTGCTATGTCAACCAAAGTATAATTTAGGTTGTTCCCTTTTAAAGCATGTGGTGTGAAACTGTGTTGCCTTCTGAGCAGATACCCTCAAATGTGAGCATTTATTCAGTTACCAACTTTATATGGCAGTGGGTACAGCAAAGACACATTATTATTTGTGATTGTATATTCAGACAGAAGAGTATTTGGGAGGTTTAATCACAACTGGTACATAACAGTTGGTTTGAAGTTTTGCTGTTGACTAAAACAGGTAACTTGGTGTCTATTTTAGTCAAGAGCCAGTTGTTTTTTCATATTCCAGGAGCTGTTTTTGAAGTTGTTTTCCTTTAGGCAGACTTGGAAAATGGCATTTTTGCATTGTGACAATTAAACCTGGACAGGGAGGACTCAGGATGTGAGGGCATGTTATTCTTGAGCTGTTCCATATTTCCTCATTACCCCAAGTTACCAACCAAAAGTGTTTTAAAGATGCTTCAAGCTGATTTATGGCTTCTACCTTTTTTTAACAGAGGACCACCTTAAGTAATTTATCTGTGTTTTTATAACCTTAGCAGCGGCATCCCATGAAGGAGTAACTGAAATTAATGTTAGTAATAATGAAATGTAGAAGGTAAATATCCTCATCTGAATCACATGTTTACCATATCCAGACGAGTGGGTTTATGAGAGAGGAGAGGCTGATGTTTTCTCTCCGTGTATTAGGCTATTCTCATTTGTAAGCAGCATAAAGTATGTCTGCAAAAACACTGTAAAAGTTATCATATTTTTGGTGGTGGATGCAGGTAATATCACCACCCACTGGAACTGAAGTGATGCACCAGCAGCTATTCAGCTGTTTTGCCTCCAGAAAGAGCTGTGATGATCTATGCAAGCGTCACAAGAAAACGTGACAGAAGTGAAACTAGAACTGGTGACCTTGTGATTTAACTTTGCAATAGCTTAACAGCCAGGAATATGCTACTTTGTTATTGCTTCATTTTGTAACAACCTCATTTTTCTTCTTGGTAAACTAAGAAAACAAATAGAAGCAACAGTTTGTGATTGCTCTCTAAAAAGTTGACATCCTTGTTGCTATAAGCATATTTTAACTATAACCAGTGTATTGCTCCAGGAAATTTAACACACTTCAGATTATTATCAATGAGATATTGTATTCAAGCTTTGTCAGGGATTTTCCTGATGTAAAAGTTTTTAATTACTCTTTTATTAGGAGATGTACGCATTGCAAGTTTGTTGTGTGCCTCTGTGAGCTGTTCTCATTTCCGATGTGTTGCCTGTAATTAAGTCTCAAAGTCCTTTGTTATGTGAAAAGGAAACTTTTTTCCCCAACAGGAATACAGTATGTATGTGTATATACAGATGTGTGGTAAAGACACAAAAGTATGTTGTGAAAATCAAGATCTCAAATATTTAATTTATATATGCAGGTAAACATGTATAAATACATATATATTTTCTACCATATAACTCTAACATATGTTTGTGTAGAAAACACCTTCAGTGTCATACCAGTATTGTCGTAATAGTCCAATAGAAATACTCTTGGAAGAGTAATGTTAGAAGTGCCAGGTTTGGCTGCTGGCTGGAGATGGGATATATGCAGTAAACTGAGTGGCTGTAATAAACACTGCTGCACTAGCTCTTCCCTTTTAAGATATTATGTCCTTGTACTGCTATGCATATAAGTGAATTTTGAATTACTTAAACCCTTACCAAGTCTAAAGGGGAAAGATGATACTTAAGGTTAATGCATTTTTTTTGTAGCCTGCTAGCAATGAAAGAGATACTCCAGAAAAAGTCGTAAGGATTTAAAGTATTACCACAGTGTTTATTTTGCAGGATTTGTACTTACATGCCTTACAGTTTTTAAGTCGAGTAGCAGCCAGTGATATATGCATAAAGGTTTATATTAGAATAAGAAAAGTGACATTGTGCCCTAAAGCTCCTTTTTGCTTTTCCTCTGTTTTTGGAGCCAACTCCAGTTATTGCTTTGCTGATGAAATGACTGTCTGCTTAAATGGTCGAGACATTCAATAGCCCATCTATAAATGCTTATTATAACACTTTGAGAGCTCACAGGAAATCAATAGCCTGTTTTTTGTATTTTGTTGAGTGAAGATCATTTCATTCTTCAAATATGAAGGCTGTTGGGCTGGGTGAAGATGCAGGATGAGTCCTCTCAGTGCATCAGCTTGGGATGGCATTATTGTTGTGACACTCTTCCCACACTGATGCAGCAGCACTGTTTAATGGGCTCCAAAATGTTCCTTGTATGCAGACAGCTGTTGCTCCAGTTCAGCCCCTGGGACTGGGCACAGGAGAGCTGGTGGCAGGGAATGTCTGTCCTGCCCTGCCTTCCCCTCCTGCAGGGCTCTTTGCCTAGCACAAGTTACCCTGGGGACCAACCACGTGGATTTGGAAACTGGATGAATGAAATATGTCTAGCTTTGGGCAGCTGTGTGTCAGACATTTCCAATGTTAAGAGCAGAATTGTGTTTTATAGAGCAGGAAGTGAAAGCGGCTCTTTTTTGCAGTTCTCACAGTGGTATAGTGAATTAAAGACAAAATGGATATTCATTTTTTTTTTACACTTAATCTCCTGTTGTGATTAATTTAAATTGTTCTTAAGTGTATTACCTGCAGTATTAAGTGTGACTTGATAGATTAAATGCAGAATACAGCCATCAAACAGTAATCCTGGACGCTATTGTCTGCATAATCCTGGTAATGAGATTCCTGTCTTAGTTTCACGTTATCTTTCTTGGATGTGCTTCGGCCACCGGTAGACACAAATATTTGCTGCATCTTTCCATGAAGCACTTGGGGCTTCCAATCCCAATCCTCACTTTGTATATATGTCAATTTTAGACATTAATTGTCTGTTCCATAACAGATATTATTTGGATTTGTGCCCTGTTGTGTAGCTGTTGCATATTTCTATAGTATAATGGTTGTTTAGTTGAAACAATATTTATACATTGATGATGATCCTATGGCCATCTACATATCTGGCTGCTTATCTGTTGGGTATTATAGAATAATTTTACTGTATCATCCATACTTTTCTGAATGTATGTAATAGAAAAACCCCAATTAATGGCAAAGAAGGCCATTAAATTCTTTTATTTTTTAAGAGAACTTAACATTGTGGAACTTGGTAGACTAAAGCAAAGGCTATTCTACTTCCTGGTTAGGAAGTCTATAAAAACAATGCTGTAAGAAAGTGATGTAATGTGTGAAAAGACTTGTACATGTTATTGGTGCTGTTTAACTGGAGAGAAATGTGAATACCTAGATATGCACATTTTCACAAGTTTGTTAACACCTGGCTCTTTCATTTATTTTGGATCCTCTGGAGTCCATGGATATAAGTGGGGTTTTTTGAGGTCTGGTTTTGTATATAATGTTACTGAATGAGAGATGTTAATACAATGTGGTGTGTTGGCCTATAATATAAAAGCACAATATGATACAGTGTCTATGCCAAAATGTTTCCTGCCTGGATAATCTAGGCAGGAAAAGGCTAGAGTGGAAGGGAGAAATGGAGACAATAAAGATGAATTATCTTTTATGTGACCACAAACTGTGGAGGTGCAAGGTAGACCGAACAGTCTGTGCTTTAGGATTATAAACCATCACTGCAAATGTCTTTACAAAGAGTGAAAAATATAAGATCAGGGTAACTATTCCTGTCTATATAGCACAAACTTCCCAGGGTAAGGATGATTTCCTTCTTTCTCAATGTCATAATTGTCATTGGATATTTTGGGCATTGCAGTCATCTGGAAGTGAGTGTGCAGCTTTGTATTTCTACTGTGACATTACAACAGCAGTCTACTCAGAAGATGTATGAGGGATGTGATAAATTATATCCCTTCCTCTTCCATTACTGTTACATCAGCCCTACTGTAATCCATGGTTCTGTGCCATGTGGTGTCCCCTATGCTATTTTGACCCCTAGCTCTCCAGGGACTGGGTAAAGTCTGGCAGGAGTTGTGCAATTACTGTAAATTTTCTGTGAAACACAGGTACCATGGAGGGTGCAGCAGAAGAGGACCTCTGAATATGATGATGTCATTACACTCCAGTGTTTTGCTGCTTCTTGTTTCTCTTCACCACAGTTCTCCTCTCCTTGCTGCCACCACCTTTCTAAATTTGTCTGCTCCATTTGCCCATTTAAATCTACTCTTCTCTTTTTCCCACTTTCTCTAATCCCTCTTTCTGCACTTCAGCTTTTACCCATCATTCAACCTTGGGCTCTTTGACATCTTTGCAGCCACCCTCCCCTTTTTGGGAGGTGAGTATCTGTGCTGCTTTCTGCTGGGGTTGTTGAATTTCTTCCCAGTTGCCGGTGTGTGGCTCTGTTTTGGATTTGTGCTGAACACAGAGCTGATAACACAGAGATGTTTTTGTTATCAGTGAGCAGGGCTTGCACAGAGCCAAGGCCTTTGCTGCTTTTGGTGCTGCCACACTGGTGAGGGGGCTGGGGGTGCTTGGGAGGGTGGGAGGAGACACAGCCAGGACAGGTGACCCCAGCTGACCAGAGGGACATTCTAGAACTTATGGCATCATGTCCAGCATAGAAAGCTGAGGGAAGAAGGAGGAAGGGTGGATATTTGGAGTGATGGTGTTTGTCTTCCCAAGCCACTGTTGGCTGAACACCTGCCTGCCCATGGGAAGCAGCAAAGTAATTCCTTGGTTTGTTTTCCTTATTTAACTGTCCTTAACTCATGAGTTTTCTAGGTTTTAGCCTTCCTGTTCTCTCCCTGATCCTGCTGGTTGGGAGAGTGAGAAAGAGGTTGCTGACTGGAGTTAAACCACAATATCCAAAAATACCATTTATGCAGAGGTGCCCAAGGACAGCACACAGGTGAAGAATGTAAGTTCTCTTACCAAAGAACCTTGATTTTATTAAAGTTACTGTGTATTTATTTGTTGGAGCAAGATGTCCTTGGCTCCTGCTTGGAAAGCTCATTCTGACAAATATAAATTGTGCCCCTGACCTTTTCAAATCTGACATATCTGCTGTTTTTCTCTCAGCCAGTTACCTCTTTACTGAAAGCAAGCATCTCCGTTCATCTTCCTGTCATCTCTAGATCAGGCCTTTCTCGAGTGATTTATGAGCTTTGCTGACCACTTTCTGCAAACAGGGCTCCTTTCTTGTCATGCCTTCATGCAGGTACCTCACACCAGCTGTTTCTGTAAGAGCTTGACCCAAGGAGCTGCTTCTGCTCCTCCTGCCCTTCAGAGGTGTCTCAGACAGTTGTGGCACATTTCTGACCTGAATTTTGACAGCTTCACTGGTGCCTCCAGGGCTCCAAGATGTGTGGGCACTTAACTGCCTTAAAATCACATTTATTTTCTCTTCTTCTTTTGCTGGCACTTGGCACGTTTGCCACACTGGGTGCCTAAAGGATCCTGCCACAGGCTGTCCACTGGGAGGAGGTTTTTCAGACTGCTTTCATTAAATCCTCACAGAAAAACACCAAGCAGATGATGCTCCTATCCTGTGCTAAAGTATGCAGGATTTGGGCTCTTCATCTGTAGTGTGACTTGATGAGAACTATGGTATGTGTAGAAAAACTGGGATGCTTTTTTACTATCAACTCTGATTTTGAGCTCCCTAGAGAGACAGAGATTTTGCAAGTATTTTCTCTTTCCTTATGCCACAAAACAACTTATACTTTCATATTTTATTTCAGTATGAGTACTGAAGCCTAAATTTGCAACTCTCAAGCCTAAATTTGCAACAAAAGCATGTCTATAACTAACTCTTAAAACACATCCATTCTTAGAAAACATTACAGATACTAAATCCATCTGGTGTTGAATTACCATTGATTTTTTATAACTACTCTTACTTCTGTGGAAAATAGTCCTGGAAGCATTAAGATCCTTAGGATCTTACACAGTGCTTTTTTTTTTTATCTCCCCTGATTGTCACTAAAATGAATTATGGAATTTTCAATGTGTATGAATACCTGATTGGGGGAGTGAAGAACATGGAACCTTCTCAGTGGTTTCCCATGACAGGACCAGAAGCAACAAGCACAAACTGAAATACAGGCAATTCCATTTAAATACAAGCAAACAATTTTATACTCTGAGGGTGGTCAAAAGCTGGCAGAGGTTACCTGAAGAGGTGGTGAAGTCTTCACCCTTGGAGATTTTCAGAACCCAGCTGAGATGTGGTCCTGGGCAGCCTGTTCCAGGTCATCCCGTTGTCAACAAGGGCTTGAACTAGGCAGGCTCCAGAGGTGCCTTTCAACCTCAGCTCTTCTGGGATTCTCTTACTAGAAATCTCCAAACAGCAGACCAAGCACACCTTGCTAAAGTAGGCAAGTTTGTTTTTTTTTTTTTTTTTTTAAATATGTTAATTCTGCAATCCAAATAGTATAACATCTTATAGCTGTGTATCCCCTAGGTATGAGTATACACTTGTATAGGTATGTATACATCTACCCATTTCTGTCTCCATTGTAAACATACTTGGACAAGTTGGAGAATATCAGAGATGGAAAAGGAAGGAGTAGAATGTTTATATATATATATAAAATAATTTAATGTCATTTCACACATGCTTTATGCCATCATTGGGGGGTTTTTTCCCTTCCCCGTATATATGCTACATGTGTATAGCAAAAAAAAAAAAGCTGATAAAATTGCTTTGAAGAAAGCTTTATTTTTATTAGATGATTTCTCTTGGGCACTACTTATACATAATTGCATCTTTGTTCCGGTGCACATTGAGTGTAAGTGGGCACAAATCGTGCAGGAGGAGATCTGGAGGAGAGAAAGCAGAGAGCAAAAGGCTCTGGGTCAGAAGAGGGAGGTTCACTCTCAGCTGGACTCCTCTTTCTCAAAAAGGTAGCTCCAAATTAAGCAGCAAACACATAAAAATTGGCCTGAGTTTGTGTCTATGTAGAGTACTCAATACTTTGGATTTTTTCAAACACTTTTTGAACTCCTACATGTACATAATTACAGCTTTCCTGGTACTCAGCCCTATTTCTGCAGCTTACAGCTGTCTGGGTGTCTTATGGTGTTCTTGAAAACTAGAAGCTGGACAAGGCTGCTAAAATTACATGTATTCTCTTGGCATATAGGTGATCCTGGGAGGTAGTGTTAGAGGAAGCTATCTGAGAGTGTCCTTTGTAGCATGAATTGGATACTTTGTGGGGAAAAAGAGACACTTGCACAGTGTCCCCTTCATCATGTCCCTTCAAAGCTGTGAATCTTGCCCTTTAGTATTAATGCATTTTCTTTCTCCTTTTCAACCCACATTAAAGTCAATCTTCTCCTTCTTTAAATGATGACCTTTATGTTGTTTGGGATTGAAGAGATTTTATTTGTTTATATTTTGGCCAAGATAGGTGAAAAAGCATTCTGACTTGAAGTTTTATATATAAAGTTGAAAAAAAAAAAGTTTTCCCCATAAGCATTTGGATTTTTGCTTAAGTAAATGGGAATGCCAAGTTCTCTCTTCTGACTCCCTATGGTCAAATATGGTGCGGGGTTTAGTTTTTCCTGCTTGTTCATAGGTCTTGAAATAGCTTCTTAGAAATGCACTTGCAAAAATAATAACAGTAATAATAAAATCTATTTTGAAGATGAAAGAAAACCAAACTCTGGTACTAAGAGCTTTCTTAGCTCCATGTTTAACCACCAGTTTCAATCACAGCTACTAGAAAGTTTGGAAGTCTTTTTTTGCTGTTGAATTTTCAAAATTTAATCTGATAAACCTTTTAATCTTTATGAACTGTACCATTCATTTTAGTTTAGCAGTTATGCCTTTTACACTTGAAGAGATTACTTCCTTGGGTCAGTGCAGTTGTCTTTTGAAAACCATTTAGAGGTATCCACTGGTAGTGAAGTTGTCTTGTCAGGTATCACAAACATGCAGGAAGAATGAATGGGTTTGCACTGACAGCTCCAGTCTCCCTCCCCTGCTGTTCTTTACCTCCTTGCCTGTGTGCTTTTGATCATCCCTTCCTCTCTCTGTCCCCCAGCCCCCTTTTCTTCCCAAATCTGTAGTGCTCATGTTTGCTGTGATTTTCAGCTTCAAGGACTGTTAGGCCATCTGAAGCAAGAAAAAGTCCTGTTCATATTTTAAAGTGTGAAACTTGCTTTTCATTTCCTTTACTTGATATATCTGGAAATGTTCACATGTATGATGTGACATTCTTGAGTAAAAGTGGGATCTGCTGTGACTGAAGCTGTCCTGCAAGTCAGAGGCTGCCAGCAGTGAACAGGCGCAGGCTGTCAGCAGTGTGACCATTGCCTTCTTGCATGGCTCTGCCCTCCCAAACTCCACAGGGAGGAGACAAAGGAATTGTCAGAAGTTCCTGTTCAGCTACTTGGAGCATTTCCATGGTGTTCCCTGAGGAAGGGTTTGCTTGGAGCTTACTGGGTTTTCTTTAGGAGCTTGGTATCAGACCTTCAAAATGGGTTTAGCAATAGTGCTTTCAGCATGTGTCAGGGTGTCAGGCTTTCCTGCTTTTCCTCACGGCTGGAAAGGAGTTCTCATTAAGTGTGAAGGTGCTGGCTGAGCTCTGTTTTTAGGATGCTTCTTCCTGAATCCTGCCTGTTTGAGGGTTCTGTCACACCAAGCCCAGTGTGGTGAAACAACTGCAAGTTCCACCAAGCTAGACTTGCACCAGGGGCTTTTGTGTAGAGCACTGTGACAGAGGTGTGGGACTTCTTGAGATTGTTGCAATGTTTGGTTTCTTTCAGCCAGAGGTACCAAGCAGAGCATGACTCTGTGCCTTGCACTACTGCACCAGTGCCCTTGCTCTGCTATGGGAACATTTGGAAGCTCTGAGTGTTTTTGTAAAGAGGAGAGAAACCCAGCTATGGTGATGCCTTTGGGGACTCCATTTGAGTTTTGTCTTCAAAATAAAATTGTTTATTGCATTTAGAAAATAAGTAGCTAAGACTAAGAAGCAGGTGGATGAGGTTAAGTTTTACTAGTTTATTTCAATTTTTACAGATTTATTTCAATTTTTTTTACACTTGTGGGAGAAGTCAGGTGGCCCAGATACTAATGCAGAACTGATACAGCCTCAAAAAAAGTAATTGCATTTTTCCTTCTCAAAGAGAAAAACCATACTAAGTGTAATTTTGTTTCAGTCCCTATTGTATCTAGCATGATTTTAGCTTGGTTTTGGAATCCAGGGGGATTTCCTTATTTCACATAAGCTGTCACCTGAGGTGATTTGTATTTCTTTAAATGTACTCTCCCTTGAAACTGAAGTCCTTAAATAGTCTACAAGTTTTGAATGCTTGTATTGCCTTTGATATAGTTAGGTTAAAACTTTTATTTCTGTATAGATGTGGGGTTTGTCTGTATAATTTTTAAGCACATGAAAACAGGGGTAGCAATAATCTCCCTTTTAAGTTGTCCTCTGCTCAGCTGGAATCATTAATTTGCTTTCAGAGCCTTTTAAACCCCTGAAGTGTCCCAATATTTCTAGTCAATAAAGGTCACTTACCTTGTGTAGGAAGTGCAATTTTTCTCAAGTTAGTCAACTGAGAGTCTTGTCCCTTAAGGACCCTTTCTGATGATCCTTCCAAACAAAGCAGCACTTAAACCACTTCCATAATTTCTCCATAAGGTAAAAATTCCTCAATCCTCTTGAATCAGAAATATCTTTTTCTTCCTGTCTTAAGCATGTTAATCTTTTATAAGAATAATAATAATTATGAGAAATGGAGGTGTAAACAAAAGCAGTCATCACCACATACCATAGTGGTGGAATAAAAACTGACCAGTCCTTCCTACTCCTATTTTATTTCTTCCAAGGCCCTCACAAGTAGGGAAAAACCCATATATTGAGGATTTCCCTAGTATACTAGGATGTTGTGTACTAGGAAAATCCTGTTGCCACATGTGTGAGATGCAGGCTTCTCTGTCTGCCCATGCCAAGAAATCTGCCATCCGTGTGTCTTACCCTACTACTGAAGTACTCTGCTGTCACTTTCCTAGCCTGGATGAAAGCAGCCTTGTCCCACTTACATCAATTCTGAATATTGCTTGAAAAAGCATTTCCCAGAGCCTGTGGCTTTGATCATATCACCTGGCTTTATGTCTTTTGTTGGTTTCTTCTTCTCTGTTGTATCCAATATTGAAACTTTTAGTAAGATATCCTAACATTATCTGTCCTCTTCCATTTATTACCAAAATTTTTGGTTTCTTGTCTCCATAATGGCATCTTAAGTCACCTCATTGTTACACTTTCAAACAGTAATCTTTGTGCTTTGTTTTACATCCTTTCCACCTGGGAAGAGCTAGTGCTGTTTAAATAAATTCAGTGTGCTCCACTGTTATTTTGATTTATCTAGTATCAACAGGCAATCTTGCAAAATGAGTATTAATAGCATTTCAATTAAGACCTAGGAAAAGATCTTTTCAGAAGATCCTTCAGAAGAACCTGTGTTTGTGTTTGCATTGCATCTGCAGAGTCATATCTGCTGGGAAGAGTTTTCTGTGAAGATGATAGCCAAAGGTTTGTAATGCAACAGAAACTTGCTCTGGTGTCACTGATTACAGAGAACAAGTCTAGTCTAGTGGCATTTCTAGGTGAATGGATTTGTCTGCAGTGAGAAATACCATCAGTTACAAAAGCAAATTGTCCTGGGAAGGAAGATAAAGTGTAACCTTAATACAAGATAAAGAAAATCTTAAAGACTAATGAAACAAAATACAATTTGTTGTGGAGCTATTTGGTATTGAAGGTACTGAAGAAACTCAGTATGTGTTTTCTGGAGCTTCCCAAAATATTTGTGCATGTCTGATGGCTGTGGGAGCAAAGGGAGATATGTCATTCTGCAAGACTTGAGGGTTGCATTGTGGCCTGGCAGGGGGGATGCAACCTACCTTTAGGAGCCAGGAATTGCAATAATTATTGCACTTCTCTTCCAGTGACTGAGTGCTTTTCTTTATGTACAAAACAGAAGCAACATTGTCAAACCCATGTCATGGTTCCAAGCTTTAATCAACTCTCTTTAATGCTGCTCTGGAAAACCAGTGGGGGTTTTATTGTTGTCCTTTCAGGTTTGGTGGTGGTGTTTTTCAAAAGATGCCTGAAAGTCTTAAGGCCAGTTGTGTTTGCCAGATTATTTAAGACTGTGCTGCATGCCCTGGCTCCCAGTGGAGGCCATTGGCAATGCTACTGTGAGGCCACTCTGTTAACAAAAAGAGAACAACAACCAAAGGGAAAAAGAAAACCACCCACCACTAAAGAACCCACAACCAAACCTTTTTATTGAGGTCTTTACCTCTGTTCACCTGGAAAAACACCTGGAAGTGCAGAGCTATTAAAATCACTGGGACACTGTTGAAAGGACTCAAAAAAGCTTCTGAACATTTACTGCTACTTGATGTTTAGGAGAGATTAGCTAACAGTGGGTTTTTTTAAGAATTAAGAAAGTATTATTTGGTTTTATACTGAGAATTACAAGCATAAAGAATGGAACAGGTCCCTCGGAGGTGCCAAGTGAGTTGTTTGGGAAATGCCATCACAGAGGTCCACCTGGTTGCACCACACTTTCATAAGTGAAAGTTACTGGTGATAAATTAGGGCAGATAAGTTTTCAAAAAGAACTGGGTACTAGTTTAAAGAAGGGAATGACCAGAGTAAGGAATTTCCTGGTTTAAGGATTGAAATAAGTACAGGAAACAAGATGCACATTGGAATTCAGATGGACTCTGAGCCTTTCTCTGTCTTAGAAACATGGTAGCCTATTTCTTCTGTGTTTACCACAGAGACAACATTTTGTTGAAGTTATTTTAGTGTAAAGGTAACGTGTGAGAGAAGTTCACGGTTGCTACTAAGGATCACAGAAAATGAACAACACCACAGGGGCTGGGCAATTCCTAGCTCTGATCTGGACTGCGTGGGGGAAGCTGGAACAAGCAGGGGACCCTGAATGGCCCCTGCAGCCCCTCACCCAGGGACAGCTCAGCTGCAGGGTGGAATCCCTCTGACTGGGCTGAGCCAGTCCTGTTGCACAGTGCCAGGGCTGTCGGTGAAGAGAAGCAGGCAGGTGTGGGTATGGCTTCTCCAACCAGCTTGGGTGGTGGGGGATCCTTCTCCCCTGCCAGCTGTGGAAGGGACAGGATGCATGGCTTTTATGTGACTGGAGTTTGTTTGACTGCACTGCTGTACTTGGGAAGCTGTTTCTGAACCTAACTCCTGTACTGGTTACAAATGGTTTCATTTCCAGCATAAATTTTCACTTTTAGTTAGCAGCGTTTCCTATACTGATAAGGTCAAACTTGTTGCCCTGCAGTGTGGTGTGGGGTTTTTTCTCCCTCCATATGTACACTCCTGTGGGGTGAAGCATTTTTAAAAAATAAAATGTTTTTTCCAGCATGGTTTGTATAGATTGTGTGCATCTAGTGGCACTTTACAAAAGAGTGATGGAAGAATCTTTGTTCCACATCAAAATCTGCGTGTGCTCACATACATATATCTGTATCTATATAGAAAGCTTTAAAATCTGAAAGCATTTGGCATGACAATGGTGTGTGGTCACAAAGGCCAAAGGTTTTGTGCAATTTGGCCAGTGCTTCCCACCGAAACTGATAACAGTGTGGGAATTGCCTGTAATGGTCGCTGCCTGTACAATTCATGGCTTGGGAAGAAACCTGGTCTCTACCACAGGAGGGCAAGTTCAGGGACAGCTTTTCTGTCTCAATTGCTTTTCAAGGCAGCCGTGGTTTGTATGTGTGGTAACTGAGGAAAGGGTGTAGCTGGCATCTTCACAATTTCAGATCATCCCATAACCAGCGCATGGGTGCTTGGCTGTGCCTCTCTGGTTCTGGGGGGTTTGGAAAGCAGGAGGGACATGCTGCTGTTGGGGCTGGGGGCATCCTGGGGCTGAGCTGGTGTGTTCCTCATGTGCCTGTCTGCATGTTGAGAGGTGGGTGTGCCAGTCCATTGACTGAAATCTCATAAGGTTCCCTGCTAGTTGCTAAGCAACTGCAAAACACTTCAAAATGGGATTTCTTTTCCTTACCCACAGACTGTTTTTGTAGCAGGTAGAGGAGAGGGGGAATGAGGAGCACTTTGGGGTGGCTGCCCAGGAGCCCCTCTCCTTCCTTCCACATGTGATGGCCAAGGGGATGGAGAAGGACCCAGTCTTGTACTGGGCTCCCCTTGCAAATTCACAACTCTTCCACCCTGTTACAGCAGTTTCATTTTTTTGCCATGTACATAAGTATTGCTCTCAGCAAGAAAAGATGCTGTATTTTAAACATTCCCCTGACAAAAAGCGAAATTTTCCAGTAAACCTTGGGTGTTTTAAGGAAGATAGTTGTTAAGGAAAGGGGCATAACATGAGAGGTATGATGATGATGATCCTTTAAGGGTGAATGCTCTCAGTGTAGTCATCATTGAAAATAACTGTAAGTTTTACACGACCCCATCAGTTCCCACACTATAGAAACAACCAGGTGTGTGAATTGTTTTAGCAGTTGGCATCCCATCTATTAAGTCATAAGTTCTACAGTTGGTATTTCAAATTATTTCCTATAAATGATGTCTTACGTGTGAGGATTATGTTCAAGTGATTGCAGCTTGAAATTGGCTGGTGTCTCATGCATTTTTATCACCAAAATACAATGTCCTCGTTGGCAGTAGCTTAGTTTTGGTATTTGATTTATTTTCAAGCACCTTACTTTTACAAGTCATGTATTGTTTTTTGGCAGAAAGGCAGCTGCTTGGCATTCAGAGCCACTAGTTTGCAGTAACAGTTGTTGATTCTGGTCTTTATTGGTTTTTCTTTCCAATTAAGATGCAGCTGTTATGACTTCTGGAGTGAGGGAGGATTATTTTGTCTAATGATATAAATAGAAAAATCCTAAAGTAAGGATCTGTCCTTCAAAACAGCTGGGAAAAGACCAGGTTGTGAGGCCTCAGTGTTTAGTGAGAAGTACCCCGGGCTGTGATTTTTGTGACAAACTGTAAAAAGATCTGGTGTTTCTTTTCTCATGTAAATGGAAGGGAATTAATGATTTGGAGAAGATTATCCTAAAGGATTTTTCACACTGCATCTTTTACAACATAATAGGGGAACGTACAATTGCTAATGCCTTTGAACTTGGTTTTTTTGTGACATTTGGAGCACTTGCAGATATAGTGCTTTTGTGCTTTTTAGGGAGTAAAAATAAGATTTTTGCTCAGGTATGTGTTCAGTGCTGTATATGAAAAATCCCTGAGCCACCTTTTGTTTTAGCTATAGCCTAAAAGCTGTAATCAGCAGAAGAGGAAGCCACACACACAAATCATCGCAGTGTATTGCAGACTGGACAATTGTGTTAAACAAGCCATTTAAAGTTAGGAAGTCAAGCAGGCTGAAGGTGAACAATGATTTGAGCTTTATGTGTAATTTCACTTTGGTGGCTCATTCATGCATATTTGTTTTTTGAAAAGACTGTGGTACACCCATTCCCCAAACTCCACCCATGCAGCAGAGAGTCACTCATACCTGAGTGCATCCACACTGGAAATCACACGAGTTGAACTGATGCACTGTATACACACACACAGAGATTGTGTGTGTGTGCATATGTATATATGCCACTACATACATACAAATGGTATATTTTGACTGTTGTTCTCCTTTATAGCTTCCAGATGTGAGTTTTTGGAAAGCTGGAGGTGGAGTGGGATGGGAAGCCCACGGTAGTCTCTCCTTTACTTGTTTCATGGAGCAAGGGAACATGAGGAGCAATTGTGGGCTCTTATAAGTCTTGTTGGAAGGATTTGCATAGTGTCTTTGGACACTGTTTCTTCCTTTTCCTCCAGCGTTCTGAAAGGAATATAAATTATAACAAGTTGTTTCAGTAGTTTAACCAAATACGCTGAGGCATTACCTCTCAACTATAAATAACACTATCATATAGAAGAATAAAAATTAGCCAGCCAGACCAAAAGCAGGGAAGATGGATATTTGGTATATTCTCACACTAACAAAGGGAGCTAACATTCTTATTAATTTTCATAACAAAAGTGTATCTAACTTGACAGATTATTGAACTGAGAGATCAACTAAGAATGTCAATGCTATTGACAAATTATATTGTAAACCAATACATCAAGCTCTTATTGACACAACCATAAATCAATGACTTTTATTTTCCTCTTTCATTTCAACACAGCGAGAATCGGAAATAAGTTCATATAATCTCAATATTTTGAATTTTTCTTTTTCTAGACAGTAAGACCACAGGAATGCCCCAAGGAGGTTGTTACTGTAGTCTTATGATACAAAAAATATACAATTAAATACTATCTCTTAATAGAAAATATCCAAATACAACTCTTCAGGATTTTAATTCAAATACTTGATGCTGTTTGAATAAAGACCATTGCATGAAGACTTGCTGGATGGATGTGGCTCCTTGTCCACATGGGAGCCTGTAGTGGCCTTTGTTGGTGAGGGTTGGCTGTACACAGAGCATTTATGGTGATGGTTTTCTTTTGGAGATACCAAGAAACTCATGTGTTTAACAAATTTGTGTGAATGTAGGACAGATACTCTGGTCTGTGTGGATGTGATGACCGTGAAGATGATGTCTTTTGAACACTGAACTTTACATGAGAATGTTTTTAACTTGAGTATTCTCAGTTTGAAGATTGTCTGATCAAGGATGGCAGGTTGACTTTTAGGGCATCCAGTGCCATTTAACATGCCCCAGGGTGTCAGAGGCAGCATGTTGGGCAGGATCCTGGTGTGCAAGGAGCTCTGAGAGTGAGATGCTGCTGTGTTTTAAATAGTGTTGTGACAAGGAAAGAATGTCTTCTGTTTGTGAGCAGCCTGCAGAAGTAAAACCAGAGGTGGGGTGTTAAAACTTTGTATGCCTAGGAACTGAAACTATGACTGCCCTTAGCAAGTCCTGACAGCTGATTTTTTTTGCTGGTGGTGGTGATACTCTTTCTGTTATTTATTCCTGCTTGATAAACAAAACAAATTCTTAACCATATTCTTAAAAAGGCGTAGGAATAGTAAAAATAATCATAAAGTTAAAAGAACCAAATACAAACAAAGGAAAAAGCCCGATGAAACCCCAAGCCCCCAAAAGCAAGAGTTTTTGTAACTTGCTTGGTCACTAACTCGATTATAGCGGCTGTATAAAAAGTGGTCCATTTTGGTAGTACATTGTGTTACCATGGTAACATTGACATACTAATTTAGAAACCCTTCAGGCTAGCTTTGAGAACACGAACATTGCACTAGTATACCAAAACATGAAAAGACTTATTGTGACTGTAACTGCTAAATGTTTAGGATGAGCCCTTCAGATACATGTGGACTTTTTTGCCCCCCTCAACATTTCTATTAGGATCCACTTTTGCTTATACTGTTAAAAATATCTGAACCAGGTTTATCTTAAAGATTTTACAGCATTTCTTATTAAATGCTTTTGTTTCCTTCTTGGAATTGGACCTTGGGGTGCCATTGTGAAGGCCATGTTAGGTGCAGCTCCTTTGTCCCCCAGCTGCAGGGGGCTGTTATTAGGGGTACTTGCTTCATTCTCTTGGTACATGGACTGTAAATTGCACTTTGAATCCTGGGTGTTAGCAGGTCCTGCAGTCATCTTACTTGTGTGTGGTCACAGATTTTTTCCGGTGGCATTGAATTGTGTCAGCTGGCCCAGTGAGTTTGCTGCCATTTAACTGCATATTTGAAAAAGAATAGTTCTGTTGAAGTGCTGTGTAACTTGTAATGTGATACTCTATTTATAAACAACCAAAAAAAGTTGCCAGAAGTAGGGAGCATGCCTGTTACACTTCCTGTTGTGGGTGACTTCCTATGTGGTAGAGAAATGTGCAGGCTCAGTTCCTTGAACCTGTGCTCATAACACCCTCAAAGGCTGCCGTGAGCCCTTGTTTCTGGCTGAGGTTGGCAGAACCTGGAGTTATGTGGGATTAGCAAGGCCTGAACATGCCTGGGGTGCTGCTAAGCTATGATCTTTTTCATTACAGGGGATTTTTGGCAACAGTTCTTCACTCTGAGTGGAAAGTACCATGTTTTTTCTGTTTCAAACCAATATATACATGCACACAACTAGATTTGTGAGTTATTTCACCCAACTCAGTTAAATGAAGCAAAATGAATCTTAGCATGGGAAATAAGCATTATTTATTAGATCTCGGTTGAACTGATTCTGTAGTCTAACTAAAGTCTAACTAAAGACTTTTGCCTGAAAATAAGTGACAAAAAGATTGGAATATCAAGAAATAGAGTTAGAACAATATTGGCTAAACAGTGATTTCCTTTACCAAGTCTGCTTTGTGGCAACTTGCTGTACTTGTTGTTTCATGATGATTTCTTAAATCCATTTTTGGGAGTGGAGGTAGAGTTTAATCTTAATTTTTAAGCGATATTAAATTGGCAGATCTGGAAATCAGCAGGCAGGATTAGGTTGTAACACCAGCTTGGGTAAAATGAGAATGTTCTAGATTCTGAGCTTTTATTGAAAAAAAAGAAGGAAAAAAAAAGTGAAAGGTAATTTGAGCCCTTCTGGTCACAAGGATTACTGTTAAATCTGTGAGCAGAATGCAGCTGACAGATTCTCAGGAATCTCTGTGCTACAGAGATGTTCATGTGCCATGCCAGCCCAAGAGGTGTTGACTCTGGAGCAGAGCAGCATCAGCACATCAGCCTGTGTCTGCTGTTTGTTCTCATCTGAACATGCAGGGAGTGCTCTGTGTGCAGGGCTCCTCTGCAGCTCCAGGGGAGGAACACCCCAAACCAAAACAAGGTGGTGCTGCATTCGTGCCAGGATTTCAGGCTTTCCCGTCGTGATTAATGCTGTGCAGGTATGACTTTATAAGGAGTAACCCGTGCTGTGAACAGGGCATGTCATATGTATTTAACAAAGTAGTTAAAATTAAAATTTTTAAAGAAAAACTGAACCGAGCTAACAGAAATAATGCGTGTTGCTCACAGTTATAAATCTACTTGCAATTGAGCTCGGCTACAAATTATGCTTTTCCTCCCTGTCTTCCCTACCTCCTTTGGAGGAGATGACACTAATTTTTTCCTGGATTACTTCTTTATCCTGATTTTGCTGCCCCTCTACAAGCAGTTGCACCAGTATAACCCAAGGGTTTTTCAGAGGCGAGAGAAAGGTCTTGCTGCCACACAAGAGGCAGGCAAAGCCATGTTCCCAGTGCAGTACAGATCCCAGCAGCCTTTTTCAGTTTCAGAGAGTGCCTGCAGCCACCCTCATCACCAAGCCTCTTCTCTTGGTAGCCTGTCCCTGCCCAGACACACGGTCTTGAGCATCCTGGTGATGTGCTGCTGGGCCACAATGGTCTCTTTTTAGGTCAGAGGGGTAACTTAGCAGTGCAGGAATGGTGCCTAAGGAAGCTGGTCTCAGACTGGGATGGGCTCCTGACCAGACCTCAGGCTCAGGTTGGGGTACACATCCGTGGGACCCTTCCAAGACACTGGAGGTAGCATGGAGAGGGAGGAGCGCTTCTCATCAGCATGGGTGAAGGGTAGAGCACGTCCTAAGGCTGAGTTTGCGTGCTGGGTGGAGAGTGCAAGCTGGAGGTGCTGAGACCACAGCTGTGTGTTGCAGCCTGGCCCTGCTCCCCCTTCCCTGCAGCCTCCTGGCCCAGCCAGAGGCCGTGGCGTGGGGGAGCGCGTGGTGGCTCGTGCTGCTGCTGAGTTATCCCAGCTGCGCTTCAGCTGCTCCCTTTCCCCCGCAAGAGTAAATAAATATTTAGAGTTTGAATTACATTATCAGCAAGAACAATTTCCTTTTTTCATGTGCTTTTTTCGTGTGCTTTGCTCCTTAGAGCTCACTAGCAGCAGCAATGACATTGGGGAATTATCTAGAGACAAAAAAAAATTTGTAAGTCTATCTGGATTTAGCTACTAAAAATACATTTTGACAACAGTCATTTAGTTTAAGAATTTGTGTCCTGCCTGAGTTCCCTTTTTTGTTTGTCCAGTTCCGTATCCCTTTGCTACTAAATGTTTTTTCTGGGTGTCTGAGAGGCTTTTCTCATCTCCAGTTGCTAGAAAATCAGTATCTTATAGTTTTTCAAGTTGTAAATAGATTAGGGTGATTATTTTATAACCATAATTCAATTGATTTCAGAGGGCTTGTGGGGGGGGTACAGTGGTGGTGGTTTCCTTCTTTTTTTTCTTTTATTATGTTGAGTCGTTGGGTTTGGTTTGGGGATTTTTGTTTGGGTTGTGGTTTTGGTTTGGGAGGGTTTTGGGTTTTGGAGGGTTAGTTATTTTATTTGTTTGTCTTGTTTTGTTTTCTCTAAGTGTACAATTTGCCTGCTTGCCAGATGAGGAAACAATGCAGGGAGGCGAAGCTGACTCCCTCCAACAGCAGCAGCCACCCGCTGCCATGCTGCGGTACAGAATGTGAAAGCAGAGGCTACTGTGCTTCTTTCCATGCCCCAAATCCAAACACCCACTTCCAGCATCCTGATGCAGGCTGTTTGTGGCCAGTTTGTGGACTGGCAGTGCAGGAGAGCCCTGTCCTCTCCTCATTCCTTCACCTGGAAGGAAGACGTGGGTGCATCACCACTGGGGTGCTCTTACCCACAGTGCCTGTGCCACTGTTTGACACTTAAGTTTTGTGCTAGTGCAGTACAGACTGGTTGGATTTATAGGAGAGTGTTCCAGACTTCTTTTCCAAGCACATTGAATGGATATTTTCATGCTTCATCCTCACTCCAGGATTATTCTTGTTTTGTTTATCCTACCTTCCCTGAACACCTTAGAAGTTGTTACTTCCTTGTGCACTCAGCAATGCTTCCCATCAGGAAAGAGGTGGCTTGCAGGGCTGGTCATTCAATTTTTGTTCCCAGTTCCAAGCTTTTATTTGCCTATACATTAATATTTGCCATGCCTGATGAGACTGGGCTTTGCTCCTGGTGTCAATGACACAAGTTGCGCGTTTTCTCACAGTCTAGCAAAGGGATAGACAACAGAGCTGTTGTCACAACTGGAATTAACACTCCATATGGTCCCTACATCACCTCTCTTTTCTATATTTGTCTATTGCAGAAAAATTATTGAAAAGAGTCCTCCATTTTCAAACTCAAGTCTTCAAACTGTTTCTTTTTCTTCCTCAGCTTCAGTGTTTTGTTTGCAGAGGCACTGTTGTTGTTCTTAGATTAGCAAATGATAAAACTCCTCAGGTGCTAAAAATAACGTAGCTATAACTCTGTAAAGAATTATTTTCTTCAATTTCCTACTTTTTAAGCAGCAATGTTATTTAGTATTCCCAGTAGGTGGGCATCTCTGTCATGTCTGTTTTTCTCTAATACAGCAATATAATCTCTGATCCATGGGTCTGTTACTGTTGTCTTCTCCTCCGTTTGCAGCTTCCCATTGCTTTATTAAAGAAGTCAGCCTAAGCTTATATAACTTTAATTCTGGGTTGTCTGTGTTTTTTCCTTCAAAACAGGTTCTATTTAATTTCTGCCAGTGTTTTAGGACTTCCAGTCAAAATTACTTCAGCAAAATAATCTGATGGGGAGTGTGATAAAACAGGATTTATCTGTGCATTTCTTTAGAAAATTTTTTCTGCTTTGTCTCTCTCCTTAATTTTTGTCCTTTCTAAACTAAACTAATCATACAAAGAGGATTCAGATGCTGTGTGAATGACATTCGAATTATGAAGAGTTGAAAATACATGTCTGGACAAATACTCAAAGTTCAAAAGAACCTAAAGAGGTCAGAAACATAAAACAAAATGCAGAACTGCAATTAACTTTACAGACGTGTATCCCAAGTGAAACTATTGCATGTTGTGGAGAGACTTCAAAAAGGGTAATGCCATAAAATACTTGGGAATAATACCAGGAAGGGCCTGAAATACAGTGGTAGGGAGCCTTACAATGGTTGGCCATATAAAGATGCTGAACTGCAGGGGAGGGTAGTGGCTCTGAAGGTTTGATTCTCACCCCACTGAAGTTGGATCCCTGTTGATGTTGCTTGGCATTGCATCCAACTCTCCTGTGTGGACACCTCATCTATGCAGTCAGTTGTAGATGCTTTATACCTTGGGGGATACTGTCAACAAAATTGGAAGTATTTCAGGAGAGAAAAGAAAAAAAGTGTGAAATAAAATTGAGGGCGTAATAAAATTGAAGTACAAAAGAAACTTTCAATATAGGTGACGTAACAAGAATCAGGAATTAACAGAGAAAAATGTAAAAGTGCTCGTTTTGTACATGCATATATCCAGAGAATGGTCTGCCACAGAAACTGGGAAAAGGCTCTGCCACCTGTGGTTTCTTGTTCTAGGTCATATAAGTCATTAGCTAATAGGTGGTAGAGAATAATCTTCAATTGGCAGGATTGGATGAAAGATCAGTCCCTTTTCCTAACATCTATAATTCCTAATTTCTTATTAGTCTTTTAGATGCGTTAAAGTTATAAGAACAATGCCTGTCTCTGATTCTCCTGCAAATCTCCCACCAGTGAAAAAAATATTGTACCCTGTGAATGAACTTTACTGTTTCTCTAAAAGCCTGTTAACTAAATTAGGCAATATGAACTTTACATATTATGACAGATCTGCTTTCTGTTGTCACAATACAGAGATGATACTGGCTTTTCTTCCTTTTATAATTTTATTCTCAGCTCTTCCATGTAACCTGTCTCCATCTACACAAAGTGTGGGGGTTTCTTTCCCCCAAGTTGGATCTATTCTGGCACATCTTCTTGTTCTGTTCTTTAAAACAGAGAATCAAATTATTGTTTACGTTGGAAAGGACATACAGTGTCACCAAGTTCAACCCTTAACCCAGCTCTGCCAAGGCCACCATTAAATCATGTCCCTAAGCACCACAGCTCCACATGTTTTACATAGCTCCACTGAACCCTTTCCATGGGTAGACTGTTCCAGTGCTTTCCATGAATTTTTTTTTCCTAGTGTCCAATCTCAACCTTCCATGGCACAACTTGAGGCCATTTGCTCTTGTCCCATTGCTTGTTCCCTGGGAGAAGAGACTGACCCCACCTCACTACAAGATCCTTTCAGGTGGTTGTGGAGAGGGATAAGGTCTCCCCTGAGCCTCCTTTTCTCCAGGATGAACGGCTCTCTCAGCTGCTCCTCATAGTACTTGTGCTCCACACCCTTCACCAGCTCCCTTACCCTTCCCTAGACATGCTCCAACATCTCAATGTTTTTCATGTAGTGAAGGGCCCCAAAACTGGACACAGGATTCAAGATTCAGCCTCACTAATGCCAAGTACAGGAGATCACTGTTCTAGTCTTGCTGGCCACACTGTTTCATCCTAAAACATCAGTAAACATGGGTAAAACATCAGTATCCCGTGCATTTATCCAAAACTCATTAAAACAATGTTCCTCCTCCTACTAGAGCCTGTCCAGATTGCTTTTCCCCTTTGGGAGTCTTTTGCAGTGCTCAGTGACAAGCTTGGCTGCTTTATTTGCTAGTGAGTATTCAGTAGGTGTTGCTTCTCTGGTTGATCCCTCTGTTAATCTTTGTCTAAGCCTGTAGCCACTGGGCAAAGTTCCTTCCAGGTTACCTTCCTTTGGACTGCTCATGGTGCTTGTGCTTGAGGATGTCCACGAGGGCGTGTTGCAGTTTTGAACCTGTAGGATAAGAGTTAGGGGCAAGCTAAAATATCTCATATTGCTGTCCATTAAGCTTTTCCCCTTTGGGTTCATGTGTAGTTAAACACCACAGTTGTGCAGGAGACATTTTTCTGTATAAATAGTTGCTGTGTAGTAAAGTACTGGAAGGCTCTTCCCAGGGAGGTGGTAGAATCACCATCTTTGGATGTGTTTATAAAAAGACTGGACATGGCACTTGGTGCTATAGTCTAGTTGAGGTGTTAGGGCATAGGTTGGACTCGATGATCTTAGAGGTCTCTTCCAACCTCATTATTGTGATTCTGTGATGTGCAAAGTGTATACATTTAATTTTTTTTTGAGAACTACGGGAGAATAAGCACAAATGTTGAGTCCAACAACTAGAAAGCAGTTTGAGTGGGTGTTGTTACAAAGGTGCAGCTGCAGCTTGCCCTGCCTCCTGCTCCAACCCTCCAGTGAATAGCAGAGCCCCACGGGAAGAGAGCTGGGGCTTTCTCCCTTTCACCTTCCACTACCATGGCACCTGGCTACATTTCCCACCTTCCTGCAGCAGGCAGCCACTTCTTCAAGGAGTTTGACTCTCCTGAATGTGGCGGGGTTGGCTCATTTGCAGCAAGGTGGGTGCTCTGCTGGTGTGGCAGCCTCAGTGCCCGAGGTGCCGCATTTATCATCGCCGCGCTCTGGCCGCGGCGCCGGCTCCCGCAGCGTTTGTCAGCGCTGAGCCGAGGCGCTGGCGCGGCAGCCAGCAGCCTCCAGCAGGGATAATTCTTATCGTGTGCGCTGCTGGCTCAGCTCTGCTTTGCCTCGCATGGTGACAATTTCTGCCTGCCATCGGTGCCCCCTTTGGATCCAGTCATGCAGGCGGCAAACTGGATGTGTGTCCGTGCAGTTTTAGTGTTTGCACCCTCAGTCTCCATCAGCAAACTTTGGGGGAAGTGACCCCTTCTTCCCAGTCACTTTGCCCCTTTCCTAGCATATTTAGCATTCGTTGTCTCCTGTGCTGACCTTGTTCTTTAAATTGCATTGGGACTGGTCTTGTTCGAGACCAGATCAGCAGGAGAACAGTCGATTGTGGAAAACCACACCGTCACTGCTCGCTGGGGTCACAGCAGCACAAGTGACCTAAATTTGAAATGCTCCATACTCCGTGGCTGATCCAGCATCCTCAGGCTGCAGCCTGTCTGTCTGCTGCAGTTGCAGACCAAGAAGTGATTTTTTTGTTCAGGAGCAAGATTTCCACCAATTTAATCTACTAAAATTTGGAGTTTGGAAATCTGGGGCAAAATGGAGGGGAAAAGAGAAAGCAAGAGAAAGACATGCAGAAAAAGACAAGTTGTAATTGAGAAACTTGAGTGAAACACAAGATTTTGGTCATACCGTGGGGTGTGTTTTGGCAGTTCAATTTGTTAATTCTAGAACAGGCATGAAATCGCTGTATTTATGTATATAGGAATTAATAATAGCTTACAAAAGCAACACATTAGCTTTTTTTGGGTGGGAGGAGAAACCAAGAGCTGCCTGAAGGCGAAACACATTTAATTCCCTTTTTTAACTTCTTTTTGTTTTAATTTTTTCGAGAGAGCTCCTTTTTCATTGTGTTCACTGCTGTTGCCCACACTGGTGCTGGAGGAGAGCATCTGTGCTGTCTGCATAAATTGATTTGGAGGGTGGCTGACCGTGCTTGGTGCTTCCTTCAGGTCACAGCTGCCACGGTTTGCAGGGTCCTTTATGCGTGCATGAGCACGGGCAAACACATCCAAGATGTGGGAGTGTGAGTTTGAGGAGAGCTTGGCATCAGCCCCCGCACACGCCGGCTGTGGTGCCTGCTCGCAGAAAAACACAGCTCAGAAAAAGCCAGGGAGGTTTTCCTCTGTGAGGTGAAGCTTGTAGGAGCACGCCTGGCATCGCTTTTGTTGTTAAAAGCAGATAGCTTTTTGTTGGTTTGCTTCTAGGCCACTAAATGCTCCTGAATTCTTTCCTGACCCCCAGTGATGGCACCAGTGTCACAGGAAGGGAATCCTGTCGCTCCCTCTTGGGCAAGGGACAAGCCCTGGGTCAGTGGTGGTGACCCAGGAGTACTTTGGACAACTAATGTGAAAAATCTAGGGGTTTTGAACACAACAGGAGATGAGGTGGATCCCCTCCCACCCCTTTTTTCCCTTAATTACGAGAAGTTTCTGAGTGATTGTGCTGGTTGAACCATCCAGAGGAAAACAGCAGCATTCCTGCAGGGGCTTGCAAGAATTTATACTGGGTTTTCGCTGACACCTATTTTTATATCAGAGATGGCAAAAACATACTGACATATCTAGTCTATCTGCTTGTGAATATATTTCATTTCCATATGCATCCAGCCTTGCAGTGTGTTTGATAAGTTGGGTTACTTGTTTTAGCTCATCTGTGCTTCTCCCTTCCCTTGGAGCTAATCCAGAAAATGTCTTGAAAAAGAAGGTTTTGTGGGGGGGAGAAGGAGATTTAATTTGCATCATGAGGAAAATATGAAGAGTTTTCACAAGATATGATGACTATATTTGATATCCTGTAGCTTTTGTTAGTCTAGAAGTGATTTTTTTTTTCTCCTCTCTCTGAATCTGAGTGATCTAGGGGGATGGTGAGCATCTATTCTTATTCTTCTTCAGTATTTTAATCTAGGCTGCCCAGGGCAGTGATGGGATCACCATTCTGGTACTCTGGTGTGTAGATGTAGCACGTGGAGATGTGGCTTAGCAATAAACATGGTGATGCTGGGTTAAAGGTTGACTCAATGATCTTAGAGGCCTTTTCCAACCTTAATGATTCTATAATCCTAATTATCTCTTCAGGTTTTAAGCTTTCTCCTGCAACACTGCTATTAATGGTGACTTTTGACATTTCAGTTACTTGTTTTCTCCTGCTGATGAATGAAAGTATATAACTGAATTCAAGTGTGGGGAAAAAAAGGAGTTTTATAAAGATTAGTAAGGTAATGTAAAAAAATTAATGATCTGATATAGAAGTTTTCACTATCAGCATGGTATACATTTATCTTTTCAGTGCACATCACATTAAAAAGGTTAACATTGATAGAACGTGGTGCTTCACTGCGAAAATGCAGCATTTTCAGATTTATTTAGCAATTTTGTGTGGTTTTTACTCCAAGTTATTGTGCTTTTATGTACTTCAAGAGAAATGCAAATATGTATGCATGTAGATCTTACATATTTACTGACATAAATTTCTTCAGAAAGACCAGTAGTTCACTTTGTGTACTGTGGAAATTAGATAAATGGTCATACTTGTTAAATTTTATTTTTTGCTACTGAGAAGAAAACAAAAAAGATTTACCCAAAGATTGTGCCCAAAAATCAGAACACTCTGTGTTTGTGCTGAAGTCCTGGAGCAATTACAACAAACAGAGAGAATCTAAGAAGAAGGAATATGCAGTTATTTATTTTAAATACTGCCCAAATTGGTGGTTTTGACAGATATTTCTTGTTGACTATTGCCTCCCATACATTTTACAAGATAAAGCTTAAAAACCTGATTTTTTTGATCTACCTACTCATTCCTGTTTTATCTTATCCTTTTGCTTTTTATCCATGTATTTTAATCCAGAACTCATAATGAAATTCAAGCTTTTAGAACAGTTCACAAAATCGGCAATTTAATGCAGGGTTTGTCACTTTTACTTTTGTAACAGCTGTAAGATAAATAAAATAATGAGATATTTACAGCACAAGGTCAGGCAGTTTTTGTGATAGCAGCTTTTCATATAAGATTACAGCTAAAAAAGGGGGGAAGTGCTGAGTTACATAATTGACTAAGGTTTGACACTTAGAATTTGTGTTATAACAGCACTTCATAGGCTATAGATGGGGCCGTTTCAAGTTCTGTTGTAAATCTGACTTTACAAGGCTTTAATGTTCTGTAGGCTAATAAAAATCACTCTAGGATTGAATGTGTGAAATCAAAAAAAAAATGGTGTTTTTAATATTTTTAATGCTCAGGGTATTTTGCCATCTTTGTTTTTTGCCAAGATTGCATTGCTCTTGGATTTTTGAATAAATCTTAAAGATTACTACCTTCATGTCTGAGGGAGGAGGGGCAAGAAAGAAAAGGAAAAAAAATAAAAAGGCATCCCAAAAATAGAAGTCTTGCATTTGCACAGTAAAGTTTAAGGTATCAATGTGAGCTTTTGGCACTGGAGAAAAAGGGCATAAATATTGAGCATGAAATATAGTATAATAATAAGTGATAGCATTTTCACATGGTTGAAGTATAAGCCTTCCAGGAGCTACAGAGGATAAACTGTAAGCCCCAGAAAGCCAGCTTTTCTGGGTGACTACCCCTGTGCACTGCACATCTCCTTGTTTGAAACATCTGGGGCTGAGGAGGAGAGGAAATTGTCTGACCTGAAAATTTGAGGGTTTATGTAGCTTTTGCATGGTATTGTTTGAAGGAGTCACCTGCCTGGCAAATAGTATGAGAATGCCAACAGTTAGGAAGTGTGATTACAAATATCCATCTCGATTCCACATAAGCAGCAGTGGCTCCCAGGAGGAGTTAGCCCTCAGCCAGACGTGCTGCCCTTTGCCATTTAGGCAATCTTGGTGCAGGGCTGCCGTAACAGCCTGCCCCAGAAACCTCCTCCCTTCCCGTGGTGCTAGTGATGTGAGAGCAGTGAAAACTCTAGGTCAGGAATACTGTGTTAACATTTCCCTCAAGCCCCATGCTGCTTTGTCATTGATGCCAGCTGTATTCAGTACTGGAGTTGTTGTTTCTGGCTGCCTTGTCTCATCTGGAAGGAGAGGACTGTCACATGCAAGGGTGACACCAGCCCGACCATGCCCTGCAAGGCTTTCAGTGCCCTCAGCTGGGGGAAGGAAATCCATGCAAGAGCATAAACTTAGGGCCAGGAGGGCCTGGGAGCAAACACCTACAAATTTCTCACATCCCTGCTCCTTTCCCTGTGTCCATGGGCTTCAAGTCATGTTTCCTCAGAGAGTATGGGAAGCTTTCATCAGTGTTTGGTGGCAGTAGCGTCCTGCTGTGGTGTCCCAAGTACCTCTGGCATTGCTGTTCCAGCTGGTTTCCATGCACAGGGCATGTTGCATTTTGTGGCTGTTGGGTGAAGGAGAGAGAAGTGGGGAAGCTGTTGACTCTGCCCACCACATAAACTGTGCTGCAGAGACCCAAGGGAGCCCCAAGGGAGCTGCCACAAAACCTGCAGCACGCAGGGTATGCTTTGGGCAAGGGCACACTCTTGTGCTGTTTTGTCTGTAATTCAGACACTGGGAGGGACCCCATGGGCTGGGCTGTGCTCTTTTGGGCTGGCAGAGATAACCAGGCTTGCTTTGCACAGGTGCACAGAGACCTGCCAGGGATAAAAGGGGAAACCAGTGTAGGAGAAAAGCAACTCCAAAAGATAGTGTGTCCTGTCACCTTGGTCCCTGGTGAGGTGGCCAGCTGCCACCTCCTCCGAGACAGATCCAACATGGGCTTAAATTAACTTTAAGAATTCTGGCTGTTTATCTAACATCATTCATTGTTCCATACAGGTAATTGCAGAAATTAGGGATTCATATATGAGGGTAAAAAAAAAATTGTTTCTTCAGATTTTTACATATTGCCTTCATTCTGCATATGTGAGAAGCTGTGGTCCACAGCTTTCCTCACAGTTAGGCAAGAAAGTAGCTTTTCTTTACATTGGACACTGTTGCTTCAGGGTAGAGAGGGAGAGATTGAAAATTTAGGGGAATCATGAAACTGTCTCCCTCAGATATACTCTGTGGTAAAAAACAAAGGCTTTTTATTAGTATTATTTGTCCTATAGCTAGATCTTCCCTTGAACACTTTTGGGCGCTGTATTCTTTACTCGTGTTTTCTGACTTGGGCTTGAAACTTCCAGGCAGCTGAGGACATCCTTTCCTTAGTTCTTGTCCACAAGGAATTACTGGAAGAGAGAGAAGTTCCTGCAAGAAGTAAGGCAAGGACAGGAGCTTAAGATAAGCACATCAGAGCTCCTCCTATAGAAAGAGAATTAAGGATCTTTGGTGGTATGAATGCTTCATTTGCCTCAATTTGCATCCTTTGAATTCATATCGTACTGAAGTCATGCTCTATCATGACAGTTGTTCAAGTGCCCAATATTTTGAGCACACACAATAGCAAAATCCTTTTAAAATGATGATACCTGGTTGGAGTATATCTGATTGTGTGTTAGAACTGTTAGACGTAGGAGGTTTTGTTTTAGGAAGTGTAAAATAATGTGCCTGCAGGCAGCTGTGCAGCTTTGGTGTGAGGAGGACTGTGCTGGATGGTTTCAGAGGTGTAAAACAAACAAAAAAAGTGCACTCATTTTAACCCTCAGTGCCTTCTGTAGTTTCATTTCAAAGTACAGAATCTCTTACTTTATGCAGTTTCTATTCCTAGTGAGGGTTTAGTTAAGGGACAGAAGCACAGACAAGTCTGAGCACAGATCAGTTGTTTGCTTTGCTTTTATGTGCTTTGGTGTCAGCAGTGCGTGGTGAATTGGCAGCACAGCAAGTCCTGTGATAAGAGAGAATGTCTGGGCCTTAGACTGTGCCTATGCTCCACCTTGAAATCCTTTGGGTATCTCCTGCTCTGAATGGGGTTGAACACAACATGAGGGGCATGTTCTTACAGATAGTGAGAAAGCATCTGAGCAGTTATTCTTCTCAAGAGGTGCTGATTTGAGGGGAAGGGAGGGGAGCAGAGGGTGCTCTGTGTTGGCATTGTGGTGCAAGGGGCTGCTCGTGGGTATCACCTCTGCTTGTGTTATGGAGGTCCCAGGACAAATAAAGCCAGATTTAGGAACACACATCTTTTTAATTGCATAAGCCTTTGGGGGTTGCTTTGTATTCTCATCTACTACCAGATCAGAAAATAGGAGTAGTCTTACTAAGCCTTTTGCCACATGTTTGTTGAGGTTGTGGAAGCACACAGCAAGGGTTTTGTGTTGTGTAGAAAGTGAGTTCTTCCGTGGAGATCTGCTTATTTTTACTTTTGAGTGTGTGTAGATTTAACTGAAGATCATGTATTCACACAGTTGTGCTATTTAAGTTAATGTGGGGTGACTCAGTGTGTATTCACTGCTGCGAGCCCACAGCGACTGCGACAGAACATTTTATTGTCTGAAGACAATGCTAATAATGATAGCATTAAAACAGCGTTGGAATTTCACAAGACAATATTCTGTTCCCAGAACTGCCCAGGGCCAAAGAGATTTGCCATTGTCAGACAGGGGAACAGGAGCTGGCCTGCAGTGCAAACAGTGCCCTCTGCTTCCGCGGGGCTGGGCTGGGGCGTCCTGCTCCTCTCTGCTCCTGCTGCCAGGAACCTGCTCCAGAGTTTGTCACAGCTGTGAGCACCCTGCAAAGCAAGCACGGCAGCAGTTGGCTCTGCTGAGAGCTGTGGGAACACAGCCCCTTCCCAGGATGATCCTACTCTAGGCTGCTTTCATCCAACAGGTGAGCTATCTTGGCCAGCTGAAAGGGCTGCAGGCTCTTCTTTGGCTGCCCCCACCTATCTCTGCTCTGGTGTTTGGTCCCACCAGGTGTGCAGTTTGCTGAAGGAGAATTTGGGATAGGTGTAGTGTTATGCATTGTGGCTGCTATGGCATTCCCAAAACTCACAAAACAGTGGTTCAGAAGTGATACAGTTTATATTGGTTGTGCATTTCTTTGTGGAGGGGTTGTAGGATGAAACCAGTGTGACTGTGGTGACAGAGGGCAGCTGTGCTGTCTTTGTAGCTGAAGTATAGGTTATAAGTGCAAATAAGTTGTTCATTCTGAAATTAAAAAGCATTACATATGTATATTATTAATCCTTAGCACCACTTCTTACTGTGTAAAAACAATAATAGTTTCCTTATCAAGAGTTGTTAATAATGCTTGGATCCTGAAAGCAAAGATGCAGAGGTGGGAGCTGTGTGCATTTATTCTTTGATAGGAAATATTTAAAGCAAAACATTTCTACCCTCTTAACTACTCCTTTGCAGCAGGTTCCTGGTTTGCTGGTGTAATAGTCAGATTGGATAATGACAGCATAGACAATAAGATGAGAAAATTAACTGAAGCAGAGACTGTTGGCAGTGCAGAGACACTGCCTGGAAACCTCACCAACTGCAAACCACATTTATAGTATCATGGCTTACATCCAGTGGGGACAGCATCTGCAGTGCAAAGCCATTTGGAGGCTCACTGGTGGTGAGCACAAAGTTTGCTCTCTGCATTAGTAACTAGCAGATAAGATAGCTGTGAATCTGTCTTGCACTGAACAGCCTTAAGGTGAGAATCCACTGAGTACTTGCTTCTTTAATGACTGCCAGCAGCATTTCCCAGGAGCCACGTGACAAAGTACCAGAGGGTTGGGCTTATCTTTTAAAATGGATCCTTTCAAAATGTAGCTTGTGTTTGGTGGGGATAGTGAAGAAAAAGAGCTGATTTAAGGAAAATTGAATGGGGGAAGTGTCACATGCTTTGCAGTGTTGAGATTCCAGGCATCCTTGCTGTGAAAAATGGGAGTTTAATTACCCAGGTTTTGTGTGGGTTTGCTGAGTTGCTTTAGTTTGTTTGTCCTCTGTCAGTCTCTAATAATGCTATTATTTACTTTCACTAAACAGAAAAAATTAATTCAGTGCTCTCTGTTGCTCAGTGTCTGCCGGCAGTACTGGTACTGAGTTGTGTCACTGCAAATATTGGTTTGTTCTTGCCTGTACTGGTGGCAGAAACAGTGGGAAGAGTCAAACAGTCTAACTCAATATTGCTTACGTATCTTGTATTTTCTTTTGACAAAATCATTGCATGTTTCTGCCTCAACATGGCCTTCTGTGAGCTGCAAGGAGCAGATGACATCATTGTTGAACTGGCAAGTTCAGTCCATGTGATATGTACCTTAGAACTTTATGGAGTACTTTTGGCAGTTTCCCTGCCGAATACATCTTTTGGGGCATCAGAACATCTCCTTTGATTAGACAGTTTCTAAATAGCAGCAATTGTGATATTGGCCACTTGATTTTTGTCCCAGTATATCATGTGTGTCGCTGTGTATCCCTGCATATCTGTATCACCAATACAGGGAATTTGGGGCATGTTTTCAGCATGGCAACCAGACTTGCACAGTGTGGCACAGCCCATCAGCCCTCTGTTTAGCCTCTACTCCCAGTTAAACACTGGCATTAGCAGCTTTTTGTCCTTCTCACCCCCTTTCCTGGACTGATTCCTTAATGCTGTACACAAAGCAGTCCTGCACAGCACTGCCTGTTAAGTCGCTGCCTTGCTGAATAAATTATAGGTGCCTGCTGCTAAAAAGGAAGAGATGATGCTTTTCTTTCTCTGCGTGGTTCTTTTTCTCTTCCTCATGTTTTCTTGATTTTCTCAAGTCATCCTGTTTTGTTTGCTGTTGGCAAGTAAATCACCGAGAGATGCAAAAAGCAAAAGAGCAGAGAGAATGCCTGGTGCATACTAAGAAGCAAATATTCCAGTCTATCAAGCATGGAGAAATGGAAAGAGGTGGATATAGATGGTGATGAATTTAAACATGTACTTGTTTATTGCTCTGTCTTCCATGTCTGGATCACCTGCTGCTGAGGAGAGGGTGAGACAAAGAAACTCTTGATTTTTGGCACTACTGCAATGAGGTGGCAAGATGAGATCACAGAATTGTATAGGCTGGAGGGGACTTGCAGAGGTCACCTAGTCCATCCTGCTGACCACCCGATTCCCATCTGATCAGGTTGCTCAAGGCCATGCACAGGACACTTTTCATTATCTCCAAGGATGAAAGTCCAGCAGACTCTCTGGACTTCTGTTTCAGTGATTCACTTTGCTGAAAGTAAAAAGTTTTCTCCCCCATATAAGGCTGTAATGTCCCATGTTGCAGCTCTGGTTGATGCTCCCCTTCCTCCCTGTGTACCTTTGAGGACAGCCTGTGTCCCCTCCCATCAGGCAGTGGGTAGGTCTCTCCCTGTAGCCCTCTCTTTTCATGACTGAGCAAACACAGTGCCCTCACCCTCTCCTCCTGTGCTCCAGCTCCTCAGCTGGCTCTGGCACAGGGCAGCCTGTGCTGCTCCTGGCAGCACGTCTACAAGAAAATCTATTTTCTGTGCTGCATCCCATGAGTACCCTGATTTCTCTTTTCACGTCAACCGACCTTAATTTCTTTCCTTTTTCAACCTTTTTGCATGACATCTCCAAAACAGTAGCATTTTCAAGCTATAGCTTCCATCATAGTATGCTATGATGTCACCAAACTCTATGTATGATAGTGGAAAAGAAAAAAAGCAACTGTTAATTCTTAGCTCAGTTGCTTTTATCTCTCATCACGTTCATTTTTACAACTATACCAGCCCAGCAAGACTTGAACCTGACTTTTTTTCTTGAAGAACTTAAAATGTGTTGTCCAGTGTGAAATTAAATATTCTGCAGTCAAGTGCAAACATCCAACCCAAAAAGGCAGATGCTACTCCAGGTCCAGTATCTATGTGTAAGTCATATTATGTTAGCAAATGAAGTGGGAAAATGGCTCTTAAATAGTTTCTTCTGCTGCTTGCCTGTTTTTTTATATTAAGTTGCCCCTGGTATTTCAAGATTTTCTATCCATTTGCTGTATACTCTCACAGCAAATCCAAGCACAGTTTAGCAGGGCGAAGAACATTTGGAGACTGGCTCAGTGCCCAGAGCCTGCTTTTAACCTCTGTCTTTCTCAGCAGCACTGAGTGTGGTGTAGATATCCAACATTTCCCAGCTATGGGAGAAAAAAGAACATTTCACGATAGAATTTCTCAATCTTAGTGAATCAGGTGTAACAAATTAGTGAATCAGGTGTAAAAATACTGGCCTAAAAGAAGACCTCAGATTGTAAAGACCCTAAGAAGCAGAATCAGGCATGCTAAAACACTCAGGTTAATGAGCAGAGAGCTATGGTATTTGATGGATTCTCATGTAATTTTGAAAGATATCCACTATCTCCCAGCTGAAAATTCACACACACAGTTATTCTGTATATATATTCTAAAAACGTTATGACCCTTAAATATTGTCTAATATATGTGTAAATTCTGCATGGCTCATTTTGGACGATTCATTTTCTTCTTAGAAGTATTTTTGAGAATTCCTCTAGAGTAATCCACCAACTCATCAAGGAACTATTGAGTATAAGTTAAAGCAAATAGTATGTCAAAAGACTGACAACTTGATTTTATGTTGTTATTTCTCACTGACTGAAGAAATTGGATCTGTCTCTCCATCCCTAAAATAAAGTAATCCCCACACAATATTGAAGCACTCGTGAAGAGCTGTTGCTCATAGAATTATGCTCCTCTTGGAACTTGAAATAATGTGCATCCCTTTACAAGGTGCATGAATAAAATATTAGACAGGTAGAGTTTGTGACCTAGTTGAAAGTTATGTGCATGATCTCCTCTCCTTGGTTGAACTGAGGAGTCATCTGGAGTGGAGGATATCTTTATGAACAACAAACCTTATCTGAGTTTTTGGTTTTGTTTCTTTTAGTGAAAGGGTCATTTATGGATGTGTGCTTTTTTGATTTAGGGCTGAGCTTAAAATAGCTAGACATCTGAAAACTTAATATGCACAGTGAAATTTAATTAGGCAATTGCATAAAATCAAAGGGATTCTTTTGTGGAAAGGAAGCAAGAATCCCCTTTTGGTGCTTTCAGCACACATGCAGCTAAGTCCTGTTTTCATCTCCTCCTCTTGAGCAAGAGGTGTTAATAATAGATGTGTATGATCTGCTGCCAGGGGTGATGGGCCAGGGATGTGAGCAGGAATGGACTATATTCCTTTCTCTTTCATGGTGCCTTCTTCATGTAGCCAAAGTGCACAAAGTCTAATATTTCAGAAGGCAGTCTTCAACTTTGTGCATTCCAATTTGATTTGCTAACTTTGGTCTCTGCAGACACCAAGCACCTATTTCATGGTCACAGTTTGACTTCTAAGTACCTCTTGAAAGTATACACAGAATTTCTGAATTTAGGCTTAATTAAGCATTTTCATGAAAGATACAAGCCTAGCTTTTTCAGTGTCTGAATTAATATTTTTTTTGGTAAAAATTATGAAAAAAGTATATCTGTTTCTAAAAACCTTTTTGATATCTATAATATGGATTAACTGTTGAGAAAGATAGTAAGCTTCAAATGTGCTCCAGTTACATCTCTCCAACTTAAGTTACTAATTTTAAAAATTGGTTTTCTTTTTTGGTAGATTAGACAATACCAAATAAAATTGTATTTGTTAAAAAATCTGTTCAATGTTAACTCTCAGAATGAGAGACTACCTGCAATATTTGTGAATCATAATTATGTGAGACTCATTTAAAAAAAGCCAACAAAACACAGAATCACAGAATGAACTAGGTTGGAAAAGAACTTTGAGATCAGCACAAAAAAACACCATGGAAGTGAAGAAACAGAGAATTGCATTAAGGGAAACACCAGGTACACTTTCTGAGCAAGATCACTGACACATCCAAATATGAATATTTCATATAAACCATCACACTTTTTAAAACACCTTTTGCTGGCAGTTACCAAAGCCAGCAAAATTTCCCAATGTTTCATCCAGGCAAAGGTCAGTGATGAATTGAATTTCATTCTCTTAAACATTTCCATTTCTTTTGTGTGGCTGTGTCTCTGCCTTGATTGTTTGGGGTTTGTTTTGGGTTGGTTTTCCCCTCATTACTTTTTTTTTTTTTTCCAAAAAAGCGGCGAGATTAATATTTTTGCAAATAAAGATGTTTAGGAGGTGTTTTAATTTTTTTTTGTTTTTTTTTTTTTTTTTTTTACTCATGGGAAACGTGTTGGAAGTAAGCTTTTCTGTGTCATGCACCTTGTGGTTCCCACCTCCTGGTGTATTTAATACACTGTGTGCTCCTCTGCAGAGCATGGGCAGCAGCTTCCAGCTCCCTCTCCACTCATTTCCAGCTTGGCCAGCTTGGGCACAGAGCATTCCTCTCTGTTTGTCTGCACATGTTGGTGTGTGGTGTCCTAGTTAAGATTTGTTGTCATCCAGGTAGTTAGAATAAAGTTTCATGTGTGGTTTTCACTTTTCCTGTTGTGGTATTTCGTGATTTTTAATGTTAAAGGGCAAGACTTCTCTTAACCTGTATGTAGGCAAAAAGGAGAGCAGCTATAGAAAGTATATTTAGGTATAAATTTTTTAGCTTTTCATAAGATGCATTTAGTTGACATGATGTTGTATATCTGAAAATTGTTTCATAATAATTTAATCCCATTTTTCTTTCATTTCAGTTTCCATCAGCAAGGCAAAACAGTCTTTGCTTTAATTATTCTTCATTAAGATTCATATCTCTGAGATTAAACTGAGATAAGCTTTGGCACTTCTCAGGTTGTGGTTGTCTAAAGAGGAGCCAGGCTGAGGAATAAAACTCCCTGTTTTCCTGCAAGTAAAAATAGGAAAAATCAGCTAAAATCCCTGAATCCTCACTAGAGTGCCTGCATGCTTACCCCAGGCACGGGGCACACCGTGCTTCTGAGTTAAGAGATGCTGAAGAAGACACATCCTTGACAATGCCTTTGAGAATTTGTTATGAGATGTGTCCCTCTGCTGATAATATCCAGGGACAGATGTCTCTTCCATTCTTCAGATATATCTCAAATAAGAAATCCAGATGTTAGGCTGGCCTCTTTCTCCATTTTAAAATCCTCACTGGGCTCTTGCTTACGTGGCAAACGCTTTGGTCATTCCTTCCTTTGGGGTTTTTAAATTTTGAATATGCAATGCCAGTCACAGGACTCTGAGATTTGTTTTTCTCATATCATGGGTGCTTTTTATTGTAGGAATATTCAACTGGCAAGGGACCAGCTGAAGGGATCACTGGTGGAACAAGGTGGAGTTTTCTGTAGTTTTGTGTGTTATGTTCACATTTCAGTGACTCCTGGTTCTAAAGGTCTCAACCTCATTGTGATGATCTTATTTAATGAGTCTTCTAAATGCGTTGTATTACTGGAGTGGCCTGGCACCACAAATGGCAGGAGAGTTTCTGTTCTGCCAGTACCCAGCCTGGTGTGGCTGTCCCCAAGGCCGTCAGTCTGTCTTGAAAAGGAGCATCACTCCTGCCTGAACAGTTTGCATATCCTTTTGCTTACCAAATGGTTAAAAAAAATAAATTTCTAAAAAATGGCAAAAATGTTTAGAATTTATCTAGTTACAAACTTAACTTTAGATGCACAAATCTCCTCATATTGGTTGTTAAAATTTTCCACTTGACCTTGATTTCAGCAGCAGATAAATGATTTCCTGTTGAAATTAGGATAATGAGCCATTGCAGTATGCCAGCTGCCCAGCCATTGTGGACTGTTTTTCTAGGCATTCCAGGAGGATTTTTTTGGAAAGAAATTTGAATGAGTGTGGGATTTTATAGAGAAAAAAGCTACAGATAAATGTCAGTTCAGAGGAGAAAGTGGTAGCTCACACCCATGTAATTAAAGAAGTTAATATTTTTTACAGTCTGAGTCTAGTCCAGAGTTTCTTATCTTGGTTTGGTTTAAGTGCTCCCTGTCTAGGTGAGGCATTTGCTGCCCTTACAGAGGAGATTAAATCTTAGCTGAAGCTCAAAAGGGAAACCAGCTTTGTGTATGCCGCTCAGTGTCATGATTTTTGTGATTTTGAGAAGTCTGATATTGGCTGTCCTTATGTTGTTTTGGATCTCAGATGGTTTAGAGTATTTTTTTGTTATTTTTTTCTCTTTCTTTTCTTCCTCTCTCTCCTTTTTTCCCTCCATAGAGAACTGAAAAGATAAGGACAATTGCTTTAAATATTCATGTTGAGGCCATTTGTGCCTGTCTAGTAGGAGCCAGTGACCAATCAGTTCTTTGCACATATCTCAGCTACTGTGTGTTTGGCACTACATCAGCATATATATTATTGATTTTTAAGAGAAGCACTGTGTGGGCTCCTAATGTTCCTATGAGGAGGTATTGCAGAGATCATTCTTTCCTCTTGGAGTGAACCAGGCTGGATGGGGCTTTGAGCCAGCTTGGTCCAGTGGAAGGTGTCCCTGGCCATGGTGGGGATGTTGGAACCAAATGATCTTTAAGGTCCCTTCGAACCCAGGGGTTAATCTATGATATAAATCTGCTTGCACAGGCCTTGTTAAGTTGTTTAAAGGGAAAAAAAAAGATCTAAGAAAGATTGTCAGTGAGGAAGGAATGGAATGGTGGCTGCACACCATGGCAGCTGTGCCCCACTGTGCCTGCCTGCAGGAAGCAGGTCTGTCCACCACCAGGAAGAAGCACTGAGCTCTCAATGGTAACAAACATTTTCAAACTCTGCTGTGCATCCACTGTAAAGCTGTGCAGCAACATATCCTGCTGTATTTTCATCTTGTGTCAAAAAACTGCAGGAGAAATGAAATCCTGGGCCTCCAGATACAGGAAGAATGCAAGAAAGAATTAAAAAGCACCTAAGAATCAACTACAGTAGTTGTCAGACATAAGTTGCCTTCTTGGAGGCCAAGCATTTGGTATTGATTTATCACAAGAGGTTTGGTTCTTCCAATACAGGGCTGGCCTGGTATTCTACTGCAAATTCCATGGGACAAGCAGGATCTGTTTATTTCTTGCCTATTTATCATTTTCCTTTCATATTTTCATGGAGAAAACCAAGTGCATGTAACTTGTTGGTGGCTTTTCTGGGTTCTTCTGTATTGGAACTGGGCCATACAGAGAGGTAGCTGGAGTAACTAAAATTTGGTGACAGGGGTCTGGCGTGGTGCTTGCTAAACACATAAGAATTGCACTTGCGTGAGTAATTAGAATTTGAGAAATATTCGTGAGACCTCTTAGGCTAAACAGTATATTCAATTGTGAAAGGAGAATCTGATGCTTTTAGCTATCCTGATAAGTCCTTGCTTATAAATTCTACTGAAATTTATGCTATATTCTTCATTTTCTCTACTTTTTCTTGCAGTTCTGTGTTACTGTTTAAAAATATTCACTGTGGTGTATGTGGCCCTTCTCAGCTGTGTTAAGGGTGCTGTGTTATGAGATTTGTGTGAGATGTGTTGCTGAAGGGCACTGTTTTGGACTGATAAAGTGCTGCTGGACATCTATTACCAGAGCAGTTCATCTGCTCAAACAGGGCAGTTAGTACAAGGTTCTGCCTTGGGCTGCTCATCCTGCGCCTACCAGTGCTGCCATCTGAGGATTTGCTGTTCTGCTGGCAGAGACCTGAGTCCTCACAGAGGGTTGTCCACACTGCTGCTGCACAGCACAGTCCCATGCATGAGAATATTGTTGTTATGTTGAAGAATTTACACAGTCTGTAACTTAGTTCAGAACTTGGTCTGCCTCCACATTGCTCTGTAAGCTTTATCCACTGACAGTTTTGTCAGTGCACTCTGCTGTTGCAGGTGCTAAACAGCATCGTTGGGGTTTTGTTCTGTGGCGTGAATGATGAAACCAGTCATGCACTGAAAGCTCCACAGAACATTTATCTGTTTGAGTTTTGTATGTGTATTTTCTTCAGTCATTTCTGTCCTGGGTCCAGAGCCAAGCTCAGTAAAGCCTGTGTGGCGTGTGCTTTCCTGGTTGTTTCACAGTTTAATGGAGACCCTCTTGGGAAATCCTTGAGACCTGGAGCAGTATGTTTATTGTGGCACCAGAGGATTCCAGCAACTCACTGTACAGTAACTACTCCAGTATTAATACTTCCACTTTTTATTACTGCGACCTCTTTAGAACATAAAATAGGCTATGTAATCTTAACATAGTGTACACTGGTGTTCACTAAACAGCAATGCATTTCATAGTTCACACTGACATTCATATCATAAATGTGTCTGTTTGAATTACTACTATTGGAACAAACCATGTGTATGTTACTCATTATGTCTATATACTTGTATCATTTAGAAAGTAAAAGTGTATTCTTGTTGGTACAGAAAGATGAGAACTCTTTTGTGCATGCACTTATGTGGTAATTGTGTATTGGAGCTCTCTTAAAAGCCATTATGGTATTGGATCTTCCTTAGCTTGGCGTTTCTCCCCTTCTGCTGGCAGTCACCAGCCTCACAGCAGAAAGGAAAACTGCTCCTCCCCTTCCTCCATCGCTGCCTTTTTTCCTCATAAAAAGATGTGTAGAAAGCTGCATCCCACAGCAGAGTTGTTTTCCTCCCTAAGAAATACACTGACTTATTTCTCCCTTACCTATTGCATATATAAATGCTTAATTACAGGAAAATTATCTCAAAATTTTAAAATTATGTGCTTTTCTGTCAGTCTATTTATTGTGAGGATATTTGCAATCATTTTTAGCAGGTGACACAAAATATAAAGGTTTGGGGCTTTTTCCGTGTGGACTTTAATAACTGGTTTAAAACTCCAAAAAGTAGGTAATAATTTTGTGTAGAAAAAGGAGAAGGTGTTGCATATGAAATGAAAGATGTATTGTTTGACTAGATGGGAGTAGTGTTTTATAAAGACAATACTGCCACGGTTTTAAAAAGCATTGTCTAAAATAAATGTTTTAGAAAAGGGAAAGTGACTAAGAAAAAAAAGCAAAATTTTTGCATATAGACATATAAAAATTAAATAGTAGATTTTTTGTGCTTTTTGTTGTTAGCTTGGAACAAATCCTGTCATCCCTCCCAGCAAGGGAGGTGTGGAGGGTTTTTGAGCACACAAATATTTTGCTCTTTGACCTTAACTTTGAGTATGGAAAAATAGACCATCACTGTAGATTCCATATTTTCATGTCAGAATCAACTAGCAGCTGCCCTGAAATAACCCTAACATTTACATATTGATATTTTTCCCTCAGTTACTTGTAAAGTAGCTGACACTAATTCCATGCCCTACTAAATTTATATCATAGAAACAGAGTTGTGTTTTTTTCTCTGCAGTATTTTCTCTCTTTCTTTGTTTGGAAATAGCCAAAAACTCAACAAAAGGGATTGTTTATCTATAACGGGAACTTAAAAGGAACTTTTTTTTTGTCCTTCATCAGTGAATTAAAAATTGCATTTTGACATTTTGGCCCTGTTTGCATTCATTCATTGATCCCCAGCACAGATGCATTTCATCTCACACATCAGATACTGCATCAGGGCAAGCTTATGTTCTGAGACTTCCCTAATGACCTTTTAATTAGTTGTTGTTATGATTACACAGCTCACAGGCTTCAGCCACGTTGATGTCATAATTTATCTCAACTTTCATGTGAAATAGTCCCGATTGCTGCTGTGGCTGCCTTGCACTTCTTCCCCTCCATTCCCCTGGCGTGGACTGGCCTTGGTGTCCTGTGTCCATGACCTTCAACACTGACGTGCATGCACCTGCAGGGTTACTGGTATGCTGTGTTTTAGGGGTTTTTTCATGCCTTTTTCATATATTCTTTTTTGTCTTTTTTTTTTCAGAGTCCTCTGGAGCATTACATTCCCCTGTTTGGAGTGTGGACAAAAGTTTGGCATTCTGCTTTTACAGGTACCTTTTTAAAATGCACTTTTTTTTTCCCTCAGGGGCTGATAAAAAGAAAGCTTTCCCGGAATGATTTTACTATGTCCTCCTCTGCTATCTTGTTGTGATAATGAGTTTCTCTTCCTCCACCTTTACTAGTCCATCGGATTGGCAGATTCATTAGTTGCAAGTATGTAGTTGAATGCCATTTCAGAAAGATTGAGGCTTTCTCTTCTCTTGCTGGCCTCAGTCACACAGCCATGTATGTGTTGCAGAATCCTTTTTGGAAGTACTCCAGTAGTTCCAGGCTTTTTCTCACCCTTTATTCCCAACCTGTACTTTGGTTACAGTTGCTCCATTCAGTAAATTTGTTTTAGCTTTTACAATGGAGACCTCCAGTGCAAGTAAACACTTCTTGCCTTAGTCCTCCAGAGCTTTCTATTTATTTCTGTTACTTACCTGACTCCTTTTTGGAAGTGTTCCAGTAGTTCCAGGCTTTTTACCATCCTTTATTCCTAGCCTGTACTTTGGTTACTGTTTTTCCATTCAGTAGATTGTGTTAGCTTTTTATAAGAGACCTTCAGTGCAAATGAGCGCTGGTAGGCTCAGCACTTCAGAGCTTTCTGTTACTTATTTGGTTATTACTACTGCTTTCCAAATACTGAGGCACACAGAATCAGAGAATGGAATCAGAGGTTGGAAAGGGCCATAGTGGGTCATCTGGTCCAAGCTCCCTGCTTAAGCAGCATTATCCTAAAGAACATGGCACAGAATTTTGTCCAGACAGTTTTTGAATATGTCCAGTGAGGGAGACTCTACATCCTTTCTGGGCAATCTGTTCTAGTGCTTGGTAAAGAAGTTCTGCTGATAAGGAAGTTCTTCCTTGTATTCAGATGGAACTTTCTGTGGATCAGATTCTGCCTGTTGTTCTGTTGCTTCACACCTCTGAGAAGAGCCTGGCCCCATCCTCTTGGCACCCTCCTTTCAGATACTGATAGACATTGATGAGGTCCTCTCTCAGTCATTTCTTCTCAAGGCTGAACAGGCCCAACTCTCTCAGTCTTTCCTCATAAGAGAGATGCTCCAGTCCCTTAATCATCTTTATTGCCCTTTGCTGGAGCTGCTCCAGGAGTTCCAGATCTCTCTTGTCCTGAGGAGCTCAGAACTGACACAGCACTCCAGATGTGGCCTCACCAGGGCTGAGGAGAGGGGCAGGATCATCTCCTTCAACCTGCTGGCAATGTCATTCCTAATGCAGCCCAGGACACCTCTGGCCTTTTTGGCCCCCAGGGCACTGCTGGCTCATGGGCAGATGTTGCCCACCAGGACCCCCAGGTCCTTCTCTGCACAGCTGCTCTCCAGCAGGTCAGTGCCCAGCCTGTGCTGGTGCATGCAGTTGTTCCTCCCCAGGTGCAGGACCCTGCATTTGCCCTTGTTGAACTTCAAAAGATTCTTCTCTGCCCATCTCTCCAGACTGTTGAAGGATGTCCTCTGAAGGACCACACAGCTCTTTATGGAATCAACCACTGCTCCCAGCTTGGTGTCGTCAGTGAACTTGCTGAGGAGGATCTGCCCCTTCATCCCAAGCACTGATGAACAAGTTAAGCAACACTGGGCCCAGTATAGGACTCTGGGGGACATCACTGGTGGCAGGCCTCTCACTACACCCTGTGCCACTTGTGACCCTTGGGATCTGCTGTTTAGCCTCTTCTCAATCCACCTCACTGTCCAGGCATCCAGCCCACACTTCCTGAGTTTGCCTGTGAAGATGTTGTGAGAGACAGGGTCTAAAGCCTCACTGAAGTCAAGGTAGGCAATATCCACTGCTCTCTCCCCATGCATCCAGGTAGTTGTTTCATCACAGAAAGCAATCAGGTTGGTCAAGCATGATTTGCTTTTAGTGAGATATTAAACTGATACTAGTGAGGTAATAAACTGGTACTCCTGAGCACCTTGTTGTCATCCATGTGGATAGAGATGGCCTCCAGAATGAGCCACTCCATCACCTTTCCAGAGAGGAAGGGGAGGCTGACTGGCTGATAGTTCCCTGTATCCTCTTTCCTGCCCATTTTGAAAGCTGGAGTGCTTTTTTCCAGTCCTCAGGCATAAGTCCATCCACAACACTGAGCTTGACCTTAAGGTCTGAGCAGAAGATGAGCATTAAAGCTTAAAAATCTTTATTTTTGTCACTAAAGCTCCAAAACAAAAGGTGTCAGGAATAATGGACAGAGTAGCTTCATCCTTGGTGAGTACAAGTAAACCAGCTGAAACCCATGAGGACAGGAGGGGACAGGAGGTGAACATGTGGCACTTCGTAGCAATGGTTGTAAAATTCTTGAAATATTAATAAAGTATTTCATTGTAGCAAAGAAAAAAATCAGTAATCAATGTCTGATGTGTCATGTGTCAAATTAGCAGCACACTTCACACATACTTAGTTTTAATTCTGCTCAGTAAAAGGCATTTCATGTTCATCTGTTTCCAATCAGCATATTTGGCTCCAGAACATAAATTTGCATTGTGTGGGGTCTTAAATTAACAATTATCACTGCTGTTTTATTTCAAGACAAAATGTTAAGTCTGAGAGTACACATGGCTAATTTAAGGGTAAAAATCTGTTCCCAGAATGTGAAAATCATCTCAGAAGCCATTTCTATCAGCTGAGGAATTGGGAACTTGAAATTCCAGATACATAGTATGAAATTAAGGCAGCAAAACCATTTTAGCTGTGACTGACACCAGGAACATTCAAAGATCTGTGTTAATTTTTTTGATCACAAGTTAACCTACACTAATTTTACAGTCACATTTCATATTTTTATCTCCTTCATGTCATGCTGCATGGGATTTATTTCTGCCATCTTAGAAATGGGATTCAATGTTTTGTGTTCATACAGATGCTCCAGTAGGTCTGTAGTTTTGTTGGAAATATATTGCTCATTCTGTCAACAGAAAAAATTGAATTTGTGATTTATGATGAAGGCAGCATTCAGTCCTGGCTGGGGTGACACAACCAGCCCTCCCTTTACATTAACTTTTAAAGAATGCCTTGAAACCAGTCCAGATCAGTGATGAGCTGGAACTGGGACTGAGGGACACCTTCAGTGGAGGGACTCAGTGTATGGGGATTGTGTGCTGGCTGAGCAGCTGGGCAGGAGAGGTTACCTTTATGAAGCAGGCATGGGCAGATGGAAAAAGAGACACCATGTGTCCTCATTTGAGGTTTGGCACCTTGGTTTCCCATTATTTGTCTGGTTTAGGCATCTTAACTCTGTCATGCAGGGTAAAGTAGTTTCAGTCAACTACTAGAAAACTTTGCTGATACTCATCTCTTAATAAAGATAAAGCAGTAGATACAAGACTGGCATACCTCTATCCACTTTCTGAGTTTGGGATGAATTTCTTATGTTACTTTGGGCAGCCAATATCAATCCTGTATTAACCTCCAGTTTGGAGATTTACTTTTGTTTACAGAAGAGGGGAGATCTATAAGCGTGGCTGTGCATCACACACCTTAGAGGAGAATGGATATGTAGCAGTCCAAGGGTAGTCTGATACTCTCAGGAAGGGCAGGAATGGAGGAGTGGTTTAAGCAGACTTTCTAATCAATAATCTGTGACACCTGTGAGGACAGGATGGAGAGCATCCCTGATTCAGGCATCCCAGGGACAAGCCTGTTGTGTATCTGGTCATGCCATCAGCATGTGAAAGGGGTCTGAAGCATTGCCAAAAAGAACAACTGGATTTACTGAGGAATCTCCAGCAAACCTCAGCACTCATTCCATTGACTGGTCAGTATTTCTGGTCCCTGGATTTTCTCCACTATGCATTTTCATCCTGAAGGGGCACGGTGCTCTGAGCCTGGTGTCCCTCTGTGATATGTCCCTGCCAACCACCCAGTGCCAGCTCCTTTGCCCCCAGCCTTCTGAGCTCTGCAGACAGTGTGCCCCAGGCGCAGGGGCTGCAGGACAGAGAAGGTGTATCTCTCTCCTGCAAACCAAATGGTCTGGGTTAGCAGGAGCTTTGCTTCAGGAGGAGCTTCTCTGATGGCTTTACCTATCTCCACAGTGCCCTTATGCCAGCTCTGTTCCTTCTGCAGGATGGAGGAGCTGTGAGAGAGGAGATGAGGAGGAGAACTTGAGCTGTCTCTTCCTTTTTCCTATAATCCTTCTCTGTGCTTATAATCTATTCCTGCTTCCCAACTCACTCTTCAGTGCATCCTCCTCTATTCCCAACACCTTCTCCTCTCTTTGCCTGGTTAATAGCATTTCTCTTTACTTCTCTGTGTCTTGTCATTTCTCACTTTTCTTATGTCTGTCCCCACACTCACAATTCCAGGTTTTGGGTTTCTTTAGTTTGTATGTTTTCTTGGACTCCCTACGCTGCTTTCCTCTCTCCATTTAATTAAATGCAGTGGTCATGATACAGATTTTGTTTTCTTTAAGATGATGAGGATTTTATGGTTTCTTAAAATTGGAGATCAGGAAGAATTTCCAGCATCATCATCATCATAACTTCACCTAACCCCTCAGACAGGCAAAAACCATTCAAAAGAATCTGAAGATTCTGATTTCTAAAATGAGGCTTTTCAAGAACATTGTTTTAGTGAAGGGTCATTAAATTAAACAGTAATACAAAGGCCCCACTTTGAGTGTCAAATTTGCATATTATACAAAAGTTTGGATGCTCATTGACAAGTTGTTGTGAGAGACAGGGTCAAAAGAATTATTGTCCTTAGTGGAGCTGGATGTTCATCTCCATTGAAATAGGTTGTGAACAGTTTGTGAAGACCTGTAGCTTAACGTGTGGACTCTGTGGCATGTATTTCCCATACAGCAACCAAGAAGAAAATATACTCAGTGTATTCTAACAGCAAACACCTCAACAGCTGTAGTCAATGGTGGTATAGACTGCGGAGTTACACACACAAGTGTGTAACCATGCACAAGTGTGGCACTTGTGTTGAGTTATACAGCTGTCATCATTAATGGCAACGTCATCATAACAATGAAGACCTAAATTGCCTTGTGTTCCAGTGCCAAAACTGGTGTGCTCAACAATCTGCTTTTAGAACTCTGTAATATACAGATACATCTTCAAGACATAATGCTATGCATGCCTTCAGTTTTCTTTCTCGACTTCTAAAAGCATGTAACTTTAGGCATGAGGTTGGAGAAAAGGGGAATGAACTATCCTGTGGTATGGGAAAATGTCCTCTTATCTAGAGAAAAACATAATTTTTCCATTCAAAAATGAAAGAAATGATTCATGGAGTTGCTCTGAAGGTTGCAGTGCCCCAGAACACTGCTGTAAATCATGTATAGTTTGTTTTTTTTTCCAAATGTAATTTTAAAAAGACTCAATTTGTTTTTACGTAGTCAAAACTTTTATAGTGTGTTTATTTAAAAAAATGCAATATTTCATCTGTGTACAGCTTAGAAATGCAATGCTTAGAAACTGTTAACTCAGGGCAATTCATTTGTAGACATTATTTTTAAATAGCCATTCTGACCTTACTGCAGTAATATCTCATGTTGCAGAAAAGGCTGTTTAAAGCAAAGAGTTTTGACAAACAAGACCCCACAGCTAATCAGAAGAGCAGCTCAAAGTCTGCAGTTGTCAGAATTAGGCTGCTCTGTTGTATCCCCCTGGCTGAACATTATCATTTTTCTGGTGGTACTGGTTTTACTATGCTTATTTTTAATTGTGCCTACTGTATTGCCTCTTAAAGGTGGCCTTGTAAGTTTTTAATATCAGTAGCAGACGTTAATTAGCTTTATTTTAATATTTATTTCTAAAGATTAAATGCTCGTGTTCATGTATAGAATTTATTAAAAAGAATTTTCAATGTAACAAGCTGTTAAAGTAAGAAAATATTTAAATATAAATAATTAGATGGCTTTCTGGGTTCTTGCTTTTAAAATCTTGACAAGTATTACAAGAAATATTCTGTATGCTTAGGCACTGTTTCTTTCAAATATATTTTCACAACATGTAAGAAACTTCAGGAAGGTGCTATTAAGCTTTGTTTTGAAACTTTGAAAATAAGCATTTTCAAAAGATTCTTTTACTACATACATCTCTAAAGGAAAGAAAATTTTAAGTATGGGGTCTTTTTCTGTTTATAATAGCTCTTTATGGTTTCTGGTTTTTTCACTGCATAAATTGTTGGAATTGTTTTTCTTTTCTGGGCTGTGTTTGTTTACTTTGGGTTTTCGTGTATTTGAACATTTCTGGAGTTTTGCAGGACGAGTAACTGCAAGGGAATGTCCAACTGATGCTGTTTTCATTGTGGGTTTATGGTTATTTCTCACATAAAATCTGTTCATACCTATGATGCTATGCTCCTTTAATGCATTTCTCATTGTAAACAGTTTTAGAGAACTTTCATCAATAACCAAGAGTCTAATCACGGCAGCTTGATATTTCAGGGCCTCGGGCCCTTTATGACAGTTGGGTAAATTTTTGCCATTCCCACATGAACAAGCTGGCAGCAGTGTTTATGTACATAAAATCAGAGATTGCTGAACTCTTTTGAGAAATGAGAGATTGGATCAAATCCCCAGTCCCCAAACTGGGGCAAGTTTCTCACCTCCTGAGGAAGAACCGAGTTGGTCTTCCTATTCAGCTGAAATGTCCTACTTGCTAGAAATCATTTAATTGCCCTGGAGCAGGGTTAGTAAACCAATTTCCTTGTCAAGTACCATATGTGGTCTTTTTTTGCTCTTTTCTTTATTTAAAGAAACCTTGCTAGTACTTTTTTGTTCGTTTGTTTTAAAGTGGAAGCTTTTGAAAGAAAATCCTGGAAAAGGATCTGTCTCTCCATACTGAATCACAAAATTGTTATGGTTGGAAGGCACCTCTGGAGATCACCTCATCCAGCCCACCTGCCAAGTCAGGGTCACCTGGAGCAGGTGACACAGGAAGGTGTCCAGATGTATTTTGAGTATCTCCAGGGAGGGAGACTCCACAACCTCCCTGGGCAGCCTGTTCAGTGCTCTGCCACCCTCAGTGTAAGGAAGTTCTTCCTCTGTGAAACTTCCTCTGATTTTGTTTTTGGCCATTGCTCCTTATCCTGTCACTGGCACCACTGGAAAGAGCCTGGCACCCTTGACAGCCACATTTGAGACATTTGTATTATGCAAGGTGTAGCCTGGTACTTTGAGTATCTGCCATGGAAGGCTGCTTCCAGTCTGGACTCCAAATCTGGTGGAGGAGGAAGTGTTTTCTTGGTCATCCTCCCCAGCTCTGGCTCTGTTTTAAGGTCTGGCAGGTACCTGCTGGATGAGACAATGTGACTGACCAAGGAGAGGAGATCCCTGGTTTTTCTACAGTTTGGGAATTATCATTAGGCTTAGTTGTTTGCATGGTTTTTAGCAGAAATAAGAACTTCACTTAAGCTAGGTGGCATGGTTCCTTGGGGCATGCCCATGGGGCCCCTTTCCCTCTTTCCCCGAACATACCTTCTATCCTACACGCTCGTGATCATTCCAGATTTTTCACAGTTCCCTTCCAAAGAAGTGAAACAGGGGAGATGAGCACCCATAGAAGTCATATGGGAGATGAGGAAAGCGTCCAGGTTTTGACTTGGTTTGATGTTCAGGACATAGCTGAGGCCTTGTAGGCAGGCAGGAGAGCTCAGAAGTGATTCTCAATGTATTAGTTGAGGGAGAAAAGTACTGGCAGAGGAACACGTGCTTTGTGGTGAGATCCAAGCTTAAATATCAGCTACCCAAGATTTTATGAGTACTGCTGTCACCTAAGTGGTGAGCAGAGACTGTTTCCCCACAGAAAATGCCATTTAGGTGTGTGTGTTTCAGTGCTGATGAGTTTTGAAGGCTCAGCTTGATGTTGCCATGCAGCAATAGCCAGGAAGGAGATGAACCTACAAAAGTCTTCTGGTCATGGGTCCTTAAATCTTTGACTACAAGGCTGTGTTGGTAGGCACACTGCACATTAAACATAAACATTCATTTTTAAAATCTATACCTGCATTTATCCATTTAAATCTGGTTTGATTTTTTAGTATTTCCAAGATAAAAGGTTCTTCTAAGCCAAAGTGGTTTATGTTTTAGGGCATACTCCATTGTGTAATAAAGGTCACATCCCTTAGTCTAATCCCATAGCTGCCCTGCTATGCTGCAGTAGAGTGCTTTAACATTCATACAGGTTTTCAAACATTTAAAGAATTTAGGACTATGTTTAATTTATCCCAGTGTGACAAATGGTTCAGAATTGGCATTTTGAAAATACTGCTATCAAGATGTATGTTCTGTAGGTGAGTTTATAGCTATAATTTTTTTGGTGAGGGATGCTGCAGAAGTTACTGAGCTGTTTCCCAGCTGCCTGATTACTGATGAGACTTGTGCTTCTGCTGTTGAGGACCAGACTTGGCAGTGTTATTGGGGGTACCACGTGGGTGATGGAGTCTGAGAATCCTGCTAGTGAGGTGATGTGTCTGTAGTAAAACTAGAAGGAGGGTGTTTTGCAGATGTATCTCCACATTTTTGCGGATAGATTTTTATTTCCTTCTTTGCAAGTGCATATGATTTTTATGGAACTTATTGCCATAAGATTTTTGGTGGCTTAAAATATGTCTCACTCTGAAAGTGGACTTGTTAAGAATTACCATGCTCTTGAGATGGAAACTAAAATGAAAAGTTTTCCATTTAAAACATTTTTGCTGATCTTCATAATTGAAATAATTTTTTTTGTTCTGTCTCCCTGTTTTCCCCTACTTTACAGCAGTGAACCCCCAATTAACTTTTTTTTCCCCACACACATTGGAAGCACTACTACCAGGAAAAAAGGTTGGTTTACTAGGATGCCAAATCCAAACATGGCCATGAAGGACATCTACCAGCAGCAAGAAGATGAGATGCTCGTTTTTCCTATCAGTAGAAGAAAAGGGGAGGGTAGTGCAGATAGCAGCAGTTACTGCATCTTACAGAAGTAGGAGAGAACCCTCCCTTTTTCCAGAGAAGAGGGACCAAGCAGGTGGGACTTGGTACAGCAGGGACCTCTATCAGGGCTTGATGAACCTCTGAAATGTAGCTGAACACCAGAGCCAAGTATCCTGTATTGAAGAAGGGGATTGTGTTGATCTTTAAAAGTGCATAAAAGATCCTAGGAAAACTGTGTAGGCTCAGGAGCCCACAGGATAAACTGGGAGTTGTGGCCTTGTAAGGAGGAGGCTGTAAATTTAAAATATTACAGTTATGGATAGATGTGGAATTAAAAGTATAAAAGTAGTTTATATTTGAGACCATTGCCACTGGCTGATGAACAAGTAGTAAGGGTGTTTCCTAAAACTTTGTGAAGTGTTTATTATTCTCATAAAATGCACACTGAAATAGAAATATTCACATAAGGCTACAAATCCAGGAAAACATCATATTCCTTATTATAATTTTTTAGGCCCTTTGCTGTTTTGGTTTGTGTTTTTTGGGGTTTTTTTAGTTTAAGTAAGCAACTGAAATTATTGCAAAGAACACAATGCTGTCTAAGCAAAACAGGGGTCCAGAGAAAACAAAACTGATTTACAAACACAACTTTTATAAACACAGCTTGTAGTAAATAATAAGATATTTTCTTTTGGTTTGTACTGTCTCATTGGAAAAAGGGGAATTTCATTTCTGGGCTTTCTTCTGCATTTATGCAGCCTGTTGAAAGAAATCAGAGTTTTCATCATTGTGAGGTATCTATGGGGCAATATTTATCCCAGAAGCATCCCTGGGAGTGGATTACTGCTACTGGGTAGGAGATGGATTTCAGAACTAAAAAGAAGCAAAATACTTCCTAAAGTTTTTTCTTTCAAAGAAGTATCTATATCCAGCTCCCAGTGAGATCTAGGCATACATTACAGGGTTAGTATGTAAGTACAGCTGCTAGGTTGCTTTCCTGTTTTCCAGATGTTTATACCTCCATGGATTTCCCAGCAGCTATTTCAACTTAACAGTGTTAGCATTTCTGGTTATGGCAATGTCCTGCTTTAAACCTCATCATTTTCACTGCATATTAAAATGGGAAGAGTGCTCAGTGGTGACACTGTGGTATTTATGGAGAGTTATGTCTTGAAAGCCTTTGATGTAAGAGCAAAGCAGAATTAGCATAAATGTATCAGCCCATATTATGCTCAGCTATGCAAGCTATTGCAAACAATGTTAGTTGTAGTTTGGTATTTTTGGTTGGAAGTTACACATCAGCAGTGAAAAGTGACTGCCTTTGCCAAAGTTACTGCCTTCCCTTTGGTAGAAATTTTTCTTGCCTTGTAATTCTGCCACTCTCCGTTTCAGGTCACTGTAGTTCACATTATTCATGACCTTTTGAAGGTTTAAATGTATACTTGAACAGATGCCTGTTGCTCTTACTGTTCACTGTACCACATTTTAGGGAGGAACAGAGTTGAAAACAGGCACTTTCATTTGTATTTTGAGTGATGGTAGATCTGAAACACTATTTCATCTCCTCATGCTTTATCTTGACAGTTAATATTATATGGGACCGAGACTACACAGCATACACATCTTTATCTAAAATTGGCTTAAAAAATGAAATACTGCTGCCATTCTGGATATGGATGACCTTTTATTAATTTCAGCCAAGTTTACTTAGGCTTTGCCTGTTTTTTTAAACTTAGTAACATACATATGTGAGGTTTACAATGACAATTATCTACAGAATAACTTGTATCAGTTTTAGGCATACATATTAGTATAACTTAGCACACAGACCTGTAGCCAGTGATTCTCAGTGAAGCTCTCATTTGTAGGCTTTGCTGTGACTGTTAAATAACCAGTATCTTCATAATGGGGCCTGCAGCTCTGAAGGGCACCCAGGTGTTAGGGGAACCTGACATTTTCCATCTGTGTCCTGCATTCCTGTGTAGGTTTTGTTTTGTGATCTCTTTGAGTCCTGATGCAGCCACTTCTTGATTACTTGTGCTGGAATTTATGTCTTGTTATGGTGCATCTTGAGGTGTAGTGGTAGTTATATTTTATCACCTGGAAAATAAAATTGGCACAGGCCTTTAAATATAAAGAAAGGCAGAGTAAAGGCTGTCAGCCTTCATTATATTTATCCACTATACATCATCCTCCCTTCTGTGCAATCCCTTCATCTGCTGTCCCAGAGGGATGAATTAGGAGAATGAGCTTCATTGTAACTTTGTCAGGTGAAGCAATGTCCTCACCAAAGTCAAGGACAGGCATTTCACTCATTTCATTTAGACCACAGTTTCACATGGCTTTTTTTGCTGCTTTTTCTGTAACTTGAATACTGCTAAAATATGTAATGCCTTTCTGTGGATGCTTTTAGACAAAGACTGGGTGAAATGTGGCCAAACGCGTAGGAGCTACAGGACACCACAGAGCGGAGGAGGGAAGTGTGTCATTTACTGTCAGTTGACACCATTCAGTCAGTCTGTGTTTAGAATGCAGTTTTAGGTATGAGAGGAAAAAATGATCTCTATTATTGTACAATACTGTTGTATTCATAATAGTGCTAGAAATAAATACTTGCCACAATGGAGTCTGCTCATAAATTTCCCATACATTTCAAGTAACTGCATATTTAAAATATATGGACCTAAGATTCCGAAGTTTCTGCATAGTTTATGTCTTCCTACTGCCTCAGTTTTAAAGTAAGGAAAGAATATTTTATAGGAGATTTATTTGTAGTTAATGTTACTTGTATAGCTATTGCTGCTCTAGGCTGTGTTGTGTTCCCCTAAATCATGCAGATAGTGCATTGGTTATTTAAATATGAATATCTGACAAGCATATTATGGACTCAGGAGTGATTAAATTGTGATGCCTAGAATGAATTAAGTGCTTTGAATCTCTGCCTCTGCCACAAAGGAATCCTGGATTGAAATGTCTGGCCGAAAATGCAGCTTTGAAAACCCAAAACTTTGTGCATTTTGTATTCTGCTCAGCAAGTGTGCAATAGTTGTGGGATATTAGAGGAGCTCAGTAAGACCTTTCAGACAGGTTTTATTAATGTATACATGGTATTAAATAGAACTATGTTTGAATGCAACTGTAAGGTTTTTGTCTTTGTTTTCCTTGAAATAATTTCTTAAGTCTAGTAGTTTTGTAAGGAAGAGCAGTAATAGAAATCCAGAGTAAATCCTGAAAACAGTTGAGTCCATAGAAAGATTACACCTGTACAGCAGATCTCTGGATGTAAACAGAGAGAAAGGAACATTTCTTGGATCCCTAGATATATTTCACACATTTTCTAGGAGTGGGTGAAGAAAATCTATTTGCCTTCGAGTTTCTGCAAGATATTACTGGTACCAGAGATGTTCCCAACAGGAAAAGGGAATTCAGATGCCTAAGCCATGAGTTTCTTTGGAGTTTAAGCCAGAAAAGAGCCATTTCTATGCCCTGATTGCTGCAATGATGATCTTCACAACTGGAATCTCAGTCTTCCCAAGACAACCCTGTACTGCTGCTCTCAGCCTCTTATCATTAACAATGAAATTAATAAGTAGCAAGGTTCTGTAGTGTTGCTGTGGTGTTCCAGGTGCCCATGGACAGAAGAGAAGCTGGTAAAACTTGAGCTCGTTTTCCCAGTTAGCAGTAGGAACAGCCTGCAGCAATCACCAGCACAGGCAGAAGTTTCATTAGATTTTACATTCATCCACCTCTCTTTCATCACACCTTCTTTTTTAACTGTATCTGGTTAGTAATTTTTATCTCTCTGAGATGAGAATACTGAATAAGCTTTCTGGTGATACTCAAATACAGCACTTCAGTGAAATGGAGAAATTTAAACAATGCACAAAAAGTTGATCTCTTTTCATAGCTGTATGTTCCTTAGTTCATAGCAGCAGCCCCACAGGTACAAAGCCTCCATGGCTGGCCACATCACCACTTGGCTGCCAACCCCCAGGCTCCCTGTGCTGGCTCAGGTGGACATTTCTGTCCTGGCTCCTCACCAGGTTCTTGCTTTTCTTTCTAGACATGCCTGAAGCACACTGCCAGTTGTAGCATATTCCCATTGACTCTGGGGCACCTGGCTCCATACGTGCTTGCAGGCAAGCACACTTGTTCTCTCGAATGAACATGTGTGCATGGTGGGATTTATGTTTCTTCTTTTTGTTCCCTTTTAAGTGTGGTGCTGAAGCCTATGTGGATGCTCAGCCTACTGGGCAATGCTTGCTGACATTGATGAAGGCTATCCAAAGTGAGGAAGTTGTTAAATGCTGGGAAAGGACTTCAAAAGCAGACTTGAGCTGGAGGCCTGGGTTCCCATAGCTCTGATCTGTAGCAGTGTGCAGAGCCACTCACCAGGAGGAGAATGGAGTTGGCAGCTGTCCTCAGGGGCAGGACATGGTCACCTTTAATGACAGTGGTCTAGCAGGAGAGTTCTCTTGCTTACTCAAGTAGTATTAACTCAGTTGGGTGAACAGTGTTAAGTACAAAGAGCTCGGTTGTTTGTGGGGTTTTCTTCCTCTTGACAAAGCCCCTGCTCTCACACAGATTTCATTTCTGCACACAAGTATTAAATATACACACGAATGGGATATTTCTACAGGCACTTAGCCATCCAGCTCTGAGCTGGCAATGTGGAAAGATTTGCTTTGTGTGTACGGAAGAGAAATGTGTGTGCAGATGCAAGTTGGAATTGCCTTCTGTGCATTTGGAAGTATCATACTTAATTTCAAAACAGTATCAATAAGTATGTTGATTCAAATGAGGAAAGCTTTTTCTCTTTCAGGAAGATTTAGTTTAAATTCAGATGTCAACTGCTGAGGAGTTAGCACTAGGATTTATAAAACAGCATTGAAAGAGAAGCTTAATTAACATTTCACTACCCTTTCAATTGCACTGAATCTCTGTCTGGTTTATCACCCACCTAAATATGTTAGTTTGTATTTGAAGAATGCTTGTGACAGTGAGCCTTCAGGAGAAAGCTCAGCTTTTTCCTATAATCTCATTATAGCATTTGTATATTTTATTTGCTCGCTTTGACCTTGGATAATATGTAGAAAGTGTTTAATGTATATATATCACATGTTTCTGGTCATCAGTGATTGAGGTTGTTTTGTTTTTACTGTTAATGTAACTTGATCTGGAATTTCAAGTTGAGCATTGATGGATGAGAACACATAGGATGACAGCAACATGAAAGCAAATCATCCCAGAGAAGGATGCTGTTCTGTGTTCTTTAAGATAGAGTGAAGAAGGAGCAGCTGCTTTTCTTTCTCTCCCTGAAGATTACAGTGATAATAGAAATGGGATATTAAAGAGGGCAGCATAGATTAATGGGGCAGTAATAAAACAAATGAGACCCATTAGCAAAATCACTGCTTGAAAAGTAGATTCCATGGTAAGTGCCCTTCAGTGCCTCGTTTAGGAAAAATTGTTTCAGCACTTGTAGTATCATCCACGGTGTTGGATTTTAGACTGTTGTGACAATCTCAGTGATAAAGCCTTAAAATAATTTAGATGAAGAGAAATTTTATTTGTACTTACGGCTTGATAGAAAACCTGAGTTATTATATCTATCTACATGTTGAAAACAAGTTCTTCTTTTTCAAACCCAGTCACAATGGTTTTTCATGTTCTCAAAATCTTACATAAAAAACTAAAGACACTTTTTGTTGTTCTGTTAAGCCTGTAAGGTGATCATGAGAGCTTGGAAGGCCTTCTTTTATTGCTGGAGTACCAGTGCTATAGATACCAATGTTCAAACAAACTAGGAACTGGAACTGGTGGATTTAGTGACATCTCCTGGTTTTATTTGTTCATTCTGTATTTGATTAGCAGTGAAGGATGTGCATTGCAATTAAAACTCTTCATGTTTCTATTTGCTCTCTGCTTTTTAGACCAGATTGTTTTCTGGACAATTTAATGAGCAAGGAAAATACACTTGATTGCTGAGATTTATACAGTATGTTGCCTATAAGGAGAAAAATGTTTGGGGGTTAGAGATAAAACATGTTCACAAATCTACTTAACTAAGCCAAATATATTAGTAATAAGTGCTTTTTTTACTGGGAGATGTGTGGCTTCAAGTCTCTGAATTGTCTCATTCTGCTTCCCTTTCTCCCTCTGGAAATGTATGGCTGTATTGTGATGAGGCTTAATTTTTTTAGAATTTTTTTTCCCCCAATATAATTTTGTTAAATCCAAGTTCAGAGTGTAAACATGAAACGATTTCACATCTTGTGAGGTGCAGAGGGTGCTGGGCAGGGGCGGGCAGGGGCTCCATGTGTGCTGCCCGTGCGGCAGTGGCCGCTCCCGGGTGCAGGCAGAGGCAGAGGCAGAGGAGGGCCGGGAGGCGGCTGTTGCTATCGCTCTGATGTCAGGCGCTCCCGCTAACGTGTGGTTGGTTATTCTGCCTTTCAGATCGCTGCCGCTCGCTCCTGGAGCGCAGGGGGGACGGCCAGACTCCCACATCTTTCAGCGAGAAGAAAGGAGCCAGCGGAGCGGACTAATACGGACTTGTGTCGGGTGCCCTTGCCCTACAAAGGCTGCCTTTAAAAGAGAAACGCAGTGCTATTTAATGAGCTGTGAGATGAGGCACTGCTGCTAACGCTCAGATCCCAGGATTCATCGGCTATTCATTGTGCTTAATGTACATGTTTCTGCACCGTGCATTTAGGAGATCCCAGAGAAGAATCCAAAACGGCTGCGGGGGAAAGACCACCAAACATGCCTACAGAAACATTACCGACAGGTAGCATGGTGAAGCCGGTCAGCCCTGCCGTGACTTTCACATCTGCCGTTCCTCTCCGCATCCTGAACAAAGGACCCGACTATTTTCGCAGGCAGGCGGAGCCTAACCCAAAAAGACTGAGTGCGGTGGAGAGGCTCGAAGCCGACAAGGCGAAATACGTCAAGAGCCAGGAGGTCATCAATGCCAAGCAGGAGCCTGTGAAGCCGGCGGTGCTGGCGAAGCCACCGGTCTGTCCCGCGGCCAAGCGAGCGCTGGGGAGCCCCACCTTGAAAGTCTTCAGCAACAATGCAAAGACTGAGAGTGGAGTCCAGAGAGAAAATCTGAAACTCGAGATTTTGAAGAACATCATCAACAGCTCTGAAGGCTCCAGCTCAGGCTCAGGGCATAAGCACGGTCCCCGAAATTGGCCACCCCACAGGGCCGATTCGACTGAGCTGAACCGACACTCGTTCGCCGAATCCTTGAAGGTTTACCCCACGCAGGGCCGGAGCAGCCCCCAGGAGAGCAGCTCCAATGTCAGCAGAAGGCTCCTAGATCAGTCAGCAGAGACTTTCTTGCATGTCTCTCACAGCTCTTCAGACATTAGGAAAGTAACTAGTGCAAAGCCCTTAAAAGCAATACCCTGCAGTAGTTCAGCCCCACCTCTGCCTCCAAAGCCCAAAATCGCTGCCATTGCCACCCTGAAGTCCCCAGAGATTGAGGCAGTGGAGTCTGGGTGCGGAGTTAGTAGAAGACCCTCCCTACAGCGGTCAAAATCAGACTTAAGCGACAGATACTTTCGCGTGGACGCAGACGTTGAACGATTCTTTAACTACTGCGGACTGGATCCTGAAGAGCTTGAAAACCTTGGGATGGAAAACTTTGCAAGGGCTAACTCTGATATTATATCCCTCAACTTTCGCAGTGCAAGCATGATTAGCTCAGACTGTGAACAGTCTCAGGACAGCAACAGTGACCTTAGAAATGATGACAGTGCCAATGACCGTGTGCCATACGGCATTTCTGCCATTGAAAGGAATGCCAGAATCATCAAGTGGTTGTATAGCATCAAGCAAGCTAGAGAGTCACAGAAAGTGTCCCATGTGTGAGAGAGAAATCCACCGTAGAAAAAAGCAAGGACTGTATCTTTGTCTGTGAATATTCAGTTTGTGAAGGGTTGTGAAGTCTACTTGAAGTCTTGTACCCTTCTCAAATCTTTGTGTTGCTTGTTGTGCAATGTTTCCAAGTTGCATGCCTGTCAACATGTGAGCTGACCTGGCTTCCACTTGAACAGTAACTAACTACAAAGCCTGGCTGAGCATACACATTATCTGCCAAAAGTTTAAGACAAGAATCTGATTAGGGCTTCAGTATAATCAAAGTGTTTACATGGAAAGGTTATATGACTTCTTTGGTATTTATGTGGTTCCTCGTGGATTTTATATATGTCACTTTTTGTCTTAATACAGATATTGTCAACTGACTTTACTCGTTTCCAAGTTGAAACAGAATCCCTTTGGGGGGAAGAAAAGTGGAATTGGCCGAAATATGAGGTTTAGGCATACAACGATAGGCAAAGTAGCCTTATCTCTTGTAGAAAGTGCATTATTGGCACACGAGAGCTGTTTCTAAAAGGCAAAGAATGCTATGTTCTTAAATTATGTATCATTGTTAAACTATATATCCCTACTTGTAGTAAGGCACTGTTCAGTAAAAGTTTATTTTTCCTAGGTAAGCTCCCTCTGTTTTACAGCAGAAGTAGTCTAGTGAATCTGCTTGACCTCTCATAAACTAAGTGAGATTTGCATTTGGGTTGGTGTAAGCATTTTAATGATTTTGTATTATACCAGTTGGAAAAGCTTAAAGAAAGTTGGAGTCAACAGATGACAATGGCGCAGGTACAGGATTTTGTGGGTTTGATTTTTACTCAAAGATTCCTGGTCTTAAACTTTTGACAGGAATAATTAGATCCTATAGCTGATATTGAATGCCTTTATTAGTCAAAACACATCATGACTACAAACTCCATGCTGTCTTAATTTTTTTGTAGACCTATTTGAAGAGTTAATGAACAAAAAATGGAAACACACAGCCATATCAATATAACGCCTCCTATTCAGAAGTAAATACACTCAGTAGCTGAACTATATCTGAAAAAATGTGATTATGTTGTCTTGCATATGTTATATCTAAGGCTGTGAAAGTTTGTTCCAGCTCTAGGAAAGTGTAGAAACATGACAGTATGTAGCTTTTCTTTTCTCTTTTTTTTTCCTCCTTAAGATGGTTAGTGCTGCGAATCAACCTGTTACAAACCTTTCAACAATCTGTCTTCCCAGTGGTTTAATTAACTGTCACTTCAACTGACAGTGGTGGTGTGGTAGTGGAGGAGTTGAAAGTACAGTGGTCTGCTTCATTATTGTATTCATGCTTTGAAGTAAATTGCAGCACTACCTTATACTACATCAGCTAACAGGAAACTTTTTTATTGTGTAAATGCTGTAAGACTTTGTATATACTTCAGTTGTTACAAAATCTTTAAAAGGAAGAGTGTTATGCTAATAAATAGCTCCTGGTGCAGGTATGGTAGGGTTTTTTTGTTCTTATTTTCACCCCTCCCATCCTTAAAACTGTATCAGGAACTCAATTGCAGTGTGTTTTAGTGCTGTAGAAGGTCTTGGTTAAATAATAGTTCCAGTAAAAGGTTTCTTTTACTAAAGTGCTTTTCAGAATATAATTTTTTATAAAATAACTATAGCAGCATGATCTGTCTGAAGAACTAGAAGAGATTTTCAAGACTCCTAAAATAGCTTGCTTCTTCCTTACCTAGCAATGTTACTGTTCCCGTTTATAGCATCTGTTCGTAATGAATCACCGCAGTCTTCTGAATTATTCTTCAGTAGTGCTTATTTATATATTTGAATATTAAAGATGTTTTACAAAGTCGGGTTCTCTCTTTTCTCTGAGAAGCCTGTAGCCCAGGTTATAACAGACAGCTACAGTTAATGCAGGCAAGACTGGAAGTGGAGCCATGCAGTCATTTGTTTCCTATGGAATTATCCTACATCCAGTTTTATATAATTGTTCTCTAAATGATTGTTTATGGAGGGAGGGAAGCACACATTCAGTTTCAGCACACATTCAGCTTCAGGAGGCTACTCTGTGATTTTTACAGTTGACTTCACAACCTAAGACTTACAACATTCCTAGCTCAGACAAAAAAAAAAAAAAGAGGAGCTCTGTATTTCAGCTACAGGCCCATTTGTGACATTTTAAGCTCCATGGGTTTCAGTTGGCATTGACATCACACTGGTTTTTCAAGCATATTTTTCCAATAGTAAGTTCTGCTCAGTTCAGTGACTGTTTTGCCAAGGAAAATAATGCTTGAGGGATTAAAGCCAAGTGTAATGCAGCTGTACAGCAATGAAATAAAGAAGTTAAAACCGAAATAAAAAATCCACCCACATTGTTCTCTCTCAAGTGTTTTAAGAATGATGATAAACATGCTATCTCAAGTGTTGTCAGCCAAAAACAGTAATAAAGAAGCTTTTATATCTAGAAAATGGATTAGAGCATATTGCTAGTATTCTGAATTTGTTTCTCAACGTTTGTGGGGAAGCCACAAGCTCTTGAGAAATCAAATTCATTTCCTTTTAATCACAAAAGGGGTTGTAAGCTATCTGTAAGAGGGAGTTTCCTCGCCCAAAATCTTAGGCAGTACCTTTGGAACAGCACAGGTGCTGATCTGCCTTTACTGTCCCTGCTTCCTACAGTGTGCACATGGAAAAGATTTTACAGGGCCTAGACTTTCACAGTCAGCTGGACTTGCAACTCTGGTGAGGTTGCAGTAATAGAAATCATGGGATTGCAGAATGTTCACAAGGCTTTGAACAAGCAGGTCACAATTGCCCCTGTTCCTGCTGTGTCCAGCAGGCATTTACCCAGGTACAAAGTGCACAGCAGGTGTTCACAGCTAAACAACAGCTCTTGTTGCAGTTCTGGAGGGAAATGCAAGCCTGTCCTGTAAAAGCTGGAACTGACAGTACTGGCCTCAGCAGTGAAGAAAAATACAGTGTGTCTTCAGTGACTGGTGTGAGCTCATACACACACACATACACCCAGACAAAAGAAACCACCACAGAGGTTTATGGTGGTTCTGTTACTTTGGCTTGCCAGAGAGGGAAGGGAAGAGGAAAATGGTGTGACCAATTACCCTTTGAAAGCTACCTACAGCTTTGCACAGAGGTAAACCTTTTATGTGAGTCAAAGAGGTGGGCATCAAAGTAAAACTGGCCTTTCAGTCACTTCATATTATATAGTAACAATGTCATGAAAGATGAGAGATAAAACATCTGTGCCACAAATTTACATTCAACAAATACAAGTACCGAAATTGTCTTTTTTTATGAATACTGTTTCTGCAAAGGAGAGCTCTGTGCTGTGAGTGTATGCGCCATCTGAGTGACCGAGGGCTTTTGAAGGGGAAACACAGAATGATGATGCTTTTGACTGTAATTCAAAAATCAAAAGGCATGCTCAGACAACAAAGCCAATCAGTATTGCTGACTTATCTCTTTTTACAGCAGTTTATCCATCCGTGGAGGCCATACGCACTTGATTCTAGTCATTGAATGAAAAACAAAGTGCCTAATGGAGCTCTGCAGTACAGAGCTGAATAATTGCAGTCTGCAGGAGAACAGGAAGGGAACTAAACCTCAAAAACAGTCTTCCTGATACCTATTGATTATGGGGTGATAATGTTTATTACATTATATTCAGAGCTCATTTGTTTATAGGAAACATTTTATTGAGCAAAGTAGTCTTAACAAATCTGGGAGGTTCCATTTTCCAAGGCCATAAAACTCTTGTCCATTGTGATTAATGCTACTACACCGGTAACTGAACACATTAAGCTTAGATTGTAAGAGCATCTGGAGTTTTGTTCCCAGGAGCAGTAAGGGTCCATTGCCTATTTCAATATAAATGTGGATATAAATGTGCTATACAGGAGAATAAACCGGTCAAGGTGTTTTGTCCTGAGTTATAAGATAGCTCTATATTAAAATCTTTGTTACCATGGCTTAAATATTCAATGATATTTTGAATTCATTTGACATTCCTTGCTGTCAGCAGAAAGACTCCAATAATCTACCCTTTGAAATATGTCATCCATAGCTTAATGGGAAAGGCCATTAAAATTGTTTGTTCAGTGTAAGGACTTTTATCTCCTGATGATGGCATCTATTAAGTGAACCTCTAAATAAGCACATTTCAGTCAGAAGTATTAACCCATAAATGCCTTTTGTTTTTCTCCCTGAAGGCCCAAATGGTGATCAATAGCTGAGTTCTACCATTTGTTACAGTTACTACATTATTGCTAAATACTCAGTTGATGTCCCTTGGGCTGCAGTGCAATCTAAAGTGGAGGCACCTGGTAGGTATAAACAGCCTTCAAGCATATTCTACATTTGATTACCTAGGAACTTGGTTGTGGCTGCCCATCAAAACTGATTAATAATAAGCAGTGACTTTAAAAAAACCATGAAAAACAAATCATTTATAATCAAAAAAGTAGTCTCTTGAATGTCATTCTTCTAAATCTAAAGTAATTTTCATGATGCTCTTATGACAAGAGTAAGAGAGTGCTAGTATCTCTGCTATTACTGTTTCTTGCTTTTGGCACAGCAAGTCGTCTCCACCTTCTGGGTGTCTTGCCCTTTCTGAGTTTTCCCAGCTTTCTTCTTTTCTGTCTTCCTTCCCTTGTGATGTCTGACTTTTACATCATCTCTCCTTTGAAACTTATGACCAAGGTCATCATACTCTCCTCATTTAACCTCCTTTCAAAGCAACTTTCCCACAACTTGTTCTGTCTTTTATAACTGCTGTATTCATGACAGCCTGTTCCCAAGAGAGTAACTCTGTGGGTACAGTTGAGCTGCCATGTCCTGAAAAGCTAGTAATCTTTTTAATGGATTATTTTTAATTTTCTGGGGTGTCATGTTATTTGCAGGCAAGATGAAACAGCGAGAAGTGCTTCTTCAGGAAGATGCAGGGATTGAAAACACTCATGAATTGCAGGATGTCAAACATATCTCAGAAGTATCAACCTCTTGGTCCAAAATTGTCTTTTTTTCTCTGTCATATCTCACTCAATGCATAGTCCTGCTATTTCTTTGTCTCCAAATAAAATGCTGGCTTGAGGACAGTAGTGTGCAAATGTGGTACAATTTCCAGTGAGCAGAATGCTACGGGACCATTATCCAAGAAATATTTGTTGTTTTGCCTTCTGCTATTTGGTAACAGGGTACCTGTGTGTCTTCCACCTTTGGCATCCAGACCACTTGTGCTGCATGTGCAGTTCCCAGGCAGCTGGTGAGAAAGCACCTGGCTAAAAGGGCTTGTAAAACAAAAGGACAGTGGAAGATCCAGGAGGGACAGACAAGGTTTCTCCTCACCCTCACTTTTGTGGGAAATCCTTCAGCTGTGGTAAGAGAAGGTTTAGAAGCTGAAGTCCCCAAACTGCCATCTCATGCAGCCCTGGGGCCAAAGGTCTGAGACTTTAATCCTGTGTGTGAGAGAAGGGTACCTGAGCGTCTGGGACCAGACAGGATAAATCAGTGTGTGGAAGCAGAAGGCACTTGCTGAACCATGGTACTGCTTCACTAAATGCTTGCTATTCATGTCTTAAAACATGAAGACAAAAAAGGAACATGGTTGAAATTTGGAGAACAGCTGTGTATGCAAATGCTTTCAGACGAGATGCGGAGGTGGGCAGATAGTTTTGCTTTTTAAGAAAGGAAGCTTTTAAAAGATCTTTTAATAAATGACCTGCTTTTCAAGTATATTAATTTTTTATGAAGTCTGTCTTGCCATTCTGAACTGTAAAATCTTTGCTACTCTCAGCACACAGCATTTAGAAATGTACCAATGATGATTTGGAGTGACTTAAAGTAACAGGATGCTTAGCTGAATGTGAACCTTATTTTACTAAAATTTTGGATGGTGGGGGTTTCTTAATTTTAAAATGATTGTAGGGGGCAATAGAAAACTAACAGAGTCTTATTTATTAACCTCCTGCAAATAAGACTGGGAAGTACAGATTAATGTGTCTGCATGAAAATTACAGTATTAGGTTTTGGCCAGACTTGATTTTCTTCATTGTTTTGCATACCTCACAGCATATCAGCTTACACAAAACTGGCACAAAACTCAATCATCCCATCTGAAAATGCTTTCTGTAAACTTATGGGTTTTCTGTAAACTTATGGGTCCACCTGGTGTCTTTTCTACAAAACAGATGCTGAGGTGCTGGAGCACTTCTAGAGAAGGGCAATGGAGCTGGTGAAGAGTGTGGAGCGCAAGCCTCATGAGGAGCAGCTGAGGGAGCTGGGGTTGTTTAGCCTGGAGAAAAGGAGGCTTAGGGGGAGATCTTATTGCTCTCTAGGCCTGCCTGAAAGGAGGTTGTAGCCAAGTGGGAGTCAGTATCTTCTCCTAAATAACAAGTGACAGAATAAGGGGGAAAGGCATTGCGTGGTAGAGTCAGCCATTGTGTGGAGGTATTTAAAAGATGTGAACATGTGGCACTCAGAGGCATGGGTTTTGTTCTTGTGTGGTGAACTTGGCAGTGCTTGGCAGTGCATTTGGTGATCCTAAAGGTCTTTTCCAACCTAACAGATTTTGTGATTGTTTTGTGTTTAATGACTCTGAACAATGAGCTTTCAAAATGCTTTCAATTTCCCTTGGTTTTGTTTCTAGAATGTTCATCCTCCTCCTCTCCTACAGACCGAGTGAAAATAGGAGCTTTTTATCAATCTGTATATTCTCTGGTATTGAATTAAGGAAGTAGAGAACAGGCATGGAGCTATAGCATAAAACAATTTTTAGCTGGTTTTTTTTTAATGAAATTGCAAGTTTGGTGTTTTTTCCTCCCAGATGCTGTACAGTCAAACAGAACCAAAGAAGTTAATAAAGTGTGTGTGTGCGTGTGTGTGTGTGTGTCTGCACTTACAAAGTGCAAAAATATATCACAGGGCTGGTAGCAATAAGACAGGGTATATTGGGTTTAAGCTGAAAGAAGGTAGAGGCAGACTAGATATTTGGAAGAAATTTTTTGCTTTGTGTGTGCTAAAATACTGGAAACAGATTGCCCAGAGAGGCAGTGGATGCCCCATCCCTGGAGGCATTCAAGGTCAGGTTGAACTAGGCTGTGAGCAGCCTGGTCTAGTTGAAGATGTCCCTGCTCATTGCAGGGGGATTGGACTAGATGGCCTTTAAAGGTCTCTTCTAACCCAAGTCATTCCATGATTCTGGGTTTTTCCCTCGGGAAACCTTAAAACTTGTTTGGCGTAAGGAAATCTTGAAACATCTCTGGACACTTCAGCTGGGAGGACGATGGAAAAATGAATACCCAAATAAATTCTAGCCTCATCGAAGTCAATGGGAACTTTGCTACTGATCTTTAGTGGGGCAGAGAGCATTTCACCCGCTGTGAGAACTTAATATTTTGGCCTGTTTGGGGATGAGGGTTTCTTTCTCTGCATTGTGAATATCATACACTAATTTTCATTATTCTGCCATCTCAAAAAGTACAAGGGGGAAATCCCTCCAGACACTGCAGGTAGGAGCCATGGGAGGAGTGAAACCTTGCAGAGACGAGGCAAGGAAGAGGTTTGGTGAAGCACAGAGGTTTGGTGAAGCACAGTACTGGTGTGGGGAGAAGGTCAGGACCTACCCACCCAGTACAGGGTGTGTCTGTACACATAAATAGCACATATTTGTTCTCTGAATTTTTACTGAACAGATAATGAGCAGATTATGGAAAACCTACAAACTAATGAACCATCATGAATATTCATATCAAGCCTCAGGGGTGCCCCTGCTGCTCATCTCCAACCACCAATGAGGTCTTACAGGAGCAGTGTACAACCAGTGCTATTTGAAAACAAATTTGCCCTACTCCAAACCACATTAATATAGTCAGCTGTGATATCAAAAACCTTTATGGGCCGTTATTTATTTGAGAGATCACTTATAAATTTTTTGGGATGAACTCTGCTCTTTGGAGGTCACCATGGAAAAGTGTTTACTTCTGTCATTGTCCTATTTCCAGCTCTGCTGCACGAGACCAAGCAAGCAGAGCTCTTCAGGGCCCTGTTCTGGCTATTCCCCCACCATGTGCAGGACATCCATGTGCTATCATCGCTCAGAGACATGGATGGTGTGATACCCAAAGGCAGCTGTGGTGTGAAATTGAAGATTTTTCTCGTGGGCTCATTCCCACACCAGTTCCACACAGACCTGATGCTCAGGGTCGTGCTGTGTTCGGGGGCTGCTGAGTGAGCAGATGTGTAATGCCATGAAATTGTGGAATGTGCTGAAAACTTATGGAAAGGGCTTTCCTGGCCACGTTTTGCTGAGTAAAAAATGGCATTTCCCATGGTTGAAATGTTGGCAGAGCACTCATTCAGTATATACTGGGCAAAGGTCAGTGGTCTGATGGGCATGCTGAAGGGCAGAGCTCATGTGACTTCAGGAGCAATGAAGTCCTGCAGCTGCATCAGCCCCTTCTGTGATGCAGCACAACGTGCTTGGTGTGGGGAAGACAGACTGCGCTGGAAGGAGGGATTAGCTCTACAAAGCCATGCCACCAGCCAGGCTTAGGCAATTAATTATGTTTTAATACAGTATTTTAAAGAATAATTTATAGGCTCACATTAACATGCAGTAAATCTAATCCCTTGCCTAAATGTGCTTGTGAATAGTGGTGTTTTTTTGGTTTTTTTTTTTAATATTAAGTTAAAGATTCAGTGTGAACCCCTGGCAATTATTGACACACAGCACCTTTTTTTTACTGGGCCAGATGAGAGCAGGTCATGTAGATAATAATATAGGGTTGTTAGTAGGTTATAAAGAGCTGAATTATGGAGATGAACTTCTTCAGAAAAATATTATTAAAAATAAAACATAGAGACAATTTTCCTGACTGATGCTGACTATTGCATGTGTCTTTGCCAACAGCTACAAGTAAGTTATAAGGCTCCAAAACTGCAGATTGACTTGCTGTCTTTAAAACCATTAAATGAGAAAGCAGGAAAGAGAGCATGAATTTTGAGAGCAACCTTGATGTTAGTGTATCCTGATAGTGTTGTGTCTGGTGTGGGGGGACAGCAAGGGAAGAGAGGCGGCTTTAGCACATGGACTGCAGGAGAGTAGAAGGGAGAACAGAAATGTGACCTGAAAATAATATTAACCGTGACAATCTGACCATAAGATCTTCCTCATGAGCAGTCTGCAGGAGCAGAGCTTGTCACCAGGTTTAAATGCCAGGCATTTCAGAGCAGGGATGTGGAACAGTTTCGCTGCCCAGGGCTCCCGAAGGATCTGACTGGCCAAGGCCACCGGTGCCGGCTTTTTAGTTTTATTACTGCTTTCACAATACATCCCTACAGACTCATTTGTAATGCTTCTCTCATTCCTCTAAGTGGGGAATGCCAAGATAAGAATACTGGAGGTCTTTGTACTCTCAGCAGTGAAGCACAGCAGAGATGAGAGCCATAGGAAAGGCCCAGGAGTCCAGGACATTTTTCTCAGTTGGTTCCCTTCAGAAACCGCCCCCTTTGGGGGAGGCACTGCAACAGCGGAGGCAGGAGCTGCAGCCCTTAAAGGTTCTGGAAAGGAACTGCCCACCTCGTAGAACAAGGTGCTAAATCCAGGCACCCTCAGAGCTTCTGCTGAAAACAAACTGCAACTGTTGTCAGTCCTGCCCCGCACGCCACCACATTTTGCTGCCGCAAATAAGCAGCATTTCTACAGTGATTTAGTAGGTGTGGGGAGGAATGACACACTCAGGCTCACGTGTCCCTTCCCACCACGGTGTAGGAAGTTATACTTCTGCAGAGCAATGCTTCTTGTCTCTGTGTTTGCCCTGCGTTTCACCACTGCTGTTTCTTTCCCAGCCCCATGTTTCCACATCAGGAAACTGAACATCTCAGTTCTGCTCAGGAGCTGAACATCCTTTCTCCTGGACCTTATTATTATAATGTTGAGTGGTGAAACCAGAAGCCAAGGCTGCAGCTGTTTGGATTATCCTTGAAATTTTTCTGACAACAACCTGGGTCTCCACTTTATTTATGACCAGCCATATGAAACTGTTTCGTGAAGCATATCACTAAAATTTTAGTTTTCCTGTTGCTTTTTTCTTACTGTGAGATAAGGCCATTTATCTTCCTTGCTGATGTTTTCAGTCTTTCAGCTTCCTCAGGTTGAAGCATTTATTTCCTTAGGCAATAGTTTCTACATTCTTTGAGAGACAGTCTATTTTTTAACACTGTGGTGGTACATGTAACTCTGCTAAACTATTGCATGCATGTAGTTACTCCATTGCATAAATATGCATTTGCGACCAGGATGAAGGAACAGTAAGTTCATGGAAAATTTTAAAAATAAATTTTTGAGGAGCAGTTTGGAGCAGTTCCAGTCTATCTGAGCACTGCAGATGTAATGCAGGCTGCCTGCATTTGCAATGCACAGTAAAAATTATCAGAAGATTCTGATTAGTAAATGGAATGTGTAATGTGTTCCCAACAGACCGTTTTCCCACAAGAAATAACTCATTTTGAGCCCTGCTTATTTTTCAAAAGTGCATAACAGAGCTGACATTGAGAAAATTTTACGTGGAACGAGGGAAATAAAAAAGCCACCTTCAAGTTATAGGAACTCCAAATCAAATAATTCAGTTGAAACAGTTCTGCATTATTTCTAGCAAAGAATTTGATTGACAAGTGAGCCATGAAAGAGCAGCAAACCTCTGTTCCCAGGGATGTATGGACTTTAAGGGCCCTGCTCTGCCCTCAGCCCACCCCACTGCTGTCCCAACCCTCTGCTCAGAGGCTGCTGCTCACAAGTGGAGCTGGCTCTGTCTTTAAGATGAGTTAGTTTATTGTCTGAGTTGCTGCTCTAAGATGGCAGCTGCTTTACCAAGTTCTCTTTGCACTGCTTCCCAAAGATCAGTCTCCTTCAAAAAAAATGAGCAGCCCTCGCACCACCATGAATTGTTTACGGTGCACTGTCAGAGCACACACTTGGCCCGGTGTGGAGGTATTTCCACATCATCACATCACAACTGGTGATGGACAGCAAAGCAGCTGGTGTCCCACAATGTACCAGCTCACATCTGGAAACTCATGTCTAAACTGGGTGGATCTTTGGGGTCTGGAGAATTCACATCAAAATCAATATGTCCCATGGTCAAGTCACCTCTGCTCTGAGACCCTACACTTCTGTACCACAAAGGCTGATGTTTTCTGCTCTTTGTGAGCTTTTAAAATTTTTTGAAAATTGAATTTTGAGGTCTCAGTCTTTTCTGGAGAGAATTCTTCCCTGAGACAGGGTTGCCTTTGTCAGCACATCTGCCAGTTGCTGTTTCAGGCTCATCTGTAAGGTGAAGCAGGAATTTATGGCAGTTGTAGATACTCCTTTTTCCAGTTCTTCCCAAAAAAAAATCTGATAAACACAGACATGTGTTATCTGTAGGAAAACGTGGGAATAAAACCTCCTTTTCTGAGGCTTTCCAAGAGTGTTCATGAAAAGGGTCTGTGCTCGTACCAAATATTCTAAAATGTGTACATTTGTCACATGTAACCACTGAGAACTAAATAAACAAAGGCTGCAGATTTTTCTCTATGCAGATTAGGTTACAGACTGCAAAACAGCTGCAAGTTGGCAACCACTGAGAAGTGGCATTGGATTGAGTGCCTTCTCAAACAAAGTGCCACCTCAGAAGGAAAACGTGAGAAACAAAACGCTGCATTTCAGCTTGGCACTCAGCCCTGGCCAGAATTTGAAGAGGAGGCTTCTTTGAGGTCCTTGGATGCTGAGTGAAGTGTCTCTGACAATTCAGTATGTGCACAGAGATAACATGTCAGTGTATCAAAATGCAACAGGCTTTGCATTGAGGATCCAATATTTTTCCAACTTCTTCTCCCCTGGTAACCTTGCTCTAAAGAGGGTTATTGTCTTTCCTTTGTTTTGGAAACTTTGTCCATTATCCCTTTCAACTAATCTGTTTTCTTTCAATGTGTTTAAAATGCATCATATACATTTTCGTTTGTAGTTAAATTTCTGGGCTGCTAGCAGTGATTCTTGACATGTACTCTGCATTTCCACTTTGATTTTGAGATCTTCCTAACAATAAACTACAAAAAACACAGATCATTATTTCTAAGGATGCCACACTGATATAAATGCAACCCTCTGTAGCTGAACAATACCAGTGACATTCCTCTGTTCGTCTAATCCTTGACTTCAAGACATCATCAGATCAAAGCCAACCACTCAGCCAGTGTATGCTGGGTTTTCTTTATTTCCAAAAGAAATACCACAACTTGCAGAGCAGAAAATCCCGTGTATCCTTCTATAAAATCCTCCAGAATGAGACACGCTTATGGCTGTGAAAGGAGGGGAAAAGCAGATAAAATTCTGACCTCCTATAGAAATGAAACTCCTGTTCTTTCTCTCACTGAGGCTCTGATTTCACCCAAGAATTACAACTGTGACTACTTTTAAAAAGTAACTTGTCTCCTTACACAGGTTTTTTTAATAAATGCAGCACTATCACCCAAGGTATGGATTTGTGCTAGTGAAAAGATACACTCTGTTGTGAAATGCAGCCTCTAGAAATTAATTCCTCCTGAGTCAGTTTTGTTACATTTAGTTTGGGTTTTTTTTTTTTTTCCCTTTTAAACAGACTCATCAATTTTTAGGCCAGATGAGATCACTTTAATTGTTTTGCCTTTCTCTCTAATACTAATTATATCCAGGCATGAATTATTTCCCATTCGAATTACACAGTATTTCAGTTGAGAAATCCTATTTTGATTTGAACAAAGGCAGTGATGGAGAACCCACAACAGCTTTTACTAAATCATTTCAGTGGTTAATAACCCCCTGCTTAGATAAATTATAATCTCCTTTGCAGTCTGAATTTGTCCAGCTTCAAAGAGCAGCCCCAAGGTAGTGCTGTACATTTGCTGCTAAGGTTGAAGAGCCCACTACCCCAGCTTTGCTCACTGCACAGAGATTGGGAGCGTGTCTGCCTTTAACTTTTTATTGGGTACATTAAACAGCTGTCAGATGAAGAAATTTTCATCCTACCTGTTGCAAGGTGTCCTAGCAGAAGTGACTAGCACAGCCAAGATAAGCCTGCATGCACCAAGGATGTAGAGTTAATGATAATCTTTTGTCTCTGTGAAGTCTTTGCACATGTTGGAGCAATAGCTGAATTTCACAGGCCATGTCTGAAGTTAGCCCTCCCTGCCTGACCAGAGCCTTGCCCCTTCCCACCATCCACAAGGCAGAGAGCCACCAGACCTGCTAGCACAACACCCCATGCCCCATTTCTCCCTAACCCACTTCAGCTGCAATGATCCATGTTAAAGAAACGATTCACAAACCAACAGGAAAAAAAAACATATTGCCCCAAGTGTTAAGGTAACCCAGATCCCAGTGACAGAATGGGGTTGGGGAGCCACTGCATCAGCAGCTGCCCTGGGTCACCTGCACATTCCATTGAACAGCCCCTGTTAGGGACCCCTTTTTATGGAATATTTACACCAGGCTTAGTACCCAGCTGTGCACTGTCCCTTCAATTCACATGGCCTTGTGTTGGCTGATGGTTAAGCTCACCAGACATCACTCTGAGCAGGAACCTCACTGTGTTAGAGTGTGCAGAATTTATCAAGCTCTTTGCTTGCTATGGCATAACCAAAACAATTTTGCCTCATTTTCAGATTTCCCTAATTCTTTTATCTGTTAAAAAAAGGCCAATGGCTCTTCATAGTTCTCAAGCAATTGCAGTTCTCAAGACTGATGATCTATTACTAATAATGTTTTATAGTTTTCTCTTTCAGTGAGTTAATGTTGTAAGTCCTTGCCAAATTTTAATGAGGAACCCTGCTGACACACTTGTGGGAACTTGTGAGGATTACAGACATGTAACCCTCAATGTTGTCTTCAGAGATCACATAAAGAGAGCTGCAGTGTTCATCAGTCTCCGTTCAGTTACCTTCTCCTGGTGACTCCCTTTTCTCTTCCATTCCCTCAGAAATGGAGCCCCAGTGTCGTGGTGCCTGGAGCACAAGCTTTCAGAAGGACTTGTGTCTCCTCCAGCAAGTGATTCTTACAACAGGCACCATGAAGTGTCACCACAGTGGAAATGTTAGTACAGCTGTGTCTTCATTATCCTTTTGACGTCACATTTGAAGCTTCCTCTCGGGTTCCTTAGAAATATGTTAATTTAAAAAAAAAGGAAGTTATTTTCAGCAGAAGAGAGATGAAACACAGTGCTACATGTGTCTAAGTGTCCAGTTGGGAGCCCAGGGTGGGGTTCCCATCATTTCTCAGACAGCCTGACCTCTGCATGTTGGCTCATTCCTGCTGAACTGTATTTGACTTGAAAGAGTGAAAATAATGATTTTGTTTCTCACTAGTCTAGTTCATATATCAGTCAACAATTGTTGGCTTTGCCAAGGGAGACTTTTGCTCTATTAATCCACAAGCTTGCTCTCCAGAGTCCTTCACTGTGGCCTCACCCCAGCCTGCCAAATTCTGGGTCTACTCAGGGCTTCTTACCCACACACAGCACAGAAATAATATTAACAGCATCCACTTAAATCAACAAGACAGCTTTGGGACTATGCTTACAACTGTTAAGCCAAAGCATAAATACTTCTGGAAACCTCAAGAATGTAAATCTAGAGTGGGAAACTGCTTGAAAATTCACCTGTCACAGGTACTACTGCAGTTCCAGTGTCATATAAACACGAAGTAGCTTTTGTTTTAACTTAGTCGGATCCCTAATGAAATATTTTGTGACCGCTTTTGTTTTCAAATTTACTATGCTTTAGTTCAGTAATTGGTTTATGACTGTAATTACTAGTCTTTCAGGCAACACTTATTAAAAACAAATTAGGTTTCTGCAAACTCTGGTGATTTCATGATCATATAGATCCATATAAATCACAGTTAATTAAGCTCTTTATCACTTAGGTTTTCCATACACAATGTATTTACAGCATTGCTGTAAATAAGACGCAATATTCCTATCTTTCCACACCAATTTAGTCATATTAAAACAAAAATGGGTTTGTAACAACAGAGGCTGAAAATCAGAATTTACTTAAGTAGCCTGCTGCACACTAACAATGATATGATGGTGTAAGCTGATTGTGTTTATCTAGAGAGGGGGAAAAACCCCTAGAAATATAAGCATAAGCTGAAAAATGCTATTTTCAAACAGGGAAAATGAAACAAGCCAAGTTAAAACTCTTTGAATATATGTTTCCTTTCCAAGTCTTATCAGAGTTGTTACAGGGTATAATTCTGGCTGCAGTAAAATGAAAAAAACATAAAACAAACAACCAAACACCTAAGCCAGTTAAGAGTGCAAGTATTCCTTAAGATGTCCAAGCTGAAATGTGCAAATAAATATAGTCTGGATTTGTTTTCTTCTTTACAAGATCCACATTCTTATAAATTTCTTTTAATAGCTATTACTACTTCCATTAAAGATTTTTGTACTAAAACAGCTACAGAATGTCTCCTGACTTGGAGGAGTCTGTGAGTGACACAGTTAAAAAACCAAAATGTGCCATTGGTCTTCAGGAGTTTTCTCTTCAATTAAGATCCTTCAGGGCCAACTCCACTAAAACTTCCAGGCCAAGATTCAACAGCTGCAAGTTTTGATCTTCAAAAAGGTATTATTCAAAATAGAGATGGTTTTTAATGTTTATGGAAAAAAGAAAATCATCAGTCAACCAAATCACTTGCACTGACTTTCTCCATTTTTACTTTCGTATTTATTATGACTGGAGAAATCCACTAGTTCGCAATTATTAACTTGAACTTATTGCACCACAAAGCAGTTATGAGCTGCTTCCCCCTCCCCTGAAGGCCGTGCCAGGTGAGAGATATCTGGCTGTGCTCTGGAGGGTGACCCTTGGCACCCTGAAGGGACTGGCAGGTGAGATGTCCATCTGCAGCCCAGCACCTCCAGGGCCCGAGATAAAATAATACTAATAATAAATACTGATTTCAGGCTGAACTGATTAACATCACCAATAATTTATTAAAGCTGGCTAGTGTGGGGATGAATATTTTTGTGCTGCTGGCATAAAGTAATGACTCAATGTATCAACATTTCCTCATATAATCATGACACAGTTCCAACAGATACATGTGTATTATTGCTTTATGCAGCACATCTTTGGAAATCTCTGTCCCATTAGTTTATTGAATTTAATGGCTGCTTTTGTGAGATGCTTAGATCCTGACTGGCATAGAGCACCTCCAATGTGAGATGCAGCATGTTATCATCTCACGTTTTCTGTTTCTTCATCAATATTTTTCAAATGGGTGCCCTGTTCCCAAACACCCAGCAACCCCTTTCTTGTGTGGTATATTGATAATCTGAGTATATTTATGAAGAGGAGTCATTCTTTCTTAATATTTATCAATTCATTTGCATTTCTCTAGCCCTGAAAAACTCATTAAATAAAACAATAAGCTGGATGTTGGAGCCAGTTTGAAATAGAAAAAGATTTTGTGAAATACTATATTTTAAATGCTATTTTAGCAGGTGGAAGCAGCATACTTATAATGGCCCAAAAAAAGGGAAAAGATCATTAAAAAGAAAAAAAGTCCTACCTCAAATGTTACCAAAATGTCACATCACATAGAAACACTTTCAAAGAGGAAGATATGTTCTTTCCTGATGCACCAGTTCCATAATATTGTGACATTTACATTCTAATGATAACTAAACTTTGATCTTTGGGAAATTTTAGAGCAAAGAGCCTGATTTGCTGTGATTTTGCCACCTCCCTGAGGGAACTAGATGCGGCCTGCAAACCTCCCAGGAGTTATACAAACAGAAAATAAGAAAGTAAAATATTGGGAAAGAAAGCTGTTTGGATTATGTGTGCACAGAGAAGTCATGAGGATTAACAGGTTGAACACTGAGGTTTGGTTAAGGATAGATACACAAAACCCACGCAAACACTCCCCTGCACTTAGGAGGACAGGGAGCTGAAGACATAAACTTGAACCCATCTATCTTTTACTGACACTGGGTCTTGAGAAGCTGGGAGGTAATGGGATGAAGGGATTGCAGAGCTTCAGCTTTATTCCTAATCCATGTCATGGAATTAAAACTAACGAGGGGAGGAAATCCTGTGAAAACCCTCCTTGGTGGGGAGTAAAGGACATCATTCTGCACACAGCTAGGCAGAGTACAGCTGGTGCTGCTCTCCGAGCAAGGTGGAGGCTGTGCAGCCTCCTCACTTTTGCAGGGCACTCTGTCACACGTCTGATGAAAATATCTACTTTACAATTAGGCTTGGGCTTGACTCAAGGTGCAGGAAAAGTTTGCACTTCTGGTGAAACACTGGCATCTGGATGCTGCTGAAGGCAAATCCTCATTGTACACTGCAGCCATTCTTTGCTCTGTCTCCCCCCTCAAAGCCTGGAAGGAAGATTTTCCTTCACAATGTTTTTCTTTCAAAACCCCAGCAGCTACTGAGTTTTTAGGAATTGCTTTATTTCCTCTGGTGTGCTGGGAAACTGGCTGCCTTTAGTATGAGTAAAAGGGAAAAGAGCAATTTTACCTGGGTTTGTACCTCGCTGGATCCTGCAGGGCACATCATGCATCTCAGTGATATATTGGAGTGAGCAGATTCCTCGCAACAGAGAGATAGGAAAAAAAAAAAGAAAATAAGTGGTACACAATGCCAGGCAACCAAAGATGTTTTACTTCTCTAATCATCTGCTACCATACCCCTATCCTGGGCAATGTTGTGCTTCTCCAAATTGAAGAAGCCTTTATGTTCATTTGAGGTCTCCCAAAGACAAGCACCTTCTGCCCCAAAGTAATTGTCATCAACTGCCCTTCAAAGGAATATATGGGACACAATCAATTAGCTCTTAAGGATGAGAATCTGAGCTACATGGAATAAATTCAACTACTTTCTCCTGGCTGGAATCTTTGCTGTAAGTAGGAATCTTCTTAGCATCAGAGTGGTCAAGATAATAGCGTGTGGTGTGGCTTTTCAGAGGCAAATTATCAAGCAATGTATATTCTGTGTATTTGAATCATTCAGTGATACCACCAATATTAACCTTTCTGCTGGAACTGGTGTGTAGCAAAATATCTCCAATGAGGGAAATATGGGGCTTACTGCTAAAATTCTTGCATAAGTTTTTCATACAATAATTCTGAACTTCAAATAATATAATGTTACATTGAATTAAAAAATGCAATTCCCCCATGTGAAAATGAAAAGTGCCTTTTGTGATTGACATAGAGTGTTTAAGGGTTAGCATACAGAGTTCTCATATGCAGGGAAATATTTGTGGAAGAAAATACAAACTTTGCAAATTGTTCTTGGTTAGCCTAGTTAATAACACTCAATTTTTTATATTTAATTACAGTAGATTGCAATTCATTATTTCAAAGAGATTTAAAACCTAATAAGCATCAGACTGCAGAGCAAATACTCTTCCTTTGTGTGCATAACCACTTCCAGCTTCTCAACCTTTTGTAATAGAAGTACATGAAAAAGAATTTAAAATATGTACATAAAGGGAGATACACTAGAACATTTTGTCTGTTCATTGGAGGTGGATAGTCAACACGACAAGAAAAATTAAACTGGGATTTAGAGACGCTTTTTTTACCTTGTAGAATGAAGAGCTTTCATGATTTTACTTTAATTACCTTCTTGTTCAGTTTTTCCTTTGTTGTCTAAAATATCAATGAGATTTCTTCTATTTTCTATTGTTATGAATCTCTTGAGCAAAATTGCTGCCTTCAAATAAGAGCAGAATAGAAACTGGGGACAAAGGCACAGAAATATTTAGGCAACAGATTACATTAAGGAAAAAAAGGGAGAGATAGAGAAAGAAAGTACATCTTACTGAAGCAAAATTCATAATATTTTCATTTCTTCCTACTGCAGAAACTTTCTGACCTCCTCCAGGATAGTTTCCCAAAACTGCTGTGAAGGCAGCAAGGTAGAAGATGGATGGAGAGACTGCAGTGCTCTGCCCTTCTGCCCCTCTGCCTCAAGGCAATGCCAACTCAGCTCTGTCCTCTTCCAGTCCCTTTATCCACTTCTTACTCCTGCCTTGTCTGTAGTGAGGCTTCTAAGCTGTCTTGGAGGGAAAAGAGCTAGAAGGAACACACTGAGAAAACCTGCTGGCTTACCCTGGGAATTAGGTATATTCAGGTCACTGCAGCTCACACAATGTGGCAGCTGAAATGAAGCAGCATCATAAGACCCATGAAATCGTACAATCATTCATGTTGGAAAAGACCTCTAAAATCCTTGAGTCCAACCATAAGACCAGCACTGCCAAGGCACCACTAAATCATGTCCCTAAGTGCCATAACTACACATCTTCTAAATACCTCCAGGGATAGTGACACATCAAAGGAAAGCCTTTTTCTAAAGCAAAGAAGGCTCAATTAACCAAAGCTTGGTAGAATGAGGATAAGATTAATAGCAGTGTACCATTTCTAGAATTACAGTGTTGGCAGAAAGATATTTGTTTAAAAGAATTCTTTCTTTAAAGAAATACACTACATTATTATCATAACTGTAATAAGCCCAAAAGATTTCAATCATAATTTTGTCTGGGAAACTAACTGTGAAATAACAAAATCCTCGCAACTTTGCTTTTGGTATGTGAAAGAGAACACATCTAAATTAATCCTCACATCCTTTCACAACTAGATTGATGAACAACTATGTCCTAGAAAACAAAAGTAGGATTTCCAAAGACTGGAAAGCAGAGAAGCTGAACTACTGCTCTTTCAGGCACCTTTTACTCTACACCAGTGATTGTGAAGAAAGTGGGATGGAGACCATTGAGGACTTAAGACACCAGAGCTGAGGACAGATAAGTTCTTCTTTTCCAAAAGGTTGTTTAGGAGAGGCAGACAGCCTCATTTCCAAAAAAAACAACATGTGGTCCAATTGGCTATGGACCCTCCATCCATGCCAGCATGTGTTTTAACTTAAACAAGGAGAGGTCAGCCTTGAGCACAGGCACCAAACCTTCCAGATTGCTGTCAAATGAGCATAAACCTCTCAGAGCAGGAGTGCCATGGCGCAGCTGTAAACCTGCTTGAAAGGCTTCACACAAAAGCCAGCACCCAGCTGTGAAAAGCTTTTGTTCTTAAGGAAGAGCACTGCTCTGCCAGCCCACTGAGCTCACAGAGAGCCTCTGATCAGCTGGAGCTAAGATACTTGTTAAGAGACAGCTTAAGTTAGTCAAGACCTAGTACAGATACGTGAAAAAAATGTAAGGTGAGATCTTTTTAATCTCTCATGTATATTTTTACATTGGGCTTCTACTAAAGAGGAAAAGAGAGTAAAAACTGCAAAGTTTCCTCAGCATCTATAAACCCCAAGAATTTGAGACACCTTCATGATATTTGGTATGAACGCAAATGGCTCTTCCCAGGTCTTTGTTTTCCCTTTTCCCAAGTTTTTAATGGGTTTGACCTCGGGGTCCCTTACTCTAGTGTAGAAAATAATAGGTGCTAGTCTGGTTATTCTGAGTCCCAGGAGAGTATTTTGCTCACTTGCAGCAGTCCTTGCCATCCCTGTGAACAATTAACTGCACTAAATAGCACAGCATCCAGCTTCAGGATGTGTCCATAGGCACTATTTCACCAGTATGTTGTTCTGGGGAGAGACTTTCACCTGGGACACCTTCAGTTTGGGTTCAAACCCTAGGTGTGTGACAGAGATTATTTCATGGATGTGAAGCCACTCGTGGTCTCTGTGCTTTGTGTCTGAAATGGGGAGGACCGTGTTTCACCTGGAAGAGGCTGAGGTAGTAATTTGCTGAGGTTTCAGAGGATGAGAGAACTGCATCAGTGCTTAGAAGATTTAGCAGAGTCACATCTGTATAATGTCTAAGAGATTTTCATTGGGAGGATATTTTGTTGGGGTTTTAAATGGAGGTGGAGTTTGGTGTACCTCTGCAAGCTCAGAAGTCTCACTCCCACTGCAAGGTCTGAGCAGAGCTCTCACTTCAGGGGGAAATCCTTCATCTTGCTTTCTTGTCTGCCTGCAGATGGCTTAAAGACACTACAGAATATTTTTGCTAAGGTAAAAAATGCCTCTGCAGACTAGGTTTTAAAAGGTTGTTTCTTATCAATGGAATTCTGAGTTGAAATTGAAGAGTGGCTGCCTTAGACCAGTATATGGCTTGTAAATTGAAGGCCTGACAGACAAAATACATACCTTCTTCTATCTTGCCTTTATTCTTTTTTATGCCCAGTCAAGACAGGAAATATTAAATGCACTATTACATTATAAATTTACTTGTGAATTACTTTCCCGGGGAAGGTTGGTGTGAGCTGAATGTCCCCCTCCTCTCACTAAGGCTCCACTCTTTATAAATGACAGTCTTATAAATGACAGTCTCTTTTTGCAGATGTGTCCAAGAGCCATTTTCTGCAGCTCCCTGCTCTGCTGACAGCCTCAGGGAGCAGCATGTCTGGGTGAGCACGGATGTCTCTGCCCAGCTGTGTCACCAGTGCCCACATCCTTGCATGGCACTGACTGCTGTGGCTCTCTTCCCCACCCTGTGGGAGGGCAGACAGCATTTTAGGAATTAATGTGCAATACCAGACAAGAAAGAGGGAGAATGGCCAAAGCCAGGTCTTACTCAGAGGTCTGTATTTCTTCTCAGCACCTGAGTTGCATGGGAAGATGTAGATCTCCAAGCTGCTCTCTGCAAACAACTTCTGTGATGAATTTAGACCCTCTGTGCCTCTTGCTTGCCAGAAATTCTTGTGAGAATACACCAGACATGAAGAAAGGCAGAGAAACAGCCACAGCTGGAGCCTGGCCAGCCCAGCTGGCATGGTGGTGTGTGTGAAGCCCCTGGAGCCTGTCCAGGGACAGGATGGTGGGGGAAGCTGCTGGCAGCACGACCTGCTTTCCTTCTCCCACACATGACAACAGCCAGGTCATGGTAAAAGGGGAGCCAGACTTGGAACACAACCAGTGGGCTGCACTCATGAGAACTGTGCCACTGAACAGCTGGAGACTGCTGATGCTTATCTCTGGGGGAAACATGGCTGTTCCCATCCTGCATTCATGTTGCCACACTGTTTGCAAGGAAGGGCAGCCCCTTCTGAAGATAAACCACTGAGCACCTGAGCCAGAAGAGCTGTACCTCGATTCAAAAGGCTTTGGCCTGTTTGTGCATCACACCACACCTTCCCTGCAAATGTGTGCTGTCATAATGGCAGCACTGGAACTTCTTTTTGTCAATGATCTACTGAGCAGCCCCTCGGTGTGATGTGTGCTCAGGTAAATTGTGCTGATTAGCTTTTCAAGAGGGGCTAATGAAAATCACATTAGCACTATTTAACAAAAAGGTAAATAAGGAAATCTTTTGGAACTGGGCAAATATTTGGTATCAGTCATGTGTTTCTGTGAATAAACCTTTTCAGAGTGGCTGCTGATGCCACTGTCTATAAAGAGCCATGCATGCAGGTTAAGAGTAAAAACTGATGTTGCTAAAATGTGTAATGTACATATTTTGTTTTACAACTGAAGAACTTGCAGTAATCACACTTTTAGGATTATACAGAAGGAATTATATCATTTTCAGGGCTATGAGCACAGACCAGACAATTTAGCAAAGACACCTAATTTCTAATCTAAAGACTTCATCAAGTATTTTCATTACTAACACTAACTGTAATGCTTTCTGGAATACATATATACAGACAATTACCATAACAGCTTGTCCCGAATTGAGACATTTTGTAATCTGCTGGCTTTAACTCATATCATGATAAGAGTAAGACACACAAGTGTTCCTTTGAAAATGTGAGCAGTTCTCTATCTTTCTGTATAACTGAAGGCTAAGCCTGTAAGGATTTTTAGAATAACTCCAGGGAGGAAGTTTCTAGGGAAAGAACTCATTGTATCCAGAGATGTCTCTTGCTATGCTTGTAGGAGTACATCCTGCAGGCAGCTTCCCAGCAAGAAAGAATAATTCTAATTAGAAATGTGGGGAGGCACTGGGCTAGAATGAAGGTCAAGAAAATTTGAAAAATATTTGCATTTTATAAGAAAAGCTTCTACAGTATGTAAATGTCCAGAGATTTCATTAAACAAAATCTGTTGAATATCAATATTCAACAGGATGAGGTCTCTTGATTGCACTATAGCCTTTACTGTAGCCTTCACATTCAGTATTACCTTCTTTTTCCAATTAACTACAGATCTTTACAATTAACTACAGCATTTGTTGGATCCCATAACAGTAACTTCTTTCCTTAAGCTGCTCTTTTCCAAGGTCAGAAGGAAAATGCCTTCTCTCCACTTTCAGCATTGCACTTTTGGCATGGAATATCAGTCATGGATAGGTTCATTCATTTTCCTCTCATGAATCCCAGTCATTACCAAATGCAGCAGTCCTGACTGGGGGGCAGAGGGGTGGGATAGGAAACCTGTTTCCAGGTTTCTGCTATTCCACAGCAAATACTCTGTTGGAGTTGGGAATCCTCCAAATTCCCTTCATCTGTGTCTCAACATTATTCCTGCGTATTCTCAGATGAAGGAAAACACACCACATCTTCATATGTCTAGATAATAAGAATTGGTTTCAATCATGACAGAGCTAAAATTGCCAATGTAGATAGTAACTTCAACTGCAATTTAAATGCTGGACTCAAAAAAAGAGAATTCAAACAGTCTTTTTATCTACTATGCTGTAGGAGGGCAAGAGAAACCATACAGCTGGAGTACGTGGTTTTTCTCTGCACTTAAAAATCCTTTTATTAAAGAGGGAGGAAAAAAGTGGAATTTCAAAATCTGTGTATCTGATGAGAGAAATTTTTTTGTGCCTAATCTGGAAAGAAAAACAATCCATTGCTATGGTAAAGGGTTTCTTCTGTACGTCTGCCAAGGTCACTGAATGCATAAATCCAGGGAGAGTACAGACTTTGAAAGCAGCTCAGCTGTTTCCCCACAGCAGCTCTCTTAGGACTCAGAAGGGTGAGAGAGTTTTCTTGACATTGCAAAACTGTTAAATAGAACTGAAAATATTTTTCCTACGTTTGGCAGTTCGAGATCTCAACAACATATAATGGATCTACTGATACCCAAGAGATTGTTATGGACAACAAGTCAGTATGCCCATGTCTCTTTCCCGAGGTCTCCTTCCTTCAGAGATCCCTCTGTGAGGTTTCTGTGTCGCAGTCTTTCAACAACTGGTCTTGTTTTCAGCTTCTTTGAATTCAGGTCAGTCTGTTCTCTGTTTTTTTTTCCATTTCTGCTTTGTGAGGCAATGCAACTGAGCAATTCAGAGCATGTGCATGGGTTAAGCCCCCTCAAAAGTCCCTTCCTCCAGCCAACACCCTTCTCCTGAAGTAACCCATATGATTTCAGAAGTTTTACTGGAACTGAAGAACATCAAGGTGTCAAAACATAAACGCCCAGTGAAAAAGAAAGCTCTGTTTCAATGTCCCCAGGTTGCCTCCTGTGTGCAACTGCCTAAGTACCTCTTGGTACATCTGGCTACCTGCTACAGACTCCTGAATCCCAAGTAAACATTTGGGGATGAGAGATGTGGTGTCACAGCATGGGCTTTCACCACTGTGGTGAGAAGCCTGAGTCTTTCAGCTCCATATCCTGAGAAACATAGAAGTCCTGGCCTTGCTCCATTGGTGGGGCTCTCAGGCTTTCCAAGTTGTTTCTCCTTGGAGAAACTGGAGAATATCCAGTGGAGGGTTAACAGGAGAGTGAAAGTCCAGCAGGATGAATGCTGTAATGAATGGCTGGGCTTCTTTAGTCTGGTGAAGAGAAAGCTGGAGGGAATCCAATAGGAGCCTACAGATTTTCAGAATCACAGAAACATGTAATGGTTTGGGTTGCAATGGAGATTCATTGCAAAGATCATCCAGTTCCAACCACCCTGCCATAGGCAGGGACAGCCTCCACTAGTCTCAATCTAATCTGGCCTTGAACACTTCCAGGGACGGGGCATTCACAGGCGCTCTGGGCAACCTGTTGCACTGCCTCGCCATCCTCACAGTAAAGAATTTCTTCTTAACATCTAATCTAAACCTACTCTCAGCTTGAAGCCATTCCCCTTGGTCCGGTCACTACATGCTCTTGTAAATAGTCCCTCTCCTCTCTTTCTTGTAAGTTCCATTCTGGCACTGGAAGGCCACAATGAGGTCACCCTGAAGCCTTTTCCAGGCTGAGCAATTCCAATTGTTGTAGGCCTTCTTCATCAGAGAGGTGCTCCATCCCTCTAATCATCTTGGTGGCCCCTCCTCTGGACTTGCTCCAACAGGTCCAGGTCCTTCCTGTGCTGGGTCCCCAGAGCTGGATACAGCCCTGCAGCGGGCTCTCACCTGAGTGGAGCAGAGGGGCAGAACCCCCTCCCTGTCCCTGCTGGCCACGCTGCTTTGGATGCAGCCCAGGGCACGTTTGGCTTTCTGGGCTGTGAGTGCCACTGCTGGGCCATGTCCAACCTCTCATCCACCAACACCCCCAAGTCCTTCTCACAGAGCTGCTCTTGATCTGCTCATCCCCAGCCTGTGCTGACACAGGGACCTGCCCTGAGCTGGGTTCAGCACCAGCACCTGGTCTTGTTAAACCTCATGAGGGTTCATTTCTTGAACTTGTCCACACTTGCACAGTGTGAACTACACCACTCAGCTCAGTGTCATCTGCACATTTGCTGAGGGTGCACTTGGTCCCTTCATCTATGTCAGTAATGAAGATAATAAATAACACATTTTATTTAATATAACCAGTGTTGCAAAGATTATACAAATCCTTGGTAGTGGCAGACCACGTGATGAAGGGCAATAGCCACAAGCTCTGTGCTCAGTGGTTCAGCACAGGCACTAGACAAGACAGACCTCTTTACTGAGGTGACAGCACAGCATCAAAGCATGATATCCATTGAGGCTGCAGAATCCCCATCCTTTGAGCTTTTGATATTTAGAAGTATTAGACAAAGCGATGAATTCATGCAGTGTTGATGATAAACATACTTTTAGCAGGAGTTTGAACTAGACAGCTCCATATGGTGCCTTCTGACCTACACTTCCATGAATCTATGGTGATTTGAAAGATTCTAGGAGTCCTGCTCTTCAGATAAGCAAGATCACAGGCAGGAACAGCTTATTTATCTTTCAGAAACAGACAAACAATCTGCACTTTTCCTCCCAGGACAGCTGTACTTTTCCCCTCTCCTTCCTCAGGTTGCCCACTTGCTGAATTTCCTTTCTGTGAGAACTTCAGAGAGGTTTAAACTTTGCTCTGTGTTGAGATGGTGAGCATTTCCTGTCTGTGGGTTTCCATGGGACACACTAAGGATATTGCCACCATGAGTAAATCACTGTCATAGCCAGGCTGGCAGATGCAGATAGAGACCTGAGATCACCAGCACAAACCTGCCCCAATATTCATTGAACTCTTTCAGTAGCTGGGCCAGCACTTCCAGGCATCTCCCCTCCCAAATACCCAGTGGGGTTGTTCTTAGCTTCAGTGTATTATGCTCCATCCAAGAAGGAAGTTGGAGTCTTGACATCTGCCTCCCCTTCTGGTGCTGCACATGGGCTTATCCCCCAGAATCAGGCTTGCCATTTAGAGTATTTGCAATAATCTCTGCAAAGTTGCCAGAAAACCTTGCTGCTGCCTACCCTTTACCTCAAACAAATTGAAAGGTTTTTCTGTGATTTTTTTAACCACTCAGCAGCACAGTCTGAACCTGTAAAACAGCTCCACTGAGCACATCAGCTGAGTCACTGCTTTTTACCATAAACTCCTCGCAGCAGAACCTGGAGAAATCAATAACACCAAGCAGCTTAGTAAAAGTGCTGAGGTTTTGCAAGGTTCTTATATAGAAACACACCAAGTGTTCACAGCAGGAAAAGCACCTCAGCTCATTAACACTGGAAAAAAGCCTTTAATTCACCACACACACCAAGGTGCCACCTCTGTGATGAGAGAAGGTGATGGCTCAAGAAATACAGAAAGGAAGTGGAATCAGTGACACCACCAGAGGGGGAAAAGATCAGTTTTATAACTGAACCTTGGAACTGGAATACTGTTAATTGCATTTTGTATTCATCTCTGTTCTGAGCACAGAGCCTGCATAAACACATGGATCCTTAACAGAGGCAAAAGATGATGTCTTCTTACACTGTAATGCTGAGCTGTCTGAGGGCAGGAGCACCACAGGCAAGCTGAATTCTCTCTCCCTTAGCAAGTCACCCTGTAAATCCTCCTATTTCTGGGAGTCTGTGTTCCCATTATCCTATGCGGAAGGGATAACAAGATGCCAAATCCCACAAGAGTAGGGGAGGCTGTGCTGTTCTCACCATCTATGCAGAGAGAACTCTCAGCCTGCAGCTTTGCCAGCAGCAAGAGTCAGGACTCAGGAAAACAGCCTGTTCCAGTCCTCTTGGACACACACATCCACACATACACATACACCCTAGCTTGCATTCTGCATTCTACAAATCTCTTCTAAGAAACTTGCCTCTAAGGATTGGCCAGGCCCCTTTGATAACTCTGTGAAACTCTTTGCATATTGCAGTGATTTTTGTCTTGCCTGCTCTAAATTTTGGAAGACCTGCTGGACGTTTCACCAGAGTAAACATATTGAAGGATAACACTAGCTATCCATTACACATTATTTCATGCTGGAGACAAATTTATATGAAAATGGTGAAGTGTCTCTTTCTTTTGACAATTTTTTCCATCTTGCATCAACATAGCATTGAATTTAACTTTTCCCGTTTTCTCTGTTTTAGCTTTGATCTGTGAAAAGGGAGAGACTCCATCCAGAGCAGTGAGACTTTCCACAGTCAGTAAGCAGATGTTCTTTGTTTGAACTCATATCCCAGCACACACTCATCTCTTATCTGCTAATATCTTGTGATTATAATCACAAGGTTCATCTAATTATTACAAAATTTTCTTTATTCAGTTATGAAACTGGTGCACGGGAACTTGAGTGCATTCCACAGGGCACTTGAGCTCTCTGACATTTCAAAGTCTGTGATTTCTGCAGCAGCAGTGATGACCTCCCCCTTGAAAACCTTTAGGGCCAAAGAAAGAAATTGCAGCTGTGCAGGAAAACCAGGTACACCCAGTTTAAAGAAGTGCAACCAGACAGGTTACAACCTGGTGTCCCTAGGGTGAGCTAAGGCATTGTCTCGTTCAAAGAGGCCTCTGGAACACTGTCACAGCACCCCAGGGGCCACTGCTCTGTCCTTCTCCACTTTTCACATCTCAGTTTAGCTGCTAAGACCTGAGGAATATGAGCAGGGCACCTTATGCATACACAGGCCATGGTGGTATTGGTTTTGCTAGGGTTGAGCTGACCTTTTGTGTTTGATATTTTTGGTTTGAAAGAAAATAATGGTATTTGCCTTATATGACATGTAGACTTTCTAAAACCATTCAGCTTCCCTATTGTCTGGTGGTGTTGAATGCATGCTCTGCAAAATACAACTTCTCTGCTGCTGAGAATGAACCTGTAAATGGCAAAGAAAAGCCTGATGGAATAATAAGGGATAGTGTGAAGCAGAAACATCCACAAGGCTTCTCTGGATCTGAATTACTTTCCTTACTAGCAAACACTGATATTTTATTTATTTGTTCTGTGATAATTACAAGGAGAATTCAAAGAGCAGACAAAAGACTGAGATATATGCAGCAAGACAGGAAGAGTACACATATCCCATCCTACAAAAAAATCTCCCTTTAAATAAAAGCTTTATTTTAACATCATTTTTTGGTGCAGCTAACATAAAAAATGCATAAAGCCAAAATACACCTGGAGTTATTTATCACAGTCTCTTATATTCCAATTATTCATCTACAAAGAAACAGGTAAAAAAACCACCTTCTCCTGTAGAAAAAACAGTGGCACCCAAAAAGGTCTCCTGCCTCTCACCTGCAGTGTCCCCCAGCATGACAGAAACACCAAATCTGACACCTCCAGTTTCACGGCCTTTGACTTCAAATTCTTTTCAAAGTAAGCAACCTTTTTAAAATTTTGAATTGCTTCCTACAACTAAGGGAGCCACTTCTTGGCACAAGCTGGGGAGATTCCACTGCTCCTGCTGCATAACACATTGCTGCACAGGGGTTGTGGCTATGAAAAGATGCACTTGGTCCAATTTCTTTGTACCAAGCTACTTTTCACCTTTACAAACTAGATTGGACAAAGACTTAGAGTCCACACCAAGGGAACCCAGTCTGAGGAGGCTCACAAGTGGCCAGACCAACCAACTGAGCCCTTCTTCTACTGCCCTACAAGAAACTGCATGAAAAAACTGCTTAGCACAAGATGAAAAACGCAGTGAAGGTATGACTCAAAATAACATTTTAGAGATTTATTACTGGGCTAAAAGAGGACATCCAGTAATTTATCCTACCTAGGGACTGAGAGACAGCAGGGTGAGGCTCCTCCATCATTAGATGTGTTAAATCTAATGGTGATAGGAATACCTAGATTAAATGTGCTTGTAACTTGGATAGCATTTCCACAGATCAGTATCTCACTAAGTTGTAATGGCTAACATCTTCAGAGCATTGGCACAATAGGGTAGAGAATCCTTAGCAAGTCACTTCATAAAGTCAGCAGTCTTGGGGTAATAATTTTTCACTGTGTATGTTCTTGCAGTCTTCCATTCTGCAGAAGGAAGAGTGCAGCTCTTATTCTTCCCTGCAGTTTTCCCCACTATTTCCTCATTTTTGCTTTAGAAGCACTCTCATATTCTTATTCCCATGCCCTCTACATATATTTTCTCCTTTGTTGTACTGCAAGAAAAGCAAGCTTGCAGTACAAAGGAGGTCTGTTGCTTTGTGGTTTTTAATGGCAAACCTTTCAACAAGTAGATGAGGCATCTGATGGTCTGTAGCCCTTCAAAGCTGCTCACAGGTAGCAAGCACTGTTAAGTTCCTGCCAATCCACATTTGTGCTGACTGACTGACTGAACAGTTTCTTCTCTATTATTGCATATTTGCCTTTGGAGAACCATCTCCAGGAAGGTTCTGCACTTGCCCTCAGAGCCCCAGTACCTTATGCCAGGGCATGGTGTGCTCCTGTTACAGACTCAGGGCTGTTTGCTGCTGTCACAGAGGCACCACTGGGCTGGGGTGAGGCTCCAGGCATACACTGCAAGTCACTCTTACAGGCAATACCAGGACTGGCTGCACACCAGAGGGCTACAAGTGGCTCAAACACAGCCCACACCCCAGGGTAATGGTGAAACTGTTGTGACTTTCTCCCAAGTGCCAATTCTGACCTCATGAGCAATCCTGCAGGAGGGAGTGAGGCTCCTGAGAGCACACTCATCTCTGTCTCCCTACCACCAGTGTTGGGTATGTGTCCACAAAATCACAGAAGTGTAAGCACACTGTAATGCTTGCAGAAGATCTTAGGCCTTGAGATGATGGTTTGAACTGGCTTTTGAGCAAGGACCACACTACAGTTATTTGCACTCTGAAGAATGTCTAGCTTTTAATCTACTGATTGAACTGTGGAGAATTCCCTGAAGGGAGGGATTGCTGATCTCACAGCACTGGTTGAAGACAAAAGCAGGGCAAATATGTTTGGACAGCTGTCCTTGCTAGTTCTTTTTTCAAAGGAGGTTTTGAGCTACTGTCTTGGTTTGGAAAGACAGGTGTCTGCTAAGGAAGACAGGCGCCTCCCCTGAAATGGAAAATGTAAACTTCCTTCCTCCGAATTGCTATACATTTTAAATTAAGGGGCTCTCAGGCAAAAATATGGGAGATGGAATAACAGTTCTTTATTAGGGAAGAAAATAAAAAGATAAAATAAGCAATGCAGTAAACCAAAACAGCACTGACAGGGTCAGAACACGACACCCTGTTGGTCAGGGTGTTGGTAGCAGTCCAATTGGAATTGTGGCTGCAGTCCTCCCAGAGTGTCAGGTGTGGTTCTGTTGAAACAGGGATCCTGTAGAAGGGTGTAGTCTTCCTCTGAAGATCCAGTGGAAGAGGCAGCTGCTCCTCTGGGAAATCCAGTGGAGAAGCTGTGCTGGTGTTCCAGAACTCAAGGTTATATCCAGGTGGGAATGCTTGGCTCCTCCCTCTGGATGGAACCTCTCACACTGGGATGCTCTAGTTCTTATCAGTCATGCAGTGACATTCAATAGCCTGTTATCAGCAGATGTCTCCCCAGAGGGAAGGATGGTTGTGGAAGAGATAAGGAAAACTGCCCACTTAACAGAAGACAACTGCCATACAGATGGCAAATAGAATACAATTTGCTTGACAATCCAGGACAGCTACCAACACACACAATTTTTTGATGTATTCATGGAACACTGTGTACTGTAATTTTGTCTAAAGTGAATCTATTCTTTTGGTGCGAAGATTGTCCATCTGTCAAGCCTTTCCTTCCAAGTCAGGGTGAGTCCTTGGAAAGCTGGAGGTCTGTCTTGGTTTAGGGAAAATTTGGGAGAAAATTTTTAAAGGGTTTTTTTTAGAAAGTAGATTTAAGTGGTTCTTTTTTAAACTGGTTTGGGATTATTTTTTTTTTTAAGTGGAAAAAACCTATTTATTTAATAGGTAAAGTATTTACTAGTACCAAAAAAGAGAACAATATTAAACAATAAAGCTTCTTGCTGTTCTTAAGAAATTATAAACTCAGGAAGTCCACCAGTGCAAGAGGAGATGGCTCTGTCCATACAGTCAGTCCAGCACTATGCTGAACATGCCCAAAATGTGAAACACCTCCATCATTCCACGTATGTCCTGACACTGGCAGATTAAACCATTTTCCATTGACTGAGTAATACTTCTCACAAAAGAGTGATCTCAGTTGGTATCGAATTAATTTGATTTAGAAATTTGGCAAGAAATTTCTCAGTGCAGTTACCAGACTCTAAACTCTTCTTTACTTAGTGACAGTGGGATAATCACAGAGGTGTTTAGGAATTGTATTTTATTTTGCATTCATATCTTGCATTAGTATTTTGTTTACTAGTATTTATCTATATGTGCCAAATACTTGAAAATACATAGTGGACACTAGGATCCCTAAATTGCATCTGTACTATTCATGCAAGATTGAGACCACTGTGCCCACACAAATTTTCTCTACCAAAAAAGCTCTACCTGGAGCACCACTTGAAAGTAAAACTGTAAAGGATGGAGCCATCAGTACAGAACTTAAATTAGGCTGGGTTGGGAAAAAAGAATTTAAATTAAAAGAAAATGAGTTCTTTGTTTATTCCTGAGGGAAAGAAATGTTTATTTCAGATCCAATGAAATATTCTATTAAAGAGACTTAATTTGGAGGGACAATGTAAACAGGTTTTTTAGTAAATTAAATGTTCAGCAAACCGATCATCATTTTTCCAATAGTCACTTACAAACAGAGTATACAGAAATGGTAATAGGAATACCTAAATTAAGTGTGCTTATAACTTGGATAGTATTTTTACAGATCAGTATCTCACCAGGGAGGAAAACAACCAAACAATAATAGTATAAAATGAAACTGGCAAAGAGTAGAGATTTTCAGTTTCACCAGCATTTATTTTCCCAGAAAATTGCTTTAAAATAGAAAAATTTTAGAAACTAAAAGTGTATTCATTATGAAATGATTTTGCATTAACTTGATAAACAACAAAATGATGGTAGGAAGACTTTTCTGCCCTTTGAGGAACACACTCTTTATTGAGTTTAAAATTATAATAAACCATTGAGAGCCTACTGAGCTAGGTAATAAATGTAGCACAGCAATTTAAGAGTTCATTTCTGTGGCTCTGTAATAGTTTCCAGAGGTTTTTTTATCTTAGTAGGGTTTTTATGGTTGTGCAATTGCAGTAATTGAAAGTAGATTAAAAAAATTATTCTCCTCCAGACCTTTCCAGGAGAAAAAAAAAGAGATGAAATCTGTATGATGTTTCATCTGGGAAAATATGGAAATATAATTTTCATATAACATAATGGTTAGTATGCCTGGACCTGCAATCTCATTATTACAGAGAATATGTGTAAAATTTAAATTAAACTGGACATGCTCTCCTGGTTTGTACACCCATTCCCACCAGCACAGGCAGTGCAGAGCAAAGTTACAAGATGAGAAGAAAAGTGAATTTTGGCAGAGGAAGTAGAGATATCATCCCAAGCAAGACATGTAGCAAGTGAGAGAAGGCAGACTTAGCATCCTCACAGACACAAGAGGTCAGAATTATGTGGAAAAACTGGAACATGAGCCTCAGATAACACAAAAGCTTGAGGAAAAAAAAGAAAACTTCTCCCTGGAGATAGGTAGCCACAGTACTAAGTCAGAAAGGCTGAAAGGGAGAGAGACTGTACTGCTGTGATATTGCACACCAAAATTGTGGTGGGAGAGCAGCACATGATCCAGAAAGGCAAGGATGCTGCAGGTGAAAGATCTGCAGAAGAATGGGATGGGAAGGTGGGAAATCTCACATTTCTTATTTGGGAGTTTGATTAGATGTCCCAAGTCCTTCTGCTCTTCAGCTATGCTGGAGAGGGGTTTATACACTGCCATGTCTCAGAAATGCATAGTGGCATTAATGAAAAATAATCTCCAGTGTGCTGTGTCCTGCTATGAAGGTGCAGGAACCTCATAGCAAGCTCAGTGTCTTGGCAATCTTTGAAAACAACACAAAGAAAATACTTTAAACCAAACGAGTTTGTAATGCTGTGCAAGGATTAGCCAAATTTCACTCATGTTCTGTAAATAGAAATCCTGTTATCTGAGCCACAGTGACCTCTGAAATCAAGGAGACAGGGATATGGACACAGCCACAGGAAAAATTCTCTGATGCTGCATATGCATGAAGGGACTCCGGCTGTATCAGCATTGTGAGCCGGGATAATGGACTCTCGTGGCACAGCAGAGCAGGGGTCACTCTCGGGGAGCAGGATGGGGATGGAGTTGCCATCTGCACATTCCTGATTCTCTTCATGATAATCGGCCCATTTTTCAAAACATACTTTGCATGCAAACGCAAGTGCTTAGCATTTATATTAGCAACATATGTGTCATTGTTTGAGCTGCAAGCTCATTAGCACCTCGATGTGACGTGCCACCTGAACAGAATGAGGCTTGCGGAGATTAAAAGGTTCAGGGAAATGGCTGAGGGCAAAGTAGACAGTGGCAAACAATAATATCTAAAAGCAGGGAGAGTCATACTTTTCATTTACCACGTATTTTGATCGATGGCTCTAACAACCTCCCATTTAAAGGCTCACAAAGAACAGTCATGTCCTAAAGGCAATGGCTATGAGCACAAACAGAAAGAGTCTGGACTACACTTGGATCAAAAAAATCAAACCAGGGAAAGAGAAGGACAAGAAGACTGTTGAATCCTTGAAGCAGCACTGACATTTACATGTGACAAGAAGGTGGGAGAGGTACTATAAAAAATGCAACTACTACTGTAAAATATGATTATTAAAATATCCAAGGGCACAGATTGCATCTATAATAGTAGCACTTGTGACTGAAAATCATGAAGGATCAGTATAGATGTTGCTAACAGACCAAGATGGATGTGAGGTAAACTGCATGGGCGACATCTTTAACACTTAATTGCAATAGAAAGTCTGGCTTTGCAGAGAATCCTCATCTGTTAAATAGAGAATGATTTATTAAAGTGACTTTCTCTCTCTGTGAGGGTCTTCAGAAGGGAGCTGAGGGTGATTTAAGTACTTAGATGTATGCACAAACCATCAAGAAAGGAAAAAACCAGTGCCAGGACTGATGCTGGTTCCTGGAGCAGAGGGCTCCTTTTGTGCTGAAAATCTGGCAGGATTTTGTCTGCTCTGTTTAAGAAAAGCATAATAGAGGGACTTTGAATTGCTATGAAAAGGTGAAAAAGGACTTCTACTCAAATTAACATGACACACCCCGATGTGAGGCAGAGCTGTGAGGTAGATGTCCTTACGCCTTCTCCTTCTGCTGATCACATGAGAACAGTTTTAGTCTCTGCAGATCCATTTTGCTAAAAAACTGGCTAGAGTTTAGTTACTGTTGCAGCCAAGGAAACCTGAACCAGCTGCATCTGAAACAGATTATGAAATAAGATCTTGTAAATAAATATTCTCCACCCCACATCCCGCCCCCCTGCTCTTCAGAATAGGTCCTTTCCTTCAGTCTTGCTCACAGACCAGAAAGTTTTACTGACTTCCTAATTGCAAGAAACTTTACACAGTTGGGGAAACCTCTTTCTTTCCATCACATTTGAGGTCTGGCTGCACTTCTGTGTTTCCTGCCCTGCTCAGGAGTGTCCAGCTCCTCTGCATGGCACTCTCCCTGATGCAGCATCTGTCCTTGAGTAGCCCCGTCCTGGATCCACAAACATTCCCTGCTGCTGCCTTTTCTCCCTCCCTGCCAGGGCTCTGACTGTCTCAAGAGCAGCAGCCCAGACTAATCTTGTAGCAAAATAGACACCTACAGCATAAATGGGGAGCACACAAGTAAAAGCCATCATGCCCCTGCCATGTTTCAGTTGATATGAGAAGTTAAACCAACACAGAAACTCAGTTATCAGAAGCATAATCAAGATGAGCCCTTTCCTGCTTCATCATATGGGATAACATAGAGCTATATATGGAATATAATATATTGGAAAAACCAGGGAGTCCACTGGATGCTTCAATCTGTGAACAAAATCAATTGAAGAACAAGTAAAATTATATACCAAACACATGTGCCTGTGGAATGGGGCTGAACCAGAGGAGCAGCACTGCCAGAGAGTGGTAATAGGAATTGGTGCTCGTCTTGTGCAGACACTAATCCTGACATTATTATAAATGACAGTACTGCAACGTGGAATAATAAAGGGTGAATATAAACATGAAAAAACAACAGAGAGAACAGATGACAATTAATACACAGGGGGGGAATTGACACAAAATCAGTTTGGATACTGAACTGTGGCTACAACTAAGCTGGTTTCTGAGCTCAGCTAAACCTGAGCTGATTGCTGCCTGGTACCTAAAGTACCCAAACACAACGTCAAAACCAGCTTGGCAGTGGCCTATTCCTCCTCCTCCAGGCAAGAACAATGTTCATTACTTCAGGCACACAGGCCTAAGTACATAAACACAGACAGAGAAGAAAGTTGCTTTGATTTAGGCACCTCCTCTCATTTTCCCACATATCATTCTTCTGCATGACTGCAGCATTCCAACCAGACTGTAATTCCAGCCTAGTGGCAATCACCACAGGTATTTGTTGACATTTCTCCACCTTTTGTGTGCAGACAGGTTGCTTTGCAGTTGCATGGATAACTAGATCATCTCAAGCTGCCTTTGGAAAGGTTGGAACCTGTGAAGTCTGATTGAGTTTGATATTATTATAATCTTGGCTGTACAGTCAGAGTATCACAACAACATTGAATTTAGATGCAATATGGAAATGAAGATGCACCATAATAATCAAGCCATCTTATATCCCACTATGGCTTATTTATTTTTTTCTTTACTCTTTGTGTTTTATGCTTAGCTCCGTTTCCCATAACATTTAATCAATTTTTGTTTTATTTTTCTTTTTGTAGGTCTCATCTGGGTGTCACTTAAACTGAAACCAATTAAGAAACATCTGCAGACAACAGAACAGTGTCAAGTGTGAACAATGAAATTTCTTCTAAGAGAAGAGAGAGAGTAGAGCACGCTCTCAGCAAGACTGGGAAAACTCTGTCCAAACAAAAACCATGTTTATGTCCTCACTGTAACTCCAGTGTGTTGCAACTTGTCTCTCAAGAGCACTGTAAACCAAGACTGAGTTGGCCCAGACATTGCAATCAGCAATACTAATTAAATTTCAAACACCATCATCAGCTAGTGTGGTTTAGGTATAGTTCTTATAAGACATAGGAACATAAAGCAATGATTGCTTGCTTATGAAGAAGATATTTTACTTTAAACTGATTTTTTTTTTCTTTTTTTTAATCTCAAGAACTCACTAGAGAGCCTCGTAAAGGTTATATGGAGACATTTTGCCTGTCTCTAACCCAATTTCATTTCTTTTATGCTTCATCTGAAGTCTCTGGAATTGTCATGTTTCTTTATGGGATAATTATAACATCCCTGTAAGGTTTTATTACCTTAACACACTGGTATGTATTCTCAACTCTAACTCTAGTTTAATATGTATTTTTAAATAATTAATATGTAGCCTAGACAAGCATGTGGTGCAGCAGAGAAATTAGAAGTCAGGAGCATCTCTGAGGGAAAGATGTACCCTGTCCACATTACTATCCTCCCAATAAGAATGGCCAAGAGAGTTTAGACTCAAAAAAAAATGCAACCATCACATTGCTGGTTCCTCCCTGCTGGTAAAACAGACTTTTACACAAAGAAGAAGAAGCAAAAAAAATATAAGATGAGGCCTCCACATCAGGATCATGTGGCTGAAAATAAATATGGGGAAAAGGACCAGAGATTTTTGTGTTTGCAAGGGTGAGAATAAGAAAGTGGTTTTGCCTTTTTTTCTTTATGCAGGATGAGCTTCTTACATGTTTAGAAAAAAACATGTAAAAAAAAAAAAAAAAAATGTAAAAAAAAAAAAAAGTGATTTGGTAAGGGCTTGAAGGCTAACACTGATGGTATCTGAAAACACCACAGGAGCATCCAACCCAGCCCTGAAACACCCAGCTCTGTGCTGCTGATGTTCCAGGCATCACAGCCAAGGGGACAGCGCAGATGAACGGCCAAATGTCTCAGTGCAGTCTGGAGTGGTGCATTTTGCAATAGACCCTGCAAAAGCCATGCCATTACCCATTGCTTCCTGTAGCTGGAGGCATGCTGGGCTCAGGGCAGATCCAGAGCTGCGGTGTTGACCTGCCTGGAGGGAGCTGATGGAGACCACCATCTGTGGCTCACAGTGAGCAGGGTGTCCATCCTTTTTCCTGATCAGAGATGGAAAGCCTTTACAGTTTGTTTTGCAAAAATAATGTTTCCCTTTTCTTTATCAGAATCAACAGTCACTGGCATGACAGGCTGCTACTCCACAGGCTGATTTTTCCTCAGGCAATGATACTTGAGCTCCTGGTCCCACTGGTATGGCCACAAAACAAGTCCTTAATTATAATAGAAAGCAAACCCAATAGTAGTTATTATTTAAAGATAAAGTAAGGTGAAGGAAGACAAGTGCCACAGATGCAGCAAATACCTGACTTGAATATCTCAGAATTGCCTTGCAACACTTCCCAGGAGGGGGAACAGCCTTTATCACACCACCAGTAAACAGGGGCATGATCAATGACAGAAGTGTCTGTCACCTTTCACTAAAGTCACCACCAAGACCTCTGATACTTTTTCAGAGAAAGAAAATTTGGGTTGCTTCAGTGAGAACTGATTGAACTGAGTAATTTTCACATGGGGCATCTGCACATGGGGCAGACACTATGAAATCTGCACAGTAACATCCAGAAACAAATGGAAGGATGCTTTATGATCTAAGTAAATGCCAGTGAATAAAATTAATAGCTAATTTCTTTTTTTTCTTTTCATTTCCCCCCTTTTTCTTTGCCCTGTAGCCATTGGAAATGCCCATCCATACAGACATTCATTTTAATCAAGTCTTCTTCCTTTTCTGTTCTGACATATCTCCTTATGTCTCCTCTCTGGCAATCCTGTCATCTCTGCAGCAAGTTCTTTAAAGCAGTTTCTAATTTTATCTTGATCTGTGAATTTTTTGAAGATTCTCTGTTTGAAAAAGACTGGAATAAAAAATAGGCTGAACTGAATAAATAGTTATTCTAACATTTTGATGTCTCATGGGTTCAGAACGCGGGGGTAGGAGGAGGTTCTGACAAACGGCGAATGCATTGAAGCTCCCTTGCTGTTTTACCTCTGAAACACAGGGCTTCAGGTCATGCACCCTCCTTAACCTAGGTCAGCTCCATCACAGACATCTGATGCAGGCCTTGTGATGCACCACTCCAAGAAAGAGAAGAAACAGGGCAGGAGGAGATGAGTAAGAGGGATTGGGTCATAAGCTTCTGCTCCGTGCAGCTGGGGACACATGAACAATGGAAACGTCTGCAGAGGAATGAGCCATGATTGCAGCAACAAGGCGTGTCCTGCTTCGCTGTGAGAGTGTTGAGGAAATAGTTTGATTGCTTTTTGCCAGCATATATCAGCCTTTAGATTAAGAACGATGCCTATCTGTATTTACAAAAATGCTCTGAAAGCCTTGGTTAGAAAACACTGCAAAAATAGGGATACCCCTTAAATTCTTAAGAATGTGCATTGGATCAGTGGCTAATATTGGTGTTGTCCCATCAATAATGAATTTAAATGGATAATTAGTCAGTTATTTTGCTCAAGCTGCTTGGTGGTGGGCTTGCTATGTGTTTTTAAACTTAGGAGGTTCTCACTCAAAAGTCAAGTCTTCACTGATTGACACAGAATACTGTGCACAATGCAGCACATTTAACATGGGGAAAAAGCTTATAACGTAGTTTTTGTGCAACTTGGTAGGCATTGAGATAAAATTCATATACTCCAAAGGTTCCTCTCAAATCCTGCAAAGCTGTGGAACAAAATTACTCCACTATTTCTCAGGATAATCAGATATAGTTTTAGATTATTTTCAGGATAAGTTATTTCCTTTTTTTCATATCTGAATCATTTTTTCACAAAGTTAGTAGTTGTCTCACTTCCAGTGTTTTCCCCAAACACCTTTCAATGTCGTCTGTGGGACAAAGCAATAGAAGCATGCCAAACATATTGATTACAGAGTAAAATGGTTACCCTGGCAACTAAAAATCCCAGGAAAGCTCTTTAAACTTCCTTCTGTTCTCATGTGACTTCTTTTTATATACTTTTTTCCTTGGATGGTTTGAGAAATCATGGATATAAAAGTATTTGAACTGAATATACGGCAATGGAAAAAAGGTGATTCATGCCTAGATTATTTATTCCACCAGGAATATAACTACCCACATTACTGCCTTAGTAATCCATCACTTGCATAACAGGCAGGCAATTTTTGTAACTTGGGGGGCAGAGTAAACCTCTCCCACTGATTTCTAAATCTATATTCAGATGTGACCTAAGGAAAGAAATTAAAGGACTAGAATTTTCCTTAAGTTCCAAGGCAAGCAAGATGAACAGTGTGAAAGAATTAGAATTTATCTGGAGGTCAAAAGTTTGCTCTGGTCTGTACAGAGCAAAGGAAATGATTGTTCTCTCTCCACAGATGATTTTGAGTGAATGGTGACTAGGTGTGACAACAGTGACCAAACCAGAGGAGCAGCAGGGTCCAGAGCTGGTGGTAGTGGGCTCATGTGGTTGCTCAGGCTCATTCAAGGCACAGCCTGATGGTGCCAGGATCTTCAAAAGCAAGTGCAATTGAAAAGACACAGGAAGATTAGTTGGGAGGAAATTTAGATGGCTCCTTTCTCTTACTCCTCCTTGCTTTAACCCCAGCCACACAGAAGAGTCCTTGCTTACTGCACAAGCAGCCCTCATGAACAGGCTCAGCTTCTCAGACTTTGAATATTTCAGAGGGAATTGCCCTCACAGGCATTAAGCAGATGCTTGTTGATCCATTCATTTGTAAGCAGGAACAGTAACTGGACTATGAGGAAAGGGGAAAACATGGAACAATGATTACATTAAGATTTGGGGGTTAGTTAGATGAAGGGTGTCTAAGCCAGCAATTCAGAAAACAGACCACTACTATTCAGGCTTTGATATGCTGATTTTTTCTTCCCTGAACAAATGGTGGTAGGTTGTTTTTAGGGGTTTTTTTTTGTCCTCTGTACTGGCTTTCCAAATAAAAATGGTTTTGAAAAGCTGCAATTACAGAGGTTACAAATAACAAGCAGCAACACAGCTGGCACTGGAACATTTCCAGAACATAATCACCTGTCATGCCACGATGAGGACCCATTATATCCAGTGGGGTGCAACAGATCTCTTGTTAAAAATCTCATCTCTTAATGGAGCAGGTCTGGGATTGTCTGAGTCCCAGCCTGCTTGCCTATGTCAGTTTGTGTTAAGGAGGTATGTTATTCCTTTGAATGATGGCTTTTTATCTGTCCAAGACTTGTATTGTTAATAGAAGGCTGAAGAAAATGTGATTAAGTTACATGGAACCATAAATCAGCTTGCAGTGAAAAGAAGTGACATAATCAAAACTTTCCAGTAAACATAATCCCAAGAACTGAGTCTGGTATAAAGCGTGGGGAAACAGAGAGTGGTTAATTTTAATGGGTGGAATATTACTTCAGTGCAACAAAAGGCAGCTCTCTAACTCCCTTTATTTGAACAGATGTTTGCCTTGTGTTGTCCTTTGTATTCTCCGGGGTTTTTTGTCAGTCTTGAGAGGGAAAACTTTGCTAATGCCCTTTTAATACCCAGTTTCCTTTAATTATTTTTTTTTCTGATTGAAAAATGTAAACCTCTCTAGAGAGACATCAGCATTTGTCTCACATACAGGAATCACTGTCACTTCTATAAGCAGCTTTCTGCTGAGATACAGAAAGATAAGAGTGAGCACTAGCATTTTGACATGTATCAGTCACAGGACCTAATGGTAACATTAAATTGACATACTTCTTAGGGAAAGGAGGGAATTCTCAAAGGAAATATGGTTCCACTTTTCTGTAACTGTCATCACTTTCCTTTGCATGGCACTGATTTGGGGAAGTTGGATCAAAACAGTGTAGTCAGCCTTAAGGTTACATCCCAAACTGACTGATTTTGCTGCACAAGTAGGGCAAAGCATGCATCTGATTGCAACTCAGTCATCTGCAGCTGCAACAGAGCCCAGACTGTTGTTCAGACATCTATCTATCTATCTATCTATCTATCTATCTATCTATCTATCTATCTATCTATCTATCTATCTATCTATCTATCTATCTATCTATCTGCCACAACTCCCAAGGCAGCATTCTCCAGTTAAAATGGGAAGATGAAGACTGTTCATCAATAAATACCAGAAGTTTATGAGATTTTTCCCATTTATGCTTTGCAGCAGCAAATCTTATTACACTAAACCCTGTGGATTTTTAATCCTGTCAGCTCTGAAGGCTGGTGTGGTCTCAAGAGCCAGGTGAGCTTAGCTTCCCTGCAGCACGGGCAGTTCCCCTGATGCCACAGATATCCCACACCACAGGAAACCGTGGCAGATGTGTCTGCCAAAGGCTGAGCTCCCTGAGCAGCTCTGCCCCTCCTGGCCTCTGCCCTGCTGTGCTGGCTCCTGCCCTGGGTGAGCTGTGCCAGCTGTGCTGGCAGACGGGTCTCAGCTGCAGGGAAAAGCAGCAGCCACCGGGGATAAAGGGTTGGCTGCCAAAGGTCCTTCCCCACTTGGCACTGCAGGAATTGTGGAACTACAGCAGCTCCCTCAGCCTTTTGTGACTTCCCAAAGCTTGGGCCAGGAAGGATTTGCGTGAAGGTACCCTGGTGCAGCAGGAACCCGTAGCTCTGTGCTAGGATGGGTTTTGTGCTTCATCACTCACTTCCCCTCTTTTCCTCTTATCTCTGGGAATTACTAAGAGGCCTCTGTGTGACCAAAGCTGACCTTTTGGGCACTGTATCCTATGGGACATTCACAGCAGCAGCTGGGACTGCCACGTGTCCCATGGTGTGGTTGTGTGAAAAGAAGCACCTGCAGGGCAGTTATGGGGAAGAGATGCTCCTGCTGTTCAAGTGTGCCTGTGCAGGGCGTGTGCACCTGTAGCAGTTGTCCTTATTCCTCACTCCCTGGAAAGGAACAGCACTTGCTATGCAATGATGGATGAGGCATTGAGCACAGGCTGTGGTTTATTGGACGGGAAGGGTGTCACTGCTACCTGGATATGCCAGACCCAAAAACCTTCTTCTGTGCTCCCAGGCCCCCTCACTGAGGTGCTAGACACAGGCTATTCTTTTGTCGTAGATATCTTTTTGTGAAAAACCTTTCTTAGGATATTTTTCCCTTCTGAGGAGCTGGGGCCTCAGAAACAAAATGTAAACAATGGTTATCTGCTGCTGTGGAATGCAACAGGTGCATCTGTGATTGGTCTCGGGTGGATGTTTGGATTTGGTGACCACTCAGGGCAGAGCTGGGTCTCACTCTCTGTCCGAGCCACAGACCTTTGTTATTAATTCCTTTTCTATTCTTAGCTAGCCTTCTGAGAAGAAACCTTTCCTTCTATTTCTTTTTAGATAATTATAATGTAATATATATATCATAAAATAATAAATCAAGCCTTCTGAACGTGGAGTCAACATTCTCGTCTCTTCCCTCACCTGAAGACCCCTGTGAACACTGTCACAATTCTTTCATTTTTTCAGTGTTTTTCTATTAATTTTTTCACATCTTTCTCTTCCTTTCTCTGCACTTAGTAATGATCTGTACTTTTTGTATGTAGAGGACAAGTTTCCTTCATTGCTTGATTTGAGGCCCTGAAATGGATACTGCCACTGGAACCCTGGGAAGAAGACAGGCTTGGGAGATGGTGGTTATTATTGAGGGCCACAGTTAATTGCAGATGCCAAAATAGGAGTGTGGAGGGGAGCAAAAGGTGAAAGGACGCAGCACTCAGAATAGCATAATCAACAGATGTGTCTTGTTATCAGCAGTGATATAGCCAGCAGAGTTATTAGAAAAGCCCTAGAGTTTTGAGTTGTTTTGCTCTGTAACTTCCTAATAAAGTAATATTTAAAAAAGTTAATTGTTTTCACATGAGAAATTTAAGGTTAGTGTACTCACTATTTCCATGATTTTTCCTCTCTGATTTTAAAAGTGTCTGTTCCATGTGGACACATTTATGCACAAACAAGCTAAGCTCTTATCTTAAACAGCCAGAAAGAAACAAAAAGGCTACAGATAACATACAGACTATTTGTAAACTGGGCTCCTACACTGACACAAATAATGTCTAGGATGAGCAGAAAAGATCCTAAATTTTTTTTATTTTTGAGTACTTAATTTTTTTCCCATTTTCATCAGCTGATCTAACAAAATATATTGATTCCTCCAAATAAATATTGCCTCAGTAATACCAGACCTAGCACCTGAACTTGGTCCCCGTCTCCAAATGTGGCACTTACATTTTCCTATGACAAACAATGTCATTAATTTGCAAATAGTCAGATGGGACAGTAACAGCAATTTTTGACAATAGCTAATGGAAGTAGTAAAGCAGAATTTTGAGTTCTTCTGGGGAAGAAAAGTTCATTACATTCATTGATCATTCCTAGTAGATGTCCCAATCTTGATGCTGTAGGAGAGATAGATAGAGAAAAAACAAGGTGCTGTTTATGTTGTGCCACTGTACAGAAAGTGAACAATATTCAAGAAGACAAAAATGGAGAGCTCAAAACTGAACAAATGTCTCATGAAGTTTGGTCTGGAACAGCCAAATAGCCAGATGAGCCCTGTAGAAACTGGTCCTGCATCTTTACATTTGGCACAATGCCCTTAAACATGGCTGATAATGCAACAGGTTTATGCAGGGCTAGATTTGGCATCTCTCACAGCACAACATTGTGCCAAAAATGATTGTCTCAAATTCTGGATCAATTGGTCCTCCTAGTGATTCTGACATATCCTAGAAGGCCTTCCTTCTCTTCATGCTTTTATAGGATAGAAAATAAATATGTATGTTGTATATATACATCTGCAGCGTTAGACATGTACACGTAAATCCGTGCCTCACCAATCTGTACAAATATTGAAGAAGCAGGGCTTGCCAGGCAATATTTGCTTTTCTCAAGGAAGTAGCTAGAAGTAGTTTTATTATTTTATTTTTGATTGTAAACAAAAAGCCCACAAATTATATCTATACACCCTTAAGGTAAAAAACAAATTAAAGATTCTAATGAAATCAGTGCTTGATTCTTCTTCTAGTCTACTTAATTGAAAGCCCAGACATGCCTAATAGTTTGTATAAAACACTAATGCAGATTTCCTCTACTTTGATGAGTTACAAATCCTTCCAGCAGAAATCACTGGTTAACACAGAGTCTATTATCCATTTGGTTTTCCAGTCATGTTTCAGTCTTGTGAAGATTTAACATCCTTGAATAGCTTTGTTTTGCAAGACTCAGACCTTTGACTTCAGCTCTGCTGTCTGACTCACATACATATATAAGCTGCTGACTACAAGAGGTAGAAGGCTTGTATGGCATTGGATTTGAGTAATTTAATTGTAACTCTTTGATACTTGAAAGGAACAGCTGGGAAATGGCATTTTGCATATTACTGGCTCTCTGCAATGAGAAGCACCTCCATGCAGTTATGTGCTGCCTTTGTAATCTCAGAGACCGCACCACGCACACCTCCTCCAGTTACATGGGTTGCTCATGCCAGCACTTAAACAACAGCAGTAGCAAAAGGAAGAGAGAAAAGTGCAGAAGTTGCTGAAAAAACTGTGTTTTCTTGCAGGTGAAATGAGCTCCCTCAACTCTGCTATTTATCTTTATTTTTGTTTAACAAAAGAAGGTGAAAGAGCAGGAGATCAAGAAATTAGAAGAGGAACACTTGAACTGAAAAGCAGCTGTTTAAAAAATAAACCAAGATGAAGGTTCAAAAATTAGGAATGTTACCAAATACAAGAATATCAGCCAATATTTCTGTTGGGTGACTAACAATTTTGAATTCCTCACTTTTCAGATCCCAGATGCAGTATTCCTGTGCACTCAGCATCAGACATCTGGAAAAATGACCTCTCTTTCACCAACTTGCTTAAGAACTCAGAATTGTTACTTGCCTTTCAGAAGCATTATTCTTCGTGAATGTACCCCACAGAAGGTAGGTATTTGTCTTTTCATTCTCTTTTACCTTACTTTTTATGCTTCCATGATTATTTAGTCCCAGGCTGCTGATCCACTCTATCAAATGGACTCTTCAGCTGCAGTTTAGCACAGGAGTATGCTTTAGGATGGAACAAACTAAGGGATTACTCAAGTAAAGGTAACTACGAGTAGCTTCATTTATGGAGGAAGTGTCCTCCCATGAGTTTTCCTCCATGTTACAGGTGGGTGGCAGATTAGACTCAAAAATTAGAGTTAGCCCTCGTTTCAGTTGTGGTTACCCAAGTGTTTCTGCTGTCAGGGTAATTCATGCTTTAGCTGAATCCATTATTGGATTACAAAATGTGTTCACTGCACAGAAACCAGCCCAGCTCCTTCTGCCACTTCAATCTGACAGATGTTCAAAACCCCCTGAAGATTTCGCTTGTGGAGAGACAATACATGTGAGTAAAACCAATGGTAAAATCCTAGCTTCATAAAAATAAATAGAAATTATCCTATTGCCAACCATGGAACTAAGACATCAAACTAAGTGGCTTTGTACAGAGCATTTCTTTCTCAAAATAGCATTTATGCATGGAAGCTTCCACAGTGAAGCTGATTTATAATCTGGTCAGGATCTGTGTACGGGTGTGTACATTCATATGTCTGCCCTGAAAATTTTCTACCAGCCAATCAACCCTCCAGAGCAGACTGGGAGCTGGCAGAATAGCTAATTACTCTCACTAAGGGAAATCTGCTGCCTTGATTAATGCCTGTTTACCAATTGTTGCTGTTGTTTCAGCTGTAATCTCAGAAAAGGGTTTGCTGAGGATGACTCTCCTGGAACTTTGTTTTTCAGTTTTGCTGTGCTGCAAGCCTTGCATCATTCTTCATTCCCTGAGGCAGTTCCTGGACTTCCACAAATGGCAGACATAGTCATGAGTATGTAGTAATTAATACAGTGTCTGTGCAGCAACATCCTCTTTCGTAACACTATTCCTCTGTAGATCTAAAACTGCATTTGGAAGGAGGCATCACTATCCCTGTTTAACAAATTGGAACTGTATGTTGAGGTTAGCCCCAAAGCTTCCACCTTAGTTAAAATCTTCCACTGGGATGAATAAGGACTACCTTAACCAACAACAATTTTGGCAAAGAATATCCCATTCAGTTTGCTGTACTGAGACCTATCAGCTTCTAAATGGTATCTTGTCTTTCTAAAATGAAAAAAGGAAAAGCTATTACTGTCTTCTGAAGAATTTCAAGTGCATTTTAAGTGACAGAAGTGTTTGTCCACCTGCACCATCTGCACCATCCCTCTTACTGCACTGATTTCCATTGCTGAGGAGATGGAGGTTGTGGCTCCTTGGGAAAATCAGATTGTGTGAAAATGCATCCCATCTTACTTTGCTGGGAGCAATGCTCCTCAGTTCTCCTGTGGGATCACTCTGGGGGCAGGAGACAGTACTGAGCTGAGCCTGCCAAGACTTTTTTGACTTCTACTCCTTGGCCAGGGCTCCCACCAGACCCTGGTGCAGTCAAAGATAACCAGAGCACAGGTCACTCTCAATTCTCATTGAGAATTGGTGGGAAAGAGGCCACCAAGAAAGGCTGGCAGAGGAGCAACTTCTGAGACTCAGAATCCCCCAAGTCCCCATAAAGCAGAGCAAAAGGGTATTTCTCAGCCTGTGCAGTTAGGTCTGGCTTATCTTCTTTGTAATGCCAGTGCTGGTCTTTAGCATTTATGTATTAAGTGATGCCTCTGTGTTTCAGCATTTAAGACTGGCCACACCAAAGGAGCCAAGAGCTTCACCTGGCTCACTCTAATTTCCAGTAGCAACTTGTAGCAGATGGGTTGGGAGGGAACTGGACCAAAGCAAAGAGAGCAATACCTCCCGTGGCACTCCCTCAGCATTGCCCCCACCAATCTGTGGGTCAAGGGTTCCCATCCCAAAAGTGTTATCCCTGCATTTGTGCATGTGTACAGATTAACAGGGCCCTGTGCATGAAGTGCCCCCACTGCTGCCACCATCCTTCTACCAGAGCATGACCCAGTGTGCCCAGCAGCAGCTTGCAGCCACTTGCCCATATCCTGCCTGCTCAGAATGGGACAAGGAACAGGGACTGGAGCATGCGTTTGAACAGGCTCTGAGCTATGACGCTCAGCTCTAGATTTGTGGCTGATTTTTTTCCTGGAACTGGCCATGTCCTGACTCAGTGTTCTGGTTTGGTCTAAAGCTATGGTTTATGTCTAACCCTGAGCCCAGAGCCTGCCTGAATAGGATCTGTTGTTCTCTTTGGAGGCTATTTCAGATAGCAGTGGTCCCAAAGGAGTGACTTTGTGCCTTTTGAAGCAGCTCTCCCTCCCAGTGAACACTTTCATCCCAAATAACCACAGAAACCACAGAATGAATTATGACCTTTTCAATGAGAAAATTACCAGGCTCTATTACCTTCATTTCTGTCCCCTTCTCATCTGTTGACACACAGGCGTTCTGGAAGCAGCTCCTCTCCCAATGACACAGGAGTAGTTAATTTGCTTAAGTTGATGGTTTCATTTAAAAACCAGTTATTTCTATTGTCATTCCTTACCAATCCAAACAAATAAGGAAAATAAAATTAGTGCTCTGAGAATCTAAACATTTCTTTGTCAACACAGCAGAAAAGAATGTTTGACAAAGCCTAAGGCAAATGATTAAATTCTTTATCTATCACACCAAGGAAAGCAGTGCTGCTTCTCTTGGTAATAAACCTATATTTGTTGTCCCTGAAGGAGAAGGTGAAAAGTAAATTAATGACTAGAAGACATAAAATTTTACTTGTTGCATTGTTTATTTCAGGACAAAAATAGCTCCTTTGGGTTTGGTAATACATATGCCTAAAGTGTCAATGGCCATATTTATCACAGAAATTTGAGAAAATTATGAATTCTTGCACTTAAACCAATAGCATTTCCCTGGGAAACATGGATGCTGACAAAATCTACAAAAGTAAGTGCTGTTGACATAATTCTCCTTTTCATACTTTGTGTTTTTGTCTATCAAATCTATTATATTAGGGTTTCCTACATATGAGTTATTTTCAAAAGAATTATTTCCTTTTTAATTTTAAAATTAGCCCCCAAGTTGTGATGTTAGACACTCATTGTGAAAATGTCCTGGAGACCATGTTGGCATTAGCAGGAAGATGATTAATCACAGGTTGCCATAGAAAAATCAGATTGTGTATCAAAGGCACTACCTTGGAGAAGAAAGTGTTATTGACAGAATTGAAGCAATGCAATCACAGTTGGAGAAAATCACAGATCTTTATAACTTTTATTTCCTTGCCATAGGTCACATTAGCAGAGGTGAATGTGAACAATTTAGATTTCTTGTGCAGTAGATAGGAAATATTAGGATTTAGAATTGTTATTTAATGTTAGAATAATTCATGAGCAGGGGAAAAAAAACATGCTGAAGCATATTTATTTGTGATAATGGTAAATAAGAGAATGGAAAAATATTGAAGATGGGCATAATGGTGGCAAAAGACTTAAGCCATGAGTGCTGAAGAAATGGTATTACTGGAGAAGGGATCCTTCCAAAAGCATCACTGACTGTGCTCAAAGCTGATACAGGGTTTAGAAATTAATCTTTATTTAAAGAGAGAAATATGTGACAATGAGCCAAACTGTGAGTTTTTGTCTTCATGTTCTGCCAGAGTCATGATTAAAGGAGTATCTGTTTGTAGTATTAGCCTTACACTTTTAATCATTAAAAAAACAGAATAAAAAGCTAACTAGTCAATTCCCTCTGCTTTTAACTTCTCTGAGGCATTTTTTGGCTTCAGGAGACCCTGCTGTGGGTTTTATCCCAACCACAGCACCGAGCTGCAGGCAGAGTGGTGCATGGAGCAGGTCCTGTCAGAGTCTGCCTCTGCAAGCCCCCTGGGCCAGGAGGCAGAGCTCTCTCCTGCACTGCCACAAAAATCAGTCCTCTGTTTTTAATGTCATCCCTGGGCAACACTGGTTCATATTTCAGAAACAAGAAAACAAACTCTAATAAACCTAGAGAGTATCTGGCAAGTACAAACCCCGAAACCACTGAGAGGCAGGGGGAGCACAAGACATTGTTGCAGTTCAGAGGTGAGGTCAAGTGTGAGTGATGGGGAGGAAATTGTGGAGTATTTGTTGGCAGTAGCAAAGCCCTTGGCTGCCTTTTTTGCTGGATGAATTCCTAAATCCACTCATCTGTTTTGCAAAAGACAAGGCAACACTTCTAGAGTTAATAATAACCAATTTATATTTCCAAAAGTGTCAAAATGTGATATAGAGAGAGTATTTTCTTGACTAGCTTGTCCTGTTGAATACAATGGCTTATTATTACTGTTTTCATTACATTGTGAATATTGCCTTATATGAATGGAATGAATAACACCTTCCCTATTGAATTAAGTTGTTCAAGATTGCATTTGTACTTGTTGTAGCCCTCACCTTTCTTTCCTGGGTTACCTCAGCTCTGAGGAAAAGGTGAATAGATTCCTAAGAGATGGTGACTTAATTGTGAATTAATCCACCTGCTGGGCATTCTAACTAAGTGCAGTGTCTGGCATCTTTGCTTGTGGCATCAAGCTTGCCATTGCCTCCACAGATGACCCGGCTGGTAGGCTCAGTCCCAGAATTGTGGTATACAGTCTTTGAGAGAGAGTGTATAATGTGAAGACATTTTTTATGAGGACTTATGTTAAATGAATTTCTAAAAAAGTTATCTTCATTGCCTTAAAGAGATTTATTAAAACTATCTGCATGGTAAGCTTGTATCATATAGAAGAAGAACCATTTGCACATTGCCTGTAAGATTTCAAAGCAGCTGCACCCATTCTTCAGCATTAACCTGGTCTCTTGTGACATATTTAGAAGGCAAATTCTCAGGTAAAAATTCTTAGAATAAGATACTTTAACACATGCCAGCATTTTACAGTATTGCTCCTTAGCTTCCTCACAGACATGCCTGTGTTGTCATTACGCTCTGGGAAAGTTGGTTAGCAAACCTTCTGGTGGTCTGGACTGTAACAAGAACACCCTTACCCAGCCTCTGGCAAGAGGTTGTCTCTGATTCTTAATAAACCAACCAAGTGCTCTGGAGCTGGAAACAATTGTTTTCTGTAATATTTTTATGAGCAGATTAAAAAAAATCATCACTTGGCAGTGTAGGAAAAGCCACACTTTAGTGCAGGAAGACAAGCTGTGATTAATTGTATGCTTATAGCCAAACTCTACAGGGAGAGGCTGTGGAAATATCTAAACACCTTGGGCACTCGCTCTAGCTGATCATGTTTAAGCAAATGGTTTGGATTTTACAGTCTCCAGAGGTCCCATCTAACCTCAACTACTCTCTGAGAAACCAAAGAGGTACTAAAAAAAAAACGAGAGTGTATTGATCATCCTAAAATATATTGTTATATCATAAGGTTAAAGGTCTATAGCACCATTTTCATGTATAGGAAAATAAAGACAAGCTGCTTGAGGAACAGTAAAGAGATTGAAAAGAAACACATATTTTAAGTCCTTTGAAATACTAAGGAGAGGGTCCTCCAAAGGCTTAACAACACAGTGTTCATTAGCTCATGGTTCAATACCATGACATAATTTCACTCTTTTGGATAATTATTTGTGCTCTTCCACACCCCAGCAATGTGCACAGCACAGTCCATCTTCTGCTTTTTTCACCTGTAAGCAAAACTGTAGCATGTACAGATGTACACATGCAAATTTTCTCATGCTCATGACAGATCTTCAGAGACTGCAGGAACTCACCACAAAATCCCTCTCCAGGCAGAGACAGCTCAGCTAGACAATCTACCACCCTCCGCAGCTATTTCTTCTATAGGATGGCTTGAAAGTGACCCGCACTGCCCCGTGTGGTCTCTCAGGCTCTCGTCGCAGGGCTCTGGCACACCAGCTTCCTCCACCCAGCCTTGATTTTGTTCTTTCAAGACAAAATCACCCCTCAAGTGGGGCAGCTCTGGACAGCTTTTAAACTTCAAAGGTTTTTTGCAGATTTTTGCACACCACCAGCTCCCAGAGCTGGAAATCATGCTGAAAACCTTGGGAATCAGTGATGAGAGCATTTTAATTTCAACATAATATAATATAAACCACATTATTCTGTGCCACTGGAGACATAATAGTTTTGTCCTTCCATTTTGTCTCTCAGTTTCTGTCCTTCTTAATGTGTGTACATCCCAAAGCCTTGCATTAAAATAATTTGTTTGTCTTTTGAAAGGGAACCTTCCAATGCATGTCTGATAAAGCCATCAAAAGCCTCTGTTATTATGTGCTATAATGGTCCACAGGAGCGTTTGATTAGAGCATTTTCCTTGTCACACTGACAAGCTATGAGATATTATCTGCCTCCAGAGGCTAAACGGAAGACTTGAGGGATAAAAAGGTCTGTTGCTATTACGTGCATAATCTTGTGACTGAAAATGCCACCTGGGATTAAGAGAGCTCTTTGGATGCATGGAGTGAGATATTATATGTAAATTAGTTTTGTTTACCAACACTGCTGTGTTGTAATTATTTTATCCAGCTACACTTAAACTTTAGAGTGAACTAGGGAATACTCCAACTGTGATTTGATTGCTTTCTCGTTTGCATCAAATGTTGTTTTCTTTATAATGGGAAGAAAGAACTGATGTAGATAAGGAGGTAAAGACACTTTTAACACAGGAAGCTCAGTAGTGATATTAAACATTAACATTACATCAAACCTTGACATCCCCTAGGACTACTCACCTATCTCCAATGCCATGGTCAGCAGGACAGCTTCTCCATGTAAGCAAATAGCCTCAGCAGTCCAGGTACACTTGGAAAAAAAGAAACTGATCCTGCTTTCTGCTAAACTTTGTCAGTGCCATGTAATATATTTTTATAGGTTTTGCACTAGGGAAAAATAGAAACATTAGAACTGTGTGGTGCAATGGAAAAATATTCCTGAATATACCTGGTTAAATGCATATAAGGAGAGGAAAATAAAAAGGACAAATTATGGCCCTGTGGGTGCTAGATCACAGGATGTTGGTGTGCTTCTTCATTTAATTGTGTCAACAGTGATGTAATTGCTGTCAATCTTAGGCAATACACCCCAAATATATATTTATAGATCTATTTATATGATAGATGCACTGCTCTAAGAAAATGCTGCTTTTCTTGGTGGTAGAGCAGTTGTTATGGTGACTCCTTCCCTCATTTAAAACAGGAAACAGAGCAGCAAAATAAAAATAATTCCATTTATGGAATTTATAAGAAACCCACTCTGATGCTGTAACTCCAGAAAGAAACCTTTTGGAATATTTAATCTTTATTTTATAGCATTTGTCCTTTCATTCTGGAACTTGCAATTTTGTGAAAAGATTTAGTAATAGGAAATAAATGGAGGGAATGCATTTTTCTATGGTATACACTGTAACATTTGCTCATTTATAATATTTGTACAGTATTGTGGTCACTGAATGTACAAGTACGTTTTGCAGGTTAGGTACCTACTGAGTAAAGGTTATGCAGGGTTCTGTTTGGAAGACCTCACTAGGAAATAAGATGGATGCTTTTTTTCTCTTGGATGATTCAATTTTTGACAACAATTTGTAGGTTTCCTATGGGTGTTAACTACAGTCATAGTGCTATAATGTTAAACAACATTTCTGTAATTTCTTGATTGTACCTATATATTTCACAATATTGAAGCAGCAGAATTTCCAAGAGGCCTCTTTTTCTTCAGTTTCTGCTTAGCTCAAAGTTGTTTCTAAAGCTAATTTGAAGATTAAATACTCCATGACCATATAAATTACTTAGCATTTTATGCCAGCTCTGAATTTTGAACACCTTTACTCCAAGCTACCTGATAAGCATTGGATTTCTACTTTATAACTAAGAAGCTGAGGCAATCAGGTGTGCAGGTTGAACCCAGACTGAGGTTATGTCCACAGCCAGTGCAGATGTGATTTTGTAAAATCCCACTCTCTCTACAAGAATTTGAGCATGTCTTATGTTGGTCAAAGCTTCCAGGTGGACAGCAAGGATAAGCAGCTCTGTAAAGTGCTTGATCCCTACCCAGTGGAGATAATGATCCTTTCAAAGTGTCTTCTGCGATGCTAATGAAGAATTTGTGCTTCCACAGAGCAGATATACAGAATGCAGAACTTGGGCTGAAGCAGTCATTGTCAGGAAGGGACAGCAGAAGCTGATCGACAAAAGTGCTCTGGAAGGGAATCTGGGAAATTATCTACTGCAAATATTTAGAACAGGAAAAAAGGAGCACACAGAAAAAGGGAAAATACCTTAAGTACATACATGTCAGGATGCAGCTGGGGATGTGCTCAAAGAATTGAGGGAATGCCAACTGGCAAAAGTGAAACTGGTCTCAGGAAACGCACAACTCAATAACATTTTTTATTTGAAAACATTAAAAGGTATCTGTGGTGAAGTGTTGCATTTTAATTACTGTGAGAGGAAGACTTCCCCAATTGCAGTGTTATCTTTCTATCAGCCTCCTATAGGAAAGTAGCAATATCACAGTAGACAAGAATTGATAAAGTTTATTAGGACTAGACTACCAATGTAACTTTTAAATGAGTAATTTATCACCCTTACAAGGCCTGATTTTTATTATCCTCACCTGCAGCTGAAGATGAATTACTTTCCCAGTCTGGGAGCCAGCAGCCACAGAGCATCCCCTTATCAGCAGCAAGTCATTTGCCTGACAAGCAGGTCCCATGCCACAGCAGGCTCACACCTGAGAGCACAGTCGGGCTACCTGCAGCACTTGGACTGCAGAGGGGCACCAAGGTGCCCTCAGTGCTGGTGATGGCAGCCCACTGCATCTATTTGCATGCTGAAGGAGCCAATTTGAACTAAAGTTCTCACACCCTATAAACATCTGTCACTACTTCCAGGTAGAATTCCTGCTTCTCCCAGGTGCCTTCTCTTTTTCACTCCTAAAGCGTCACTAGCTTAATTAAATATGTTTGGAAACCAAGTTACAGCAAGGAGTGACATCCTTTGCAAGGAATCCCTGAGCTCAGCTCTAGTGCTGCCCAGAGCAGGAGCAAGAGCAAGAGCACAGCTTTAAAGAGGTTTGCTGAGGCCAAGCAGAAGAAGAGCAAAAGCCAGACTAACAAACTACAAGTCAGTCTAAGAGGATCCACTTTAGATCAAACTGATGACTGCTCAGGTTAGGTTCAAAATGTAGCCAGAAAGCCAGCTGGGATTTTTTTTTTTTTAAGACTTCCAAAAGAGAGAAGGGCAAATAAGCTGGTGAAGGGTTTGGAGCACAGATCTTATGAAGAGCAGCTAAGGGAGCTGGGGGTTGTTTAGCATGGAAAAAAGACTCAAGGGCTACATTATCCCCCTCTACAACTTCCTGAGAGGAGGTTGTAGCCAGGTGGGGATCAGCCTCTTCTCCCAGGTAATGATAAAGCAACAGGAAATGGTCTCAAATTGTGCAAGGTGAGGTTTAGATTGGATACTAAGAAAAACTTCTTTACCCAAAGGGGTGGTCAGATAATGGAACACTCTTCACAGGGAAGTGGTGGAGTCACTGTCCCTGGGGATATTTAAAATATGTGTTGTATCCCTGGGGATACTTAAAACATGTGGTACGTAGGACATGGTTAAGTTGTGGCCTTGTCAATAATATATTAATGGATGCACTCAATTATCTTTCAGGTCTTTTCCAACCTAAACAAATTTGTGATTCTATTGTATTATAAATCCTGCAACTGTGAATTTTGGAAGGCTGATTTTATTCTGGTTTTAACAACTTTGAAATAATTTTTGTAAAGCCTCTCAGCTGATACCTAAATAATCTATAGGGGGCAGATTAAAATAGAGACATTCAGAAGAAAATACCTTAAAATTTTTCACATAAGGGCATGCAATTCAGTTACTGTTTAATTTTCAAGTCACACACTCGTAATTAATATTTTGCAAACATTTAACTTTCATTCACAAAAAGTTTGATCTATTAGGAATGTTGGGAAGCAAGAAAAGAAGATTAGGTCATTCTGCTGTTTGATCATAAAATGTTGATTTGAAGAAAGAAAAAACAGATGCTTCTGAAACACAAGGAAATGAATCCTGCTATATGCCCATTCCATCCACTCCATTCACTGCCACTCATTCTGACAAGACATCCAATCTATGAGTTTGCAGGACCAAAGAAACAAACCCACAACCGCCCTGAGATAAGGAATGCCCAAGCACATTCTTAATATAAACCCCATGAAAAAAAATTAGCTGAAGAAAAGGAGGTTTGAAAATCATCTGACTGATATAAGTAGTTTTATTTTAATAATTGCTGTTGGAACAGACCACTCAAAATGGCTGCTATGATTTCAAATAACTCAATCAGTAAAAGCCAAATAGGATAGCTTAGGATGCAAATACCACCAGCCACACAGCTGGAGTAGATGGGTATCACAGTGGTATTAATAAAGGAATTGCAAAGTATCACTAATAAAGGAATTATAAGGTGTGAGAGGGCAAAGCAGAAAAAAACACCAAGTGATGTCCTGGATGAGAAAAACAAAGCCTTTTAAGGATAAAAAAGAATACAGAAAATTTCCTTCAGTGTTTACTGCAGTGGCAAACTAGGCAAGCACTATTGCAGGATTTACCTGTGCTAAATGAAAAGGAACCCTCGGGAGTATACGTTCCACTTTATGGAAGCAAAAAGACAACATTTAAAAAGAGCACATCTAGCACTCACTGCAGCATAAAACCATGTCCCAACACATTGCCATACTAGTTATACATCAAGCCAAGGGAAAATGAAATTCAACCTTTCTTCTTTCCTTCTGTGTTGGTGCCAAGGGACAAAAATATACCATAGGATAAAGCCCTCTCTGCCAACCCCAGACAGTTCCAGCATAACATACAATTAACTTTCACAGCTGGTCACAGGCTTTGTCAGAAGCCTGGGGAAAACAAAAAACCCTTAGTGTTGAACTTGATTGTGAATGTACTTATTAAACATATCTCATTACATCCATCTGAGTTACACTTGCTGCTAGCTGGGTTAGCTGGCTGATGGTGTGCTTACAGGACCACATGGGAACAGTACAACGTGATCTACCTCGTCAATAAAACCCCTTAACTTCCATGGTCCAAATTACTTTCTTTATTACACTGTATGCAGACACAGCAAGACCACTGAAATTGTGCTTTTTTCCTCACTTTGCCTTCAATCCTGCCCACAATTGCACACATGCTCACAATTTACCAATGAGATTTATTCTACTGCAATATTTGGACCCCACCTGTTAACTCTCTATGGCCAAAGCTATCATTGTATTACATGCACTCATATGCATGGGTGTCAAAAACTCTATTTCTGTGACAGCTGTCCCTTTTTTGACCCAGGAAAACATGGAGGGATGAGGAAGTTCTCACTTATTGCTCAGAAAGACTAGTGAAGAGGTTTTTTGACCATCAAACTGTAACCTAATGACTTTAGGTCATCTGACAAAGACTTTCTCCCCTTGTAGTACTTGCATTAATGCTTTAGATATTTGCCACATGCCTCAGAGGTTTGTGAACCACTCTTTTGTCTGATCTCAAAATAAAATGGTACTTTTTTCCACCATACCAAAATTATATTTGGCTACCAGCCTGGAACCAGTCTGATAGGTATGTTGGATTTGGAGCATTATCTGAATTCATCCAGATTGGTTTGATTTCCATAGACAGGCCCAAACCCAAGTTTTTTAAAGGGATGATCACCTAACCTTAATTGGGTTTCTGGTAACTGCAGTTATAAACCTAGTCTAGCAGAATTGATAGCTCTTTAGAATTACAAATAATGTAGTTCCTCTAGCTACACAGATCTGTTTATTTTAATTAAAATGAAAAGTCCTGATCCTTATCAAGTACTACCATAAGATAAGGTAAGGGGTACTGGATGAGGTGAATCAACCCAAATTTAATAATTTCACTTGTATTCTTGTTACTATTTCCAAACAATCCCCTGGCTGGTATAATAGCCTTAGTAAAATGAATGGAATGGTATTTTTTTTAGATGTGTCCAGAGACAGATTGATATTTTGTGTTCAACAACTCTATGTGAGCCGTGTATGTTTTTATTTGTAATTCACAGCATGATGTTGCTGCTAGCAAGGAATGGAAGCTCTCCTGAGACCACTTTAACATATGTACATTCCTATGGGAAGGCTGTGAATCTAATGGATAAAGTGTGTATTTCACTACAATTCCTCTTTAGCTTTTCTCAAGGTTCACCTGTTTTCCCTATACCTATTACTGGGAAATGTTAAATCAGATCTTAATTGTTCTTGATCACAGTTCTTTTCTAAAGCAAATCATCATGGAAGCCAAAACAGTGAGGAAAATATAAACACAATAATCTGAAAGTAATCCATCTATTAGCTTTGTTAGGAAAAAGAAGCTATCCCAGTGTGTATATCCATCCATTTAATCATGAGCACTATAAAATTCCTTTCAAAAACTATCTGGCATTACAGAAGTGGTAGCCTGTTTGCTAACAAAAGCATTTACCTCTGTTTCTACATCTGTTTGCATTTGCAAAAATGTTCAGCCTAAGAGCTGGGCACTGGAGACAGTATTAAACCATTTAAATAGCCAGCAAGGAGAAAAAAAGCTGTTCTAAATTTCACTGTAGATGTTGAGTGTAACACCAGCCTCTCTTAAAAATATACATTTATAGATCATAAAAAATGAAAGCCTCTCTTCTAGAAAGAAGGAGTGTCCACAGACACAGAAACTGGAATCATATTTACTCTTAAACACCAGAAGGGTCTCCAGAATGTATTTGGCATTGATTGATTTGCACTTTTTCTCACAGCTCTCAGGCATTGTGTGGGAGATAGTATAAGGCAAGGACCACTCCCAACATGCAGCTCTCCTATTTTACCTGATAGTTGAGTATTACATGGGATATTTGGTTCCAGCTGTCACCACTACCATGGAAGGGGTCCAGAGAATTTTAGTATACTACTGTAAGAGCATATCCTTAAGGAACCCTTGCTCAGCGAATGGAGCAAAATTAGCTTTGTTCATAGGCTCTTTGCACATGAGAGAAGCCTTTAGTTTACACTTCAGTATTTATACAAAAAACCCTATTTCACTGCAGCATGTTTGACTTAGGTAGAGAGAGATAATCCTTCCATAGCCTTGGGACTTCAGTGAAAGCATCTGCTTATCTACTTTGTTGGCATGTTTCATCTCTGTGGAAAACCCTGGTAGAGGAGACAAGTTTTTTGCTCTTTTGATTAGGAAGCTGTGTTAGATGTAAAAGCTAACTTGATGCATCGTTTTTGCCATGACTTTAAAAACCAACCAAACAAAAGGGCCTGGCAGATGTAATGTGCTGATTCATAGACACAAGGCCATATGAACCATAAGGTTCACCACAGTGTTCATGAACTACAGGCTTCTGTCAGGATCCCATTAGCCTGCAAAAGCCTCATCTTCAGTCTCCTGAAACTGGATATTCAGTCATGTAGAAAATCAGCTTCCCTTCATGCCCATTTGCAATTTATATAATTTGAGGAAAGCTCATTTCTGCATTTCAACAAATACATTTTATGGTTCAATTTCTAAGTTCCATTGTCAAAATGATGTTCCCACATGTGGAAAGGAATAAACTCAGGCACTTCTAGGATGCCTGGCTGTATCTGAGGTACCCAGCTCACGTACAGAGAGCTAGCTGTGCTGTACAGATAGATAACTTCTTTCTGCCTACACTGACATATGGCTCTGAACTTCTAGGTCCCGGACCTGAGGACTGCTCTAATCTTGCTCAGCATTTTGCTTGTAATTTTTTCTCCCTAGTGAAAGACACTCAGAAAGGAAACTATTCATTGTTTTCAGTGGCTACTTCCTTCCCCAAAACTGCTTTTAGTCCATGTGGCATCTTTTATGACCTGTACAGCTTTATCTGTCCCAAATTAAGCTTCTGAATACTTCATTCCTTCTTCTGTCATCAGAACACTTATTGCCACCTGGAACAGGAGACTTCAGATAAAAGTTGCCATGTGCTCCCAGGTCATATTAATTATTCACCATGATACGTGCTTTTAAAAAGAGAGGGAGAAAAAAAAATATTCTATACACTTTTTTTTTTTTTTTTTAATTGTATTCTAGAGGTATATATCTTTCCCCAGAACAGTTCTTAGCCAGATTTTTAATTATAAGAGTCTCTGCCTTCCAAAGAGCAGGACAAGCTCTGCAAAGATAAATTAGTTCCTCAGGAAGTCTGAGAGAATATAAAAGAGAGTGTCCCTCAGAGACCATAGTGAAGGTAAAAAGGAGCTTGTAATAGCACCATGTCCTAATGGAGTCCTTCTGCCAGGCAGGAATAACTCCAGAGGAAATATTATAGATCACACTCAGGAAAGGACTCATGTGGCCTGAAACTGAACTTCCTCACATGATATCAGAATGTGTTCCCATTGCCTTCACTGCAGCATACCTACTCTCAGTGAATTTAAACACAGCCTAAGCAGTGAAAGTATTTTTTTTTTTAAAAAGCTAACCCCTTTTCCCCAAATCTCCAAACAAACAGCCAAATTTACCAAGTGGAAAACGTGTTGAAGACCTTGGCAACAGAGAAAGTCTAGAAGCTGTGTGGCAGGAATGCTCAGAGTTTTGTATTAATTTTGCCTGCTGAAAGCAATTCATCAGATGACATAACTGAGAATGCTTGCTTTGAGTCATGGTTACTTGCAAGTCCTTTCCAGAAGAGCAAGCAGTCAGCTAAACCTGGCTGTCTTGGAAAAGTTTTGGGGTTTTTTTTTTTTTTAATAATGCATGTCCATAGGTCCTCACACACAAAAGAATGCCCAAGTGTAAATTAATCATACACAATCTCTAGCAGTGACATAAAGCTACTTCAAGAGTGAAAGACTGCGGGTAGTTCATGTGGTACTGCACAGCTACAGTATTTGGAGACAGAGAATTCATGGCTGAGGACAGAAAGGTGAAGCTACTTCATAAATTAGCGAGGAGATTTTTTAATGTCAGTGCTGCTCTGACAGAAACACAGCATTTGGAGTCTGGTCTTGAATATTCAGCGTGTAGCAAGCTGAAGGGAGCTCAATTTATTCAATGCAGTAAGGAGAAGTGAAAACTCAGTTTATCAAAGTAGTTTTAGCAACTGATGCTGGAAATTCTGCCAGCTGTGATATTTTAAGTTTCATTGGAAAACTTGAAAATGCCACTGCCCAATCTAAGCAGTATCACCACTGCAAGTAATGCTGAACACTTCCTTTGAGTGCTCTGCCATGATGCTGTGAACTGTCTGAGAAGGCACAAAGGAAATTTTATGCATCACCACAGATGGATTGTGACATTTTGCCAATCACATGTTTTTTCAGCCACCAGAGCGACCTCAGCAGAACCTTGACACATCACTCTCTGTCCTCAACTTCCTTCCAAAAACCTCATCAAGGACCTTTGTGGAAGGGAATCTGTGAAAGCTGCTAGGATTCTGAAGGCATGCCTGGACCCTGTATTTTGTGTGTAGTCACCTTCCAGGCTGCTGCAACCTCCCCTGATGAGCGGAGCCATAGCGCTGCTACCAACACACTCTCCTCCACAGTGACACTCGTGGCCTCCTGCCTTGCCATCTGGGACAGGACACAGCTTTGGAGCTGGAGGTGAGATAGTAACTCCAAAGTCAGTGAGACCTGCAATAAAGCAAGAGAGGTGACAAAAAGAGATAGTTGCTTCTCAGAAATACCTATGGAGCAGGTAGAACACATGACTGGGAGTCTGAAGTAGGAGGAGGCGTGGAAGTCTATGAAGCTGTGTGGGGAAGTTTCCTATGGGATGAGCTGTGCAGGGACTGGCCATCCGGGTTTGTGTCTGCTGTGGGGTGACACAGTAGGCATAGCCCCCTCACCCTTTAACTGTCTGACAGAAATGCCTCTCTGAGTGAACCTACCCCACTCTTCACTCGTGTGACCAGTCTTTCCATGGCACTTTTATATGAACACACATGGCATCTTATAATTTATGATGGGATATTTGGAAGAAGGAAAGGTGATATAAAATTTGGACTTCTTTTCAAGTCTGAAATGATTCTTGTGATTCAATTCTCACATGTTTTGTAGGTTTACAATATTGCAATCCTTGGCCAACTCCAATGCCGGGTAGAGATGAAAGTAAAATAAAGAGGCAAAGGAAAAAGAAAGAGCACTGCAAGCTGCTGTTATATGACTTATAACATCAAAAATCACAGATATACAACTCTTGGTGTTCTTCAGGAAAAAAAAAGTTTATTTGATTAATATTTAAGGCATTCATAGCATAATACAGAGCATAGTATCAACAAACAAAGCCGACAGCATGGGAGTACTAGGAAATGCAAAGGCACCATAAATGAGTGGAAGGAAAGCATCCCGAAGAGCACATATGCAGCTTGTGCTATCTCTGGCATCAAGACACTCCCTTTCAGAGATCAGATGACGAGTTACAAGGTAATTTTAGATGGCTAAAGCAAAAAGAATGTCTTATTGAGAGTAAAGAGCCATAGAATGCTTTGGCCTTGTATCTAGTGAAATCATTGAGACTATACCATTTTTCCCCTCTACCGTGAAGAATATATATCCACATGTAGACATGACTCATCAACAGGGACAGCTGCCTTGAACACATGGAATAAGAGTCAGAAAAAGAAGGTGAACTAGCTCTGGAAGGTTCAATGGCTATGATTTTTAAAAGTTGTGCTGGAGAAGCTGAAGTCCATATTCAGGAGAGGGAAACCAGAGACTCATGGCAAAGAGATTATATTAGAAATACTTTGCTTTGATGACCTCTCTGTAACATGAGAGACATTCACATCCCCTGAAACACAGCTGAGTTGTCATCAGCTTCACCCTTTCAAAAGCAATACAGTAATATCAACAGCCTGGTGTTCTGTGTCAAGCTCTTCTGAGAGGCTCTGAGACTGATGACTTCATGTGAATTTATCAAATTTTGGAGTCTGCTCCAAGCTGGTCTGGAAGACAGAGCACACAAGAAAAGAGGAAATTCAGGCAGATAATATTCATCTGATCATTTCCCTTAGGATATTTTGTGGCTCAGCTTTTCATGGGAAAGTTTTCTTTTCAAATTAAACTATATTATCTGTACTTCATACCACAAAACCAGAACTGTTTCCCAAGTGTCTCAAAGGCTCAAGGGCCAATGTACTTTACATGTTTGCCATCCAATCCATTGCCCAAAAAGGAATTAAAGTACTGTCTTTCAGCCATATAAAGACACATGGCAGAAATGAGAATCTAAAGTAAATCTCTTAAATGCTGGATTTACTTTCAGCCATAGTAAGTATTTCAGCAAAACTACAGTCAAGATTTCTCATATTTATTGAGGTATGGAGTCCTTTTAGTTGACACTGAAATGTGCATTTAGTGGAGGTTAAACATTGGGCAGCACTGCAGATACTCAAGTTGTGCTTAGATCATTCACTGACACTGTGCATGATCCACCAGACTGCCATTGAATTCCTGCACTGTGGAAGCACAATACTCTTCCTGACCATCAGCACTGCAGACCACCAATATCATTTTAATGCAGTGTGACTGTCCTACTGCTTTGTGCAGCATCCACTCACCTATCTATTCTTTAGTCCCTTGCCCTATCCATCCCACTAGGAAGAAATTCTTTCAGACTGTTACATTTTTGAATATGTTTTCAAAACAGTAGCAATGTATGCTGTGCACACCTCATCTTTGTTCAGAATATTTTATGATCATTATTTCAAAACCAGCTCTGCACATCCCACAACACAGTGCTCTAAGGGTCACAACTAAGTCACAGAAGTTACAGGCAAGAGACTTGCAGGGAAAGGATTGGTTTTGTTTACTTGTTTCAAGGACAGCAATACAGAATTTCAAAATTTGTATGTAGTTTTTTTACTGGAGAATGTAATTTTTAAAATCTGAATTACAGATTTATGTATTCTATCTACAAAGCACATACATTTTTCTGTTTGGGAATAACAATTTTTTCTTATATCTTGAGAATAAATTGTGTATGGTTTCAAGTCCTTTCATGTTGTCAGAACAGTGTTTCGGTATCAATGTAAAGAAGAATCAGGTCCTACAGGAATCTGATTTTCAGAATCCCTACTTGATTTTCCATAAGATGTTTCAAGAGAAGAATACAAAAATTAATCAGTACCTGAAATATATTTATTTCCTAATAGCTATTAGAATAGGGAGCAAGCATAAATCCTTTCTTACCAGTTTCCCACAAGTACAAAATCTGAGAATTTGATTTAAACATTAAATATATTCATGTGACCTAATGGTATGAGAACTGAAATCACTGTAGATGGTATGCCAGATGATACGTTCACCATTTCAAATGTCATGCCAGTTACATAATGCAATGTTTTCCCACAGTATCCATCAGGAAATGCACACTAATGTTAAAATTATAAATATTTTTAATAGTGCCTGAAATCATAAATTTTACCAGTCACTAATCAGCATGAAATCTATTCACTGTGCATCTGTTTATATCAGTTGAACCTAGATAGTAGATATTTGATTCTTCTTGTCAGCCAATAAACATGAGAATTTAAAAAATCTCAGCAAGAAAGCAAGAGGAGAGAAATGGTGCTTTTCTCACATAATTTTTTAGTGCTAGGGAAACCATTTCCTTTTGCAGCAGGCTACAATACTTATTATATTTCTGGTGTTTATTACATTTGCTCCAATACAGTTCATTTCATTGTGTGGCGGCAGAAAGATTTTAAAGTCTCATCACTACTATTGAATACATTTTAAAGCACTGCCTGGTAACAGATTTTTTTTCTCTATATTTCATAACACAACCTGCGTATATTTTTTTTTCTGATAGCTGATATTGTTCATAGGTTGAAGTTTTTGACACATCTGTTTACATAATTTTCACTGTCTGAGAACTAAATTATATACCAAATTTTTATATAATACATGCAGTACAGTGAGGAATGAGTCCTTTTTTATCATTGTTACTTCCAAGCAACAATAACTTACACATCTATGTATCATGCCAAGTAGGACACTGCAGTGGGATAAGGTAGCAGATTATATGACCTGGAACAATCTAACTGAATGTCTTTGCACTGCATGGTCAGGACTATAATGTTAAACAGAAGAGGGCATAGAAGTGAATTCAGAAACCAAAGCCCTGAGTGCCCGTATTACTTAATTGCCAGCCTGCTCTGTTTTAGCCTGTTTCAACAGGGTCTCTCCTTGAAAAACCTACTCTAGAGTGGGAGAATACTAAGTACTGTGGATACAAGCAAGTCAGTGCCACTTGGCCTCTTTCATGCACCATTTACATGCAACTGGCAGTACATCTACATCACAAAAAGGAGAGACTTGCAGAGGAGCTCAGAGTCATGGGAACCCCGATGTCTGAGTGGGTCAATGCAGCACTGCTGCCCAGCATTGATGTGGATTGTCCCAGCAGGTGGCCAGATGCAGCCCAGATGTGTAGGGTGGCAGGGCTGACTGCACTGTGAGATAAATTCTGGTCCTAAGGTGACTCATTACAAGTCACTGCCTGATACCTTGTAACCCACAGGGATTGTTGTTGGAGCATGGTAATTTGCCAGAGAAAAAAGGATCATCTTCTATTGGTTAATTAGTATGGAAATCATGAGGAACCTTTTGCAAAAGCTAGACTTCCTAACAATATCTACTTGACGTTTTGATTCATTTCTACTGCTGATCTTTCTATTCAGTATCTTGAATGTTGCTTAGAAAATCCCATGATATCATTTCCTTTAATCAAGACTTTTTCTTTTTTAGCCTGGAAAAAAAGGAAGGGATAAGCCTGGTACTTTTTCTCCCCTCAAAGATTTGACACTTGCACTCTTTGTTAGTCCTGCCTTCAATAACTGCATTGATATTTTTGGACATGACAGGCAACATGATTGTGACTAGCAAGTAGTGATTTAATCATATTGGCTTCCACAAGTGTTTTCTGTCTCCTAATGTTGTTTGCCTACAGAGTTAATGATAACATTTTCTTCAGTCAGCTCAGCTAAGTCTGCTCTGTTGCACACAGCCCTGTTCAGTATGTAACCACATGACATATTCTTGGAACTGAGTAGAATAGGCTGTTGTATGGGCTTTTAAGGCTCTGCTGCCTTTGATGAATCTCAATATAAAAATCTCCATGAAGAGGCAAAAAAGTCATCCATTCTCTTCCTTCTAGTTTTGTAACATAATAAAATTCACCAAACATAACCTTAAATTTATAAAATAAAATATTGCTAAAATGTCAAGGTTCAGTCCTACCTGGACTCTAACCTCAGTCTAGCAAGATAAATTTGCCTTGTAGAATAAATAATCATAATATTTGAAAAATAAATCCAAGTAATCATATCTGAAAGGTCACTTACAGCAGCAAGGTTCATTTGGTGCTTCATGGGAGAAATCCCTCTGACTTACCACATTTCACAAAGAAAACACTGGCAGTACTGTCTGATGAAGCACTTAGAGCTGAAATATTTATGCACTGTATGTACCTGGGGAAAAGTGAGACTGCAGACATTTCTCTCCACACATATTTGCATGACCCAACCCTTAACTGTTACATCAACACAAAACATTGTGCAAGGCCTCAAACCCTACCTCAACCTAACCACAAGAGATGGCATGGCTGGACCACCTGAAAAATTTCATTGTACTGTTTTCAAAGCTATACTATTTACAATGTAGGTAGGATGTTTCATACTTCTGTAAAAGTAGCACTTATCTCCAGTGGTTGAGTTTTCAAGGGCAGCCAGGAAATCACACCTGCTGCTGAGGGTTTGCAAGACATGGGATTCAAAGTCCCTTAATGCTTGGGAAATGTACTTTAACCTGATATATTTATTTCTCAAATGTAGCACAGACAGTAGCATAGCCAGACCTCCAGATCTGGCATTTTTAAATGTTTTCTCTCTGTCATGTGGCTATTTAGTTCAGCTCCACTAGCTCCCACTGCCTTGGGGGTGCAGTCCAGCACCTTGTTACTTAAGTGAGGAGATAAAAAATGTTTCTGTATTTCATTTCAATGCACGGGTATTTTCTCAAAGGAAGAGCCCCACATCCCTGTGCAATGTCCTGAGTCCTTCCCTCTTTAAAAAAACTCCTCCATGCAAAAAAACCACAAAAATTCATTCCCTTCCCAAGGATTGCTTGCCAAAATTCTCACCTTTGGAGCATAGCTGGCTGTAATGGCTACAAGTGGCCCATTTTGACTACAATGGTATGCGGATGATGAGGTTTGCCCAGCACTTTTAGAGAAAGCCTAACACTGCTGATGGAGCTGTTCTAAAAGGAGGACTTGGGGCTGTAAAACTGGTTGGGTTTTTTTCCAGCAGGAAAACAAATGAGTATATCAACATTAGGCTAGTTCTAGCACCAGATGGAGGTGAGAGAGAAAATATTAAGGAGACCACCACATCAGTGCAGTCAGGAGAGTTTGATGAAGTGGCTTCTTCTTGCCTGTGATTTCCTGAAGGTGTAGCTGCTCAGGACTTATAAAATTCTCTTGTTAAATTTAAAGGACCTTAGGTCAAGCACATTGTAGTGTAGAGTGCATTTCCTGTATTGCTGGCAAATAAATCATGTTGCTTTTTGACATTTTCCCTGCTCAATAAGCAGTTGTTGTGTCTTACACAGTGTGTGAGGTTTGTCAGATTGGTGCAGTCTGAATCAAAGAGCAATTTTAACTCAAATGCCAGTTTTCTGCAAAAGCCTTCCTTCAAGGGAGACTCATTCTCTTTATATTCTCCATCACCCTGAGGGGGTCTGTTTATGTACTGAAATATTTGTAGATTATAGAAAGGTCCTGTTATTTGGATTTAAACATTTTCTTTTAATACTTAATGTGTTTTTATACAATTCCAGGGTTTTGTATCTTTCAACCACTTGGATTGGTCTTTTGAAGTCTGGTGGGAAGCATATTTGTCACTAACTCAGAACAAAGGGAAGCAGATACACAGCACTTTTCCAGCCTTGTTTTGTGTTCTACAGTGCACTTATGTTGTCTGGACAAAAGCACAAACTCCAATAAATTTAAGATTGCATAAAAACCACACTGAGCTTCCATTATTTTTTCCTTTCTCATGTAAATTTGCCTAGGATTAATTCTTTTAATTAGAGTATAACCTCCTAAGTGACACATATTTTGCATAATCTTACTTCATTCTCAGATATCTTTCTTCTGCAGCAATATATTTCTTATCCAGTGAATTTTGTGTCTTCCTACCACCTGTTCAAACTAAATTTTAAAATGAAATAGCAAAATGAACTTACTGTATATTAAATATATTTGCCACCAAGTCAACTGCTGAAGTGTCTGAGGAGTTCCTAAAGGGTTCCCCTCATTTTCCCACACCTACCTTCCTTTATCCATCCATGTCTTTTACCAAAGGTATTATCTTGGGGTCTATATTGTAGTTAATGATACTTGGGTTTTTCCTCTTTTCATATGCTAAATTTATCCAGTCATAACTTGTTTTACTTGTTGTTGAATCTAAAGTGAATGAAGTAACAAATTTATCTTTACTGTTAATAAAGAGAAATTGGATTATAGATTCTCTAGATGCTCTGCCCAAATTTTCACTTGGTAAAACATGCTGTGAAACAGCCTTTTGGAACTTGGTAATTTCCTCTCATCCTCAAATTTATTACAGCTGTATATTTTCATCAGCAAAGCAAATTAAGAATAGGTTATGCTGGTTTAAACAGAAATATTAATGTGATGTATAAATTAATTCACTGCATTCCACAGTGCTAAACGCAAATAATTTCATCAGTCACTTCCTGTCTAATTAAAAAAATAAATTAGAATCTTCTCAAAATTGTGCTATATGTCACTTTTAAATAGATTCTTATATATTGCATTGCACCAGAGCCATAATTCAGCTTTCATGTTACATCATTTTGTGTCTCTGACCAACGGCTTAGAAAATTCTACTTTCTTTCAGCAGAAATATCTGCCTCCAAATTGTATCATAGTGCAACCTTCAAGATGCATAGCAAGGGCAAGAAAATTGTCAATGTACTCAGCTTCATAACCTCTTTCAGAAACTTCTTTGACATCAAATATGGTATTTGCAGATATGAGCATGACTTCAACTGCTCTCAGACTAAATTCTCGAGTTTTGAGCCCCTCTTAGGGACATATTGCCCTGTTTTAAGTCACAAGAATATCTCCTCCCTTTCCTCATCTCCCATTCATCACACTTACTGCCACTCTAAATATATATATATATATATATATATATATATATATATACACACACACACACTTTTTTTTAAAGTATTTTCACCTATTTTTGCATATCTCCAGACCAGTCCATGGATGGAACACCACTCAGCAACACCAGCTAAGGACTCTCCTAGTTAACATGTTACAGCCTTGACTGCCCATGCATTTAGGGACCCAAGTGGTGGAAAATGGTTGTTGTGCCTTATTGTGAAGAAAAAAAATACAGTGAAAACTGAAATAACATTTCTGTCATTCTGAAATGACATTTTTTCACCATTTCACTCTTGCTAGGACACTCATAGAGAATCATAGAACCATACAATATTAAGGGTTGGAAGGGACCTCAAGAATTCTCTAGTTCCAATCCCTCGCTGCCATGGGCTATGACTCTTGGAATTGACCCCAAGGCAAATGTAGTGAATCAGCTGCAGAATCACCACGTAGCTGAACAAGATTCTACAGTACTAAGGCCAGAGCATGAGCATCACCTGCATATCCATACCACAGCTTGCATGTATGTTGTACGAGTGAACTAATGCTAAGATTTTCCAAAGTAAAACTAGCTGGTGACAGCATAATGGAGGTTGGGAGGCTACCTGTAGCCCTAGAGATAGCCAGTAACTCCCAAAGTTTCAGCTCTGCATTATATAGGATCTACATTACATAGCAGAAAAGAACAGTCCAATATTCAACAGTGCTTTTGTCGCAGACATTTCTTCACAGAAATCCTTTCTTTCGGATTTCTGTGTCTTCTGGAGGGCAGAGATCTCAGAAGAGAAGGTAAACAATTATTATCAGCTGCTGTGGAATGCAACAGGGGCATCTTGATTGGCTCATGTTCCTAAGTTTATAATTAAGGGCCAATCACAAAGTGCAAGCTAGGGACAGAGTCCTTGGACACAACTTTGTTATAGATTCTTTCTTTCTATTCTTAGCTAGCTAGCAGCTCGGCAAACCTCTCTCTTTATTCTATTTAGTATAGTCATAATGTATTATATATCATATCTCAATAAATCCAGCCTTCTGATCTAGAAACAAGATTCACCATCTCTCTCTCACCAGCAGCGACCCACACAGGACGCTGTAATATCTGGGAAAGAAAGGATTTCTGTGAAGAAATGTATGCGACATGCTTTGGTGTTTGTTCTGTCAAAGTCAATGCAATGTAGAGCAGACTAAATTCTCATCAACTTTGTCTCATCTTTACCTGAAAAGAAATTGCCTACTCTCAAATGATACCCCAGGTTTCAAGATGTCACTCAATATAACAAAATAAAACTCTATCCTGGGTAAAATTGATAGGTTTTCTGTGAATGGTTTTAAAATAAATATCTCTTTGGTGGAACTGAGAAGTTTTCTTACTGTGATATTGAAACACCATGTAAGACACCCCAGAATACTAAGGCATAATGAAACAGAAAGTCACTCCTAAATGTAGTCTTTCCTTATATTTTGGGGACAATGTATTTTATGAAAGATGCACTCCTGGATGCTAGTGAAGAATATGGTCCTTTGTGTCATTTTAACATCTTGCACAAATCTCAGTAGACAGACTCTATAATCCAACAATCACAATCAATGCCTTGTTACGCCGCTGAACAGAAAAAGGGTTCTTTGACAGGATGATTTGGTGTTATACATGCTAATGTGAGCCATAGCATCTGCAGAATAGCTCATGAATACCCCCAGTACTGCTCAGCACTCTAGTCAGAGATGTGTTTTACTTAGCTGTAGTGCCAAGATGCCGTTTCATTAACCTTATTTCTCTTTCTTTTCTGTAAGGCATAATTCTGTTGTAGCATAGACTCGCCAGGATACGTCATGGATACCAAGTAGAGTAAATAGTATTAACATAATATGCACAGTCTGTGCTTCCAATTTCCATGCTTCACACAGGAAGATGTGTAATGACTAAAGTCTGACAGTTTAATTTATTCAGCCCTATGAGACTGGTTTGTTAAAAAAGCTTTCAATTTCAGATTCATTTTCCTTTCCTTAAACCATGAAGAAGGAAGTAATTTACTTCTATCCTGCCTTAATTTTTAACTGACCTATAATGCATACGGTTAATAGAAAAGCTCAGATTTTTCAAATGTCAACAGGAACTCTGTCTGTAGTCTATATTTAAAATTCTGACCACTTCTTAGTATTGACCTCATGCCATGGTCTTTCAAAGTCAAAGAACAAATGAGTTAAATGTATATTCAGAAAAAGAACAAAGTTAGAAACACTACATTAGAAGTGAGTTCCAGGATGCAAAGAGGTAGTTTGTTATTACAGGAAGGAAGCTGTTTCATCCCCAATTTCAGCAAAGCTAAACAAAAGAGAACCTGTACTGTGTCAAAAGTTGATGGAAATAAAGTCATTGCAAAAAAAACTGGCAAATATTAGTGCATGTTTCTGGAACAAAACTTTTTCAGAGAGACCTTTCCTAAAACCTCAGTTCAAGTCTCCTTCACAGGTTTGCACTGTAATCCTAAGCAAATCCCTTATGAACAGATTCTTTAAAGTATTTAAATGCCAAATCCTGTTAAACATTTTTTTCTGTGTCTGTAGCCACTTGGGTAACTTGGAAAAAATCAGCCTCTCTGCCATAAAATTCTATTGCAGAGAGGACAGACATGCTGACTTTGCTCAGAGGTGTTGTGGAAGTCAATAAAGTACACATTCAACTGATAACTTTTGTAAATTAAGATACAAAGAATGCTTCCTTGTAAATCTCAATTCTCAACATTCACAGAATTCAGATTTTGAATTTTGCTTTCTATAGTCTTCAGTGGTTGATTTCTGGCAAACTTCACCTTCAGTTGCAATGGAAGGCACAATAATTGACTATGTCAGGACAGTTAACCTGCAGAGATCACATTACAGCCTGAAGGCTCTCCAACTTCTTCCACATGTGAAAAAGTTTTGGACTCTGCTATCAGTATAATTGTTCTGATGACTGAACTGCTCCTGTTACATTATGTCTCTTTCAACACTCTTATTTTTAACCCTTTCCAAGATTTCATAACCTAAATAAAAACACCCAACTTTCTAACTTGAACTTTGTGTAAGGTTACAATATTCACTCAAAGGTGGGTAATCTAAGTCATATTTCTTCATTTTTGTCACCAACTAAAAAGACACATGAACAGCTATCTCCGTGTGGTTGACAAGTAGCAACTCATCAAATCACAGATCACAATTGTGAACCCTGTAATCCACATTTTACCTTAAACCAGAACTTTCCACAGAATCAAACCTCCAGATTCCAAGACAAATTCCACACAGTGGCCTCCTTGGTTTAGCACTGAAAGCAGCTTCTGATTAGTGAAATGATCCAGAAGTTCAACAATGTAATCCAATACTCCACTCACATTCAGAAGAAGAGGGATTTTGAAAATTCAGAGTATATTTAGACAAGCAATTTGAGCTAAATGTCATTGCCAATAAGAGAAATTTAGTAAAGTCCCTCAATGGCTTAAAATATGCTTATTTTGATATACTTAATCCAACAATATTCTGCTGAGCAATTCACTGTATTTTCCCCCTTTTCTTCCACAATAAAAATCGGTTCATTTGTTTCCTTACACAAATGCAGCATCTAATTGCCTCACAGATGTGCCATGCCAGAGATGTCACTACAAAAGAAATCTCTCAGTTGATCAAAGATCTTTATCTTGTTATTGTTTCTCTCCTGGAAGAGGATTGCTGATAGAGCTCACCCATACCATTTGTTCTGGCTCTGCTAGACCAATGTCAGCACATCTGAAAGTGCTACACCTTGCTAGTGTCTTTGACTCCTGTGCTAATGCCAGCTACTTGGTGAAGCTAACGACACTGAATGTGCTTCTACAGTCACAAACGTTAAGCAACATAATTGTTAACAAATCAACAGCTCCTAATAGTGACCAAATTTGAAAAGTTTTGATAGCAAATTTAATAAAAATCCAGTAGAATAAGAAACTGATACCATGTAACACCAAGTAATTTCAAACAAGAACCAAAATGCCCTAGAGCCTACTTGTGCAGATACCTATGAGACTTGGAGTCTGTAAAATATTCCATGTGGAAGAGTTTTTCCAGAGAGTTTGGCTCCATCATAACTGTGTGACCTTGAAATATCCATCTTGGGAAGATTTCACCTTTACTAGTGTATCATCATGTAGAATTACACAGTAAAATGAAAATGAGGGGTGTTGAAGACCCTTTTGTTTTAAAGTGCTTTTCACTTAAATACAAAACAAGTCAGAGAGAAAAATCAAGGTTTATATAAACACACTAGAGGAAACTCCCAACAACCTCTTTTTTGAAGACAGATCCATGGACAGTTTGTGGCTCCTAAATAGCAGATCACAACAGAAGTATGAATTAATTCCTCAGAAATGCTTTAAATAATCTAAGTCCTGCTAATGTTGCTTTTCAGTGCTGTAGCAACCAGCAGTTTTTTCCCTAATTTGTGGTGGATGGGAGGATATCCAGGATCAACAGGATGCACACAAACCTCCATCACTGTCAAACCTGGGACCATTCTTACCTTACTCTTTCACTACCTCTACCACAATTTGTTAATATGCTGTCACATCAGTTTGAAATGAAGTGCCTCAGCAAGGCACATAACAAGAGAGTGCCTTGACTCAGGCAAGAGACTTTACTATTGGAGAAGCTCAAGAGTACTTTCTTAGTTATCTGCAGGGAAAACCAAAGCCAAACGTCCAGCCTGGCTGGGTAAGGAGATCTTGGAAGAGCTTAGGAATAAAAAGAGGACGTATCAGAGTTGGAAAAAGGGTCAGGTCTCCAAGGATGTATTCAAGAGGGCTGCTAGAGTATGCAGGAAAAAAATTAGGGAGGCCAAAGCCCAGTTTGAACTCAGGATAGCGACCGCTGTTAAGGATAACAAAAAATGTTTTTATAAATATATTAATAGTAGGAAAAAAGGTAGGACCAGCCTTTGTTCCTTAATGGACACAGGTGGGAATTTAGTATTTACAGACGAGGAGAAGGCAGAAGTGTTCAATGCCTATTTTACCTCGGTTTTTAATGGGAAGATGACTTGCCCTCAAGACTCCCGTCCGTCTGGACTGGTAGATGGTTTTAGGGAACAGAATGGTCCCCACATTATCCAAGAAGAGGCAGTTATAGAACTATTGAAATGCTTGGACATTCACAAATCTATGGGACCAGACGGGATCCACCCCAGGGTGATGAGAGAGCTGGCAAATGAGATTGCAAAGCCACTCTCTATCATTTACCAACAGTCATGGATTACTGGTGAGGTTCCGGATGACTGGAAGCTGGCCAATGTGATACCCATTCACAAAAAGGGCGCAAAGGATGATCCTGGCAATTATAGACCAGTCAGTCTAACATCTATACCTGGCAAAATAATGGAACAGTTCATATTACGTGCCATCATGCAAAATTTGCAGGATGGCCAGGGTATCAGACCCAGCCAGCACGGATTTAGGAGGGGTAGGTCATGTCTAACTAACCTGATCACTTTTTATGACCAGGTAACCCGGCTAGTGGATGCAGGGAAGGCTGTAGATGTTGTTTTTCTGGATTTCAGTAAGGCCTTCGACACTGTATCCCATAGCATACTCCTACACAAGCTAGCTGGCCGTGGTCTGGATAGGAATACCCTTTGCTGGGTTCAGAACTGGCTGGATGGCCGGGCCTAGAGAGTGCTGGTGAATGGTGTCACATCTAGCTGGCAACCAGTCACCAGTGGTGTCCCTCAGGGGTCTGTGTTGGGACCAGCTTTGTTCAATATTTTTATTGACGATATGGATGAGGGCTTAGAGTCTTTTATTAGTAGTTTCGCTGATGATACCAAATTGGGAATGAGTGTAGATCAACTAGAGGGGTGTAGGGTTCTTCAGAGAGACTTGGAAAGGCTGGATATATGGACAGAATCAAACGGGATGAGCTTCAATAAGTCCAAGTGCCGAGTATTGCACTTTGGCCATAATAATCCCCTGTACCGATACAAGCTGGGGATGGAGTGGCTGGATAGTGCCCAGGTGGAAAGGGACCTGGGGGTGCTGGTTGACAGTCGATTGAATATGAGCCAGCAGTGTGCCCAGGTAGCCAAGAGGGCCAATGCCATCCTGGCCAGTATCAGAAATGGAGTGGCCAGCAGGAGCAGGGAGGTCATTCTTCCCCTGTACTCGGCACTGGTGAGGCCTCACTTGGAGTATTGTATCCAGTTCTGGGCCCCTCACTTCAGGAGGGACGTCGAGTTACTTGAGCGTGTCCAGAGGAGAGCAACGAAACTAATAAAGGGCTTGGAACACAAGCCATATGAAGAGCGACTGAGGGAGCTGGGATTGTTCAGCCTGGAGAAAAGGAGACTCAGGGGTGACCTCATCACTCTCTACAACTTCCTGAAGGGTGGCTGTAGTGAGCTGGGGGTCGGCCTCTTTCTCTGTGCAACAACGGATAGAACAAGAGGACACAGTCTCAAGTTGCGTCAAGGTAGATGTAAGTTAGAAGTAAGAAGGAAATACTTCACAGAAAGAGTGGTCAGAAACTGGAATCATTTACCCAGTGAGGTGGTGGAGGCATCATCCCTTGAAGAATTCAGAAAAAGACTGGATGTGGCACTTGCTGTCATGATCTAGTTGAACAGTTAGAACATCGGCTGGACTAGATGATCTTATAGGTCTCTTCCAGTCTTGAAAATTCTGTGATTCTGTGATTCTGTGACTGCAGAACTACCTAACCCTCCCCTCTTATAAATACAGTTGAGCAGAAATTTCTCACTACAGGGATTTTTTGACTCCACAGTGCCAGATTGTCACAGCTGATATGTTAGTGAGGAAAGGGCCTTGGTTTCAACAAAAATTTGTTTCTAAAAATATTTTGGGGAAAACTGGAAAATTTTGAATCTGTTAAAATATCTATTAGCATATTATTAATTGGGATACTCCAAATCTACTAAGCTGCTTATTTGGAAATTCAAGATACTTCAAGCTATGTAAGATAAATAATGAAGAAATCCTTTTTAAAAAAAGTGACCTATATAATTTTGTTCACAAATATATTTCAAGATTTCAGTTCTTCATCTCAGTTTGAGCAAGGGCCAAACCTGAAATTAAAAAAGTAAATTAATGAAAGAAAAACATTTTACTTCCAAAAATAAGTTGCAGTTCACTCACAGCTACTCTAGTTTACAGAATTCTGCAAGCATCAATCTACCAATTTATGTCACAAGAAGTGACCTTTCCTGAACTCCTCTGCTTTTGCCTCGTACAGAGCACTTCAAAGACTCAGCAGAGATGTCTCTTTTTCCAGGATTCTTTCCTTATGGACATTTTTCAGGTGATGTCTTTTTCCAAAGTTCACATACAGAAATGGCACAGGTGGTGTTCATCACCTCTCAGCTTGAAAGGTGTGGCAGGTTCTAGGACTTCACCATGGGCTGCCCCCACTAATGCAGATTAATGGGAGGGTGATTTGTAGATCCAGATTTCTGTCATTTGTCTCTAAGAGCCTAGAAGATACTGTTGTAGCTGAGAAGTAGCAGCCAACAGCTGTCTCTTGTTATTCACCTCCTTTAATTCCTCTTTCCCTCCTCATTGCTTCCATTTACTCTTTCAGCAATGAGGGAAGATTAAAGAACTGCCAAAGATGAGAAATGCAAAATTCAGAAATGAAAGGAAAGGCTGCATGGACAGGATACCTGTAGATGACTTTCTGGAACTTGCATTGATTTAAAGGTCAGAAGCTTAAGTAAATGGGGATGAAGTATTGCCCATATTTCCAGGTACAGTCTTAATTTCACTCTCAAAAAAAAAAAAAAATCAAGAAAATCAAGTCAAACTGTCTTCTAAGATGTAACACAGGATAAAAGAAACAAAGACCAAAGGAGTAAGCATCCCTTAGAGACAAGAACACAGCTGAATGTGGGGATTTTTTACTAGATGTGTCTTTCTGAGCATTCCTCTGCAACTAGGCTCCTTATTTAAATAGAAAAGCAACAACAACAAATGACAGAATTCTAGTGGTTGCCAAAAGAACTGGGGACTTAATCAAATATTATAACACACAGTGCAAATAATGGGAAAGTAAGCATGAGAACTGTGTGTAATTCTACTTAAAAGAAACAGAAAATTAACAAATCAAATTTAACAATTACCATTAGCAAATTAAAGAACAAATTAGTATTTCCTGGGATTAAATTCCTTGTAATGTATTACCTGAACTTTAACTGATGTTTCCTAAACTTTTGCCTTAACTAATGGTAAAGTTCTGCTCTGACAGACAGGAGGAGAAAAAAAAAAAAAACAAGGACAACTGATGCTTTCTCCAACAGCATAACCATGGGACACTTGTATTAGGAGGACTTTCTGGGAAATATGTTTTTCTTTGAATAAGTTAGAGGGTAAATAATCCCATTTCAGATAAGAAGTTGAAGTGGTTGGGATGTTATTCTATGCAGAGAATTTTCTCTACACATTCTTTTTCAAGTGCCTGCCATACAATGCAACATTCCAGGCCTGTCTCTTTATGTTTGCAGTAATACAAAGGTATTCGTGCAGGTGAGAACCATATTTTAGTTAAAGAAACCATCTCAACTTGACCTATAGTTCACTAGTAGCATTTTGTCAAAACTTCTGAGAATTTCCATGACTGCCATGTAACATGTTTTTACCTGTTTGCCTGAACCAGCAGAGGAACAGAATGCTGTATAGTGTCTTTTTGTTCTCTGTGTATACAGAACTTACGCCTGTGTGGCACTGGTACACAGCTACGACTCTTAGCCTTCACAGCAATAAGATGTCACTATTTAAAATTAGAAAGTGACGTGGTGATGGTATCAGCTGGAAGGAAAAGTCTTGAAATGTTGGCTTTAAAGCTGAACCCGCAGATCCTGCTGGCTTGTTGTATCAGCACCACCTGCTGGTACCTCACATCTTTTCCATTGTAATGCTGGCAGAAAGTTTTCCCTTAACATTTCACTTAAGCTCTAAAAATATTTCGGGAGGCGTCAGAAAGAAAGATTGTTGTTTCCTACTCTCTTTGGAGACCCCACTGAACAATTTATACTGATGTTAGTTCATCTAAGGAGAACAGAGAAAGACGTTTACTCAAATCTCTTAAATCCTAACTTAGGCAAACCTTGCTCTGAAACCAATAGAAAGGATCCAGGGAGTTGACTCCTGGTTTGCATAATTTTTTCACATGTTATCTAGCTCATCATATTTTGGAACTGAAACAAAATTGGATTCATCAGCACAGTGAATGATTCTGAACAGGTGTGTACACACAGTATGATTCACCTCTTGAGACATTTCTAAGGGAGGATTCATCTCACCTAACACAGTAACATCCAGGAGTATGTTTCCAATCCAGCTGAGCGCATCTTTTATTTTTAGCTGACAAAATATATCACTATTTTTACATTATTTTGAACTCAAATTCTCCTTCTTTTTTGCTAGATAGTCAGATCTACCAAATAGATGCCCATGTGAAGTGGAGATACCTTATTCATGCATTGCAAAAGGGAAACATAAGGATAATGAAGCCTGTTCATTCTTCTGGGAGGCAGTCAGCTGTACATTCAGCTCTGGACAAGACTCAGCAAATGATGTCCATGATCCAAGTGAGGGACCAAAATAGGTGTCCATGATACATGGCATGGGAGATGGGCCATTGCAGTGCAAGTGTTCTGGGGACATAAAAATGCTAATGGCACTTACAGGAGAGGCTGGAGGTTCCAAAATGGCCTTAGGGAGGACACAAAGGGAGAAACTGATATTTTGGCTTGGAAATGGAGAAGGATATTATGGGACAAGATATACAGGGAGAAATGGAAATAAAGAATACAGGATATAGATTTGTAGGTATTGGCTTCCTTCGTTCTGTTGTACTGTTCAATATGTCTATTTTTCCAGTTTTCCTCACAGCAGAAGCAGTGGAATGTCTTTTTCAGACCCACTGCCTGTAGGCTTGCTCTCACATCGATGTAAATATGTCCTCACTGCTTTTCCTCATCAAGATGCTTTCCTACTGCAGTCTCATAAATCTGGTTTGCAGCAGTTGCTGCACTACAGACCAATTGTCAAACCTCTGAATGCTTCATCTTTGTCTGTACTATGTCTCTGCACCCATTAGTTCCCCTGAGGGAGGCAAGGGCATGGCTACTGGAGCATCAAAATGAAATAAACATATATTAGCACTGGCAGAATGAATTTAAATATCCTGATTTCAGAGCATCTGCAGGAAAAGCAGAAAGGCTTGATCTCAAAATAGCCTTAAAAATACAATAAAATATCTGCTTTACTTTTTATTTCTTATGTATTGCATACAGAAGGTTTGTCTCATGTCCTTAAAGCCCTCTTGTGTATTCTTGAATCCTTTGCTCATGGTGTGAACTGCAAGGTTAAGGTTGTCAGGGATCTTAATGACCTCTACCTTCTCTTCAAAGATATTGAAATGACCAGCCTCATTTGTCCACTGTAACTGGAAGCAGTTCAGTTCTGGTCTTGTATGCTCCACCTGAAGCCATAGTTTTGGAGTTTTTGTTTGTTGGTTTTGACGTTTTTTGTTTTGTTTTGTTTTTGTTTGCTTGGGTTTGTTTATTTTTCCTTGCTTCTCTCCTGTCTTAATCTTTCATTTTTTTTCTACTGTTTAGGCTTTGACAGAAAACTTTGCCATGTTCAATTCTCATCAAGTAAAAGCCAAATACTTGTCATTTATAGATCCTGTAACTGAATGATACATTATTAAATCTTTTCATCATCCTAGGTAAATATAACCAGCAAAATGTTGTCTGTAATGAAACATTTGGAGACAACCAAAGCGAGCAGAGAAATGAAGACACTGTTGTTCTTTTGCAGTTATTGTAATACAAAGCTTGTAACAAAATCCAATACAAATTGTGGAGTTAGGCCAAAGCAATTCTAGGTTGAAATGATGATGAAATAGCAGAACATCAGAACTCAATAGCAACAAAAAACCTATTTTAACATACTGAGTTTAAGAAATGTAGTGCTTTAGAAATTAGAAATACATGTTGGTTTTTAACAGACTATGTTCTATTTATTTTGGAGTTTGGTGGGGATTTTATTTTTTTAATACAAATGTGAATCTCTCAGCCCCTAAGAAATTTCCTTTAATTTATCATACAATGTTATCAGTTGCAAAACAGCTGGTACATTGTGACCATAGGCCATGACAACCCATTGTGTTTACCCCAAGCCTTTTCTTGTTCCTAAATTATTTTCTGTGGGAAATTTCCCTCTAACACAGTTTATTTCACAACCACAAAACACAGATGCTCTCCTCCTTACTGCATTCCTCTCTTTCCAGCACAAGCTTCATGGAACTGAAACTCATGGAGAAGTAATAGCATCAGTGAATTCCCTGCTGTCCACTAGTCACAAAACCAGTTTTAAAGGACTACGCATTTTTGGCAACAAAAAAAAAAAAAAAAAAAAAAAAAAAAAAAAAAAAAAAAAGAAAATTAATTTAAATACAAATGCTATGTCAGCATTTACTCATTTGCCTCTTGGGTAAAAGAGATACAAGTTCACTAATCAAGAAAATATTACAGTTCACTGGGACTTCAGAAGTGCATTTAACAGTTTTTGTCTTACTTATCTGCATTCTCCACACTCTGGCATGGAGAATTTTTCACTGTATGTATGTGTTTTTTATTTATTTTTTTTTATTTGTGTTTTTATGTTTGTTTCTGGACAGCACTGACACTGTAGTGAAATTTTGGGGAAAAAAAACCCTGACTACCAAAAAGAAGGTTGTAAATGCTGCTAGTTTTAGCCTCTAGGAGGAAAATATCTAGGATAGTTGAAGCATATTTTAGACATAAAGAAAAATACAGTATCAAATTTAATTAAAGAACTAGAGCTGCCAGGTAGTAATTAACTGTTTTAAATCTACAGCTGTGTGATAAAACATTGGTCACAAGAATAAAGTTATGCAAATTAAAATGGATGCTTGCGTTGCACAAATTTAAATTTACAGATATCTGTGACAATATAAATTCCACTGAGAAAATAATTATGTGCTGATCTGTATTCAGGTGATCTCCTGAAATGTTGTTGACAGCCTTAAGCAGAAGAGGCAATCACAGAGAAAGACAGACAAGAATAATGCCAATGTTTAGGGAGGATATGCCTGTCAAAATATGGAACACTGAATTATAAAAAACAGATTTTATAATAAAGTTACTTGGCTTTTAAAGTGATTACAGTTTAGACATCCTCTCTGCTAATTCAGTCTGCATCACCACAGAACATTTTGACTTAGACAGAAGCTGCACACCACATATCAACCCAAGGAGGGCTGAATGAAATAAAGTGACTAAAGCTTTGCACTTGGCATAGTCCTCACACGAATGCTTCAAGTACAGGAGTCAGCTGAGGGAAGATCTATTTCTATTCAGGTTCCATTTTTTCCTACATCAAGCAAAGAGGTCTTTGCAAGCATACGTCATCAGCATTTAAAGTTCTGAATGTGGGAGCTGCATGAAATGTATTTTATATGCAATGTTATATAAATATGTATACATAGCATATATCTTCTCAGTGGTGCCATTCTTCTTTGTCAAGGACACAATATAGTTCTGTAGGAAAAACCCAATCATTCATATCTACATACTCCATAAGAACAATATTGTCACCAGCGTAGAGACCAGTGTCACCAGTGTCACCATTCACCCTTGAGATGGATCTGGGTACCAGATCATATGCTTTTTCCTGTGCTGTTTGTGGGCTGGAACAGAATGTTCTGTCTGCATTCTCACTGAGAGTTTGGCTGACTATGAAGGCATGAAGGGCAGAGTTTAATAGTCCAGCTTAAACATTTCTATGAGATCCCAGCTCCATTTTCCACAATTACCAGTGTTTCTGGACTGTAATCCAGCATCAATAGGGTCTAGAGAGATTGATTAGAAAGCAGCAGGTGTTTGGGCTGCACAGCCCTAGAGAAAACTGAGGATGGTTGGCTGGCTACAGCTAAAGCTTTACAGTACTGCAATTCAGCCTTCCAGTCACAGTCAAGAGTTCTTCATCCTGTCTAGGCTGGAGTTAATTTTCCATAAATGCTGTGTTTTGGATTTGTGACTGAAAACCAGTGTTGGTAACACAATGGTGCTTTGACTATTGTTGAGCAGGGTTTACACACACCAAAGCTTCTGCTTCCCACCCTGCCCCATCAGTGAGCAGCCTGGAGGTACACAAGGAGTTTGGAAGGCACACAGATCAGCTGAACCCAAATGACTGCAGAGACATCCCATATAATATGGCATCACGCTAAATTTTAAGGAAAAGGAGCTGTTTCAAGGAAAATAGAAGACACTCCCAAGATGGAAGGTCTGCCTGGACAAGAGCCACCAGGAGTGAAGTCAGCAGAACTCAGCAGTAACTGGGGGAAGAGAAGGATCCAGAGGAGGGCCACAAAGCTGGTGGAGGGTCTGGAGCACAAGTCTTGTGAGGATTAGCTGAGGGACCTGGGGGTGTTTAGACTGAAGAAAAGAACTCTCAGGGATGACCTTATCACTCTGTACAACTCCCTGAAAGGAGGTTGTAGCCAGGTGGGAGTTGGCCACTTCTCCCCAGCAAAAGGATGAGACAGCATAGTGTTAAGCTGAGGCAGGGGAGGTTCAACTTGGACATTTCGAAGAATTTCTTCTCAGAAAGGGGGATAAGACATTGGAATGGGCTGCCCGGGGAGGTGGCAGAGGGCTGAATGTGACACCCAGTGCATTGTCTAGTTGACATGGGGTGTTTGGTGACAGGTTGGACAAGATGATTTCAGAGGTCTATTCCAGCCCATTTGGTTCTGTGATAGGTAATTCCGGCAGTGCGTGACTACAACCACCAACTCTTTGACCGAAATGGACCCCAGACTCAAATGGAGGGAAGAACAGCACCTGCAGACTAAGTAGCACGAGAAGCAAGACATACAACCAGCAAGCAGGGCTTTGTCGACGGATAGACAAGCTATGCAATTCGCCACGGACGGATGCTAAGGGCTTTGTTCGCTGAGGCGCATAAGCACGGTAAAGTTGTGACGATCCGGCCCCCGGCCCGCGGCGGGCCTGGCGCGGCCACTCCCGTTGCCATGGCGGCCGCCCCGGCGGCGCTGGCCCCGCCCCGCCCGGCCTTGGCCACCGCCTCCACAAGATGGCGGACGGCGGGGCAGCGCCCGCGCAGCCGGACGGGGATGTGCCCGCGGCTCCGGCCACCGGCGCCCGCAGGGACCGGCCGCCCCGGAGCAGCGGCCGCCCGCCCAGCGCCCGGGATTTGCAGGTGAGAGGGCGGAGGTGCCGCCCTGCTCCCGGGGCGGGGCGGGGTCGGGCCGGGCCGGGCGGAGCGCCGCGTTCCCTCGGGGCCGCCCCGGGCCTTCCCTCGGGTCGGCACTGAGGGCAGCGGGCGGTGTGCGGGACCCCCGCGGGGCTGCCCCGACGTGCCCTCTGCACCCTCTCGGCTCCGCTTCCTTCAGCTCCCACGCCCCTTTGGGGCTGGGGAGGGGAGGACGCCTCTAGAGCAGCACTAGGCCCTTTAGGAAACGGTGTGTGCTCAGTTCTAGGGCTCTCCCGACACTTCACTAGTTGGGTTTTCACTGTCCTTGAAGTTATTGAAGTGCCATTGCCTTTCCTGATTAATCGATAGGAATGTCTTGTCCCGTATGAAAATGTCAGTCCGTGCAGATGTGGTGTAAGGCTAAGGACAAGATCTTCTCCCAGGTGTAAGTGGGAAAAGTAGAGTGTGATCACAAATGTAATTCAACATCAGTACTTAAATTTACAAACCCTTTAGCAGTATTACAAACCTTTTTTTTTTTTTTTTTTTTTTTTTTGCATGTGATTTGACAGTTTATGAAGGTGCAAAATCTTTTAGCAAGAAATTGATTGGAAAACAGGTGAAACTTAGTAACTGAAACTGCCCGTGTTCTATTTAATTGCATGTAATTGACAAAGATGCGTATTTTTTTTTCTTGATTACTATTTGGAATTTTCACAGGTGTCTCTTAAGGTTAATTTTGCTGTAATCATAGGATGCTTTGAGTTGGAAAGGATCTTAAAGATCATACGGTTCCTATGGGCAGGGACACCTTTCACTAGACCGTGTTGCTCAGAGCTCCATCCAACCTGGCCTCCAGCACTCCCAGGGATGAGGCATCCACAACTTCTCTGGGAAATCTTTTCTGGTGCCTCACTACCCTCTGAGTAAAGACTTGCTTCTAATATCTACTCTAAATCTCTCCTCTTGTAGTTTAAAACCATTCTGCCTTCTATCACTATCTGCCCATGTAAATCGTCGCTCTCCCCTTTTTTTGTAAACCACCTCTAAGTACAAAAGGCCCCAGTGAGATCTCTCTGGAGCCTTCTCTGCTCCAGTGTTACTGTTGTGTTAATCTCTGGGGTTGCTATTTTGTTGCTACAACGTGTAACAGTAACAAATTCTGTGTTAATACTTCAGGTTCACAAGGTTGTAGTCAGCTGAAGCAGGCTGGCGTTTTGGCTAGATACTTATTGATAAAGTGTTAAACCCCACAGAAGTACCCTCCTGGGTCTGTACTTGATTTGTGGTGCCGCAATACGAGAGGGGGCATGAGGAAAGCGCAGAAACCTGGCTGTGAAACCCTTCCATGCTCTCTCACATCCCTCAACAGGGATAGTACAGGGTAGATGTCTATGACTTACCCATCAGCTTTACATATCTGAAAGGTATTTTCTTCTATCCTCAGATGGAATGGAGGCCTTCAGCAGATTTTTTTTGGGCTCACTTTTCGCAATTTAATTTTCTTAATGGACATAATTCCTCATGTTTACTTTTTCCTTCAGGAAATACCTCATAATATTATAAAAACAACAAAAAATAATATGGGATTAATACCCTGTGTTTGTAGCAGTGTGTTTTCAAGGACAGATGATGTTTCATTTTATTTTAATGTGTACCCCCTCTGCATAAAAATGTAATGAAATTGTAGCCTAGTACCTTTTCTGATGTATATGATAAAATATTAATGTCAGTCACATAGTGTGAGCAGAGTGGCTTGGGGACAAAACTAAAGATGATTTGACAAAGTAGAGTCTTATTCAGGACAAAAGAAAGGTTGCTGAAGTGACATTGCAGGTCCCTTACATCCATTTCTAAGAATGAGCTTGCCAGTGACGTGGCAGCATTTTGGGAATCTTTGGGAAAAAGTCGTTGGGGTTTGTGTAAGTTTTTGTGGTGTGATGCTTTGAATTCAAGCAAGCAAGGCTGAATTTGTTCTTCATCCCAGTACAAGCTTATTTGAATTATGTTCTTTACATTTCTATGTCAAATGTTTGTAAAAATTATTGTTTGCTTCTATCAGAGGGTTAGATTGCTGCTTTATTTCAATTTGTTACCAGTAATGAGCTGATGCTCAATATTTCTTTATGTATTTACTCTCATGACTGAATCTAATACAGATTTTATGTAGCTGGTGAAGCAGTGGAAACTAAAGGATAGCAGAGTGCAAGTTTGAAGTCATAAAGGCATTTAAGCATTGTGTGTTTTGTTTTTTTTTTTTTTTTTATAAAGCACAAGGGAAGTTGAATTTTAGTTGAGGTTCCTTGTGTTGATATTTCTACTTTTCTGGAGAGATGGATATTTCACATTATTTTTTGTCTTATTTCTATGCAATATGTAGTTCTTGAGTTACAGACTTACAAAAATGAGTTTTGTTTCCTCCAGCTGGCCTTGGCAGAATTATATGAAGATGAAGCTAAAAGACAGTCATTGTGCTCTGACAAGCCAACATCTACAAAGATCAGTAACCCAAAGGGATCACAGAGGTAAGATGTGGGGGTTTTTTCAGAAATGTGTGGATAAGTGTCTTATTAGCTCACAAAACTTTGTCATTCCTGCTTGATCCCTCCTAGTATTAAAAGCAATCTACAGTAATTCATAATCAAAAATTGTGAATCCCTGCAATAATTCATTGTCTGTCTTCTCAGAATGCTATTAAAATTTATTTAGGAGCCTTTTTACCAATTGGTATTCCAGGTATTCCAAAACACTTTAAACCCATTTCATGTGAGGTGCTATAACCAAAATGCTGTGTTGCTCATTTTTTACGCAGACATAATTTGGGAATTTGCTGTATCAGAAAATTGCTGCAGTTCTTTGTTTCTTCAAAATTCAGTAAACTAGCAGCTTGTGTGAAACTTGGCAAGTGAACTGCTTTCAGTGCTGTTTTTATGTCACTGCCTGATGAGGCAAATAGTGATTCTAAAAATTATTAGGATGTTCCTTTGGGGTGACAGAAATAAGGGCTTCTTAATGAATTTGTTAGGCAGGTGGAAGGAAAGATGCATATCTGTATTTCAGTCCAGCTTTTCCTAGAACACTACTGAGCTGCAGTGTTTGCAGTTCACATAACATTTGAAGATACAGAATAGTCTTGGATGTTTTTTATAAAATTATCTTGCTAGTTTTTAATTAATTCAAAAAATAATTTAAAGAAGATAAATATTTATAAAACTACTGACAGCCATAGCAGGTCTTGTATGTGGCTTGTTTTTGAATCACTGCTGCCAGTATGGATCTCAGTGTTAAAGGAGGTCAGGCAACAGAAAAAATCTTAGTCACCAGTTATGCTTCAAGTTCACTGCAAATGCAGAAATCTCTTCAGGAATAGAGACAGAATATGGGACACTTGGAAGTATAGGGGGTTTTGAGATTTTTTAGTTTATTTCGGTGAACCCACCTAAGCTGACTAACCAGCTACACAGGACTAAGTTTACAAACAAATAAAGCAAACAGCTCAATTTCCCAGTACATCTCATGAAGTTAAAACTCTCCACTCCCAAGCAAAGGAGAAGCTGCAGTACCATATCTCAAATACTTCAGTGTGACAGTTGGCAAATAGTTGTTGTTATAGAGGAAGTGATGAATTAGTAGACTTCAGGTTGCTCTCAGATGAGAGCAGTTCATTAATTGCATGGAAGCAGTGCTGCTCTTCTATGGTAGAAAAAAATAATTCAGTTGGAATTGACCTTTAGTGACCATCCAGTGCAACTGTTAATCCAAAATGACTCTGCCATGTGTGTAGCCTTTCCTCCTTGTCCACTCAGAAGCATTCATGGCTGTGTACTTCAGCAAAAGAAACCCAAAAACCAAGCAACCAAACAAAACCACCAAAACCAGAAAACACAACTCGATATTCTTAGTTTTTGAAAAAGAAGTTGTTTCAGAAGTTAGATATGAAGTTTATGTGCCAGTCATCTTCAAATGTTTTCTTTTATTCTCTTGGCAGTCTTAAACTGGATTCTCTTAAAAGGTTGAGAAAACCGGAGAGAAGCATGAGCGATGACAAAGAAAACCAAAGGTATTTTTAAAACAAAACAAAACAATTTAACAATTGTGAAAGTAATTGGGGTTTGTGTCACATTCACACTTTGCTCCCTCATGTTCTTTCAAAATGCATGTGAGCTAGGTCCGCCCTGCAAAGAGCTAGGGGACTTACTAGAGTGTTAGTTGTACATTGTTGTTGTAAAATTACATTTAGCAGAATGTGACTGGAGTGATGTAGGACCTGTAGATACCTTAACCTGTATGGTCATAAAGGTTGTAACTTACACTTGTGCTCAAAAACTTTTTTGTTATTCTGAATATCCTTACTTGTTCTGTGTATCTATTGCTCAAATATTTGAGTACTTCCTTTCTTTCTTGAATACAAATTCTGATAAGAATTCCTGTTTCACATCCTGACCGCTATCATTCTTTTAAATCTAATAATTAAAGATTTTCCATATAAATGGTGGTTGGGGGAATAAACACAGATTTATGTACAAAGGAGACATGTCACTCAGGGATTGACAATTATGTGGCATTATAAAAACAGTATGATTGTACAGTAACCTCATACCCAATACTCTCTTCTGATAATTGTAAAATATGATGGAATCAACACATTGTGAAGGCATTGGTCTGAGAAACAGTTTCACATGGATTGACTTGCCTTCCCCCAAATGGTTAAATGTAAAAGTTGAGGAAAGTGGAAAGCAGTTATTAGTTATTAATGCTTCTTGTAATCAAAGGCAAAACAATCAGGTTTGCTAGATTTTCATTTATTTACAGATTTTTTTTACAGCATCTATTCCAATGGTATTTAGAGATTGTAGTGCCTTTCTCTAGATAATTCTTGAGGAATATCTTGATCTTCATCATCAAACAGATACAGTTTTGAACAGAACTATTTGTAGTTTAGCATTTTGTCTTCAAGAGCTAGTTATGGTGCTGTGAAGGAAAAAACCCCACAAAGTAGCTTTCACAACATTTTCTGCACGTTTTAAAAAGCCTTGGAAGTTAATAATATTTGTTTTAAAATTTCTATTTCTGATACTGTTGAGAATGAATGTATGCCACATCTTTGAATTAAAAAATTAAATTGTGGCACTGTTCAGGTTTTCCAACAGTTTCATACTTGTTTTGCTAAGGTGGTGTTAGCTCTGAGTTTATATTCTGTCCAATCCAGGCACAGTCCCATGCACAGGACACCCCTGAGGAAATCAGTCTTTCTGGGAGTAGGTGACAGCCATATAAGAGGTCCAGCTCCATCAGGACTGTGTTCACTTAAAACTTATGGCCTTGGCCTCTGATCTTTGGGATGTGTTCTAGAAGGCACCTTGGTTCTTTGTTAGTCAAATGTGTTTAGTATAGTCCTGCTTGGATTATTGAGAAGTTTGGAACCAAGTGAAGCATTTATTAGAATGAAAAGGATTTGTGCCAAATTTGCCTCTGTTAATTTTTTTTTTCTTTTGATGGAAAGAGAAAAATTGTGCTTTTATTTAAGGCATTGTTGCTTATTTGCATTACCATTCTAAAGATTTTATTCAGGTGACTCAGAATATAGAGGATTACAGATATCTGGGGCTTCTACAAACCCAAGTAAAATTGTTGCTGAGCTCTTCAAGGAAGCAAAAGAACATGGGGCTGTCCCATTAGATGAAGCCTCGAGAGCATCTGGTGATTTCAGTAAAGCCAAGGTAAAAGTTAAGAAATGTGTTGATCTCTCTTTACATTTGTGTTTCTGAAATTCATCAAACCACAGGAGAGCAAGTGCCTCTTTCTGTGATTTATAAATAGCAGATTTGCTCAAAACAGTTTTATATTGTCTGTTTTCAAACAGCTTGCTCTAGAAAATGAAGGACATCACAATTTCAGAGGGAATCATTAGAAATCATCATGAACTGGAATTATATATGCTTTCTTTTTAATTACAATTGATTAAATAAGAAACCAGACTAAATTTGCATCCCAAATCTTACCTATAGAATTGCTCCTAGAGTTGTGGTCACCAGTTCAGTGTCCAGAAGCAGACTGGTGACAAGGTATCCATAGAGGGACCAGTGCTGTTCAATATCTTCATCAGTAACACAGACAGTGAGATCAACTGCACCCTCAGCAAATCTGCAGGTGACACCAGGCTGAGTGTTGCAGCTGACGTGCCTGCGGGCTTGGGTGCCATCCAGAGGAATCTGAACAAGCTTAAGAAATGGACTCATGGGAACCTCATGAGGTCAGCAATGCCAGATGGAGCATTCTGCATCTGCATCAGGGCAACCCCCAGTATCAGCACAGGCTGGAGCTTGAAAGGATCAAGAGCAATTCTGGGGAAGGACATGGGGTAGTGGTGGATGAAAAGTTGGACACGACCCAACAATGGCACTCACAGCCCAGAAAGCCAGACATGTCCTGGGCTGCATCACAAGAAGCATGGGCACCAGGGTGAGGAAGAGAATGCTGCCCCTCTACCCCACTCTGGTGGGAGCACACCTGGAGTGATTCATCCAGTTCTGGGGTCCACAGCACAGGAAGGACATGAACCTGTTAGAGTAGTCTAGAGGAAAGCTATGAAAATAATCAGAGGAATGGAGCATCTCCCCTGTGAGGAAAGGCTGAGAGAGTTGGGATTGTTCAGCCTGGAAAAGACAAGGGTCTGGGAAGACCTCATTGCAGACTTCTAATACTTAAAGGCAGCCTATAAGAAAGATGGGGATAGACTTTTTAGCAGGCCCTAAAGTAGGACAAGGGGTAAAGGTTTTAAACTAAAATAGGGTAGATTCACACTAGGTATAAGAGAGGCATTTTTTACAATAAGTGTCTTAAGACACTGGAACAGATGCTCAGGGAGGTAGTGCATGCTCCGTTCCTGGAAACATTCAAGTTTGTGACCTTTAAAGGTCTCTTCCAACCTGAAGTATTCTATGTTTGAAAAAGTGTACGGAACAGAAGCTGAAATGTGTTACAATGCTTTCTTAGTCTGACTGTGGCTGCTAGATATAATTTTCCACTTAGAAAATACGTGGTAGAACAGTACTTGTTTTTTTATCTCAGAAGCAAGCTTGTGGATGGCTTTTTATTCTCTCTCTTTTTTTTTTTTTTTTTTTTTTTGGACCTAGGTAAGAATTTTGATAAACTGTTTTAGATAATTATTTTATAAGCTTTTCTTTTTATTTTTTTAGTCATTTTCTGGTGGTGGATACCGATTGGGTGACTCATCACAAAAGCACTCTGAATACATATATGGAGAAAATCAGGATGTAAGTAAAATTCATAGCAGAAAACAGAACCTCCAACAGAGGCCTGCTTAATCATGTGTACAGCTTGAAATGCCAGTATTATTGTAACTATGTTTATGAGGTGAAAATAAAATCTAAGTATTAGCTACATGTTCAGTAGAAATTGTTGAAGTTTCTGAAGAGATGTTTGTTGGATACCCCTAAGGCCTCCATTATGGAGCTGTCAGATGTAAATTTGTTTAAAATTCTTAGCACACCTCATTTTCAGTGTTGTCCTTTCCAGGTGTTGTCCTTGATTCTCTTAGCTGTGCTAACATTTTAATGCTTTTAGGAATTGATTCTTATTGTGGCTTGCAAAGAAGCCCATTTCAAACTGGAGGGCATGGATGGTGTTCTAGGGAAGGGGAAGCAACAGGCTTGAGGCCTTTCTTTCCTATCACTTAAAAAGCAGAATGTGAAGGAGAGGATGAAGAGAAAAGAAGTTCTCTGCACTTAGCTATTTTTGTGAATGGCTAAAGCAAATTTTCAGCTTGTCTAGAAACAGCTACTAAGGCCAGAGGATGTGGTCCTGGCTAGGGGGTGCTGTTGTGCCACACAAGGAGCCTTCTGGTCTCCAGCAATCCTTCTACTCCAAGTAACAGCCAGCTGTACCCAGCCAGAATCTTTTTGGAGTGGGCTTTCCATAAGTGGAAGCATAAATAGCTTTCTAAGGGTAGGCCAGTGATACTGGCTGGGGAAGCCTAGTTTTGCTGGATGGCAAAGCACTTAGAAAGAAGAGAGGATGCAGGTTTTGAAGCTGGAAAGCCCTGGCTGGACCTTTCATGTAGGATGTAGAGAAATCAGAAGGGACCAAAGGGAGCTGGTGTCCACGATTCTTAGCTTTTGAGCTGAATGGAGCTACTTTCAGCTTTGTTGGAACTCAGCATGTAATAATCTGAGGAAAGTGTAGGTTTTGCTGTAACTGATGTATCAGCAGTAATTTGTAATTTTATGGGTTTATTTCTTAATTTCTCTGTAAAAATGTTTACTACTTTTGGAAATAATTAGAACACTATGAAGATCACTACACCCTCACTGTATCATACTTTATGTCATGGATAGCAGATTAAGAGATTCTTTTTGCCAAAATACGAGAGTGGTCTAGAAGAAGATGGTAGTCTATAATAACTATTGGGATTTTAAAAAAATAATCTAACAATGACAGTTATAGTGCAAGGTATTGTTCTTATTTTTTCATTTGCCTTCTTGTTGGCGGTGTTGTACAAAATCTGTTTAGTGTACATCAAAATTTCTATAACTAGTCTGTACAAAATTGTGCTGCCCTCTTTGTCTTTCTTCACTTTTTTTTTTAACTTGTTTTACTTCATAGGTTCAAATTTTGCTGAAACTGTGGAGGAATGGATTCAGTTTAGATGATGGCGAGTTGAGATCCTATTCAGATCCAACAAATGCTCAATTTCTTGAGTCGGTTAAAAGAGGGTAAGTTAAAATGACAACTTTTTTGAGGTATGTCTTTGAAGTGAAGTGAACAAAAATCCTTTCTCCACACACTTATCAAAAGCTCCAGATTTCTTCTTTGCCTGAACCCATAAAATGTGATCTGTATTTGCCACCAGATGCATGAGGCACTTAAAAATTTGCAATACTTTGGTTCTTTTGGTGGGTTAACTCTGAATGATACTTGCTACAACAGCTTTTATGTTCACAATTTTTTCCTAGCTCATTCTATGATTCAGGTGTCAGTATATTCTAGGTTTGGACTGTTAGTTCACTGATTTTTTTTTCTTCTTTTATGGTGAAATCAATTCATAAACCAATTGAATGTGACTTTGAAAGTATACATAATCTTAGTATTGACTCATACTGTGTGTGTACTTTTTGGTTGATTTCACAGTTCAGAATGTAATTGAAAGTCTAATTATTGTAATGTATTATTTTTGTAATTCAGAGAAATTCCTTTGGAACTGCAGCGACTTGTTCATGGTGGCCAGGTAAATTTGGATATGGAAGATCACCAAGAACAGGAATATGTGAAGCCCAGACTACGATTCAAAGCTTTCAGTGGCGAAGGGCAGAAGCTTGGAAGGTGAAAAAAGCTAGATCTGTTCAGTGCTCTGTATTCATACGCTGTTTCATTCATGTGACTGAAAATTTCAGACTACTTTGTCATGATTCCATTAGTAACATCTGCTTTGGTTTTCTTCCAATCCTATAGCCTTACACCTGAAATAGTCAGCACACCTTCTTCCCCAGAGGAGGAGGAGAAATCCATTCTTAATGCACCTGTTCTGATTGATGATTCCATGCCAGCAACTAAAATTCAAATTAGATTAGCAGATGGAAGCCGGTTAATACAAAGATTTAATCAAACACACAGGTAAATTGATTCTGAATCAATGCAGGTAACAGTAACTATTTCAATAAGTTTGTGTTTTGTTGTTAAATGAGTCTCAGCAAGACATCAAAAAGGGGAAAATACTAGTCTTGCTGAAATGTATAATTCTGTGTCACTTTCATTACATGGATGTATGATAAACTGACTGTCAAAAATTCTGTACTTGGAAACACAATACATTTGATAACTGCAACTTCTGTTCAAACTTTTATAACCAATGATGTCCTTTGTTTTTTTAGGACATAGTACAAGCTATAATTGTTCCCAGGACAACTGAAATCTGTGTAGCCCCACTATGTAGTCATCCCAGCCCTGGGCCCTCCTTGGGAGGACTAGGTGGATGAGTTGGGAAACACTGTGAAAGCACTTTATTGCAACGTGTGGAGTATAGTCTTAATTGGAATATAGTCCACACTATGGGCAGAGAAATCCTGTGGCCCATAATCAAGAATTCCAGCTTTCTACCTTGTTATACTTAAGGTTGTGACAAACATGACATGGGCTGTAAGGGTAGACTGCAGCTCATATGCAGGAGGATATATAGACACTTCATACTCATTTGCAATTCCAGCGTGGGGGTAGGACATAATACTGAGAGGTAACTTCTGTTTTGGATGGTTATCTCCTAAGAATTGGCAGTGTGTGAACTTGATGGAGGTTTTAGGTTTGTTAGTAGCTTTGCTGATTAGAGCTTGGCACTGGTTTTATTGATGTTGGGGCAGTGCCACAAACAGTGTTGGCCAACCCCATGAGGTTATGTTAGTGCAAGGTTCTGCAAAGCTCTGCTCTCCACTGCTGAGAGATCTTTGGGCAGAGGACAGAGATTTGGGCAGCAGTTCCACCCATGCTTTAGCACTGTTAAAGCCAGCCTTAATTTGAAATCTGCACAGTTGTGTTAGAACATGGCTACAGCTTGAATCCTGACTTGGAGGTGGTGTTAGCATGGACCCATTTCCATGTTAATATTGTTACATGGAGAGCTCATGTGTTTCCTTTTTTCCTTCAGGCTCAGAACAAGGACAAAGTGTAGTTTTTCTACCTGACAGTATACACAGACAACAGTGAGGATATTTTAGCTGAGATACCAGTAGGGGGGAAGATACAGCAGTACTTTTTTGATAGTTTAGACCTGATAATATATGCTGAGAGTGCAGGCCCAGATCCTTTCTTCACAGCATCTGCTGAGAAGTGACTGAGACAAACCATGGGGCTTATTGGGAGCCTCTGTAGCTGAGTTGTGTGTTCTTCTCTTTGCATGGAAGGGTAGAAGTGGTAAACTTGCCAGTAACATCTGTAACAACCTAGATTGTGTTGACAGGAACTTGTTTAATTATTATTAACTTTTTCTTGACTGTGAATCTTTATGGTTATCTTCAGCAGCTGATTTTGATCATAAAGGCCTTGTGTCAAAGGCCTTGAAGACTGATAGAAAGCAGAAATCACTACTTATTTGGTTACAGTAAACTTGCCAATTTATTAATTACAAAAGATCCTCACAGATTTATTCTCAGCTTAATGTCTTAATAGAAAACCCTCAAATGTCAGGATTTTATCTCTAAAATACTATTTTTTATCCATGTCTTAAAAAATTAAATTCTTCTTGTTATACTGTTTATGTGACTGTTTTATTAACTATTGTTCAGAAGTTCACTACCAAGTGAAAATAGGGGAAAACTCTTGCTATTGAAGTGCATTAATGATTCCTGTCTGCTTCCTCTTCACTGTGACTATATATTTTAAGATTCTTTCTTCTTTCTAACAACTTCACTTTTTTGGAATATACCTATTAATAATGAAACTTTTGACAGTGGTGTTGAGATTACTTGATTTCCTGTGTTTGGTATCAGTTTGCAATATACTTCCATGTTAAATTTTTTTTTTTTCTGCTATTTGAGGAAACAAGCAACATTCACTATCATTTTTCTGGGGACTTTTTTATGTAAGAACCAAAAAATTGTGAGCTATAATCATTACATCTGGATCAGAGAGAAATATGAAATCTAGAACTTACCTAGTGGTTTAGTCTGCTTAATGGTTTTGTGTTCTCTGATCATGTTAATGTTCAGAGATGCATGTCAGATGGAATCATACAGAGGTTTCATGTCCATCTCCTTTTCACAGGATTAAGCATATTCGAGATTTCATTATCCAGTCCCGTCCAGCTTTTGCAACAACGGATTTTGTTCTTGTGACTACCTTTCCAAATAAAGAGCTAACAGATGAAAGCCTGACACTACAAGAAGCAGATATACTTAACACTGTGATTCTTCAGCAATTAAAGTGATCTTGTGATTGTTTTACAACATAGGGACCCTGCTGTACTGTCATACAATATGTTTCCAACAGATGAAAGAAAGGAGATATCAGTGTCTTTTTATTTCCTCTTTTCCAGGGATCATATTTTTGGATTTCATGTCTTCCAGCTATAACATATCTAACTTTTTTATTTTAATTTCTCAATATTATTCAGGTTATTTTCAGTCTTAAAAATAAGGTTCTGTATGTTAATATGTTTCAAACCACGTCTTATACTAAATGTGAAATGAGATAGGACTTTGTGACTCAGTTTTTTGAGGGGGGTGGGGAAAGGAGCATTTTTCTGAAGGGGACTGTATCTTTCATAGAGTTGGTAAGATTTGCACTATGGAAATGTTCTATGCTGCATTGACAAACAGCCATTTGAAAACTTAGACTGTAGGTTATGTTTACCTTGAAAATTGTATTAATATTAAGGTGTTCTTTTTAATAGGTTTACAGATAATTAATGCCCTAATATAATTTTGTATGTTCTATTTGTAGTGTTTCATGGTGTAGTATAATATTTATATTATAGTTTTTATGTAATTTTCCTTGTATTGTTGCTCATATGAGTGAATCAGTTCAGGAGATGCAAACCTCAGCTGTTGCAGACTATAATAGAATGTTCTGAATTGTATTCTAGTTGTGCTACTTGTGACAAAAATAAATATGAATATTTTTCTTCTTAGTTAGAGAAATGTGAGAGACCACTGTCATCTGGGAAATTATGTGATTTACAGGAGGCCTCTGGTCATTACGAATCTGAGTGTGCAGTTGGACCCTGTGCAACAGCATGACTCCTTACACAAACAGTTACTTAACCCCAAACAAAAATACATTGAGGTGCACAAACACAGAACTGGTCTACTTTTGTGCATGCAAGTGACAGCATAAACGTGTTAATTGGTCACATATTTTTGACCTGAATTTCAGTTGTTTATATTTGGAATTTTGGCCAAAGGTATTTTGTAGTATTCACTGGGGATTTGGTTGTACAGCTTTCACTGTGCTTGTTTGGAAGCTGTATAATTAAACCCCTTCATCTTTGAAATTACATATTTTATAAAAAAACCTGCCCCAACACTGCACTAAGCAGACAGGAGTCTTATGTTGGGGGAACTGGCTGCTGTGCTTTAGTAGTATGCAGTTTTTTAGTATTTTTGGATTTATATCAGATGAGTGGATCACACTCTGAAGGAGTATAGGTGGGCTGTATCTCTTGTACCAATATGTGTTGAAAATTGCTGTTTTCCATGTTTATTTTGTTCTGAAAATATCAATACTTGTTTATTTATGTTAAGGTTATAATTGCTTAGTATATTCTTACATTTTTACCTCAAAGTAGATATTTGAGTAGATTTTAAACATGCAGTTGTATTTAAAGTATTTTGTTTTGCAGTCTGAATATCTGCATGATTTTAATAATAATTAATTTCATGTGCTAAATAATTAAAACTTTATGTTTAAGATCGCAGACAAGGTTTCTTGTGTTATTCCAGATTTATGTTGTGATAGAGTGGTAATTGTGTTGTCTGCCAAATATTTAAGCCTAAACATAAAGGAATTGTCATGTACTGTGCAGGTGTTTTATATCCAATATGCAAACAATTCTCTATGTAAATGCGAGGCCAAAGTTTGTGATATCAATTTGGGCAGTCTGTGGTTTGGGCATATTTTGATTCAGGATACAGCTAAAGTTACATGGCTTATTGCTTCTGAAGACCATTATTGATTAAGCAGTGATGTATGAAGAAAAGGGGTTAACTAAATTGTTTTTTGCCTCTTATGCCAAAACCTACAAGTACATATTATCACAGTCTCTTTGTTTCAAATACCTGTTGAATTTTAGTGTTTAATGGCAGCTGAGAGTAACTGGAGGTCCCAGAAGTTAACAATATTTTGTCTAGCACTAAGAAAATGTATCAATGCTTATGTTTAAATATTTCATGCTTCTCAGTACTTAAAAGCCTATGGAATCTTCCACCTCATAATTTTATGTCATAACTTTTATTATATAAATTGTCACTTATAGCTAACATCTTGGCATTTTTGGCACAAAAATGTTCTTTGAGTGCAGACCTATGTGGATATGCAGTTAAGATGGCTACAAGGGAGAAAGAGCTTGGTAGAGGATGATGATCTTTCTCTCACAGTAAGGCTGCTATGTTTAGGAGTAACATTTAGTTTCCCTTAAATAGAGCTAATAATCCTGTTGCTTGCTCTTGTAGGCAGCCTATGAAAGGCTCAGGCTTCACCTCTGCTTGGCTTTCCTAGAAATCCTTTATCACACAAGAGCCAAATAATCAAAACCTGAATGTTTTCCTTAAAGAAAACTCCTCAGTAATAATTGATTTTGGATAAACACAGCCTTGTTAGTCTTTGGGTTTTGGTTTTTTCCTCAGCAGTCCACTGAGATGTTTGCAAGCATTCTGCTTTAATTAAACTACTGGACACACTTGTATAATTAGCATATATTAGCAGTTATCTCATGCTGTTCTTGCTCTTTGGTGAAAATCTGTCCAATGTTAAATGAAGCAAGGAAGAGCACACAAGTACTCTGAGGAGCTATTTGCTAGCTCCCTGCTTAGTTGCTTGCACTAAGTTACAGGTCCCATGGTCCTTAAATTGTCTTATGCTGTGCAGGGAGAAGAGACAGAGATGCATCTCCCCCTTGCCCATGCTGCTTAAAGCTGGCAGGCCTCAGCATAGGCATGTGCTGCTCTGGGCAGGTGAGACAGCAGCAAGAGGTGGGGGAAATGCTGAATCAATGGCCTGCCAAAAGCATGTCTGGTGTTTTTGTAGGATGGGTATAATTGCAATGGGTCCTGAAAACAATGAAAGCGGGGCTGCTTCTATTTATCCTGGAAAGCACTGGCCCTGGAATGGGGTTAGATGAAAACAGTGCAGCAGAACCATCTACACCTATTTGAGGTTTACAGAATTGGCTTTGTGACTGGGAGGTGATTTTAATCCCTGTGTTTGTAATTAGTGAATTTGATCAAATTTGAGTTTATGATGCTGGTTATGCTTCTTAACGACCTCTCTTTTGAGAGAGCATTTCCATTGAGTCTTTGGTCCTAAGTTAAATTTCTTATCTTAAAAAAACTCTAAACAGGTAACTTACAAGGAGGAAAACAGGGATGAGGTGATTTAAAGTGGGCAGTTACTTCACAGGGAGGAAAGCATAACACTAATTAGAAGCTTGTACAATTCAGGTATTCTCAAAGGGAAATTCAAAAACAGTTTTCAATAGCTGAACTACTGGAATGAAGCAGCCTTAAAAATCAACTTTCTTTTTTGTTGTCTTTTTTTTTTGTTTGTTTTGTTTGTTTAAATTTTATTGTTACGCTGGCTTTCTGTAAGATTTGTTTTAATTATACCAAATTTATTTAGGTTGGTACTGATGTAAAATAAAGTAAAAAAAGATGGCTTCATTTTTGAAAAGCAACTTGCTTTGCCTTTGTCTAGTCATAATTAATAAATTCTGATGTATGTTTCATATTCAAAGGGCTGGAGATGTTATGTATATCACTGTATGAATTCAAAATTTCCTTTACAAACCTTCCAAAAAAGTCTGCTGAATATCAAAGAACTCAGATACTAGAACTCAACTTCTTACACTTCTTAGTTTTAATTCTCCTTTAGTACTGGTCTTGTTCTGCCCATAATATAAGAGCTCCCTGGCAGCATATCTGAACGTTAAAGCAAAGAAACTATGTTTAAAAACTTTTTCATCTAAAACTGAGAAATGAGGAGAGTTCTGTTCACTGGGAGCTGTCTGCTGTGGAGTTAAATATGTGATCTACAAGTTATGTGGTTTGGCTCTTTTTCAGGGATATGGGAAGGTAGATTTGTTATTCCACACTGCATTAAGATAAATCAAGAGAGAAATTCTTAACTGTATTAAAATTAAATTTTTAAAATTTCTTCAGAGAATTATTCTGGAAGAGCTACTATTTTGCATTTATAAACCTTTTCCAGTCCAAATTAATTTGGTGAGCTCTTAGACTATTTAAATAATAACAAGCAAGAATTCACAAATGGGAATAAGCATGAGTAATTTTTCTAATCTGATGTTTCTAGCTGAAGTTTGAATAGAAGGGACTGTTTATGCAGGGCCAAGATATTGGTATTTGTTTTGTAGAATTTGTAGTGTCTTACTAGGTGCTGATATAAGAATTTTGATTGTCTATTCTAGAAAAAGAAAAATCAAAACCGTTTATAGTGTTTGCTAACTCTAACCTTAATGCTACCAAGTAACTGCACTTTAAGGACAAAGTAAATTTTATGATTTCCAAATTAAATTTTCATTTTTGTGAACTTTTTTATGACAATAGCTTTCTACAGTGTTTTGCACCAATGGAAACCTCAGAACTTCAGTGCTTACCTTGTGTAAGCCACTGACAAATTTCCATTTCAGTGCAAAGAATTAATTTCTGTTTATCTTATAACAGTTCCTAATCAAATTACACTAAGTCATCATTAATCAAATGTTCACAATGTAAATTTCCTTACAGGCTCTCATGACAATTTAGTCAATTTTAAACTAGATTTTGCCAACCAATACCTCAGCCTGAATGTGAAAGTGTATGTACTAGTTTTTTTGTAAGTTTGCAGTTAATAGAGAAAAACATAGATAACATGTTTACTTCTATTTGCATTCGAAGTCTTCTTTACTTAGCAAACTGATTCTTGATACAAGAAACTGAGAAATTTTCAATGGAGAAGACTGTCTCTGAATGCAGAAAAATGCTACCAATCTTTGTCCATGAGTGAGTATCTCAATACATGTCAATAGTAATTTCCACTGATTTATTTATCACTTTTTTAGTATTGGTTCTCTTGTTTTGATACTGTTTTCCCATGTATTCTTTCACCTCTTTTAAATATAAAATTATATTCTGCATATTGTTATTAATGCGGGACTTCTTCCTATAGCCCTCAAATCCTGTCATCTAAAAGGAATCATTGAAAGCAGAGGAGGGAGCATATGTGGATATAGGCAAATGGTTGTATCAAAAAGTTTTTTATTAAATTATTTGCTCCTGCTCTTATAGTCTAGTAATTTGTTTCATTTTCTAAGGCCAATTCGTGAAAGCTGTATTTCATGGAAAGAGACACCGACCTTAAACCAGGTCACAACTGCTTGGTAACCTTGGTCACTACACAAAAAATTGTAAGCCAGAACTTGCTTGCTGAAAGAACTGGAGAGATCAGACAATTAGACCTTAAAAGGATCTTCTCAGGGTTCAGTCTTACTTTTTCCTCCCCCTCACTCTTAAACCCTAAGACTGGAAAAGTTTGGATAAACCACACACACCTTGCCACCATAGGACTCAATAATATGTAAGCTTGACTTAGCTAGTATGTTCTGTATTCCTGTTGTTGCAAAGCCTGGCCTTTGGAGTCCAGTTCTGTCTGAGTTTTGTGTGTTTGTAATAGTATCTCATGGCCCAAGTTAAGAAAGAAGCTTAGATCATGTATATAATAAGGATGTGGAGTAAGTCATAGTGTCACCAAATAAATAAATAAATGTGAGAAAACTAAACCTTGAAAGGATTTTGGAGGAACTTTGACAATTCATGTTTCTTCTCTAACCTGCACTGGCCTCTTCCACACAGAGGTTTTCATTTATTTATTAATCTAAACATTATTTTGGGCACATATAGAAAGTCTCTTTAAATTCTGTCTTTCTATACAATTCCTATTGGCCTGCTTGTAGGCACCTATGGGAATAATGAACTTTATGTTCAATGCTTTCATCCTAGGTATTTTTGTGGCTGGTTTCATGTCTCTCAGCATAAATAGTGGCTGCCTTGTTGTAGTTGCAATCTTCAGGCCCTACTGCAATAAAACTTGGAAACAATAAAAGATCAGATTCATGTTCATTATTGTTCCCATCAGCTGTAGCTCCTACTGCTTTGACTGATATCCAATATCAGAACATGTCGACCTGGCAAGGTCTGTTTGCCTTCGCTGTCTCTGTGGGTGCTATTTCCCAACCGACTGCGCAAGCAGAGAAGGTAGAGCTGACCCGAAGTCAGTGATTTCCAGATGGCCTTTACTCATAGTCAAGGCCACCAACAAACACACATTTAATTTTATGAGTTTTCTTAGAACAGTAGCCTTTCCAAGCTCAGAGAGTGCTGCTGGCTTTGTACAAGTACACTAACCACTTATTAAGTGCTGTTCAAATAGTGAGATGTCTTTATTATTAAGAAAGCTACATTTAGCTAATAGACTTGCTAAGAAGATGATCAGAGGGATAGAGCGCCTCTCCTAGGAGGAAAGACAGAGAGCTGGGATTGTTAAGCCTGGAAAAGAGAAGGCTTTGGGGTCACCTAATTGCCGCCTTCCAATAGCCAAAGGGAGCCTTCAGGAATAATGGAGAGGGACTCATTATAGCAGGGAGTGACAGGATGTGGGGAATGGCTTTACATGGAAGGTAGGTTTAGATTGCATATTAGAAGAAGTTAGAAGAAATTAGAGCATTCTGTGTGAGAGAGGTGAGGCACAGGAACAAGCTGCCCAGAGAAGTTGTGAATGCCCCATTCCTGGAAGTGGTCAAGGCCAGGCTGGATGGGGACGTATGGAAAATGTCCCTGCCCATGGCAGGTGGTTTGGAATCTAGATGATTTTTAAGCTCTCTTCCAACTTAAACCTTTCTATGATTCCATGATACTCTTAGATGAGCAAATCAGTCTCTTTCCTGTGGAGTAAAAATGTGAGAGTCAATAATGTGGTTTTTTGTAATATTTTTGTAATATATTCACTGAAATTGAGATTCTGTAGCATTGTTATAGAAAGCTTGATCATACTTATAAGGATATTCAATTCCTGCAACACAGTTAAAAAAAAACATAACTATATAATTATGGTCCTGGCAAATGACTAGGTGCATGTTCTTTCTCCTTTCTTTATCTTCACGTTCTGAGGGAGGAATAGATTATAATTCATATCAGGTATTTCTCCTAGAGAACCTTCAACAGATGTGAGTGACAATGAAAGACACTGCTTTCTTACTCCAGCTATCTTAGCGCCACAGAGCTTTCAGTCCATACTTCCCATGAAGGCGGCTGCCCACCTCTGATAAATGTCATTCCTTTTTTCCTATTCTTGCCTTCTTAAGCACCTGCCACTGAAACTGAGGGAATCTTCTGACAAGAAAGTTCCATTCTATACTGTCAGGATCTCATCTATTATGTTGCACCTCATCCATTTTATTTGGACTTCTGCAGCTAATGCTTCTGCTCAAGTAATGACGTGCTCGTGTGGCTGATATTTATATTCCAGTTTATATTCCAAGGACTCACCTTCTTTCTGAGAACTATATTTTTGTCCATATTTAAGAAATTATTTGGAAGAAATATATTAAAATAGAAGAAAATAACTCTTCCTCAACTCAGTAATGAAAGATTGTCACTTTTCATTCAGTCATCACTAATGGATTCTGCTTTTTACACTCTGCACTTTTTTTCCTCCATAGCTAAGCTAAATTTTTCATATCAAAGATCTTGATTATCTTTTGACTTTTTTTGACTAAGTGGACAATTATCATGTTTAACTTAAGTTCAGGGCACTTTGGCAGTATTACCTCCCCAGTTTTACCACAGTAACTGTCGTTTCAGCCATCATTGCAGCTGATCTGTCAACCCGTGACATGCTAAAAACTGCAGATAGTGCAGCCTGGGAGAACTTCCCCTTTCTATTGTTTTTCTTTTATTTTTTTCTTGTTCCTCTGTGTTCTAAAGCAGAACAGATGGAATTGCTGTAGAAGTCAGCAGGAATTTGTTCTCATCCTGTGATCCAATGGGTTTTATAGATAAGGAAGTTAAAAGGCAAACAAAACAAAGCAAATCTTGAGCAGAAAATGACTTCTTGTGACCTTCCTCTGAGCACTGCATCAGAGGTTAAACAAGGCCAAGTGCAGGGTCAGGAAACTGCATGAGGGCAACCCTTGGTACTAGCACAGGCTGGGGCATGAAGGTATTGGGGGCAGCTCTGTGGGGAAGGATTTGAGGGGTGCTGGTGGATGAAACGCTAGGCATGATCCAGCAATGTGCATTCACAGCCCAGAAACCCAAACATGTCCTGGGCTGCATCAAAAGAAGAGGTGATTCTGCCCCTCCACTCTGCCCTCATGAGACCTCACCTGGAAGTGCTGCGTCCAGCTCTGGGGTCCTCAGCACAGGAATGAGGAGTGAGTTCAAAGAAGGGCCACAAAAGTAAAGAGACAGCACCTCTCCTATGAAGGCAGTCTGAGAGAGTTGGGGTTGTTCAGCCTGGAGAAGACAAGGTTCCAGGAAGACCTTCTTGCAGTCTTTCAGTACTTTAAAGGGGGCCTGTAAGAAAGATGAAGACAGACATTTTAGCAGGGCCTGTTGCAAGAACACAAGAGGTAAAGTCTTTAAACCACAAGAGGAGACTAGAGATGAAGAAATTTTTTTCTGATCTGGGTGGTGAGACACCAGAACTGGACACCCAGAGAAGTGGTAGATGTCCCATCCCTGGAAACATTCAAAGTCGGCTGGACTGGGCTCTCATGTAGTTGAAAATGGCCCAGCTTATTTTAGAGGGGGGTCTGGACTAAATGATCTTCCACGTCCTTTCCAACCCAAACTGGTCTATGAGTCTATGAATTGCCTGGCAGAGGAAAAAGATGTGATGCACATGTCAAATGGGAAGATAAAGGTGTGTGGACCTGTTGGGACCACTGTCACCAGTGACAACTCTTTGAAGAAGGATTTCTTTCCCTTTGTTTCACAAATGTTGGGAATAGGCATTAAGAAAGGGAATGACCGCAAAGACTAAAACATAATCTTTGCTCTTAGAATCATGACTTCGTGAACTTTTAAAATATGACTTAGTTTTTTATTGTATACCAGTGAGATTTAGGGTACAATTCTTACCAAAAAGAATTTTCCAGTTTTCTTCTGGTTTCTTTAGAATTATTTCTTTGAATTATATGATTAATGAATGTAATTTCTTTGAGGGGGAAGAAGTAACAATGGAAGTAGATTTGACACGCATCTATGAGCTGAGCAAGACAGGATTTTTTTACCTTCTGTTTTTTGCCTTCTGTTTTTTTACCTTCTGAGACTGTTTTCTTTTGCTCTCTGCATAAGCAAGTAAATTAATAAAATTTCCATGCAGCAAAGAATGTAAATGTGTAGAAGTGTATCAAAATAAATAGAAAACAAAAAATGTAGTATTATAAGATACCAGTCAGTGACTTTGATTTGACAGTGATTAGGAATTTGGGAATTGGTCTTTTCTGTTATATTTTAAAGTAGAAAACCAAGATGCAGCACTGCACCTGAATATTTATTGTAAATGGTTTGTGCAACATCTGCCTCACCAACTGCTTTGTGCCTTATGGCTGTGATGGTCATGAGACACTGCATACCAAAATTTAATATCAGCAGACAGAAACATCTCTCTAGTTTGATGGATCTGTATTTGTGCATACAACAATAGATGGAAAATCATTTTTGGAATCTGCTCAGATACATCTCTTCTGTTCATTCAAGTTAACAGAAATATACAAAGTTACTCTCTGTCCTTATTCTAAATGTTATAGAGGACAATTTCAAGAGCAATACACAATGATTTCTTTTCCAGTGGTGAAAGTTTTAGATTAAGTACCTTTTGATATTGACAAGACACGAAGCAAACCAGTGCTAAGTGTCTTGGGGAAATTTTACTGTGTAAGAACTCCAAAGAATTGGTTGGTAAATATTTTTGAAAGTAAATACTGTATGAGTTTTTCTTTGGTTTCAATACATGAGTGCCTGGTAGCAGAAAGTTAACAGTTCTATCAGTAAGATTGAAAAGAATTTTTAATTACTAGGGAAATTATGAAAATAATTAATTCCAGAAAGAATTGGATTATAGCCATTTAGTAGATTTGACCTAAGTCAAATATGTCAGAGTTTTCAGCAAACCAAAACATTTTGACCGCCAGTATAGATCAATTTAAATAAAATCATATGTTTTCCATCTTTTAATCTTTTAACTTGAAGTAATTTTGAAATGAAAGCTTTTTAAATGGAAGAAAACCAGGAATGTGTCATTTTGAATAGAACGGAAGGAAAGAATTAATTTTCTTATTTGCAATTGAAAAGGAAATATGAACCCTGTATAGCTGGTTTGAGTGGTTACAATTTGCATTTTTCCCTCAGAAATTGTTGACCAAACTATTTTTGAGATAGGTGCAATCTTGACTTGCCTTGTTTATGCAAAAATTGCATGATACAATTCCCACACCAAAACCACTGTCTCTCCAGGAGCTCCTTTCAGAGTATAATCAAGAGCGGAAATGTCCAGGGCAGTTTTATTATTTACATGCTCAATAGCTTTCGTTCCTGTTGATATAAAAATTTACTTTTGAAAGCTGATGACCAAAACTGAGTTCAGAGCTTGCATTTCTTTGAGGGTCCTCAAAACTCTGAGAATGGGATTCAGTTCAAAGGTTAGGGCACTTAAATGTAGGTATCTACTTGTGCACATTTTTGTATGGGCAGAATGCCCAGCTCCCATTCTGTTCAGTAGAGGTTTAGGGCTTGATCAGGCAGCTATCCCACAGCCAGATTCCTGGAGCTTTTCAGTTTCTGAAGGCTCCATGAGGTCGACAGACTCAACACCTGACTTTTGGGACGTAAGTCTGCATGAAGGGAGCCTAGAGATGCATGGGTTACTGCAGGGTATTTCAATGTCTCTGCTTCCTGTGTGGGGACAAATGAGTCAAACCCCTTGTGAGCGCCATCATGTCAATTTAGAGATTTTTTTGGTTTACCCTAAAGTAACACCACATACTTTGGCAGCTGCTGGTGTTCAGCTGCCTGCATGTGCTGGCCAGATCTCTGCTGTCTGTATGAATTTTGAAACTAAATTCATGTTTCATAACCTGTGAACTGACTCTTATTTCGGGTGTCTGTCACTCTCAAAACAGGACTTTAAATATTTTTTTAATCTTATTTTCCTGTAGTCTTTGGCGGCACAAACTTAATATTTTTCAGACTACAGCATAGTTTCAATGTGACACCCATTATTTCCCTTTCTCGTATTCTTACCACATACTCATTACAAAAATCACTATTACACTGAAATTAGGAACTAGAAATAAAGTCTCTTAGGTTATGAAAAAACCTTGCCTCAAAAATATTAGAATTATTCCCCAGATAAGCATAAGAAGCAGTAAAATCTTGTATTCCTTTAGCTACCTCTTGTTATCCAGCATATTTTTGACAATACATAAATTATAATAGTGGCTACATGTGTATCTTATTTGCCAGGCTCCAGATACATTATACTCTGTATGGCTCAGTGGCAGTCCTCTGCACAAGGTTCAAGGCTGATTGATGGTACACTTTGATGTACTGATCTTTAGCAATAGCTGTAGTAGTGGAACACCTTAATAAACGCTGTTCAAGGCCAGTTTCAAGGCTGGACATTATCACCTAATTACTTTGATCAGAGTGGTGGCAAATATTTGCATAGTACATGCATGTGGATTCAGCCTGTTTTATTTTATTTACAGAGTAACTTTTTGGAATAGGGTCTGTCTGAGGTCTACTCTGGAAATTGAGATTCATGGTTTCCACAGAACCATGCTCTTGCAGACCTCTTCTCCTCATCTTCTGACTCCATCCTATTGCATCTCCTCAGAGCCACCCTGTCATGCCCTCCCTTAACCTTTTGTTCCTCCCTAAATATTGTTACCTAAGGCAAACTTATTTCTGTGCTGTTCATGTTCTGTTCCTTTCTTGCTTCATAGCTTGATGAACGCACATTATAAAAATCACATTGTGGAACACTGCTTTGAAGTGCTGTTCTGGCTCCCCATCAACTGAGTTTATATCTGCTTCACTCAAGTGATGCTGCTTCACAATGTCTTCAGTTGGGCTCAAGACTCAAAATCAGTACCCCATCCTCACTCCCCCTTGGTCACCCATCAGCAATCTGTCACTGTCTGTGTCCTCTTTCAAATGTTGTCTTGCCTTCTGCAAAACTGCTGATAAGATATAGCCTTCCATAACCATTCTCCTAACAAACATTCAGCCAAGTGTTTCCTCCTTGTGCTGCAGTAATTTTCCAGTGCTGTCCTCCTCTCCTACCTCTTTTTGCCACAAAGAGCGTTTATCCATGCTGTCATCCCTCCTCCATTCCTACCTTATCCTGAATTCTTTATAGCACCAAATATAAACCTTTTTTGCTTCAAAGGAGCTTTGTATCTTAATCCTCATGTCTCTGTCATCTGGTATTAACTGCCCAGTTCTAGTGTTTTAGATCTGACCAGATCAAGAGGAATAAGCAAGGAATTTTTGCTATAATTTAGCTTTAGAAATCATTAATGGGGCAAGATGGTGCTGGCCTTCATCTCTCACCTCTGCTCTGCCTGTGCCGCAAACATCAGCAGGGAGCTGGGGTCCTCTGAATTGCAGCCAGGCAGCTCTCCTGTTGCACTGCAGTGCCTTCCCTAGGAACCTCATCTGCAGACACCTCTGCATTGTGGTGTTTGTCTTATATCTGCATCCAGCACCCCTATTCTCTGGCTATGGTTTCTGCAAATTCACAGGATTATTAAATCAACGGGTTTTAGGGACAGTCCTCTGACTGTAATCTCTTTCCAGACACAGGAGAATTTCTTCTAAGTGCAGACATAGAACTTCAATGGACAGCAGTTGTTTTGGTCTGTTTAGCCAAGTTTGCTGTGTCTAAATAACACATGTAAGAAGCTAATGTACCAAGAGTATGAGGCACAGTGAACACAACTCATGTGATTGCATCATTAATGGCTCTCCCTGTTGTTTTTAACATCAGCTTTTCATTCTTATAAGGACAGTATTCCTTGTTCCAAGAAGAAAAAAATTAGCCATGAAATTCTCCTTTCAATGTGGAGGATGTATTTTTAGGGAGTGTTCCCTTAACTATTTACCTTTCCAAGGTTTTGCTTACTTGGGCAGAGCAGTCGAGCTGAAATGAAGCATGAAGCAGAGAAGTGTTTCCCTCAGCCTGAGGAGTGATTATCATTAAAGAAGAGCAGAGCTGAGGTCACTGCAGGTCATCAAGGCCCAGTTCCCCTCTTGCCTGGTGATTCAACCCTTGGACCAATGTTCCTCACCCTGTGTCTCAAACCAGACATGGAAGCTCTCGGCAAGGGAGGAACAGAGCTTTTTTCACAGGCACAAAGTGTTTGTATCTGCCTCCCATTCCCTTGCAGGATCTGGCTTACCTTTAGAGTCCAGGTGTCCATATGGAACAAGGGCTGAGATGAGGTGGGGTCTGGTGCTGTTCTCTGTCCAAACCCAGTGAGAGGCGAGTCTGGCCCGGAGCAGCTGGCAGAGCCACAGGCACATGCTGGGGACAGCGGGACTGACTCTGTGCTCCTGCCAGCCAGCACTCTGCACAGGGTGCTTACTGCAGCTGACACAAACAGGGAGGCCTCCCAAAGCCCTCCAGAGCCCAGCACAAAACCAGCTGGTTTTTTGAAAGCTGCTGAGCACCTCTGAGAGCAAGTCTGTTCCTTAGGAACCTTGCACAAGCATCCCAAGGAAGCTCTGCTTGTTCTTGCCCTGGGTAAAGGGGAGCTCATTCCATACCTAGAGTGAAGTGACTTCTAGCTTGACTTCTTCCAGCCTATGGTATTTAATGTTCTTTCTCTGGGTGTTTTTATGTCTCAAGTCTGCAATTACCGGGGGCCTTTTCCAATCCTTCTCCAGCTGACTGTTACACAAATGTTACTGAGAAATAATCACACGGCCAGTCGCACTAAAGAGTTCTCAAAACAACAGAGATCCAGCCAGCCAAGGTGTGTTAATCTTTCAAAATTTCTGTGGGATCCTGCTATCTGATGAGACAAATTTTAGTAATTACTGTTATCTTTAAAAAGATAATTGGAGCCCTCAGGAATTTATTTGTAGGTGATTTAAGTATAACAAACTTTTCATTTTAAAAATCTGTGGCTCTTTTGTGAATTGTTCTGAAGTGACCTCTCTCTCCCTTCATGACTCACAGGTCACTGAAGATCATTTGATTTGAAATGTGTCCCCCACAGAGTTGTCTGTCTTGGCAGAAAACAAATTAAAGTAAACAAGAGTTAGCAAGGTGGGTATTTACACTGATAGTACTCCTGTTAATAGTATGTAACCTTTTTGTTATTTAATACTAAGGTTATTAGGAGGCAATCACTGCTTTTACCACCAAAACCACTGTATGCAGCAAAACATAATTATGATCAAGCCTCATCTGCATGTTCTTTAACTGTATGGAGCTGGTGGCGTAAATGAGAGGAGATAATAGAACCATAGAATCATAGAATAATTTGGGTGGGAAGGTCATGTAGTCTAATTCCCTACAATGAGCAGGAGCATCAGAAGATCATGGTCCAACCTTCAGCCTGTTGACTTTCAGATAGAACAATCTGTGCAGGTCATAAATGGCAAATACCTATTTATGGTGCCACAGCTCTCTGTTTAGACCAATAGCATGAACAAATTGAAGATGCTATCATCAGCTAAGCAATAGTTATCTCTAAAATGTATTTCATGCTTTCAGAAAAATTATCTCATGATTTTTCCTCTTTTTGCTTCCTCTTTTATTTCATCAGAAACTTGCATAAGATGTCTCATAATAGAGATACCAGTTTATCCTGATATTCTTACAGTAAGATAAAAAAAAAAATTGAAGAAGGGTTGAAAAATCTATGCTCAAAACCACTGTTAACACGTTGAAGAGTGGCTGCCTGAACTCAGCTCTGTTACATCAGCTGTGGCCAGCATGGTTTCAGAACTGCAAATCTGTCCTGTTTTCTGACATGGTGTCATGTTTCATTAGTAGGGTCACCATGTCACTTCCAAGAGCTCCATGATCAGTAAAGATTTCTTTTAGCCTGAAAAAACTCTAGAACATTTTCACTGCCTAGGTTCACTCTGCTCACCCAAAATGCTCGCCCTCCTTCTGCCGGCTTATGAGCCACATGGTCTCATTCAGCCAGCCTTGCTCCTAATCCCCAAATCACTGTTCAGAGGCATCTGACCAGCCCAATGTCCAGCTCATCTGGGTCCAAAAAAATCTGAACATTTATTTCCCTGCCGTACCCAATCTATGTTACACTTATGTGTTCCTTAAGGGTTATTCCTCACTCTTACTCATCCTACACAGGACAACCACAAACATTGAGCTGTCCCTGGGGGTGTGGGAGAGACTGAACTCACCAACTTCCTCAGGGACTGCAATCCCAAACTGAAATTGAATCTTCTCTCAACTAAGAGAGCACTTTGGCTCTAAGGGCACTGTCAGGAAGTCATGCAAATCATCCTGTTGAGTCTGTTACTTTTTTTTTTTTTTGAGAAAATACATTACAAATTCCCTGAGAAAAATGCCTGAGCTATCCTAATGGTTAGGGTGCCTACCTGGAGGCTGAGGTTGAGGCTCCTCTTCTGCCCCTACCTCTTCATGCATTTTAAATAGTAAGTATATAATGTGAAATACTCACACAGCCCACAGCAGAGGCTGCCTGCTTGTTACCAGCCTGGATCTGTCCAATATATTTCTAATTGCTCCTATGGTTTTAGTATTATTTTTCTTTGTTTTCCTGTCTTAATACAAGTCCTGCTTTTAGGAGAGACCGCAGAAAGAATTGCCCTGGTATAACCTTGTGGTGTTTGTGACCCTGGCAAGGCAGATGAGTATTGATTGCTGAAGTATTTGATTACATTAGCTGAGGCATAGTGCCACAGACCTTGTACTTTCTTTTCTCCCCTCACTTGCATCTGTGTAACCCCCTTAATAGGGGTTTAAGTGAGGTTAGAAAATTAGCAGCTACAGCAGTAAACAAAAATACTTGTATATGTAGCCCTACATATATTAAGAAAAAAAAAAAAAAAACCACGAAATCCATATCCAAGCTATTCAAACAGTTCATCTGTGTGTCTTTTGTCACAAAGTGGAAGCATATTTAGGGGCTTATACTGGGTCTTTTCATCTGCATAACACAGGGTCAATATGAAAAAGAAGAGTCCCCTGCAGACATGTTTTATCATCCTCAGGCTGCAGGAGTCCTGAGCTGAGCAGAAAGGACTGGTTGCCTCTGTTGTATACACTGCATATCAATCTCCAGGTTATGTGCTCCAGCCATCCATGGAGAGCTGCTGTCCCTGCAAGAGAGGACTGGCCCAGGCTGAGTGGTGAGGACCATGGTGCCACAGGAGTTTGGGCAGGAGCTCCTGAGCCACCCTTGCAGGGCCCTGTCTGGTGACAATGTTGGTTTCTACCAGCTTGTGGTGATTCTGCACTTTAATCATTATTTTCTCCACAGTGTTCAGAACTGGACTTTAATCTGTGGAGTGATCCTCTGATGTTTTCACCTTCCCCTGAGTTCTTTATTGTAAGTATTCCTTGGTGTGTGAACCAGCTCAGGCAGGACACAGGAACAACCACAACAGCATGGATGAAATGGAGAGAAAATTTGGTTTTGTTGAAACCAAACCACAAGTTTTCTAGCTTTTACCCTTCTGATTCTCTCCCTGATCCTACTGCTGGGGGAGTGAGTGACTGGCTGTTTGGTGCTTGGTTGTTGTCTGGGTTTAAATTGTGATGCCAGTGGGGGGATTCCCAAAGCAGCACACAGGCAGAGGCTCACAGGCAGGGATGCAGACACCATGGAGATCTCTGAGTGCTAGGGGATCACCAAACCTTCTCTTTTTCCTTCTAAATCAGGGATTCATGCAGGTGTAGTTTACTACAGTTTGGTTGTTCCCACAGCAGGACAGGAATCTCACCCATGCTCAACAGGATACCTCTATCTCAGGACTGTGTTATCTGAGCACAGGTGTTGTCCAGCACATGAGGCTAAACAGTAACTGGTATGATGTACGTGGCTTTTGACACCTCAGCTTGCAAGCCATTTTACCATGTTCACCAATCTTCCTCACCCATCTTCCATTATTCTCCCACTCTTGGGAAGCTGAAAGCCAGATCAGCTTGAGGAGCTGCTGAATGCTTCAATCTCTCATTGACCAAAGGAACTCACAAGAACCCCTTAAACCACAGCCAGAAAAGTCTGGAGCAGTTGGTTTGAAGCAGACAATGGGATGTAAAAGAGGCATAATTTTTGAAGCAACCTAGAATTAGTTTAGCAGTTGTCTTATCTCTTTTCTGTTGTTGATTTCCATGTTGAATTCCTTTTCTTCAAGGAAGTGTATTTTTCTTAAAATATTACATAGCCACGCTGCCCTCAAAAACTGCTGTTTCAAGCAGGATTTATTTAAGAAAGAAGGAGCAGATATTCTAATGATAAAAACAAGTACCAGGGTGCATGTCAGGCTTGCATTCACTCTCCAAATTAGCTTACATTGAATATGTTATAATTTATATGAATCATACAAAATATAATTGGCAGAAGTGTGGAAACAAGCTGTACTGGGTACTACCCTTCCCAAGAGAACCAAAGTAATAATTCAACCCTCCTTGCATTATATATAATTGTTTAATATTATACATGGTGCATGAAATTGGTGTTCTCTGTTCTCCTTTGAAAATGCAAAAAGATTAAATAAAATTACAAAGACAACACACAGATAATAAATGTGTGTTGCACAAAAAATAAAGTGTTATGCACATGCTGCATAATCTTTTTATTAACCTTTGAATATTTAGCACGGTGGATGTGAGAGGAAAAAAGAATAGATAATTCAAAGTAATTCTAGAACTCAATCAAAAATTCCTTATTTAGGAACAGTTCTATCAGCTAGGCTGGATATCTTGCCAGAATGTGAAAATATCAAATAGTCCTGCATCTCATCTTCTCTCACGAGGCTTACTTTTGAGTTAAGGACAAAAGGTCAGATCAAAAGTTCTTGGAAAAAAGCAGGATAAAAACAATGTTTAAGTCCATATGTTCTTTTCATCAGCAAATTATAAGAAAGCTCTCTCTTTCAGACCAAATAAATTTCATTACAAAATGGACTTTTGTGACAGACATACATACATACATCCGCCACTTGTAGCAGAAAAGGACGGGAATATTAGAGAGAACTAAATTATAATAACCATGAAACAATGGTTCTTATGGACATGCCATCACTAAAAATAAAATGTGTGGGCACACTACTACCCATGGTAACTTTAATGGAATTAGACTAGGAAAAAAGACTTAAGGAGGCTCATGGAATATGGAGTTTAGGCAATGAGGTTAAATGAAGCCAGAACCACTGGTGAATATGTGTTAGATATTTATTTATCTCCATATTGGTATTTGAGCTGGCTAGTTTAAAACTGATGTGGGTGGCTTTGGATGAGTGCATAAACCTTTGATAATGCTAAGATGTTAAAACAACAAACAGTCTCGAGATGCAATTGGTTTAGCCAATATAATTTATTTTAAGACAGTTAGTACTTTCTAAAAATAAGTATCTTACAAAGAATATAATACAAGTTTTGAGGTTTCACTTGAACGTGAATATTTCTGTAGGTTTTTTTCAAATCTTCTTCCAGTTTTTCATAAAACCATAAATGTAATTCCCCAGGAAACTCTCTCCTCCCCACTGTGAATCTGCCTTTCTACAACAAAAACTTTATTTCACCTATGAGGAGGCCCAGCCCCCCACCCAAGATTTCAATTATAGAAAAGATTATATTTTAACTGCAGTACAATTTTGAAATTATTATGAATTAGCTCATGAAATTCTACCTGTGGGAAAGTATTTGCTGACAGAAAAAAACCCGGCTGCTGGACACACACAATGGAAAACCTTAACTTGCCTTTCAAAATGGTTGGTAAAAAGGGAAACATTTGCATCAGAAGAGAGCACTAAACCCACTGAATGCCGGTACCACGCTGGTGCACATTTTTCATTAAAATGGTGAAGCAGCATCTTTTCATATATTTTCCCCCAAGACTTGAAGCATTTCATTTGCATATATACATAAAATGTATAAAGCATATGTTATACAGTGCATTTAGTACTGTTAGTATATACAGTGTATTTATGTACTACTAGTACATAGTGTATATGCATAACACAAAACATGTACTCATAAGCATTTCAGCCTGTACCTGAAATCAACGTCATTTGATGGCTGCAAAATACCCAGTCCTGCACGGGACTGGTCTAGAGAGGGACACTTCACATTACTGTCCACAAGCTCTATCTCAAAATATGAAAAAATCAGAGCCAAAAACTGTTTAATCTCGTGGACAGCAAAGAGCCTTCCCGGGCACTTGGCTATGCCTGTCCCAAAGGGCATGTAGTAATGCTTCAGCCTCCGGCCGTGCCGGTAGAAGTCGGTCTTCTCCTCTCCCTTCTCGTTCAGGAAGCGATCGTATTTGAATGTCTGCAATTAAACACACAAAAGGGTTCCTTGGTATTTGGATACCTCCAGATGCCAGATAAAGCTGCTGAGCCAGGCTGGGAAAAGGATGTCTCCACCAATCAGCATTGTAGAGTACCACCATTCCCCATGGGGTTCTTTACGAAAGAGTAGCCGCTGAGAAGTTCTGTTATGTGGGACAGGATCCCAGGTTCTTTGCTGATAACTCCCCTTTTCTTTCCTGACCTCTAACAACAAGGATTGTAATCTGCATTCTTATTCATGCAGCAGAAGGAGAACTGGAAGAATTCTAATTCTGTGCCTTAGGGAAATTATTATCTTTATCCTTCTTTAAAAACCCTCATAATGATGATCTTCCCTCACTGAGGAAGGCAGTAACTAGAGGGCTGTCTGGGGCTGGTAGCACACCTTTTGGTTGCACTAAAACCTGTTTTGCAGATAGTGCTTTCACTGCCTTTGTTTTTTCTTGCTATCACATCTTCAGGTGTAAGAATGGATTGTCTGGGGTACAACAGAGAACCAGCCATGGGGCACCTCAATAAGTGCTTTATCCAAAGGCCTGTTAACTTCTGCCAGAACACCAAGTTCAATGCAGTTTGCAAAAAAATGCTTACCAAGGGATCAGCATAGATTTCTGGATCGAAATGCAGCAGCTGAGGATAAAGAGCTACAATATCATCTTTGCGAATGTTGTAAAAGTCGTTCTCCAAGTGCAAAGTGAAATCCTCCTTGGCCACTCGGAAAGTCATGGATGCGCTGGAGAGCCTCATCGCCTCCTTGATGATGCTGTCTGTTGGGACAGGACAAGGAATGATTGCCATGGAAACAGTGAAACTGGGGGCAGGTCATGGATTTTGAACTATCTCAGAGCCATTATCCAACCCTAGATTTATTAGAAGAAATATTTTAATATTAACTTTCTAAATGCCTAAAAAAGTATCTTTCTAATTTCTTTTTAGCATTTCTATCCCTTCTGCAGATACCACTGAGAGCCTAATCTGCTTTCCCCACGAAGAATGCTTAGAGTGGACGAAACAGAATGTTCAAAAGTGAGACATATTTTCACTCTGACATAAAGACCAAACCAGTGAAAACTGAAAATATAACAAAGAAACAGTGCAGTGAGCAGTATTTTCTGAAGCTTTAAGAGGTCCTGTATAGAAACCCATACTCAGAAAAAAAGTAATGTGGGAAGTTTTTGTTTCAATATTAGCTGACTCTTTTTTTTTAAGTAACAGTAGTTAAAAAACAGCATCATAACAACCCTCTGTAAGTTCTGAAAATTATAATTTAAAAAATATTGAGAGGAAATAGAAGTAATGGTATTAGAGAACATTGCTTCACGTGATAAGAATAGGGATTTAAGTTTTGGCAACACCTTTTTATTTGATTTAAAGACATAATCAAACAAAATTATTGTTCAGAATTATCCATGTGTCTATGTTATGTTCAGTGTAGGATTATTGAGACATACCATTATCCATGAAAAAATGCTGTTCATGTGAATTTTGATAGTCTCAGCACCACCTGGGATATAGGGAAGCCTGGTTGTGTTGGCTACTGTTAAGGAACATATAGTTTCCTGTTCTCCTGTTTCTTTGCTAATTCCATAGGAATTCTATAGCAAGCATTTATATGGTAATAAATATAAATGGAAATTGTAGTGTGATTTCTGCATAAAATAATCCTGCATAAAATAGTCATACCTAGTATTGGCATATTATCCAGCTGTTTCCGGTTCAAGGAAATATGTTTGCCATCTAAGCTGATATTCTCTTCAGCACTTTCCAAAACACTTTGCACTTCTTTGGTAGCTGCTCTCATTGCTTCTGGATTCCTAAGATCAAAAGAGCAAAGGGATAACATAAATTTAAAAATTCTTTAAGAAGTGGTTTTGCTATTAACTTTCTTTCTGACCAAAATTTATTTTGTTGAGAGAGAAGTACAACCTTCTAAAATAAAAATGTTGCAGCAAAATGCTGCAGTTCTATTTATTTCATGTCTTGGCAAAGGTATGATAACTTCAAAGGAAAAAAAAAGAAGAATAAAAGAATCCCAAGTATTTGATTTTGTATGCAATGACAAGTGGGACAGAACTGATGTGTGTAATTCAGGTAATAAACAGTATTGGCACTAAAAAGCAATGCCAAAAATAAGGAAAAAACCTGCCAGCTGTAGATTAGGAAATAGCCCCACAGCAGGTAGAAAGGTTAGGAACAGGATTATAGATCAATTTTTTAACATCATTTATTCTGACTGCTGTGACAATATTGTGTCTAGTTGAAAAGAATCTTCCTAATACCAAGAGCCCACATAGCACCCTTCACTGTCTAGCCTTTCTTTCAGACATGGAATATATGAGCTTTGGTGAAATATATAAACACAATTAAGGAGGCCCCAATTGTGTCTTGAGGAAGGCATAATCAGGGTGTTAAAAGACCCCAAGTTCAGAAAATCTAAAGCAAATGCATTATTGGAGCAAAAAGTACTAAATAATCTCAAAAATTAGCATTGGAAGTAGGTATGATAAGTAAAAGTGTTAGCTGAAGCAGATAATCCAGAAAGGCCCACTCTAAAATGGACATTTGATAGCATTATCTGAGCTGTGCACTTGTCTCACAAGTAACAAGCTCAGCATGTGCAATCTACAGTAGAGCTTCAGTGGGATTTATCAACATATAAATTATTTTCTATTAAGTATCTGTGAAAACAATAATGAAGTTAAACCTCATTTTGCCTGCTCTAGTGAGATGGTCTAAAAATGTCTAGTTATATTTGTAGCCTTTAATACAATTAATGTTTTGACTGTAACTAGCACTTTTAATGTCATATCATACAGATTTACTCCAAAGCTTTCTTGACAAAGTGTAGCATTGCCCTGGAGTGCTGTTCCTTAACAAAAAAAAAAAAAAAAAGTTTCTAAAGAATTGCTCTGTGCTCCCACCACTTGTTCTCAGATGGGTGAAGGGCTTTTCTGTGGAAGTCCTGAACAACACAGCACTTCGGTTGCAAACAGTAAGTTTTTTACCACTGATGAGGTATCAAGGAGTTGAATTGGCCTGCACTAATGAATTGGTTTCTGAAAGACAAATATTTTGCTTGTTTGGGAGCAAGAAGCATTGGGACTTACTTAAGAAGATAGAACAAGGTCCAAAAGGTGGCAGGAATGGTGTTTGCCTGAGAGGCCCAGAGCACCGCCACGTGGGTCTTGGCCTTCTCCATGTCATCGAAGGTTGACAGGGTGTCGTTCAGGAACATGCGCAGGGTGACAAGCTCAGAGAGGTTGTCCCTTTTCAGGAGGTTCTTGTGCAGGAGGGCCTCTCCCAGCTTCTCACGTGCACTGTGGGCACTCTTGAACAGGTGGATGGGCAGCCCTGCCACGAGGGCTGGGAAAATCTTATCGAATTCCTTGAAGTTTTCAAGGGCATTTAGGATATGAGCTCTCTCAGTTTCCTGCTTTGATGATAGGTTTTTGTCATTATTTGAATTAAATTCTTTACCAAAAAGTGTTAAAAAGCCAGACTCAAACATCACTTGGCAACAGAAGGTATAAAGTCCTTCTGTCACCCAGGTATTAGACTGAAGCCTAGGTGCTCTTGACTGCAGCATGACATACTGGAGGTTTTCCATCATTGCTTCAATGAGGGCATCTAGGGCATTGCCTTGAAGGGTTCTAATGAAAGTCTGATGAAAATTTTCAGTGGTGTTTCCCTCCGCTGGGTCAATGCTACCATGCCCAAAAGCCTGTCACAAAATAAATTGTATGCATGATAAGTAAGGCCTGTCGTTACCTGGATGATAAAGTCTAACAGAAACACAAGCCAAAGTATAACTTCATAGCTTACTAGAGGAAAGGATAACAATGGAACAAAATAATGTACAGTCTTAGAATAATGTATAGTCTTAGAACATCCAAATCACTGCAAATTTCTTTTCCATTTAGGAAGAGGAAAAAAAAGATCTCAATATTTTAAACCAGTAAAAGTGCAGAAATGTGAAACCAATCCATAACTATCCAAAGGCACAGTTATGTTTAGAGGGATTAACTGGGTATGCCAGCAGATACTTCGCATGTTAGATATTAAAACCAGGAATACCTTGGCAGAAGTAGCAAAGTGGAACTTTTTCCAGTCCAAGTGTTTTCCCTGGCGCATCAATGCATGGTATGAAAAAGGGTCAGTGAGGAAATGAATGTATTTCCCTGCTACATGGCAAGTGAAGATGTGGCCGTGCTTCTTCTGCTTTTCTTTGAGGAATTCAAGAGGGTTGGCACCAAACTTCAAGGCACAGCCCAGGTATGGAAGGAACCCATTTTCAAGTGGTGGCTCACCTTGCCGCCTACAAAACACAAACAAAAGCTCCATTTAAAATTATGTATAAAGATGTCTTCTCCAGAACTATCAGGCATGTAAAATACTGATGGTAGGTTTTGTGTAATGTGAAAAAAAAAAAAAAAAACAAGACAAAAATCACAAATAAGTAGTTTATTTACAAGTAATTTTTCTCCCCTTTAAGAGCTAAGCTATATAAGAAAGAACAACTTAACTATTAATAGACATAATAATACACATAATAAACCAGTTTGATTATGTAATATTTCTTTTCCCTGGATCAGATGTATATTTTTCACTTGTCCAAATGCAAAATTATTGCCATTAGCTAAAACACAGTTATGAAATTGTCACATTAATAAATAATCCATCACACTAATATTATCTTATACATTTTTTGGACAATTTTGTCCACAATTTAATTTAAATACCAAGCAAAGATTCTTTTTAGCATAGAAAGGTTGTTATTCTTGGCATATCTCATTAATAGACCAGATCTTTCTAAAAATATGGGAATTTTGCTATGATTCTCAGTAAGCATAAGAGCTAGTGTTCCAGAGAATGTGTCATCAAGTACATGATGTAAATTAAGCAGATACTTAAAGTGAAGCATATGTTTAAATTATTTTCTTTTTTTAAGCAGAAACAGCTTTCCTGCATAAGGACATTGACTGCTGAAATAACTTTCATATAATATTTCAACTTTTCCAGTAAATGAAGTTAATTATTTTCACCTTTTTTAAAATTAAACTTCAAAAAATAAAACTAGAAAACTACTGTGGAAATTAAAAGATAAGAAGAGTTAAGCAAATTACTCACTCCTTATGTAAATGTGTCAGCAGGATAAACGCTTTTAAGGAATACACCTCATACATAAATATTACCTGTATTAAATTGTGTTACTAGATATAATACAAATATGTTTGTAAGAAGGTATTAAACAATAATTACATACAAGTAGGTATTCTCTGTGATTACAATACAGGTGAAATTACAGCTCAGAACATTAGGAAATCAGGACATACATATTCATATTTTAATTACCTCCCTGATGCATAGATTTGTATCTACAGCTACCTCTAGGCATCAATACACTATTATTGCGGAGTTCATACACAAAAATTCGGTTGGAACATAAATCTCTCAAAAGACCAAACTACAGCATTGTCTATGCTGTCCTGCATGTGTCTGACAACAGTTCTCCTAGTGATGTACACAGGATATTTGACACAAATAAGGGCCAGGCACACGGAGATGCTTTTACAAAGAGTCCTTACCTTCTTCTCCTCCCTAGAAGAAACCAAGACACACAACAAATTATTACTGCCGTTCCCCAGATCCAGGATGCCAGGAACATTTCTGGTAATGCCCAAAAGCTTCCAAGTGGAAAATGGGTAGCTACCAGGATGGCAGGAGAGGTGACTGAGAATGAAACAGAAGACAGGTCACAATTTATATACAGTGGGTACACTACTGTATCTAGTGGCACTGAGTCAACCTAGCAAGCTATTGATTAACCATTTCTGGAGAGAGCTTGTTCCCTCTCTTCTCTGTCACCTTTCTGCAGAAAGCTTTGCCAGATTGATGCAGACAGTTGCAGATCTGGCCTTGAGCTAATGTCACGTAGCAGAAGCAGTTCCAAAGTAACCAAAGAGCTGTAATAGTTGATAATTTGAAGGTTAGCCAGGTGTATTTTGATGAATCCTGCAGATTTACCAATTGCAGTTTATAGTTCAAGTTTAGCAATATATGAAATGGTTACTGACCGGTGTCCAGGAGATTCAGGCTGTGCTAGCTGGTGGCTGCAGCCCGTGCTGCCCTTCGGCTGCCAGCCTGTTCCCCTCCCTTCTCCTTGTGGGCTGCCCTGGCTCTGGAGTGCCACTGCAAGAGGGAGCGGCGGGTTCAGCAGCTGGGCAAAGGGATGGCTGCGGAGGTGGACCTACTTCCTCTAACAATGTTTGTCTGGAAGAAAGGGTAGAAATGGTCTTTCACAGACTCATAGAGTGAATCAAAGAAGAAAAGGAAACTAGATCTAGACAATCACACTGGTTTCAGTTTTTTGTTTTTTTTTCATTGTCCTTGGACCACCTTTTATTTTCCCACTAAATATTTTCTCCTTTTTGTTGTTGACTTATGAGAATTCAAACTTTGGCTTGCTCCTAGAGCTGGCATCAAGCCATCAAGGAGGCAGCTCAGGTTCAGTGATGTTCCATTAGTCATCCAAGGCTTAATATGTCTTTAAGAGAGAAACTGAAGGGTTTTTCAGACTCACTTTTGTACCAGTTTTTGTTGCTACAGTTATGTGAAAAAACAGTAAAGATTTGGGCATCTTGCTGTTGCAATAGAACACTACACTGAAGGCATTGACACTCAAATCTGGCAGGTGGAACTATTGTCCTGGCTTCAAACCAGGGCAGGCAGTGAGGCATGGGATAACTGTGCACATGTCATTACATTTGAGTCAAATTTTAAATTACTGTACTGAAGAAATTAACCTTATTTGCAGCATCAAGGATTGCCCTCACTTAATCTAAAAATCACTCCTTTTGCATGTCAGGTCCAGTCTTCTATCCCATTTTCATTTAAGCACAGGTGCTTAATTTATTTTCTCATAAAAAGTTCTTCTTCATTAGCTGAATTTAGCTTGATATTATATAATTGCTTTATAAAAACCTTGCTTTTCCATTTCCTGTCTGTTTGCATTATTGAAAAATTCGGTTCTGGGCGTCATCTTTGATTTCATCCTGTGACTTCTTCATCCTAAAAAATAATAATAATTTTATTATATTGGTGTCTAATTCTTTTTGGATGTGTAGTTCAAACAACACTGAAAAAGTCAGAAGTTACTGTCAATTTTGTGTCCAACACCCAGGAATAACATTTAACCAGCAGCAGTTGCCTATGTCCCTTCATCATATCTTGTGTTGCACTAGGTAGAGCTGCCATCACAGTTGCCTCTTCTCTCTGTGTTTTGGGTTGTTGTGCTGCAAAATGATGATAACATAATTTATAAATGGCATCCTGCTGCCAGCAAACAGCAGCAGTAACTTCTCTAAAGCTGCCCACCTTCTTTCACTTTCTGCTTTGTACATATATAATAGCTCTAAAATAGCAGAGCGCAGGAGCTCCCTGGCAACTTACCTGAAATAATTTCTTTTTCTATCAGGAAAGTCTTAAATAGGCCAATCTACAGTCCCAAAGCCAGCCTGTATTACAACAGGCTGCAGGCTGTGACTTGTGTCCTTGTGATAAAGGCAAGCAGGAGTCTTGTCTGCCACAGATACTCCACCAAATTTAGCAGATGATAGGTGTGAATCTCCTTCCATTTATATTAGTGGGCATTAGGCTTTCCTGATTTTTCAGCAGCACCAGTGGAGTGCCCTGATGTTCTGGGTGTGGTATTTTGGTGTTCTTCAGACAAATACACTATTTCCCACAGACAAAGCTCAGGCAGTTGCCAGTCTGTACAGCAGGGATTAAAGGCACCATGTGGTCCTACTGATTGACAGAGAGTACATTTTCTGCAACCCTTTGTGTGTTGTGTATGAGCTTGGCTGTCTTGCCCCAGTCCAAGGGGATGACCCACATGAGTTATGGGTGCAGTCAGAAAAAACATACTGATCTGGCTCAGTGAAGAAAACTCCTCGTGTAAATGGTAAGAAGAATATTAATGTGAAAAACTGTCACAACTTGGGCTCAAGACTCAACTCAGGCCAGTGACAGCATCAGGAATAAAGCACTGCATATGTTTGAATGTATAAGCCTTTGTTCACTGCAGGTTTGAGCATGGGTGTTCATCAAAAACTCAGCAAGGTATCAAATAGTAGGTAGAAAATGCAAAACCTTTGAAGAACTGTAATAGGACGTTTTGGTCAAGCCCTAAGGAGCACTGAGCTAGAACCAGCTCAGAAAGTCCAGCTCAAGAACACGTGGATGCAGGCATGCTGACATTTCACCCAGTACCGCGCTTGTAGCAGCGCTTCCAGCCCAGCATGGCTGCCCACACGGGCTCGGGGGCAGCCGGGCCTGCACAAGGTCTGCTCGTGTCTTCAGGGCCAGGAGCTGTGGTGAGACTGCTGCATGGTCAGATTGCACCACTTTCCCCCTAAGGGCACTTTTCACCCAGATACACCCACTGGCTGTGGGCAGAGGCTGCCAGAAGCACTCTTATCTGTCACCGCTCTCCAGCCAGCCAAGTGGAGCCGTGGCCTCCATGGAGCCAGTACCCTTCCCAAAAAACAGATCACTTCTGTGGTGATTCCTGAAGCCTAAGAGAAGGCTTAAGGCTTGTTTCCTCCTGCTACCCCAAAACTGCTCACTATCCAAACCTGAACTTTATCTCATATGTTGTAGCTGTACGGCTTTCTTTAGTCACAATCCATACGTGGTATTTAAATTAACAGAAAAAAATAGATAGACCAAGCTGAGGGGAATAATGTTTTTCCAGGGTTACTAATGGCTTCATAACCTGGGAGCACTAATGTGCAGAAAGGGTGTGCTGGACTTAGGAGAGGCTGCTGATTACATTTGGCAGTAAATAGCAGATTTCCACACAGATTTCCACACAGCCAACTCTATAACTTGTTTATTCATGGGAAGTAAATAAGAGATACACTGTACAAAGAAAGGATTGGCTTTTTTTTCTCATACACGTGTTGTGAGAACTCGTTTATTTCCTTCCATCAACAGACAAAAATCCCTGAAACCACACAAACCAAGCATTTTGCCCAGCAGTGGGAAGGCAGCCCTGCATTTCACAGAACATGAGCAGGCTGACATGCTACAGCCCGAAGATGCAATTGCAGCTAGGAGGCACATCTGCAGCTGTGCAACTTGTAAAAGAGATCTCAGAAAGGTGGAGCAATACAAAAGGAAAGCTTAAACAAGAAGTTTCACAGTGAAGCTGCTTGTAGCTCAGAACCTTTGCAGCCAGAAAACAGCTAATAAATAATTATATGTCACCACCTACTGGTAACCTCCTTGTGTGGCACTTGTGTTTTACAGCAGCCACTGAACTTGGCGAGTCAATATTTGTTTCTTGTTTCCATACACCAAAAATGGTATTTCTTCCATGGGTCTATATATTTTTCTTTGCATTTACATCAAGTATCACTTTAATGAAGATATGCTGGGTAAGATCACTGAGGTTTCTGAGGGCCAAGCTGAAGACCTGGCTTTTTTGGGATCACTGAAGATGTTAAACAGAACAAGAAATAAGGCTTTAGTCCTCACCAGCCACAAGAAACATCTATTTTTCGAGAGGAATGATGGCTGTCAGCACACAGGATCCTGTACTGGGGACAGTCCAGAAATTGAAGGTCCTTGTGCAGCATCAGTGTTGACTTGGCACAGCCATCATATGTCTGCAAGCTGAAAGGCATCAGCAATGCCCTGGGCACAGGGAAGAGAACACTGGCTGCCGTGTCCCCTCACAACAACAGACCTGACACACCATGGCACACCATGGCACAACACTGCCCAGCCTGCCCTCATAACCCAGCTGCTGTTACCAAGGGATCATGCCAGAAACGCAGTATCTGCCCCAGAGAGACTGTAATTACAGATATAGTTCCAACAGATCCCTAGCTGGATTCACCTTTTTCCCCTGGTTTTCCTGGGTCAATGGAATAGGTGGAAATCTTGTATACCTAAATTATAACAGACTATCTAAAGGAATATGAGTAAAATTATACTAAAGGCACTGTAAAGAATAATGCCATAGTTTAATTATTTAATGATCTACACAACCTAAAATAAATTCATGCTATTACAATATCACTCCACAGCTCTGTTAGCAACTGTCATGGTTGTTAAGAGGGCAGACTTTGCCTGCATTATACTCTGCCTTCTGCAGAATTTGTGAGTCATCTGACTCCAGCAAAATAGCATGTTCCTGTTTCCTTAAAAAAAGAAATTAAAAATAAAAATTTTAAAGAATCATCATCAACATCATCTTTTTTTTTTCTTCCTCCTGATTGTATGTCAACTGCAGAGGTACAACTCTTCTGTAATTTGATATCATTGTATATATTACAATACATATGTAATTGATATATTTGACCCTGTCATTTTTTTTCACGATGAAGCACTCTGCACAGACAATGCCTTGTATTTACATTAGGATAACCAACATTGATGGGCTATAAAATTAGACAAGCTTGGGAACTCGCATCCTGTTTCAGAACAATTGCCCGGAGCATTTTAACAATAGTAAGGACAGATATTTCCTCTAATGACCAAATTAATATTTCCATATTTATCTCAGAGTATCTTCTGAATGTGCTTATATATCAGATAATCAACCTGATTTACTTGCACCATATCAGTTTATTTTCTTTCTGGGATTTTCTTTGTTTTTTAGGAATGTCAGTTGAAAGTTTGGCAACCTTTCTGTCAGACCTGGGATTTACAATGCCACTATCTTCCCTTTAATATCAAGCATTAGAAACTAAATCTCAATCAGAAACACCATCCTTCACTTGAATTTTAATAGAAAAAAAAGGAAAGGAAACTATTAAACATATGATTAAAGTAACAATTGAGAATATTAAGATTTATGAAAGTTACCTTTTTCTAAGTTTTGCTGAGGAGAAGCTGTAAAGAGAGCAATTATGAAAGTGGAGACAAAAGAGAACTCATACGGGAACCCAAACAGGAAAAGGAAATGGCTGTAAAATAAACCACGAGGAGTTATTACCATTCATCCAGTGCAGCAAACTGCATCTTCTTAAAGCAGTTTTTTCTTTTTTAAAACCCTGGAGTTGAGTTGTACAATTTCATAACAAAACAGAAGCTTCTACATTATCCTGTTACTCTAAATGTGCAATTGCAGGTGCTCAAAACATTTAACAGGGAGAAATCAAATCTCAGATGTGATTATAAAAATGATGCAGCTCACTGCTACAAAATAATTATTTGAAGAAAGGTAGTTAGGTAGCAAGCCAGGAGAAGATTGCAGCAATCCAATTGTCTGGGTGAACACTACAAGCTGTTCTGGGCTGCTCCAGCAGATGGAGCAGAGAATGCAACGGCACCTTCTGCCTCACTTTGCTTGTCTTAGCTTTTCTTCTGCTGATCCTTCCTTCCTTCCTTCCTTCCTTCCTTCCTTCCTTCCTTCCTTCCTTCCTTCCTTCCTTCCTTCCTTCCTTCCTTCCTTCCTTCCTTCCTTCCTTCCTTCCTTCCTTCCTTCCTTCCTTCCTTCCTTCCTTCCCTCCTTCCCTCCCTCCTTCCCTCCTCCCTCCCTCCCTCCCTCCCTCACCCCCTTTTAAAGAGCTGCACTGCTCTGTAGCTTCCTAGTTGCTCTTTAGCTGTCAGTCCTGCAGTATGTAAAGGGGGCTTACAAGAAGTATGGAAAGGAACTTTTTGCACAAACTTAGTGATCAGACAAGTGGTACAGGTTTTAAAACAAAAGAAGGTAGATTTAGATTAGATACGAGGAAGAAAATCTTTACTGTGAGGATGATGAGGCGCTGGAACAGGTTGCCCAGAGACATTGTGGACTTTCCATCCCTGGAAGTGTTCAAGACCAGGGTGGATGGGACTCTGAGCAGCCCAGTGGAAGGTGTTCCTGCCCATGACAGAGAGTTGGAACTAGATGTTCTTTAAGGTTCACTTCCAATCCAAACCATTCTATGATTTTATGATTCACTGCCTGAGCTTGGCATCCATTAAGTGTAGCACTTATTTCATGTCCCCTCCTTCATCACACTCACAATTCACTCTACATCTGCATTTAGAAGCCATGGAGAGTCAGTCACACCTGCACCTCTTCTGTAAGAAGGGTGGCATCTTAAGAACCTCTCTGTTGTTTACAGCTATTTCCATCTTCTCTATGCAAGTGCTGGTGTTGCTCTGGTCCTGCAGTCTGGATTTGGGTCCCTTTGGCAAACCTCACATCAGGTTGCTGTGGGGTTGGCTTCATGCTCCTTTTCTTCCTGAAGTGACCACCTGTGCAAGGACAACATCCACTGCTCCAGGGTGAAAGGAAATCAGAAGGCCCACCACCTTACTGGCAAGAGGCAATCTGCCTGTAGTCACAGTGGGGACTTTTTATTTCAGCTATGGCCACTACAGTTCTAAGGGAGACAGAGGCTGATAGCTGCTGGAAACCACCAGCAACTTCCCCTTGATGGTGATTTCAGCAGCTATTAGGCCACTTTGCAATTTTAGAAGTCTCCAGAAGTTTAGGGAAAATGGAGAAGCTGGACTAACAGTGCAGCTGGAAAGGATCCACAGCCTGAAAATGATGGGTGTCATCAGCACAGCTTTCCTTAAACAGTTTATCTTTGGTTTCAGAATATTTTTACTTTTCTTTTGCATCTTCACATGAACACAGGAATCATCCTCTCAGAGTATCCCTGGTGGATTTATGCAAGCCTGTTGCCTAGGTATGGAAAATTTTGCCAAGAATGGTTGTATATAAATATGGTTTTTAATGGAGATCTGAGCTTCACTGGACTGTGCAAAATGCAAAGTAGAAGTGTGGGGCACACAGTTATGCAACTGGGCCACATTTTACTCTTCCAAGGGAAAATACACATTCTTCTACTACTAGATTTAAGTAAAGATTTCTTTTTCCTATAGCTATATTCTACTTTTTATAATACAATATTTCTTGGAAGATACAAGCCAAGATTGAAGAGTGAGTGCCTGTCTATAGTACAGAAGAAATCTGCCAGTCATCACTTCAATTCTTTTCTGTGATGCATTCCTCTTCATGATCATACTTCTGTGAGCCAAAGCTTCTTTGGTTTTCTTTTTTTTTTCTTTTTCTTTTTTTTTTTTTTTTTTTTTGAGAAAGCAAACTGTGGCAGTGAACAATGTCTTCATTGTGCAAAAGAAAGGAAAAATAAGGCATGGTGGTGTCACAGACATAATATGAAACCAACTTCAAAATGTAAGGCTGTTCAACTACTCAGATTAGATTAAAAAGATCTGAATATGGGGCTAAATAAACTGTCCAAAGCGCAGCCCACTGGTTTTACATGTGAATCAGCCTTCTGGCTTAGGCAAACTGAATTGCAACTGAATGCAGATTACTAATTTGGAAAAGTAATATTAATTTTCACTACCAGAGCTGCTGTAATACTGCATGTGGCCCGTTTATTTCTATATGTTTCTATATTATTTTTTACTTAAATAGGCAAAGATCAGAGATCTACCTCTTACAGCTTTGCTTTGCAGTTGAAAAGACAAACTACAGGTGGAAAGACAAAAATTAAAACAGAAAAACACAAAAAGAACAGGGTAGCAGGAAGAAAGAAGCTGATGGAAGAAGGGTGACAGGTAGATGTCGCAGAGAACAGGAAAATAAAGACAAAACACAAGGTAAAAGATAAAAGGATTTAAACAGCTGGTTAGTCTACAGATGGGGACAATTATTGCTTTTTTAACAAATAGACAAACATTGGTGCTCCAGTCGTTATATAGCTCAAGACTGGTCTCATAAGTTAAACAGGTTTGGTGCGGTCAGAAATGCAGTGGCAGGCTGCCAAAAACCACTCCTGAGCTAAGGGAAGCATTTGACTTGCTGAGTCAGCATGGAGACAGCTCCCCAGAAAAGTAAGGGCGCCGTGCCAACACCAACACATGCCTTTGGATGAGCCATCTCTTGATTGCTCACAGCAATTCAAGTTCCCATGACAGTCTCCCCCAAAATTTTTGGCTTGGTCCAAAGACTTCCAGTGGTGACAGACATATAAGCAAAATTCTAATTATAACTGTTCAGCGGTGGTAATTTGTGACTGAGGAATGATCTGGCATGGAGAGCAAGGAGGGATTAAACTGGCTGGAAGCAGGAATGCCAGAGCCAGAACAGACTCCTTCCAAGGGAGTGAAGTTTCCCTTGGTGATGAGATAAGAAACAGTCTCAGCTTTGTCTTGTAGCCATCCTGGAATAAGAGTGCTCAGGGAGCCAAGCGAAACTCAGAGCAGCAGAGCTGGGTGAAGGGTGGATCCACAGGCTGAGGTGCCCCATGCAAATAATCTTGGATTTCTGCTGTGTACATAAGGCATCTGTTTGTGGTGCATCTTTGCAGATTCCAGTAGAGGCACATATTGTGATGGGGACTCTGCCCAAGGCATTGTTCATTAGATTATTTTGTAATGAAGCACAAGGGTGTGTTTAATTCACCTCGAAGGTACTATAAAAATTCTCCAACAGGTGCCACTAGTGAGCCTTGCTGGAGCAGCTGTTCTTGGCCTCTGCCCTCCTTTGCCACTTCCAGAGGTTACAGCCCCAATAGCCAGAGCAGAGCAAAAGGACTGCCCACTGTCCCACCACCCCACCCCAAAGGCAGATGTCTGCTCAAATTTATCCTCGGAGGCATTTTAAGACAAAGAGCCAGGCATCAGACCTCATGATTCCTCATGCTATATTTGCCACAAGCACTTGTGCCCAGGATAGGTTGGATGGTTGGACCAGAAGCTTGGTCTAGTGGAAGGTATTCCTATCTATGGCAGGAGTTTGGAATTATATGATCTCTAAGGTGTCTTCCTACCCAAACTCTTCTGTGATTCTATGATTCTATGAGGGCAGAGGGATCTGTCCTTTTGTCTTGCTTCATGCTTCATCTAGACTATGGAACACCACCTATATTAGATGACAGCCTTGGACTGAACTAGACTATATCTAACATGAAGGTATAAAATGTTAATTCAGAGATCCCAGGAGAAAGGAAAAGACATTGAATCCCTGGAAAAACAGTTAAACACAAAATATTACAGCTACTGTGAAATATACACCTCATTTCCGTCATGTCTATGTAGCCTTTACAATATGAAAACAAAGAATATAGATTTTTAAACCCTGAATTGTGTATGTCAGAGGTAGGAAAGAACTGTTCAGGTTATTTAAGTCCTTTCCAGCAAAATCCCACTTGTGGATAAGGCACAGGAAGAGCACAGTCACTCCTCCCGCTTGCCTGCATAGAGTTCAAATCCACCCCTTCCTTGGCTCTCTTTCCTGTCTCCTAGGACTGGCTCAGGATCATGAAGGAGCTTGTTGTCTGCAGGACCTCTTCTTCACCTGTTGCAAAGGCTACAAGGTGTCTGAGGAATGAGAAGGACAGAGGAACATATTGCTCACACCCTAGACTGTCAGGCAGTGGAGTTGGATGCTGCTGTCAGGCAGTGACAAATAATTCCTCTCTCCAGACTCTCCACAAAGCAGTTCCTGTGTTTTGCTCATTTTCTATCTGCCCCACAGAGGCTCTAGGTCTAATCTGCAGAAGTGTTGGGCACACTCAATCATGAGTGAAGTCAGGAAGGTGGGGATTTAACAAAATATCTCCTGTATTACCACAAACATGAGACATGAATTTGTAGAACTGAGAGCTCAGAATAATGCATTATGAGCATATTCAACTTGAGTGTCTGAATGCCTTGTCTGTACCCCAGAATTATGATGGAAAATAAATGAGCAACTGTTTGCACAGCACTTAGAGCATTACTTAGTAAGGATGGGGACAACATTAGTATTTCCATCTTTAGAGTGGAGTTTGAATAGTAGACAGGAAATCAGGCATGAAACTGCCAACTGAGCAGTGGAAAATAACTCACTGAGTGCCATCCACCCCATGGGTGTTATGCCCTTAAAAGTAATATGCAATAATATGAAAGTAATATGTTATAATGCCCTTAAAAGGCAAGATCCAAAAAAATATGAACAGGGAATGAGGAAAAAAGTGACCTAGCAGTATCTAATGCTAAGTACATTACTGGGGCAAAGCTCCTGTAATGTAATCTCTTCTGCATAACAGGGGTTTTTGCTGAAAAATCTTATTTCCACATGGAAAGTACAAAAATTCTGGTAGATGAAGTCTAGAGGTACAGCTCAAGTGCAATGCACAATTAAGCTGGTTTGGGGAAAGCTTGTTCTCGAAATACAAACAACACGTTTGGACACTCCTTTCAGCTGGCTTAGAGCAGGACCCGTTAACTCCCTCATAACTACCCCAGGTATGGAACCACCTTAATACAATTATTCTGTTTCCAGTGCTGACAGGGTGCTGTCTTGCACAATTGGTACATGTTTTGAGCAACCACTAATTGTGGAGTGGGTGGAGAGCTTCCTTACAAACAAAAGCACAACCTGTTTCCAGCTTCAAAGGAGAAATGTGTATTTTTCAGTAATAACTATGTATTATTTTGTTAAGATTTTTTCAACAGCTGAGACTGATACCAATCAGTGGGTGGTTTCTATTATTCTTTGAAAGTTGGCACTAGGCCAGCCAAAAACCCACAAATAGTACACTGATGATGGAAAGTTATCACACTTGCCCATGGGTATTCTAACTTAAACAAGCAAACTCTAATAACTTGGCTCTTTGTTCTACTTCTTCCAAACAACAGATGCACATACCTTAGGAACTAATCTTGGGCAATTCACCTCTGGCTCCTTAGAGCTCCTCAGTCTCAGTGGAGTTCTTAGAAAGATATGGCCTGGCCCTTCTTCTGTCTCCCTCCAAACTCCAGAACACACAAGTATCTCCCTTGTCCCAGGTGCTCAGTTCATCTCACAGAATGACTGAGACACCAAGACTCTGACTGCTACCTCCTTCCAAAATTTGGTTTCCTTGGGAAAGATACGAGACTAGACCAGCAGTTGGAATTGTCTTTGGTCTGTGTGTTTAAAGGATGAGGACCCTGAGACATGCCAAACTGCATTTGTTGCACAGATTAGACATAGCCATTTTTCATCAATTATATTTCTGGTCTATTAAGTTTTGTTCCTGCATTTAAATGAACAATTTCTCAAAAGTGTACTCTTTCTCTCTCCAACAGCGGTTCTTAAGCAAGAAGAAACAGCTTTATGCAGATTTTCAAAATCTTTATTAAAATCATGTTTCACAATATACTGGGAGATGAGGATGATAAGATTCACTTTTGATACCAAGATGGATGTCCTGCAGGTGGACGTGGTGCCAGAGCTACTGCCCATAACCCAGACTTGGCTTGCTCTTAGATTATGTATCTGCAATAGTACACAGATGGTATGCTCAATGAGAAATAAACCACATGGAGCCAAGTTTTTGGGCTAGCACATCTTCATAAAGAAAATGAACATCCATTACAGTCTTGTGGGTAAAATCAGGGAGGGTGCATTGACAGTGCAAGTCGGATACCCACTAGAAAAGGCTGCTCCCTGCATAACAGCAGGCTGTCTTGAAAGACCACAAGGAGATAGAGTAATGCAGAGGACAGCAAATAACAGCCTAGCTTTCTGGAGAGAAGAAAGGTCTTTGCAATGAGAGGAGCATTCAACATCAAACCAAAAGAAAACATCATCCTTCAGCTGTCAACACTGGCACCCAGCAGAATTGCACTGGAAAACTCTCAATCATACACCTGCAATTTCCATGCTACATGAACACTACAGTGCTCTTCATTCTACAGGGTGGGTCCAGGGCTTCACTGCCCTGAGCTCATTTCAGGATGAAGAGTGGCACACTTTGTCTGAGCACAGTTTTAAAACTTTCACTGCACTTATGTTGAAATCTCCTTCGGCTACATAGAAAATTTAGCATTTCTAAAGCAGTAATCATCAGTCATTATTAAACTGTCATTATTAAAGTAATCATCAGTCATTATTAAACTAAAGCTAGATTCCCTCCTTTCCTCCTGGCCCAGAAGACACATAATACAGGGTTTTTGTGAAGCCTGTGATACCCTAAGCTCAAGGTTTCACTTCGTATATATTTAATGACCCGTAGTTACACGACTCAGCAGCCAATGGTTCAGGTAGTGGCATGCAGGAAGGTTCCAGGTCTGGCTGATTATTGGATATAGAAACAGAAGCCTCCTGAGCTGCCAAAGAGTTGCTGTTCCTCTGCATTCAGCACTGCTGTGGCTGCTACCCCAGACCCTTGGATGCTGACAACTGGAGAGAATCAAGAACTGGAAAACACAGTGCAACAGCAAGAGAAAAGTATATATTGCCACAAAATTTCTGTTTAGCTTAACTAAGGTTATGGTTGTGCAGACAGCTCAAATGATGAAACAGCCTGTTAGTGCCAGAGTGAAGTGAAACAACCTTCCCTCTCATTCCCATTTCTCCTTCTGCTTCCTCCTTTCTCCTGTTTCCAGCCACACACTCCCTTGCTTTGGCTCATGCTTGTGTTTGAGAGAGCCTTTTATTGCTAGTATGGCTCCAACCACCATGTTTTTTGGTGGATTTGATTTCTCCTGGGGCAATGAGTTAAGCTTTCTCTCAGAAGAGCTGGGCAAATGCTGGAACTGGCTGAGGGCAGGAGAAAGAGACTGTAGGTGGGAGCAGACCTCCTTCCTGGATGCTGGAGGACTGCTCAACTCCTGAACGCTCAACCTCCTACTGAATGTTCTTCTTGGGTGAAGAGAAGCTCTAGGGCATTCAGCACATTTAATTATTTGTGTGATGAACAATAATTGACATCAGGCAAAGAATTGTAATGAAGAAGGGAAGACTAAAAAATTGATGCTAGAGAAGTGCATACTGTAAATAAGGCAAAGACAGGTCATTATGGTAATTGACTTATGAAAGTCTCTTTCTGAGCTTGTTCTGGGGTTTCTCTGTTGCTGGTACACTTTACATCATGGTTTCTTTAGGGCAGCCTCTCCAGGATAAAAGCTGATGCCTGCCTGTAGCAGAAGGCAGGGGCAGCTGTTGGACTGTGGGACAAGTGATGTGGTCACTCTGGCTCTGATGTGTCACAGCTTGCCCATCCACGGCAGACATACAAAACAAGCACACACATGGCCGTTAATGGAGTGTGCTTCATTACAGCAGAAAAAAGTAGGAAAATGAGCAGAAAATAGTACTTTTTCTCCACGAAGACGGCAGCTATCAACCAATAAAGGCACACAAACGAGTCTAAGGCCTGAGTCTACAGTTCCCTGACTAGAGGTTATGCTGAGGTGGGGGCCAGACTCTGCCGTGCCTGCAGTGAGGGGACCAGAGCAAATGGCCTTAAACTGAAACAGGGAAGACTCAGATTAGGTATTATAAAAATTGTTTCACTGTAAGAGTGGTCAGGCACTGGAATAGGTTGTCCAGGAAGGTGATGGAGTCACCATCCCTGGAGGTGTTAAGAGGCGTCTGGATCTGGCGCTGGGTGATGTGGTTCAGTGGTTACAGCGGTAATGCCAGGTAGACGGATGGACTGGATGATCTTGAGGATCTCTTCCAACCTTGATGATGCCAAGATTCTGCGTGAAACAAGGAGCCTGAGGGGAGTGAGGCCACCGCCACCCCGTTGGCCGCCCTCCGCTCCACAGCCGCCGGCAGCCAAACCCGGCCCCGGCCCCTTCCCCGCCGCCGCCGGAGCATGCGCGGGGCCGGGCCAGTTCCGCCGCCGCCGCCCCCGCTCCGCTCCGTTCCTAGCGGCGCTGCCGGGATCCAGGGGAGCCGCTCCCGCCGCCCCTCTCCGTACTGCGGGCCCCGACGGACGGCAGCCAACAACCCCCGGGGCCGGAGGTAAGCGAGGGGCCGGCGGGCGGGCCCCCTCCCCGTGGCCCTTTGTGCGCTTCTCGGGGCGGGCGGACGGACGGGGGGCTGCGGGCCGGGCATGGCAGAGCGGGGAGGGGGCGGCCGGCGCCGGGGCGGCCCCGCTGTGCCGCTTGCGAGGGCGGTGTGGGTGCCCGCTCCAGCCGCGGAGCCGTGTCGTGCTCCTGCGGGGCCGCCGCTCCCCGCAGCCGGCCGGGGGAAGGCTTCAGCCGGGCTCGGGGCGCTGCCGGCCCGGGGGCTCCTCCGCCCGCGGACAGGGAAAGCAGCGCCTGGACAAGGCCCTGTGTGACTGACTGCCTGTGCCCGGCCCTGGGGTTTGGGAGCGCCTTCTGGCCCCTCCTTGGGGCTCCGCGGCCACTGCACGGCGGAGGCTCGGGCATTTCTATTGAGTTCTCTTGTGACGGGCTGAAGGGTGCTGCAGCAATGGACTGATGCATCGGGCCTTTTCAGGAGCGATATACGACGAGCCTTTTCAGGCAGACGAGCCCTGCTTCAGGTCTGAAATGGAGGCAGCAGGTTTCGGAGCTGAGCGCATAATGAGGGCAATTGCTCCCAGGCTAATTAGATGTGTATCAGAAGGGAAATACTGAGTTATTAGTAGAGAACGTGTCTTACGAAACCGTTCCTCGGTTCGTGATGTCTCAGCCTGACCTTCGGGAAGTGTTGTCCTCGGTCTGCTCTAAAGATGAATTTCGGGGCTCATAAGCTTCTAGTTTCTGGAAGTGGGAACCAGTGTTCCACTGTAGGTGCCGACATTGTGGCCTGCTGTACTTTTTCCACGGGCTACAGGAGGAAGACATATGGGTGGGGGGGCGGTTTTTGTTTTGTTTTTTTTCCCCCCCCTCCCACAGTTTTGGCTACTGGTGCTTTCAAAGACAGCAGCCACTACAGACTGGCCAGGTTGGGGTTTCGCAGGACCGTCCTGCTGTGCTTTGTTCGTGCTTTCCGACCTGAACAATGCGTCGAGAAGGCCGTCTCCTCCCAGCCAGGCCGCCGAAAGCAGCTCGGGATCGCTCCCACCTTGGAGACTTCCTGCTGGCAGGCTCGGGGTGTCACGAGTGACGCCTTTCATGCCTCTCCCGTCGGTGGCCCGGTACTTCCCTTTTGCAAACAGGATCTCCTTAGTTAAGGGACGTGCTGGCAGGGGCAGTCAGGCTTTCCAGCCAAGTGTACTGAAGAGGGGGGCGAGGTCTTTACTGCCAGGTTTTGTGGGTCGCCAGCTGAGTTACAGCTCCTGCCCCATACATTTCCTTTTGTTTTCATTTCTACGTCCCTCAACACTTGGTCTCCTCGCAGTATGGAAATGATTCTGATGTTGGTATAGATTTTTAAGAGAGGAGAGGAGGTTGTAGTGACTCACGTTTTGTGGTATCCACTCCCTAGTGCCTAAACCCGTTACAGCACCAGCTGAAATTCATGTTTATACTGTGAATAACACTGTACAGAAGTCGTGGACAAGTTCTTCCTGCAATTACTGGTGGTCACTGACGGTGGCCATTATTACTTAACAATCCTTTTTAAAACTAAATGCAATATTTTTGTGGCTCTCACATTATCTAACATGGGGTATTTGTGTTACCATATGCAAAGTTATGAGCTCACTCAATGCAGTTACAGTGGTGACTGTTCCTCTGGCTATTTAGTTGGAAAACCAAAACCAGGAACTGTTGAGTTTATGGTGACGGAGCCAGCCTAGCCAGCCAGCCTTTGTGGCAAACACTTGGGTTTGTTAACCCTTGGCTGGGGAGGGAAGGATGAGGGGGTTGTCAAGAGGCAGGATAAACTTCTGGAATGTTGTCTTAGGTAATCTGAGCACTAGTATTTGTTTAGCTTTGCTAATGCTTTTCTGCAGAAAGCACTGGGCTCCTCTTTCTAACTAGCAGAAGATTGGGGTTTTCTGGTAATCGAGTAACTGTGTGCAGAGACTGGTCTGTGGAGGAGAAATAAAGCTGGCCAGGGTGTTCCATGGAAGTTGGTCACTGGGGCAGGGGACCTGGCACTGCCTGTGCTGTGCTCTGCAGCCCTGTGGATGCCAAGATCATCGCCTGCAAAGTGCTGCTGTTGCGCCTCTCCTCACCGTGCCATGGTGTTCCTTTGGGAACATACTGTCCTTGGCCTGCCCTCTCCTGCTGCCGGGTGTGCTGGCTCTGAACATGTGCCACTGCTGGGACCAGCACCCGAACCTACCGGGGCTGCTGTGGCACATAAGGACATGCTGACTGATGCTGTGTGTGCCTTGGCTGGTGTGAGCAGCAGAGTGCAGCATCCAGGAACCACTTTCCTGATCAAGGGCTTTGGCTAATGTTTGCTATTACCCATTTTGGATGAGCAAAAGCGTTTCATTGTTTCAGGTTGATACTGGATTAAAACAGAACTTCAAACTGACCTTAAATGCATGTGTTATAGCTTCCAGGCTTTGACTATGTTTGGTAGAGTTGCAACAATTAATAAAAAAAGTCAGTGGCAATTAATTATTGTAATACAACAGACCACGTGTTTACAGTTTAGGTCTCTGTCACATTGAGAGCATGCTTTCTTTAAGTTTTAATTGCAGTTTGACATGATACTGGAGCTATTGGGCACTGCTGAGCAAACATAAAAGCTGTTGATGAATTTAGTGTAATATGAAGAGATGTCTATTGTGTTACTGCAGTATCACATTAGGCATCTGTGTGTGTGGTGTTCATTTAGAAATAGACTGTGTCTGCACTTAAGGAAGCAATCGCTCAAGGATTTATGCAATGGTCACTTTTAGTCTGAAAATTTTGCTAAATTGCTACTTTAATAAGAACCTCTTTACTTTGAATGAGAAAATGAATCCCCAAACCAAAAACCTTTAGTAAAACTTCTGTATTAGCTATGTTTTCAGTACCTTCTGTGACTTGCAAAACTGTATCATATTTTGTTGTCTTCTGGTTATGTCCCTCCCCATCCCTCTCACTAAAATGTTCCCATGTACTGATGTGGAATGTTTTATTGTGGATTTCAAAAGTTCAGCTGATCTCAGTGAGAGTGTGAGTTAAGAAGCTCTGGAAAAATGGGATTTCCTGAAGCCTCAGGTGACTGGTTCTAGGAGAGCTGGATGTCAGCATGGTGCCTTAGAGTACCATGTGAAGTGGTTTAGTTTTTTGGGGGGTTTTGCTTTAGGTTTGGGGGTTTTTTCCCTTTTTTTTTTTTTTTTGTTTTGTTTTGTTTTGTTTTGTTTTTAATTTTTTTTTTATTACTTCCTGGTAAGTTGTCACAGGGGCTCTCTGAACATCACATGACAGCCAGCCTGGAATTTCTGTGTTTTGAAACTCACCACTGACTGAATCTTCCTAGTTTTTACAGATCTCTTGCTGCAATTGATGTGTTGCAAATGGAAGCCAAGGTCTGTCTAGAGGCCTCTTGCTGGATCTCATGATTTAGCTCCAGCCTAAAACTGAACACCACAAAATTGCTTGCTGATTCCCCCTGCCCCAGCAGGATGGGAGGAGGGAATCAGGAGAGTCAAGTGAGAAGTCATGGGTTGATGTAATTAGATAGTTTATTGTGACAGAAAAAGAAGAAAAAAAATTAAATAGTTGGAATATATAAAATGAGTGATGCACATTGCCACTGCTCACCACTTGCTGACCAATGCCTGTGCCTTTGGCCAGGTTTTCCCCCAGTTTATATACTGAGCATGATGCCACATGGTGTCCCTTTGGCCAGTTTGGGTCAGCTGTCCTGGCTGTGTCCCCTCCCAGCTCTTTGTGCCTCTGCAGCCTTCTCACTGGCAGGGCATGGGAAACTGAAAAGCCCTTGACTTAGTACAAACAGTTTTTAGCAACAACTGAAACAACTAGTGTGTTATTAATATTCTCATCCTAAATCCAAAACACAGCACTAGGAGGAACATTAGCTCTATCACAGCCAAAAGCAGGTCAGTGGAATATTAGAAGTGTTGAAAGTGTTTAAATATTTTAGACAGCAGAGCGGAAGCTTCCACAGTTGAATGTAAAATGCTGTCCCTGTTGGGACAGGAGTGATTAGGTTTTTCCTCCTAAACCTCATTGTAATTGCTTCTTGGCCTCCTAAAGTCTTTCTTTGCTTCCTGCAAAATGTTTTGCTCTGTGTAGGTTTTCTCTTCATTGAGACCTAAACTTTGACAGTGGTAAGTATATTAAATAAAGCCTATTAGCCAAAGGCTGCTGTTGATAACAGATTAAATGGGTAGTCTTAATGGAATTCATCTGTAGTGCCAGATAGCTTTACTGCTGACTGGCAGGTCACAGAACACTTGTTTAGCACTTAGTCTGGTTAATTTATTTAAAAGAAAAAAAATTAAGGAGTTAAACTCTGTAAATATCTGAAAGCTAATCCTCTTGTTTGTTTGCTTTCCCATTTGATTTTTTTTCTAGTCTGCCTTTGCCCAGTAGGACTTCATCAAAATGTCTCTCTATCCTTCCTTAGAAGATCTGAAGGTGGACAAAGTTATTCAGGTATGGTGGACTTTAAAAAAGATGAGTTTTGATGACAATAACTTATCTGATATTTAATCCAGGAAAGGGGAGACTTATTGTAGTTGAGAACTTGTTGGAAAAGACAATGTGTTTACTTTGTAGCTTTATCTAATATGATTAATGCTTATTTTACCACCTGGATATATTTATTTTACTTTATCTATTCATTTGTGTTCATTTGTCTTTAATGTGTTTGGGGTTTTTTAAGTATAGATACATGGTCTTAAGTAGACAAATATAGTCAGTATCTTCACATACTTCAGCTCTGACTTGATGACTAAACTAATAAATCTGCTGCATCTCATTCCCAGTGTCCAAATTTGTGGCAGAAAGTTTTTGTGGTCATTGGAGTAAAAAAAAAAACCAACAAAAAAAGTAGCACTGGCTGTCTTAATGCCATCTGGAATCAGACTTGTCCTCTGGCTATTTCATGGTAGTCACCAGTTCTTACAGTACATCCAAGATTATCACCTTTGTGCAAAACCCTTTATTTGTAAGAATATTGGTAGTTTTATTATTAGACATGATGAAGACTAAAACATATCTGTGAAACAAAATAGTGAAAAACACTTGAATGAATTAACAAGTCTATGAGAAGTTTGATGTGGATGTATTTCACAAGGAGTTTCCTTACTTTCTTCAACATTTTACCTCTTCCTGGACTTAACCTGCGTTTCTTCCTGGTTTAATAAACAGCAAGAAGTTATAGTGTGTTTTAAGGTGGCTGATACTTCTGTCCTTGCTGTTTTCATTGGGAAGCCATCAAGCAAACTACTAGAACAGCTTCTTAACTCTCCTGTGCTATCCCAAAATGCAGTGCCCTGTCTCATCTGTGTTTGTATGTGTGGGGTGGGGCTTTTGCAGTTGTGGGCGCTATGTTGGGATTGCTCCTGGTTGTGTCCGCCCACTCCATTCTTCTTATGTAACCACAGTCCTTTATCTACAGTCTGGTAAAGCTGAACCAAAAATTGAGTAGCCTGGAGCCAAGAACAGGCTCCTTTGGCTTTTTATTGACCAACTGCTAGAGCTTATGTATTGCAGTTGAAAATTTTCATAAATGTAATCAGTAAGCCATTCCATTTTCACAGATACTTTTCATAGAATCATTGAATAGTTTGGGTAAAAGTCCTCTGCAACAAGCAGATGGAATATTCAATTCCATCACTTTTTTGAGAGCCTTAGATGTCCCAACCTGACCTTAAATGTCTTAAAGGATGGGAGATCTAGCACCTCTCTGGACAGCCTATTCCAGTGCTTCATCACCCTCATTTTGAAAAACTTGTTTCTCATATCTGGTCTAAATCTAAATCTAACCCTCTGTTAGTTTAAAATCTGTATCCCTTGTCCTCTTGCAACAGGCCCTGCTAAAGGGTTTTGTCAGCATCTTTCTTATGAGCCCCCTTTAGGTTCATAAGAAGGCTGACAAAGGCTGCTGTAGGCTTCTCTTCTCCAGGCTCAACAACCCAGCTCTGGCAGCCTTTTCTCCTAGGAGAGGTGTTCCATCTTCTGATTTGATTACTTCTGTGATAATTTCTTTGGGGCCTGCTCCAGAAGGTTCATGTCTTCCCTGTGCTGAGGGTCCCAGAGCTGGACACAGCACTCCAGGTGGGGCCTCACAAGGGCCGAGCAGAGAGGCAGAATCACCTCCCTTGACCTGCTGGTATCAAAGGCTAAATTATTTCCTTCTCCCAAAGAATGCATTATAAAAATGCTGTCTCTTTAAATAAGTCTGAGGGCATTTTTAGGAGAAGAGGGGGCAGAGTGCTGAAAGATGTCTGTATCTGCAGCGAGTGACTAAGATTCAAATGACTGCTGGCTAAAACAAACAGACTTGTTACATTAAATATTATTCTAACCTGCTCTTTTTATCCCTCATTTGAGTTGGAGCCTGTGCTTCTAAATACACGTGATATTGCTAAATAATGACTCATTCTTGCTGTGAAACCTTTTTTTAAAGACAACTTCCTGGAGTGAACAGGACTGAGAAGTTTTCTATTTTCAAGCATTTCCTGAACATCATGAAGTAATTTGACTGTCATGTTGCGTTAGAAAATTTATGTGTCCCGTTCAGCATAACATTTCAGTATGCATTGAGTAATTCCTCCCCCTGCCCCCCACCTCTGACATTCAACCTCAGGAAAGTTACTGGAATAGCAATTTCCATCATGCTTAAGAGGCCTCTCTATGGCTGTATTTTTCACTGGTCATGAACACACAAGGCCAAAAAATAGAGCTGAAGTATTGAGAAGGAAGGAAACTGACTCACAAATATAAGAGAAGTTAATAAAGTAAGCCAGTCAGCAATACAGAAATAAAGCTTAATGTGTTCACTGTAGTAGCTGTAGAAAAATCATCTTGGAAGGTCTGATTCTTTCAGAAGACATACTAGTAGCACTGGATTGTGTGGAACTTGACACCTGAAAAGAACTATGGATCTCACTTAACAGTGTCTATAAATGGTGTGAAGAAGTAAACCTGCTGCTCTCTAGCTGAAAAAAGTAATTGCAAAACACTCTGCTAAAGGTCACACCTTAAAACTTATTTGTTAAGCTTTTTTGGACAAAGGTAATGTTTCCTTTAAGACCTTTTAACTTGCTTAATGATGTAAATAGACCAGGTTGACAGGAAACCCTTTTTGCATTATCATTGTAGCTCTTTCTCTCAGGAAGATATGAGTTGATCTGCCAAAGTAGCTCTGATACTATTACAGCATGTTGCATTGAAGCTATTTATTTCACATAAAAAGTTTGACTTCATTACTTCAAGATGAATAGTAATTAGCATGTACAAGAAAAAAAGAAAATACTGGGTCTCCTGCCTGCATAATTAAGATTTATTTTTTCTTCTGCAAGATAACATATGTGAGTTTCTTTGCTTTTAGGCTCAGACTGCCTTTTCTTCAAATCCAGCTAATCCAGCAATCTTGTCTGAAGCTTCTGCTCCAATTCCTTGTGATGGAGGTAAGCTCATGTACTGCATAGTATCCTACGGATGATGTTGTGGAAAGCAGTTATGAAATCCTAAAGTTAACAGTACAGTAAAAAATAGCTATAAATATGTTACCCTATTTACAAAGGGAAATAAATGTTACCCTGTTTACATTTCCATTTTGGAAATGCTAACACCCACCTTGGTAAGGTGCTATAGGAGTCAAAAAACAGTGTTTGCTTATAAAAGGAAGTTGTGGCAAGCAGTCACCCTTCTCTTTTTGCAACCTTTTCCAAGTGAGCCTACCATAACAAGATTTGATGTTGGTGCCTTTGGGCTCTGTTAGCTCTTACCTCAGACACTTAGTTGTCCTTATTTATCACATATGTATTTGTAAGCTTTAGAGGACAGTGTGAGTCAGTCTTTGCTGTACACTGAGTTTGCTTTGGGACAAAGACAAATCTCTGTCAACAATTGCCCAGGAAGCTGGCACTTAATCCTGTTGTGCAACCAACATAAAGCTTGCAGCAGATTTTGGAATCAGATTTGTGGTGGGAAATCCATCAGATCTAAAGCTGAATGATTTGTACTTGTACTTTCTCCTTTTCTTCCATGCACATGTACATCCACAAAGGTGCACAGGTATGTTTGAGGTTAGAGCTCTGCTTTGGTAAATTTAAGTCTAAAAGGCCTAAAGCCTTGTGACCAGCAAGACCAGCAGCAGTGCTGGAATGGTGGTCAGGAATTGCTCAGATATTAAAGGATGGTGGATAGAACTTTGTCTCCAGTTCTCCTCTGGGTGCTTCTGTGTCTAAGATGACTTTAAGGCAGATGTTTGCATAGCTCACCAGAGTTGCCTCTGGTAGATCCTATCTGGATTAGGTACTTCCCTGGCCTAACCTCACCAGACCAGATTTGAGATTGCTTCAGCAGTCTTGGCAGCTCTACTGTCCATAGTTTGAATTCTCCTGCATGTGTTCAACAAGCAGGAACCAAAACATAATTTTGACATCAGTTTATGTGTGAATTGCTCTGGAATTCTGTGACTGAAGAATGATCAATCATTCAATATATCCCAAATGAAAGAAGGCCTTATATCACCTATAGGATGTGCTAGACCCACTGGAATTGCTTCTGTTCTGACAGAAACAGGAGACTATACAACATCAAGAGTTTTGTGTTCTGCTATGAGTTCCATTATTTGGAACACTCTCTGTTTTAAATGAGAATTTGATTCAGCCAGCAAAGAATGCGTCTGGTGTAGTAAAGAACAAAACAGAGGAATTGTATAGCTGCAGAAATCTTGTGCTGTGTTGTGTGTAATCCTAGGGGCTTGCTTGAAAAAGCAAGCAAAAATAGAAAAATTATTCATCAAAAGCTTTTTAATCAATAGTGGTGAATTATAAGCTTCTGGGTTAGTCCAGAAATATGATCAGACTGCTCTCATGCAAAGCAGCATATTAAAGAGCAAAAAAATCTCTTGTTTATATTGGCATTCACCTGGCATTGACCTTTGCTCCTTCCCAGAAAAGTTACTTTCTGTTGCTGGTCAGACATGGATTCTTAAAATAGCTGGTTTGATACATTTTTGCCCATAAATGAACGCTAGAAACCTAAGCCTTGTGTACTGGGCTGCTTCTGAAGCCTTTCTTTACGCTGCCTCTCTCTCCAAGCAGCTTTTTGTGTCCCCACTCATTTAGTGAGAATATCAAGGGGACTCTTAAGAGTTCTCATAACTGGCACTTGTTAGATGGCACCAGTTAATGATCTGTGGAATGTCAAGAGCAATGTCAAGGTTATTTCCAGAGTTGTTCAGCTCAAGGTCTGTCAAGTCTGTCAGTTCAACTTCCTTTCCTCCCACTCCTTGTGCCTCCCTCTGCTTGGGTATAGAGCATTGTTTTAAAGGCTGTGTGTGTTTTGTCTTGTTGAGACGCGTGTGTAAAGCCCCTCCAGTTTGAAGCTGTGACAAACTGACAGCTGCTTTCTCATGAAGACTCACAGCAGACTGTAGTGTGAACCTTAGAACCAAGAGGTTTCTGCAGAAACCGTCCCATGCCTCAGATCTGGAATATCCTTGGTGTGAATGCCTCTTGCTGTTTTTGAACTCGGTGGAAGGTCTCTGTGTGTGTTCTTCAGCACACCTGGTTTGGGGATGGGGAGGGGAGCAGTTCTCCACTAATTGCCCAGAAGTTCTGGAGTTGAAGGGCGTGTCCTTATGCAATGCAGCACAGTGTTGGTTTTGGAACGTCACCGTGTGTCTGTTGTTCTTAGTGTTGTAAAGGGTGAATAGAGTAAGTGAAACTGAAAGTTCTCCTCTAAGTTCTTTCTCTCAGAAGTGCTGCTTGTCTGGTTACTCTTCTGAACCAGGCCAGAATAACAATTCTGCTTCAAGTGAGTCTTCTGCCATAATTTTCCAGTTAAATAATTACAAAAGCACAAGATTTGTTGAAATAATTGTTCCTGTGAAGGCAGTTAACTGCTCCTTCTTTTAAACCAACTGTTGTATTGATTTTTGTTTCGTTTTTCTCCTCTAGGCTTGTACCCCAGATTGTATCCAGAACTTTCTCAGTATATGGGCCTGAGCCTCAATGAGGAGGAGGTGCAGAGAAACTTAGCAGTGGCAGCAGCTGCTCAGCCACAGGGTGTAGGTACCAGTCATGCATATTCTAGAAAACAAAAGTGTAAAGACTAAATGTGTATCTAGCATTCTAGAGAGCAGATTATTATTTGCCTTAAGTACTATACTTGACTGAGAGTTGAATTATTTATGTTGCAGTGTCTATTTTAGTCTGTTCTGAAACTGAGCAGTCCATTTCCAATGTTGGGAGGTGATGGGGGAAACTTGGTGTTGTGGCTTATTTCGTTTGTTGTTTTTTTAAAATACCACTTCATACAAACTGACATATAGCTGTTCTTAAAAGTTGAAACTAAGTTGTCTGGCTGTTTTGTTTTAATCAGCAACTGGTAACACGACCTTCTACTAATTACATGGTAGCTCCAGTGACTGGAAATGATATTGGAATTCGCAGAGCGGAAATTAAGCAAGGCATCCGTGAAGCAATTCTGTGTAAAGATCAGGATGGCAGAATTGGACTTCGCCTTAAGTCTGTTGATAATGTAAGTGTAGAAGTTGCTTTTGCCTCCAGAGATTTTATTGCTGGACTATATTAGCAGTGAAGTTAGGATGCTCTCTGGTCACAAAATAGTCTTCTGTATAACGGTTTCTTATCTGTTACTGGAATTTTAAAGTCCTTCATTAGACTGGTAATTAGATTTCCAGCTTTCTGGACTAGAAACTGAATTTACAGCTGCAGTTTAATGCCTTGTGCTTTATAAGATCTGAAAAATACATAAAATATTTTTTGTTTCACTTTAGAGTGTGAACTTGTCCTTGCATAGTTGCTGTGATACTTTTTATCAGTTCAGGACTGCTTGTCTTTACCTTTGTGCAAATACTGGGCAGTACTTAATGTTCAGTAGTATGTAATAACTGCCCACTGTTTACAAGTATCTCCTTTTTTGTAAAAGGTGCTTAAACAATTTAAGTCATTTAATCTGAATGTTTTAAAAAATTTGTACTGCAGGTAGCATATAGGGTTAAAATACTTTTCTGTAGTTCTTCCAATGCAGAAAATGGGGTTTTCGTAGAGTAGTATGGGGTGATGTTTTTTTTAACACCCCTCTCTCCCAAGGTATTATTTATAATTTGCTTTGATATGCTTTACTTTGATTTAGGGGTAGTTTCATTAGAAATAGTTTTGTAACACCTATTAAAACAGACAAGTATTTACCCCTTTGCTTAAGACTTTAATGTTATGCTAATGGTTTTTTTTTTAATTTTTAATATTTAGAGATCTAGATAGATTTGCTTGGTTTTGAACTTTGTTCTTGCATTAAGTATCTGTCAGACTTTTAAATACATCTAGAAACAGACTGAAATTTCAAAATTGCCCTTTATGAAGAGATAATTAGCAGGTCCTTTTGTCTTGTCTGTTTGGCTGATATTGTGTAGAATGGGAAACTTCAGGGGCTGTGTGTTCTGTGACTGGTCTTCATCTTTAACCAAGAACTTCCCTTTCTCCTCCCCTCCCCTTTTTTCTCCTCTTTTGTAGGGTATATTTGTCCAGTTAGTTCAGGCAAACTCTCCAGCATCCCTTGCTGGTCTGCGTTTTGGGGACCAAGTTCTGCAGATCAATGGTGAAAACTGTGCAGGATGGAGTTCTGATAAAGCACACAAAGTTCTGAAACAGGCTTCTGCAGAAAGGATTTCAATGATCATTCGGGACAGGTAATGCCAGATGCAGATATGGATTTGCCATAATCCATCACTGAGTAATTCTGAGGGGTTTGGGTCTCCCCTTGCTTGTGCAGGTTTAACAAAATCTCATTGTGCATGTGCTTCAGTAGTAAAGATCTTCAGAAATGGTCCCTTTTGTGGGGAGCAATCAAAATGGTTCCTAAATTGTAAACTTCCTGGGCATGATGAGGCGTAACATTTTTCCAAGATAAACTAGTGAGTGAGAGATGCCACAAGTTTAAATTTAACTCTGAAGAGTTCTGTGCTTTTTTTCAGACAGAATTTTTTAATTTAGTTAAGTCAAAGTCAACAATGATAATGCAAAAAGGGTTTCCTGTCAACCTGTTCTATGTGAATTCTGTTGCTTACATAGAAATGAATGCGAATTTTACTAAAAGCATGCTTGATGACCCAATATGTTTTTTAAATAATGATCTTGTAGCTAGCTGTATGTAGTAACTACAGGTCAGATTCAACATAAGGCTTGTAGGCTGCAAGAAGACAGATGATACTTCATGTGACTAAGTGTATGCCTCAAAGCTTTTTCCATGCTCTTTCCTGCTTAAGAACCAAGCCTGACTCAGTGGAGGGCAGCTGCTTTGTTTGGGGGCAGTTACTTCAAACACTGAATTAAAATATTGTGCCAGTAGATTCCCTTCTCTGTCTACTACTTCTGTGCCCAACATGGCACCCTCTTCCTATATCTACTGCCTTTTTAAGACACAATTTAAAGGTTTATTATTCCCAAAGCAGTTGAAGTGTTGTTGGGAAGCCTTGAGCTTTCAGAATCCTCTAGTCTACCTACAGTTGTTAAAACTCCCTGCACTGTTTTATCGACCTTGTAATGTTTGTAGAAAACTTTATCTTTAGTGGATGTTTGTTTGGTTGGGGTGGTAGGTGGGTGGATGTTGTTTGGGATTTTTGTATTATTATTAATCCAGATGGTGAAATATCTGTAAAACAGGGACAACATGTAAGGTTTTTAAACACGTATATTTTAATACAACAGTATTAACAAAATTAAGTTAAACCAAACAACTTTTCATTATAGAAAATATGAGTCCCTTAGAGTACAATTACTTTTTGTAAGCTAAAGATGCTAAAATAGGATGTGGTTTTTTCTGTGGTTTAGTAGACTGAAGATTTTAATTTTAAATGTCTTTTTAGACCTTTTGAACGGATTATTACCATGCATAAGGACAGCACAGGACATGTTGGTTTCATATTCAAGAATGGAAAAATAACCTCAATAGTGAAAGACAGTTCTGCTGCAAGAAATGGACTTCTGACAGAGCACAACATCTGTGAAATTAATGGCCAGAATGTAATTGGGTTGAAGGTAAAATAGCCACTATGTGCGGGGTGTGGAATGCTGTGAGCTTTTTATGTTTCTGTAGTGTATTTTGGAGAGACAGAAAAGGTTGTAATATATTGTTCAGTGTTCATAAAATATAAACTTCAGTCATGATGTAACTTGACCGGAGAGACAGATGTTTTAGGCCTCTGTGCAGTTTTGTATTGGTTGTCAGGGCAGCTCATTCTCATCCTCTCTGCCTCTACCTGGCAAGGCTGGCCCTCTGTTTTTATCTGTAGTCCAACCTTCCTGGCAAAACAAAGGGTCAGCTTCCTCCTTCCAACCTGCATCAAATTTTAGCAGGAATTGTCTATGACATCTGTGTCCCTTCTCTAGTCAGTTCATGCAAGATACTTTTAACCAAACATCTGTGAAGTGGCATTGCAGTTTCAGTGATTTGTCCTGAAGGTTGAATGCTCCAAACAAGGAGTTGGGAGGGGTCTCAAAGCCACATGAAATATGTCTAGAAGAAGCTCTTGAACCGCTGCTTTCACAGTCAGCTTGAGTCGTGTTGCTCACGTGACTTCTTGTTTCTGACAGGACTCGCAGGTTGCAGACATCTTGGCAACAGCTGGAAACGTAGTGACCATCACTGTCATGCCTTCCAGTATTTATGACTATATAATAAAGAGGTAGGTAGTACAGAGCAGCTGTGGTGTTATTTATAACCCAGTGGACAGTGACTAGAAAGTGTACTTGTGATAAGATGTCACTACAAACTTGAAGACTGTAAAGGGTGGGTGGAGATGTCTGAAAATTTGTTTAATCTGATGTTTTGGTTAAATTGGTGTGTGTTGGTACTATTTTTAACCTATTCTGTGTTTGTGATGATCCTTTGCCTTTTCCTCTCTGGAAAAAGCCTTTTCTAAACTTCTTTTGACTATGCCTGAATTTCTGAGAAATGAATACTAAGGTATTTGTTACCTTTTAACTAAAATGTTGTTTGTACTGCAAGTAATTCCTGTGGCTTAAAAGTGATTCTGGGCAGGATGGTTCTGGGTTTCTTCCTAATCCTTTGGAAACAATGGCTTTCTACAAGTAAATCTGTCCTGCATAAATACTTTTTGAAGTTAGTAGACATTAATAATGCTTCAGGTGTAATTGAGTCTTTTTTTTCAGGTAAAGGAAAAGGATATGCCCTTGGCCTACTTTCTACAGAGCAGTTTTCAGTCTAACAGCCACCTTTTCCCTCTGCTCTCCTTCCCTTGTGCTTGTACTCTGCTTGCCACATGTCCACACCCAAAAAGATACCAACAACACAGCTCAGGTGCTAGAAGAAGTGTTGAGCACTGGGGGCTTCTATTCAATCTCAGGGTGCAGTTTCATGAGCTGTCTGTAGCAACTTGTCAAAAATAGTGTAGTGAAAGTCCAGCTTCTGGTTTGTATTGAAGGACTGGCCATGACAAAGCTACTGTGAGCAGAGGCTTGAGTGGTCTTCTATAGTTATCTTACAAACCTGAATGCCTTTTCCTTTTCCTTAGGATGGCAACTAGCATCATGAAGAGCCTGATGGATCACTCTGTTCCTGAAGTCTAAACTTGCACCATGGATGTGTGTGTATATAAATAATGATGATTCCACTAAACTTGGGCTATTATACTCAGTGATCTCTTTCTTCTGCACATGAGCCTTTCTGGAGGCTGAGAGAAGATATGCTGCATCAAGCATTTGCATCTATAATGGCTGGGAATGTCACCGTTCAACATATCTCGTGTATTCACACACTGTAAAACTTGCAGCCTTACATGCTTGACAATGTGAAATTCCAATTGTGTTATGACTTCTTTTTGTAGGTCTTTTATTTAGCTTACTACTACTATAAGCCATTGCAACTAAAGGAACCAGGTATCACTTGCAAAGCTACATGTTGTTACCCAGGACAATGCTGTGCTTTGTATGTCTAAAAAGAATGAGTATTTTTACTGCTTTTTGTCTGCAAGAGTAGATTTGAAATAGCATATTAGAAGTAAGGCTAGTACTAGTTAATTTTTTGTTCTAGTAAATACTGTTTACACAAAAATGCCACTTAGCTGAATATAGCTCAAGGCATCAGTAAGCATTAATTAAAGTAGTGTACAGATACTCAAATCTTTTTATTACTTGTTATATGAATTGTAACAAATATGCTTCTCTCTCGCCTTAACCATGTTATTTTAAGGATTTAGACATAACCAAATAAATGACCAAAACTTTACATCCTGTGTGTGTACCTACTTCAGGTAAAACAGGCTTATTTTATTGAGGTCAGTTTCAGCCAACAACTAAGATAGGAAATTCAGTGTAAAATACTTTAAAAATCTTACTGGTTTTAACATTGAAATGTTTCAGAAGGGGTAGCTCTGGACTACTTTAAGTAAGATGTGTTGAATGGAAAAAAATTTTCACTGTGAGGGTGGTGGGGCACTCGAACAGGTTACCCAGAGAAGCTGTGGATGCCCCATCCCTCAAAGTGTTTAAGGCCCGGCTGGATGTGACCCCCACCAGCTTGGTCAAGTGGAAGGTGTCCCTGCCCATGGCTGGGAGCTGGGAACTAGGTGATCTTTAAATCCCTTCCAACCCAAGCCCTTTTATGATTCTAACTCTCTTTCTACCTTAAGCTTAACATATGGAATAGTAGCCAGCTGTTGTACTAATTGTAGAGTTGCAATTTCAGTGTAAAATGGCCTACAGCTTGCTGGGTGTGCTAGGTCTGGCTGGGTTAATGAAGGTAATGAAGTAGGAGTTGAATTTAATTTTCTTGTAGGAGCAGGTGTGGGGCTGTGTTAGAGGCCTGTGACCAAAGCAGGGCTGATAACACAGCAGGGTGTTTCCTGAGTTGAATGTGCACAGTGTCAAGGCTTCTCCTGCTCCTCAGTCTGTCCCCTGTTACCAGAGGGAGAGAGGGAGCACAGCTGAGGCCACTGATCCAAACTGACCAAAGGAAAATTCAACACCATTTGACATTATGCTCAGCAATAATTAGGGGAGAATTTTCCAAGGAAGTTGTTGGTCTGGTCATCAGTCTGCTCTGGGAATAGGGGTATGATTACCTTTGCATCACTTCTTTTTTCTTCCCCACTTTCTATTTTCCCTTTGCTTAGTTCTCCTATCCATTGCAATCCATAAATTCTTGTAGCTTTTGCACTTTTGAGTCTCTTTTCCCTCTTGCTATGGGGTAGGGTGAGTGAAAAGCTGATCACTGGGATCAGCCCACCACAACAGTTCAAGTTCAACATGGGGCATGTTCAACTGAGACTTGAAGTTTAGTGATTGCCTTTTTACTATTTTTCCCCCTCTGCTCTGTTCCAGGTTACAGCTATGAAATCTAGGATTACTGAACTTCAGTTTCCCTCATATTTGGCAGCAGCATGAAGTCAAAGCAAAGAACTTGAGTTCAGTAGAGGTATTATTTTGTAAAGATGTATTTGGGGAATCACTTTAGCTATTCCTTCAGAATTTACTTGCATCAAGAATTGGTGTGGGGGTGGTGGTGGCATCTCGATTATTTCTTTGTTTGTCCATTTAAGGGACATATGCAAAAGATTCTAAGAGACCACACCAAAAAAAAAAAAAAGCAAACACTTCAGAGCTTGGCAGTCTGCAATAAACAAAGTCTCATCTACCACTTCCTCATTAGCATGTGTAGCTAATTGTAGCTTTTCCTGGGTTGGGAGACCTGCTCTTCCAGGAAGGACTGAAGTTCAGCAGTGAAGAAGTGTCTTGATATGTAGCTTGCTGTTTCTCAAATGAATTTCTTTGTTATGGTAACCCAGAGAAAACCATTACAGCACTTCAGGCTGGAGAGGTGACCAAATTCATCCTGCAAGCCAATTTAATGGGACTGTTTGGTTACTAAATGATGGTCTCTGGAACCACTGTGGCAAGCCTACACTGGCAGTAATTGGTGGCTTCATGTAGCATTGGTATAATTCAGCCTCATGGGCCTAGCCCTGTGCCTGCAGTTATCTCTGAGGGCTTTGCCAAGCTCCTTTGCTTAGCTGTGAAATCCCTGGAGCCCAGACACTGATCTCTGCTTCTAACCAGTTTTAACTTAAGAGCAGATGAGTCAGCAAGGGCTGATTATAGATGTAATTGGGCTTTAAAACTCTGTTTACAGCTTAACAAGTGGCATTTGGTTACTTAAATCTTGTGACTCCGTAATAAGCAAATCACACTAAAACTAAAACTGAAAAAAAAGAGTAAACCAAGAAAACAATATGTTAAGGGAATGTAAGATGACAATACTTATATTTTTTGTTATCAGCCAGATTGCTGGAACTACTGGGGCAATCCACTGGAAAAAACAGTGGTAGACTCAGTACAAGAACTTCCAGCTATAGCAGATAGCAACCAGAAGTAAAAGGATAATCAAAAAGCTCCTGTTTTAAGGCAGAAATTAGCTAGCACTGGAGAGTAACTTATGATTAAATATACATATGCATATACATAAATTCAGAGAAACTGGAAGGAAGTATCCAGTCAACAGGGTTAACTTGATTTTTCCCCTTTAAAAAGCTATGGTTGCTTTAGGCAATGGAGCAGGGTGAGGGCTCTGTTTTGTGAGCATGCTTTACAGCACAAGGTAACCTCAGCTGCACTCAAGAGCTGTGCATACCATGCATCCATATTTAATCAAAAGAATATGATCTCTCGGTGAGTTTGACCCTGAAGCTTCTGCTTCTTCCTCAGGTTTGAGTTATTTTCATCTGGTTTAGCTCAGCAGGAGGCCCCCTAGTGACAAAGGACAATCCTGAATTCACCCAAGCCATTTCCAGGCAAGTGTACAAGTATCACATGTTTGCATACACACAGATATGTTTGGGAAATAAATTTAAAGGTGAAGAAACAGGGCAGACACCAAACATTCTCCTGCAAGATTAAGACTGGTACAGCAGGCATGCATGGTATGGCTTAGCCTTCCACCATGTGTGGCTTCACCACACACACTCGTTGATGACGTAAAAATAGTTATCTGCTAAGCCAAGAGAGTAGTGCAGCTGAAATAAATACCACTTTGGTTTAATAGCCTTACCTTACTGAAGAATAAGCTCACACTCTGGCATAATAGAATAGAAGACTGGGGGAATGACAGAACAGCACCTAACCACAAGCTGATTGTTTCACAATACCAAGAAACAGCTGTGTCTTGGATAGGCATTGGGTGTCAAACCCAAGGCAGGGTATCTGACTGAACACAGTTCAGTAGAACACTTCCCCTGGACACAGTGCCAGGACACCTCAACACCAGCAGTAGGGAAGACCAGCAGAGAAATAAATAGATCCTCAGTCATACTCAGGCAGCATTACAAATGCAAATGCTTATTGCTATAAATAAACCATTAAATACTTCACTTAAACAATTTAAATATTTCAAGTCTTTCACTTCAGAACAGCTCCTCCCAGGAAAAGATACCCTGAAGTCCTACAGAGAAAGTAATCCTTGTGCAACACTGCTTTGTTCCTGGGTTAAGACAGCTGGGGGCTTGGATAAACCCAGGAACTGGAGCTCTGTTTAAATGCCATACTGAAATTCCATCTCAAAGGAGATTTGAGTTAAAGAAGGTTGGGAACACTAAACAAAACATGAAAATACTGAAGATTACTAAGAGAAAAGGATAGTAATAAAAATGAGGAAAAGAAGGAGTGATAGTTTTTTATGCTCCAACTTCAGGCACAGGATTAGGGGAATATTTATCCCAACACATATATGTGTATCTGGTCTGTTAGAAGATCAAATTTATGCTTGTTTTCTTTTCAGACCAATACATTAGTGCTGGTTTTAAGTAAGAAAAAGCCAGAGAGAATTTGTTCTTACTGTGCTGTATGCCTTTGCAAATAGCCACAGCTAAGGACTGTCAGGAGCCCAGACTGGGGACAGCTGCTGCAGTGTTCAAAGCAGGATTTACAATCACATGCATCTCCACTAAGAAGAAATGTTGACTGCACATGACAGAGAGCATTAAGCTCCACACACCCTAAAAGGCTTAAATTAAGAATGCAAATGCTGCTTCTTCTTTCAAAGCAGTTCAAACAGCAAGCTATGATACATTCCATGTAAATCCAACAATGACTGCAAAATATGAGCTCTTTAATTACAGAAAAATAAGTCTTTTATTTCATATCATTTTACACAAGCAATTTCAATATGATAGTCCATGAAAAACAAATGCATACTCTATGGAAGTTAAGAGCTCTCAGTGAAGTCAACATAACATAGAAAGTTGTGGTTGAACAAATCTTCCTATCTGGTTGAACTTCAGCAGCCATCATTGCACAGAGTTAAGTTCCTTTAAAAGGTTTGGTTTAAAATTAGAGTTCATTTAAATGACTGGAGGGAAAGGCACTTAATATTGCAGTTTCCAGAACATGATTTGTTTGTCTTCCCCTCCTGTAATAACACTGTTGCACTGTTCATTCATCCACATGGACATTACAGCACCTGGGAAACAAAATCACAAACAAGTAAATAAATCCGAATGCAAGTAAGTGTGGTACTCGAGATGACAGAACAGATCTTTCTTTGAGAGAGTTTAGCATAGTCTGAGCATTGGATTACTCTGACACCATATTTGCTAAGAGGAATTTTGGTAGGGTCCTAGGTAGCTGCTCTTATTCATAGTAAGGATCTCATGCTCCATTGCCTCAGCTGACTTTGGTACTAGAGGGACATCATTGCTACGTAGAATGCAGATGGCAACTATGGAAAGCATTCATGGAGAATGAGCTTTTTCACTGACGTTTGGAATTTTCATGGTAAAAGTGTATTCACATCTTGTAGCATATGCCTCAGAAGGCCACTTCTGAAAAATCCCCACCTACAGAATGATCTCTCCACAGGTCAAGTTCCAGTGTAAAACTTACAGCAGGGAAGTTTGAAACAACTGTTCTTAGTTAAATAGCCTTTAAAACTTGACTTAGTAAAACTTAGGTAGTTTTCCCCACACATCCTGGTTGCTGATATACTGAGACTATATAGATACATTTAATCTGCCTATAAATCCCCATCCAAAACGAATTTACTAGAGAACTTTACCTAACGTTGTTAGACTCAGCCTGGACAGACTGTGGCAAAGAATACAGTACAGTCTATACTATATTTGAGGGCCAACAGGTAGAAAAATGTTGACTTTTGCAATGTTGTGGTAATTAGAAAAATTGAAAGTAATTTCCCTTTGGCCAGTCTTCTACAAAGCAATATTCCTCCATTCTTACTTGATTTCCTAGGAGGCTTACATGGACCTACTTCTAATTCTGGTGTTTCAGGTAAAGCTGACATCAGGAACAGCAAGCTGGCTGAGCAGATAACTCTTAAACTTTTCAGTACTAAAAGAGCTGGAAAATAGGAATCTCACATTGTTTGAGAATGGGAATAGTTCAGGCATACCTGTATGTCCTTTGATTCTTTCAGTAACTTTTCCTCCAAGAAGGTCCCAAACCAGTAATTCACCAGATTGAGATCCTGATAAGATGGTATTTCCATCCCATTTGAAGCACCTGCAAGTAAATCTGAGATTAGTTCACGTCAAGCTTTTGCATGATGACAGCCAGACATTTCCAAACTAGCTCAAAAAAGAACTGGAAATAGAGATATGAAACCAAAGGAAACTACCTTTTAACACAGTCTTTCTGGAAAGATTATTCCCAAATTATTTTAAAGATCCATGACCCAGTCTTGGTTCTGTGACTGCCCTAGACCCAAGCCAGGCCTTCCCCTGGCAGAGTTTGAAACCATTCCATAACAGAAGAGGGCCCAGTCAGCTATGCACATGTGTGATATCCCAGTGCTCTCATGAACCACCACTTTCACTTCTGACACTTTATATTCCTGAAACCATCACTTAAAAAAAAAGCAAAGATGACTTTCAGGTAAATAACTAGTGACCATATATGTGAACAAGCATATATAATTATGTATACCCACAAAAAAAAAAAAATGAAGTGTATTCCATGTATAGCTGCTATATTTTTACTCCAGTAACTGAGTAAGCATTCCATCTGTTTATCTGATAAACCATAAATAACTGTATACTTTTCAATTGGTGGAAAAAGGTGATTGGTCTTTGATTTTAAAAGCCAATCTTTTTTAAGACTATCAAAAAAAGAAAACATTAAAATATTTAAATAAGAAAACTCAACTTGTTAGACATTTCAGTAGCTCAGCTGCTGGAAGAGCTGGTTAGCTACAGCTGTCATCATCTTTAAGGGACATGACAGTTGTTGAAAAGTTGTTTACTTAGAGAGCTGTTTGATTTTGCCCCAGTTTGGAAAGCTTGATCATAATGCTAGAATGCTAGAATGTCAGTCTTTTCACTCTAAAAAGTGATTCAATAAAACACAGTTCCCAGTATTACGGCCCTTCCCACTCTGCTGTCACCAGCCATCTCCAGCCAGCTCCATAACCTGCATGTTCTCAGCATTACCTCTGTGGCTCTTCAGTGCTCACAGAAGATACAAGCATTCCAGTTTGTACATCTATTACTTTAAAACAACAGTCCTCCCCTGTGCTCAGTAGATGTCTGCTGTCTGTACAAAAGAAGGAAGCAAATAAAAGAAACAAGAAAAATCATGTTCAGACATTCCGTTCCAGTTGTCAAAGCACTCTGTGATCAGCATGTTGGATGTGACATTACCTCACCTACGTATCTATAAATAATTTACTGGAAATTAAGTCTCTTAAGCAAGTAAAGATAAACAAGATTGGTTTAGAGTCTAGATGGCTGGTCTGCAGCCTAGCATGGCCTTGTGTACAATTAAATTCTTTACAGAGGAGGTGTGTGACAATCCAAAACATCTCACCATCCCCCTTAAAGCAGTAATTCCAATAAGAAAGATATATTATATGGTATTAATAATAAGATTCCCTCTGAAACTCCCAAGAGTGCACATTAAAAACTGAAATCCAACATACCAGGACTAAAAGCAGCATGAAATACAGTCCCAGAATGATGTGGCAACTGGTGCAACACTGTTGCTGTAGTAACATCCCAAACACTAATGGTACCCTCTTTGGTTCCAGATGCCAGGATGGTATTTGCAGCATTAAGGTCCATTGTATTTACCTAGGAAGTTAAACATCCCATGACTCCTCCTCTTCTTTCATGTGAGCCATCTTGAGACAGGTTTTAAACATACACAAAACAAGCCCATTATCCCTAAGAGGACATTTTATTTATGAAAAGCCTTGAATTTAATTCTCAACACCCTTAATTAGGTACAAGTATGAAAAATCCAAACTATAAGAGGAAAAAATAGGTCACTTTAAAGACCTTTTAAAAAGCTTTTGCTTTGCAGAATCAGAAATGCTAAGTGACATTTCAGATTGCTTTTAGTACCAATACTCTCCATCTAACTGCTAGACTCTACCCTTAAGGGTAAAATTTTTAACTTTTAAAAAACTTCCTACCCATCAGCTGTTTCCAGTTCTCTTGGGTACAGTTCTTAAATGCTATCAGAACCATTTCAGTACTTGCCAATGTTGTGATCTATTAAAAAACTAACTCTTAGGAAGGTTTAGAACATAGTCATTTTAAATATCTTCACAGACTGATGTTAGAGGCCATAAACAAAAGTATGCAGTTACACATTTCTGATGCATTGCACACAATGTGTTTGTATATTTACAGTGAAATTCATTAAGATATTTACCATGACAGCATTGTAAACAATTCAGGATTTCTTTTTCATTTGCTTTCCTTACATTAAGAGGAAACTAACAATCAAAACACTTGAAAAAAGATTAATCTGTTTTCAAAAGCCACGAGGCAAACAAAACCACCCAATCCTTCCTGCCCCCCATAGGAATTCTGTGCATTCAAGCTGAGCAAGACAAATGAAGAAACCTCTGTTTATACTGGTGCTTCAGTCCCCAGAAATGGACCTTTCAACCCAGGAAGCCTGGAACACTGGTGCAGAACCATCAGACAGTGAAAATCCCAGAAAAAAACAAAAAGCCCCTACACACATTTCCCAAAATACACCCCTCAGCCCCTAACCCAATCTTTGTGCTTTACCACTAGATCATGATTTAAATCATCAATTAATTTTCTTGTTCTCAGACACTGCATCAACATACTTACACTGACATCATGTTCTAAGTGTGCAAGCAGTTCAAAGTGGTGTTTTTTATTGCTCAAGGTCTCTCCAGGAACACAGTGCCACACCTACAACACAGATAGTTGTGTTTGTTCAAGGAAGCAGTAATATAACCCCAGATGGGTTCCTTCAGTGCTGAACTCTCACATTACAAGGCGGGGCTGCTTGTGTTCACTGTGGGCCTTGCCTGCGTGGCAGAGTACAGCAATGGCACCTGAACTCCTCTACCCTAAGCACAGCCACATGGTGAACACAACTCTGCTCATTCCAGATCCCCTACAGAGCCTACCTAAGCATGGGTATATCACTGCACTAAATGTGTACTTACCAAAAAAATCATACACAGCAGGCTTCGGGAAAGTTTTTCCCGTCTCTAGCTTCCAAATTATCTTTCCACCTAACTGTAGGCATGCTCTTTAGATTAGCAAGTTTCTGCTTCTCTTAGCTGAAGAATGTAAACTAAAAAATTATTAAACATTTTAGAAATCTATTCCACCCAAAAAACAGAATCGCCAAAGTCACAAAACATTCCAGTTTCTCGAGTCCTCATTTTTTACAGTAAGTTATAATTAATGAAATTTCCTGAAAAAAAACACTTTAGCTTTGAAACAGTTGAGCTGAAGCTAAATGAAGAATAAGCTCTGGAAATAAACTTACTGTGATACTAGCCAGGTTATTACTCTAGTACAAAGGTACAAACACCTCAAAGCATTTGACAGGCTAAATATTACAAAGTGCTGGCTATAAATAGTCATGTAACTGTAACAGTCACATCTACAAACCTTCACAGTGGAATCCCAAGATGCAGAAAATAAGCGCCCATCTTGCCAAAAGATCTTGCTGACTGCATCATCATGGCCCAACAGGACATCTTGCTGTCTTCCAAATGCAATTGAATAAAAATATCTAACAGAGAAAGGTTATAAAAGCATTACATTTTGTAAAACTTAAAGGTTTTTCTTTTAAATAAAGTAACTTTGTTTCTGTGGTTTCTAACAGAAATCTAGTGGGAAAAAACAGAAATATAGACACTGTGTTTTAAAAATGTGATGGTTTTCTGTATCATTATCTAAAACCATAAACATAGCAGCCAAGGCACTCCATGAAATTAAATAAAGTCAACAGAAAGTAAATACACACATATGATTGTCCCATGAAGAACTTATGACAGTGGTATCTCCTGGTAAGATTAGACAAGATGATAAAGCCTGCAGGAAAGAAAAAAAAATACTCAATTTCTTACCCCAAATCCAGTTCAAGTACATTAACATGCTTTTGGAGAACAAGAAGCATTTTAATCTTCTATAAAAATAACATGCAGATGTCATATGAACACTGATCAAGAAAAACCTTAGAGGCTAGACACTGAACATCAAGAATACTTAATATCTATATTAAATAAAGGCAGCAGAAACATTCAGAAATACATGCAGAACTGATAAATCTTTCTAAAGAATGTCATATTTCAAGCACATGGTATGTAATTCCTCACTCAGAAGTAAGTGGGTCAGCTCTTCATCTTGTAAGCTGCTCTAAATTCTAGACACAAATAGCTAACAGAAACTAAAAATGCAGATTCTTTTGATGTTTGTTCTCCATCACAGGTACTTATCTCAGTACCTAAAGCTCAGGTCTTTCAAGGAAGAAATACAACTGTCTGATTCCTACTACTTTGAACAAGAAACATTATTTACAGGTACCTGCTCAGTTACATTACTGTCACTAGGAATGGCAAGGAAAAAACCAACAATCAGCCCAGTGCTTCTACCTGCTGTCATTACTGGTCATGTTTTAGGTCTGTTTGAAAAACAATAACCTGCTGGACTGTAAACACTACTCCTTTTAACATTGCTTGAAGTGTTTAGATCAGCACTAAAACTATAGGGGAAAAGAATAAGAGTACACAAAGCCTCCTCATGAAAAACAGACTTTTGGCTTAGGAGTCAAAGAGCTCCCTTTTCACAGTGCCAAGAAGCAATGTTCCCAAATTTCCCTTTGCTGAAGATTAGGAATTGATGTGTCTAGATTCACCTGCTAGTGTGCCCCATGGCAGACCATAGGGTCTTGATCCTGCAACTTACTTGGGGACCAGTCAGAGCATGTTATGGCTTCTGTCTGGGCAACACATTTGCCATTCTTGTTCCCCCTGGAGATGGTGATAGACAGAAAACTGATGTATCTTGGTGTCTTGCACCAACGAAAGACTGAATATGGCAACTGGGAGTGTATCTTTGTAACCCAGGTTGGCCACAGTGTTCAAGCACAGAAAATCAAATTCAGAATCCCTTTCCCAACTCTTAGGAGCAGAGGGAAGTGTTGTTCACAAGTTGCTGAGATCATTGCTCATGGAAGAAGGATGGCTCATTTTCACCCAGCACAGATTCCACTCCCTGTGCTTGGTTTTTCTCTGCTGGCTGACTCACAGGCTTCAAACACTTGGGCGCAGTAAGGCAATGCTGGTGTGAGCATGTGGTGGAATTTAAACTTTGAAATTCTGGTCCCAATGGCAGTTCAAGGTTGCTCAGGAAGATATCCCTGCTCATGCCAGACTGTCTACCACAAGCTCTTCCCTGGATAGCAGGGCAACTCAGAACAGAGACAGTGTAACCATTTAATGCTTCTTCCCCATATTTGCAGAATGTTCTCTGTCTCTCTGGTGGCCTGAGAGAGTCTCAATTCACTCTGCTAAATTATTCACACACAATACAACTGAGTAGGCAGGGGAAAGAAAAGATGCATTGATGGATGCTAAGAGCCATCTAAATGAGCAGCTTTCAGAGGATTCCCAATCATCTCATTCTTATTTTGACAGCAGCCTACCATGTTTGAAAAGGACACACTTCTCTGGATGGTTTTCGAGTCTCTGGAAAACATCTTCAAAGTTGAATCTGGGGATAAGGGACAAAATAGAAAATAAAAAGACTATTTTATATTCTGGAAGCTAATAATTTTGCTCCTACTTGAATATCTTAGTATGAAAAACAGACACAGGTTTCTCATAGTCTCTTGAGAAACTCTTTATAAGGCTTGTGACTTGGGCCTGGAACTGCCCAGTTTTGTACCAGTTACAGATGGACTACCACATGCTCATCAAACTCTAAGAGAACTCTGGTATGTAACTGGACAAACTTCCATTATTATTATCACTGAAATTATCTTCCGAGCCTAGATAATATTGAAATGCTTGAGTCAAAATCATCTAAAACTAAGCAAATTCATATAGTTAAGCTATTCAATTACATCAGATATATATTTCAGTTTCATGCCATTTTGTTAAAAAAACAACATTAACCTGCATTTACCCTGCAGGCTGTGGTAAATACCTGTGCAAGACTTACCCTGGGATGTAGTGAAAACAGAAGACCCATTGCAAGTGACTGCTATTCCAGTAATTGCCCTGTTTAATACAAGTAAGCTTGTGGGTGACTTCATAGATTTTGAAACTGAACCACCATACTGTAAATAGACTACAGCTGAAATTTGTTACTTGAGCTCTGTAAGAGCTAAGACATTCAAGGAGATTAAAAACACTACAGTGGTGTGTTACCTGCCTAGAGACAAAAATATACCTTGGCATAAAATGTGAAACACCAGGACAGGATCCCTATAGTGTTCCGTAAGAACTCCATCTGCATCAGAAGGGACTTGCCCATGTGAGAAGATAAATGGTTTCACATTTAGCTTTTCCAGTTCTGGATTAGCTACAAATAATCAGGAAGCTGCCTACAAGCAGATACTGAAAACCTCAAGTGTAGGGAATTGGAACTTGCACATTTTTTCCTCTTTTAATTTGACACTGGCAAAGTCACTATAGGAAGAACTTTAGACAAAGCTAATGTCAGGGAATTAGGAAACACAGAGCACACTGCACAGCCAAAGTTCTGTTACACAGCTCTGTGGCTCATTATTTCTCAGCAGTCTTCAGGAAAAAAAAGTAATAAAAATAATCTGAAGCTGAAATTTGAGTCTCTTTTCAGGATCAAGATTTTTTTAATGCTAACAATCTGGTAACAGATTTCTCACTACAAATATTACCTTGTTTTAGGGATATGATAATGTTTTCCTAGATTTGATTACAGTCACCAAGAAAGTAGCTGGACTCACAGTAGTAAGAAATCCTCCTAACCAGCCCAGTCACTAGGACAAGAGATGGGGGCAAAGGAAAACCTGTTGTTTAACACATAGCTGATGTTGTTCATTATTAGATATTTTCAAAGTTCACCTGAAAAGAGCCCCTACTGACCCTTGAATCCCTAGGAATCCACCAGAACAGTAGTTTGGTACCCAGATAAACTAAAAACCTACAGCTGGAGACTTGGCAAACTGCTCATGCAGCAACAGCTTGAGGTGTACAGTGGAACAATTTAAGTGTCTAATCTTTCAAATCTGATGGGATGAAGTTTGTGCTCCTGACGTTATAAAAAAAAAATAAATTGGAGTCTTTATCTGGCTGCTGTTATCAGTTTCAGAGAAGAATAATCAATATCTGCTTCAGGTACTAAAATGATAATGAACCTATACAGATCTAGAGCTAAGGAAAAACAATAGCAAAAATCAAGCTGACAAATACCTTCTCTGGATTCGTAACCCATCCTATACTCAAATTCATCTTGCATAATCAAATCACTGAGTCATCTCCAAAAAAAAAGTATTTACCTTAAACCCTAACCCATCATTCAGATTGACACAGAGATTCCCCCCCCCCCCCCCGCCCCAGTTCAGTGGAAGAATTTTGACTGGAAAGAATAGTACCTACTCTTTGTGAATTTTACACTGTGTATCTAATTTTAGTTTGGCAATATTGTTCCAGGCAAGTGTTATACTTTCTTCTGTCAAATCTTCAAATGATTCTTCATTTGGAGAAACTGCAATAAAATGCCACAATAAAGTTCCATCACAAATAGAAAATAAAAAGACATATTTCAAATACCTAGGTAGCTGACATAAATATGAAATTACAGAAATCATGCAGAGCTTCAGGAATAAGATTGTTAGACTAATCCAAAGGAAATGGAAAACAAACAAACAAAAAATGGAAACCTAAAAACTGTGCAGCAATGTTTTGATGTCCTTTGAAACGTCAAGGCCTTTCCAGATGAAAAAGAACTAGAGAAGCCATTTACTGCTACAATGAAGCATATGCTTTTATTATTCTATTGCATTGTGTTAAGAGTGTCACAACTTCATTTCACTGTTGCAAAAGTTAAGGGATTAAAAATGCAACAAAACTGAGATAATTAGATGTCAATTATAAAATGGTCAAACTCAAGAGAAAACACTGATGAATGAAATAATGACTTAGACAGCGAATCTATTTAATACATGACCATTACTATCACCCCATGCAACTCTCAAAGCTCCTCTTGCCATTGGATGCTACAGGTTGCCATGCTAAGTAGCCCTCATTGTCACTCCTCTGCTTCAAAGTCAAGGCTATCAAATGGTAAGTGAATTGAAGACAATCAAATGAGAAAGATCTTTCCAAGTGATACCTGGGCTGAATCTTCAGCCCAATTTATAGTTAAATCGCTATATAATTTATGAAGACAATAGCATCTTAGTTTTGGTGAAGTGGTTTAAGTCCTGCTTTGAATGGCAACTGTAATGCCTGTGAGGGCATTACAATCCTTTTCTAGAAGAAAGTTACTTAATCAACTCTGTCCCTACAGTATAGGGGGAAAAATATGTCCTTTCAGATTTTCATTCAAGTCATGGAAAAGGAGGAAAAATTCAGATGCTTAATTTAAGTTCTTAAGGTTTACTTTGATCAAGCTCATTAATTAATTACCCCCCTTAGACATTGCTGTTAAAAACCCAAACAAATCTTTGCATCATTTAGAATGCCTGCAGATATGGCCATTGAAACTGCCATCACATCAGCTTGAATTTAAAGTGTCAGGAAAGGCCAGGGATGATCGCCCTCCCACAGCTTCAGAAGCAGAGGTGCAACAGTCCCAGAGGAGACCACTGGAAGAGAAGGCAAAATACAGGGCAACACCTGTATATTGAAATTTGAAACTGGTCTGGTTTTGTTTTTCTTTAATATTTAGTTCATGGATTTATCTTGAGTTGCCTTACAGGGAAAGTAGCCAAGAGAGTTGTATAATGAGATCCTGTGGGAGAAAGAAACTACTCAAAATTACAAATCCTTCACATCGTTAGTTTATCTATTAAACATTTACCTGGAGACTCAGCTATGGAAGTGCTGTGACTAGATGTTCGAGACAAGCTTTTCAATTTCTGAATTTTCCTTTGAGGATGAGGGGTTGTAAACAACTGTTTTGGCGTCTGTCCAAACTCCAGGATTTGTGTCAGCAGAGCTACTTTTTCATTGGGGTCCATAATACTTTACAAAACAAGACATATAATTAAGCCATGGAGGCAAGTACTTTTTCCCCCTCCCCTTCCCCAAAAGCATGGAACTGTGTGTGCAGTTACTACAGCACTACAGATCATCTCATGTTCTTACAGAACTGATTTACTGAAGATTTACAATCATAACAGCTTCATAACTTTGTTTATGTAAAATATAACTTTGTTTTTGTAAAATAACAATATTCTCAATGACTGGAAAAATGAAACACTTCCAGAAAAGCCAGACTGAAAAAATGCTTAAGAAACAGTCTTTCAATGAAAGCTAAAACTGAGAATATGGTGCTGGTTCTCTGCATATTTGGGAGTATAAAATGGAAGAGCAACACCATTCATGTACAGAGCCCTTTTACAGCTGGCAGAGAACCTAGAGAGATACTGAGAAACTTAGCTAACTGCTTTAACAAACATTCAGATTCTTGTTAATTACCTGTTTAAATCCACTCCTCCTTCATAAGTTAATGGGTGAAACACTGGAAAAAAAAGTTTATTTGTACAATGTGGATATACAAGGCTCATTTTGTTTGTCCTCCTACAAACAGAGCTGCATTTTTACTCACAAATAAGCTATTTCAGCAGGCATTAGAGTTTGAGGTCTTAGATTTTAATCCTGGTTTTTTTTACCTGAAAAATCTTAGGACTTCCAAGAGATTTGCAGAAAGTTTCAGAAGGAATTAGTACTTTCATAGAGGAAGGATTGATTCCTAAAGCTTCAATACCTACCCCCAATAAATAAATATATAAACAGATAAATAAGAAAGCAAACACAGTTGCATAACTGGATCCTTGGTTAATTTTCAGACAGGGAACAGAAAGTAATAAAGAATGATCAGAAAGATCTGTGTATTCACCTTTCCAGGTGAATTGCTGTGACGCAAATGACTTTGAGGCTGCAGCTTAAGAACATTTACTTTGACCAAAGTTCATTCATACACAGATCCCTTCTGACTCTCTTATCTACTTAAATGTCTGCAATTCATTATGCTAATAAAAATCCATACTGCATCAGAAGCAGCATTATGCATAAAAAGTGGTCTCTTTTGAGAGGTAAAAATATAGATGCCATAATTTACATGCTGATTTACTGTATTTAAAGTCTGTGGTACATTGTAATTGACACCTTATCCTCACAGTGTAACTGAATGCCAAACCCTACAGCTCTAAAATATAGCCAATCATATGTTAAGGACATGTAGAGAAAGTGCACTGGAAAGAAATGAACAGCAGGGAAACAACCCAACCCGCCCCCAGCCAAACAGCAAAAAAACCCCCAAACCAAACAAGCCCCAGCAAAACAATCCTTGCTATCTCAACTATCTTTCCCTGGAACGAGAAATTAGATACTATCTTTCCCTGGAATTAGTGCCAAGTATCAAAATGTTGCTTATTCCTACCCTCACCACTGTTGTAGGAAGGTTTTCTTTCTGAACTTATTACATCTTTAAGTGCAAACTATCTCAACATTTTATGTTACTAGAAATCCATCAAAAGGACCAGGGTTTTTGGAATAAACACCCTAAAAATCGGATCTGCTACTTTTTTTTTTTAAAAGAGGGCACTTTCTTACTGGGTAGTAACATACACAGCTAAAATACCAGACTGAATGAATAAGTTAATCATTGGTAATACTACTAGGTGTAAATAAACACAATTACACAGCAGTAACATAACAACATCCCCCTTTGTAAAGGGGATCCCCATAGTGGCTAGATACATGTTCAGAGTAAGGTTGCAAACACTGAAATGTCTCACATGCAGTTAGACATTTCAGAACCAACACATACTCTTTCCTTCATTCTTGCTCCAAAGACCTGGAGCCCATTATCCCATTCTTTCCCTTAACAATTCTCTCAGGAGGAGGGGGAAATTGTATTGAAATTCTCCCACTGAAATTACACTGGAGGAAGGCTAAATCCATGTTTATCTGGAGACTCTGCAGGCTTCCATTTTTAATTGGGAAACACTAATTCCATACAATATTGCCACACCATGATGTGCAAGCAATTCCCAGCAATGCTACAGAATCATCTTGTCCACCCTCTGAAGCACATCTTCAAAGATACAAATCACCATGAAGGCAATACTGCCAGATAAGTCACTATTTCCAGTAAGGATCAAGCATTCAAAGCACAGTTCTGAACACTCAAAACAAAATAAGCATTACAGATATGTTGTGATTTACCATTCCTGCCTAACTGAGGCATCCCCTATTTTTGCTAGTTCTATAAATGTGTATTTACCATTGTGAGCTGCAACTGCTTCACTTCCTTTCTGCTTGTAGCCAAATATGATGTCAATCCATTCATGAAGATGTTCTGATACATATGCACTTTCTAAAGCCTCTTGGCACTTCTGAAGAAAGTCATCAGGACCTGAAAAGATACAGGTTAATTAAAGGAGAAAATATCCCTTTCAGTATTGGCATCCATTTCTCTTCCTCCTCATTCTTAAAAAGCCAACAAAACACCCCACACTAAATGTCAATTTTCTTATAAAAATTAAAAGCACCTATTTATTATGTTAGTGCTTTATAGAAAGAGTTCATTTAGAAGAAACCAGAATGAACATTTTTGAGGAAGAACAATGATTCCAACAATCTTGAATTTAATTAATAATAGAAGAAGTTTGACTATTATTACCTGATGCCCAAGGTGGAAGCTCTACATCTTCAACCATCTTTCCACCTTGCCTTTTTCCCAAGTCCAACTTCAAACTATTTACTAGAAAACTAGAATCATTTTCATAAAATTCTGGAATCAACTGGAATTTTAAAAAACAAACAAAAAAAAACCAACCAAGTTTTGATATTAGTTTAGCTTTCATCACTTAAACATATCATTCAGTGGAAAGAAAGTTAATAAAGTTCATATGTCAAGCCCTGAAGTTGGGCAGACTTTCCAGGTTTTCCCTACAAGACAGTTCTCTGAGCCAAACTGCTAAATTCAGAGTGGCACACATTTTAACAAGTAATGTGTGACATATGAATCCATAACATCTATGAGTATCTTTAGAATTATTGCATAGCTATGTTCTCATTTTTAAGACATCAAGTAAGAGTCAAGACTAAAATCTAGAATAAAACTAAATTATGACAAATTTCAGAGGTTAAACCAATTATTTAAATACCACCATATCTAACCATTAACTCTAGACTATTTTTTAAAAAAGCATCACTGTATTAATGTTTCTTTGATAAAGGAGTTTAACAGTATTTACTATGTGACAGTTTATTCTTCTCAACACATTCTACAAGTTAGGGTTTCTCAGGGCTCAAAAACCCAAGACAGTACTTCTACAGTTTCTTCTTCATTCTCTGGATGAAGCACTGCAATATATCCAATCCTTACAAGATTCCAGCGGACAATACATAAAATTTTCTTTTCAGCCTTAATCCACACTCTGGTAATTCCTATGTATTTCCATTAACATTCACATTGTACTTCTGTTAAACTAAAAGCCAGAAATCAGGCACAGATGAGCAAACATGGAGTTGATATGGGATTATTATACAGTTAATAAAGGACTCATAAAATGCAGACACCAGCCTTACAAAAACACCAAAAAAAACCCCAAAAACCAAACCCATACAACTGAAAAGCAGAAACAACAACGAAAAACAACCTAACACACTCCAATCAAACACTCTCAAATCAACAGTACATGAGAAAGCTAAGCACAGATGAGAAGACTTGAATAATTTTCCAGCCATTTATTTACCTCTTTGAAATCTGTTGCACCATCCAAACAGTTTTTCCAGGTTTCTGCAATGCTAGATAAGACAGATCAATCACACATTTGTTAAAGAAAAAATTTTAAGGCTTTGCACTCCCCATTGATGCATATCTGAAAACAAACCAGCCTAGTTATAGACAAAATGTAAACAAACCTGTTGAACATTCTGTCAGCATGATCAAACTTTCCATTCTGCAGACAGAGCATGTATTCTGGAGCTAAGGAGAAGGAAAAACAGCATCAGCTTGCTCCAAGCCTTGTCTGCTTTGGAGGTGTCTGCTCAGAGAGCATATAAAAGGTGCCTTACCAACTCTAACAAGGTAAAACAAAACATAACCCGGCGAAGAATAATGGCTTCCATACATGAACTTGGGCTCTGGCATTTCCTGGTAACGTTTCTGCAGCATAGGAAGAAGAAAGAAATGTCTGTTTCAAATCAGCACTGCTGCTTTGCCTCAATTCTGAACACATACACACTGTTTCTTTTTAAAGGCACAGATTAGGACCACCCACCCTCAATTTTTCTTCCAATGATAAAATAAACATTTAAGTTCTAATATCCATGCAGCTTTAATCAGAGCAGTAAATCAAGGACAAAATAGTTGTCATAATTGATCATCCAAAACTATCAGGGTTTCAGTGTTTTTTTCCTCTCTCACTTTAACATGTAACTGCAGTGACTCAAATTCAAAGAAGTGCAAACAAAGAAGTGCTTCCTTTTTGTTCATGAGAGTATGGAAGAACATAGTGACTTCCATCAGCCTGGGAGATTCCTTCCTGTCTGAAGCTCCCATGCATTACTCTAAAATGTAGCATAATACAAACAGAATGACTTTTACTGCAGTAAGCATGAAGCTAAAAACAATTTAAGGGAAGTCAGACCTTAGAAGGGAGACTTTATTTACTGTTACTGTAAACACAATAATGTTCATATTCTCTTGCCTTCCAGAATCTTAGGAAGCTATATGATTTTGAAATATTTTAATCTTTTTTTATAAATATAATGGAGTTATTCTGGCAGCATTTTTTTCTAATGTCCCATAAATTATTTTGCAATAATTAACTTTCCATAGAAGACAATAATTTTACACAAATAATTAAAAGCCAAATAACTGAGGACCTCCTTCTAAGTCTCTAAGTATGTGTTTGACAGCTTATGAAAGGAAAGCCTGCCTGCCTTGAGAAATAGAAAAACTTGGCACACCTATATATAGGTATATAGTATTTTCAAGTTAGTGCTCTGACCTCCATGGATCCAAATTTCCTCCCTTTAAAGTTCTCTCCTTCAAATTCAGTATTTTTCTTAAATGGAAATACTTAAGATTTCTACTACTTTTTCTTATTTCTTTCAAACATGTGTTTTACATTACATACTTAAATCCATGGGTTTTGAAGTTTCATAAATTCATGTATGTTTACAGCATCTCAGTGCCACCATATATACATTAACTGGATTTTGGAATATTATTTTAAAAGTAAGGCCAAACTTTCAAAAGTATATATGTATGAAAAGGTAGCAAGAGAGAGGAAATGGATTCAAATAATTTTAAATTAGTACTGACAAAACCAGTTCTGATTAAATTAAGCTGGAAAATAAATGTGGAATGGTTACAGGTATGTTTGCTTTTGATAAAGTTTATAGTTAACTTTTGATAGAATAACTCCTAAGACATAATTCCCAAAGCTTGCTGGACAAAGCTCCTTTTATTGCCAATATGTACAAGGCACAAAATGTTCAGCATATGAATACCAAGATATACATACCACAAGTCTATCCAGCCTTTCCTTATTCAGGGCACCAATTGGTTTACTAAGGTCACGAAATGTTTCAGGCTTTGTCAGATCTTAAAAAAAAAACAGAACCAATGGCTTGGTTATAGACTCCAAGCGTTCTACTAGACTTTAATGTACTCTAATCAATATTTAAAAACAAACCAAAAACCCCCAGCCTATCCAAGCAGCAACAAAGCAAACGAAAGCCAACACAGAACCCCTCCAGTAATTTTCTCCCTCCCTACTACCTGCAATCCCATAAAGTCTTACTGTAAATAGCTATTCATCTTCCTTCCAAGTATGAATAATCTCAAACCTCTTGCTGAAGAACTAATAGTTAATCTATGGGGCAGTCATTACAAGTAGTATCACCTAATCAAGGTACTGCTACCAAAGGAACAAAAGCAGCTGGTATCATCTTCTTCTACTCATTAACCACTCTGTCAGGCTACAGTTAAGTCCCACCATACAACTGGATTGAAGTGTTTGAGCAGGTGCTGATGAATACCACAAGCTTCCCCTATTCTGGTTCTTGCAGAGGGACACAATCTTCAAAAGGACAAAATCCCAACACAAACTGCACTAAGACCCTTAATCAAGGAGCCTATTCAGGCACAAGCCTTGTCAGCCTCTTGCATTCAATCTGCAATGCTAAGAATCATAAAAGAACACCTGGATTCTACACATTTCAGTGCATCTAACTTGTTAAAAAAAAAAAAAAAAGTAATTTTACTGCCTCTTTTCCATTTATAAGAATCACAGTGTCTTTGAATGCTCAGTACTGCTGATCTGCAAAGCAAGCCAGCAGATGTTTGGTACATACTCTGTATCTGAGGAGTGCAGTACTTAACAGAAAAAGGTGAGGTATTTTGTCCCCTAAGCTAAAGGGGAGGGGTAAGGCCACAAGAAAACACCCAAGACCACCAATGCCAGGTTCATTTTGATGTAACATCAAGTCTATGCAGTGTAAATGCCCCCCCACACATTCCAGGTTGGTCATGATGCAGTAAGGTGCTTTTCCATATACACATACCTAACACTGAACTAGAGTAGTCTGCTATGATCCAAGGGAATACAGGATACTGGGAGAGATCGTTGCAGCTTCTATCGGCCAGATTGTTGAGATGGAGAAGATACTGGTAATTTGATATATGTCCTCGCTGCCACTGCAACACGTAACTTTCAGCTGTGTGCTCTGCAATATGATTTTCTGAAATAAAATAAAATAAAACATTAAGAGTTGGGAGGTTTGGAGTTTAGCCCCCAAGTTATACTGCAATTAACATTATGCAAGATACTGTAAAACAATTAAGGGCACGGTTTCTTAAAAGAACAAGTCAGAATGAACTGGCAACTTCGTGTTGCCATAGCTACCATACTCCACACATTTTTTAATATCTCTGCCATATCTCTGCCAATTCACATGGGTCTGAATTGCATTTGGCCAAAAAAAAATCATAAAGAAGGAGTGCTGAACAAAACACAGTAAGAATGGATGAATATTTACATAGGAATGGAAAAATATTTGCAGACCATGAACATCTCTCAGCAAGCTGGTAACCTTTAGGATTTCAAATTTCTAGAAGCAGTTCTGCTTGAGTCAAGAAAAAAACTAAATATATTTTCCTACTGTAACCAAGGACACCCACTATCAGTAACTTGTGGAAAGAAGTCATGTATGTACATGAACAGGATTTAATTTCACATCCACCGAAACAGAGTAGAGGAAAAGAAAATTGGCCCAAACTCAAAAAACTAAGAATTATGCACCTGGAGTTCTCTTTGAAGTATAGGCAGGAGTTCAGTACATTCAAACTGCACTACCCTGCATATTAGCTGTAATGTCAAGGTATGCTGCTGGAAAACTGGGTTATTTATTTACTTTTAAACTTTCTTCCATTGATTCTGTATACAGCACCTGGGCAAGTGCCTGAAATAGAACTGAAGGACGGCACCCATGGCATGATGGAAAGAAAGAAACTTGGATTAGATTATGGCAAGCCTCTATTTTAGCCTCTATTTCAGCATAGGATGGAAAGACATTTTCTCATCTTTCCTTCACTGGAAAGACATAGTCCAATCTTTCCTTCACTTTAGGACTTTAAATTCTAGTAAAGTGAAAAACATTAGCACTTTCAAAGAGAGGCTCTTCTGCTGCCAGAGAGATACCGAGGTGCTAAAAACACTTCTAGGGAAAGGGCTCACCATTTTTTATTTCTAACCTCCAACATCATCATAATTTTCATCTACATCTTGAAATTTCACCTTAGAAAATTATCCAGAAAAAGTCTGAAGCAGGGTAACAGCACGCAGGTATTTTAACAACAGAGAAAATGATATCAGAATCTATTTCCTTTCCAAAGAAAAATATAAAATACTAAAACAGTTCTAAAATAAAGTTATCATTCCTTTGTGGCCTTTCCATTTTTCTTTGTGAAGCAGGAGGGAAATGTCAACTTATATTTAGGTGAATTCATTGAAACAGAACCAGAGTCCTGGTACAATAATAAAATAGCACAAAATTTACATAAACATTTTCAATATTGGCAGTAAATATGTATTTCAATGTTTCAAATTACAGAAAAACTCAGCCTTTTTCTCCCTTTTTTCTCCAGGACACACACGTTTTAGGAAGTTTCTGTTTACAATATGCAAAAAAATAACCATCACTTTCTAGGGATTAATGTATACAAGATTTATTAGAAATGAGAACTCAACTGTATCAGAACTGTAATTTTCATTAACCACTCCTAAGACTGAGAAAATTTCAGGTACTTTTGTGTAGACTGGAAATCCACCTATTACAGGAAGTTTCTCAACAGGGTTTTAACTGAGTCCTTGGGGGATCCACACACAAGCTAGTCTATATTTTTTCAGCAAAACACAATTTAGCTGAGTGGATCTTATTTATCCCTTACTTTGAAGACAGTATTTTGTTGGGTTTTTTGTTTCATTTGTTTGATTTTTGCTTTGTTTTGTTTTTTTTTTTTTCTGAAGGGGGGAAAAGGGGAATGTTAAATGACAGTGTATATCAAGTTGCAAATTAAAAAAAATTAGTTTTGCCTCAATAATGCCTCCTCAGCTTTCACACTCAGCTCTTCAAACACAACCAAAGTGGTGCCATTTCACAACATTCATTCTGATCTTTGCTCACTTCTATTAAAAATTGTTACAGCCTATATATCTGTTTGTTTTTCTCATTCTTCCCATGCACCAATAGAGCAAAATCCAGGCAAATTTCCCTTCCCAAGATACTACACACTACATTAATAAATAAATACTCCAAACCTATATATTTTGCAATAAGGCGATAGACCTCATCTCGATCCTGACAGCTGTAGAATTTCAAGTAGATATCAGAACATAGATCATTTTCTGTGCAAAATACTTCAAGTCCCTGAAATGTTAAAGGGGGGAAAAACAAATGAGAGCAATCATTAACAAGCTGCAGTACTTGTAGTTTTTAACAAAATATTCCAGTTACTAATAAGTCTCATAACTCTATACTGGGTAGCAGCTTTGCCCACAAAATCTAACATACTAAATTTTCTATTTCAAATCACAAGAGCATTCAGTTTACACTGAGCCAATAGGTTGTCTCTGTCTGGATTGATTAAGCCTAGGTAATAGGCATTTAATTGTTTGCATTATTCCACTCACTTAGGCAAAAAACAAGTATATTTGGTTTAAATGTGTTTTGAGACAAAAAAATTCTACAAGATTGAAATTTGAGTGCTACCACTGAAAGCACACAACTGAGGTTTCACTGCAGAGCTCCTGACATTCCTCAGTCATGTATAGCAGGAATCATCACTCCACATTAGTCTCAATATGAAGCAGTGACAAAACTTCCTCCATGAATCAATCCAGAGAAAATACACCAAGAGAGAGAAATCCATTCTGTCCCGTGATAGGTGCTTGAGATAAATGGAATTAATTGCTCCCTAACGGTACTCCCTTCTCCTATGCTGACTGCTTATGAAAGAAGTTTCTCATCCTTGTCAGAATCCACTCTGTTTTCATCTTTTTGACAGCACAGGAAAAGGAAACACTTAAAAACACCGGAAAGAATCATTGAGTACTGTTGATTATTCAATACAGAGTTTAAGAACACATGGCTTTTACCTAAGGCAGACTGTTACAGCTGGTCTCTTTAAGAAACCATATATACAGCAAGACAATAAAATAAAATAAATACTTGAGCTTACCAGTGGCATTAGCCCATGTCTTCTTTTATAGATGCGACACACATTTTGCAGTGTAATTTGTACAACTGGTTTCTGTGGGGGGGAAGAAAAGAGGAGACATTCTAGTAGGTTTATGTTCTTCTACCTAACCCTCCTCAGAAAATCTGAAGTTTTTCTTGACTACAGATATTAGCAATATGAAAACAATATCCATCCACGTTATTGTAGCAGTGGAATAGTGATGCTAAGCAGTTATGTTAGAAAGAGGAAGCTTGTCTTTGCTGTTGGTTTTTGCCCGAGCAGCAGAGCAGTTTAGGAACAGGTAAGCAGCAGTGCATTATCCCGGGTCTGTCCCCAGCAGCAGCGCTCATGCACCAGAGCAGCACAACAGGACGGACTCTGCCAAAGGGAGCCATTGGGCTGCCGGGAAACCGTGCCGAGGCTGCCACCTGGCGCCCGGAACCAGAATGGCACCGTAATCCCCCTGAAACTCCTCCGCCTTGCTTGGACTTCCAGCACAGCCGAATCACAGAGTAATTCAGGTAGGAAGGGACCTTTAAAGGCTGCCGAGTCCAACCCCACTGCAGTGAGCAGGGACATCTTTAACTACAGCAGGTTACTCTGAGTGTGGTCCCACCTAACCTTGAATATTTCCAGGGATGGGGCATCCACCACCTCTCTGGACAACTTGCGCCAATGTTTTACCACCCCCATTGTAAAAACCCTTTTTCCCCCTCTACCTAGTTAAAATCTAGCCTGTTCTAGTTCAAAACTATTAACGTTGGCCTACAGCAAAAGGCCCTGCTATAAAGTCTGTCCCCCGAATTCCTACTCCTTTGTCAAACATGTTTTCTCCAATCCCCTTTTCTCTTCTCTGTACTAGCTCCAAACATTCCTTCCTCTTGTCACAGGCATTATCTCTCTAATTCAGTGTTCCTTTCAGAGCACTCAGAGCTTTCCCTTTATTTTCCCCGTGTCTGAGTCCCCAGACTCCCTGAATCTTCTGCTTGTCTTTTCCTTGTCCTTAGGACACTCAAATCAGGCAGATTCCTTTCTTTTCCCACAGAGTACCAGTGGATGAGAGCACAAGAGTAATGCTCCAGCCCTCAGCCCTGGGAAGGGAACTGGCAGTTCAGCATTGGAATTAGAGGATGGGTCTAGCTTGGTACTTCATCCCTGGCCAGACTGTGCTCCACGAGCCTGCAGGACCAGTCATACCCAGCTAGAGCAGCACCAGGGCTGCTGATGTAATCTCACATGCTGACAAGTAAATTGGAAAAAAAAAAAAATTAATCTGAGAGTTAAAGTTTTCTGGTGATTGTGCTACTCCCATGTCCATATTAAAGTTATTTCACAGAATCATAGCTAAGTCAATGGCCAGCTGAGATGATCACTTCTGTTTCTATGACAAAGTTCCAAAGCAATAACCCATCTGGAACATACATTCAGTTTTCCTCCAGAGAAAGAATGGTCAGTTTAATAGAAAACCTAGCTAAGAGCTCCCAAAGTAAACTACATGTATATAAAGCTCTCACTACGTTGGAAAGGTATCAGACTAAGACGGAGAAATTTATCTTAAATGAAATGTAACAAATAGTGATCTTCACATATTAATAGAGCATGAGCAAAGGACATTTTGTGCTTTGTCAGTAGGAGGTAAACTTTAAGCAAGTTAGCACAGAATGAAGCCTCAGAGAGAGAGACACACTGAATGCAGCAGAGATCAAAGGAAAACTAATGACCTTCTAAAAATAACTGAAAATAGTCGCCTTGGAGATGTGCTCTATGTGCATTTCAGAGAAAAAGTACAGAGAATTAAAACTGTCCACTAGCAGGGCAGCGTGCTCACATTGTAAGCAAGACCATCTATGAGGCACTTACAGGATATCCATTAAGAGGCTGGAAGTACAAGTTAGCATCACTAACGCACACATGCCCTGGATTAGTCACCAGTGGCGTCACCATTTCTGCTTTACACTCCATATGCAGCGTTTCAGAAATGCTTTGAAATCTACAAGTGAAGAAAAGGAGTAAGTTTACCTCCAGTTCTTACTTTGGTAGAGGCACCCTTAAATTACTTAGAAAGGTTTTAGTCAGTTTATGGCCTTGGGACATCAGAATGGGGACTTCACTAAGCCTATTTTACACAGGAATAAAGTTCTTTTTTGGGACCACCACTTTAACAGGCACTCCAGAAAGGAACACTGCTACATTCTGCTTCAGTCTCAGGACAGTAAGCCAGTTGTCTTCTCTCGAACTATAGTTTTATTTGGCATATACTGGCGCCCAATTGCAACAAATTCATAGAGAAATGAAACATTTTTGAGACAAAGTAACACATTCATCTTCTCAACAGAATTTCCTGCTCTACATTCCGGGTACTTCAAAATACTAAGAAGCTAACTCTCTGAATAGAGAACTTAGACTAACTCAACCAGCCATCTAACTATCAGTGCAGTAGACTAATCAACCAACAAGATGAAAATGATTCCCAGTAGAAAGTGATTAGAAAAGTACCTGTATTTATCAAATGAAGTTCTAGCCAAGCGTGATTGTAATATAGCAGTTATCTAATGTGGAAGGAAAGAAAAGTTAATATGGTATCTGATTCAAATGCAATGAGAAGTTAATTATTAAACAGTGATATCACAATTTCATTATTAAGCAGGGATATTAGAAATAATCAGATACTCACCATGGCAGCTTGATCTCCCATTTTATCTAGACAAGAAGCCCTGTAAAGCTAAACAGTCAGCATTAAGTGAAATTGCACAGAGATGTCCCACACAGCTCAGAAGTCAACAAAACAGGAGGGGCTTTAGCCTTCTTGGTGATGGCATACAAAAAGATCTATTATGATTTCTTTTGAAAGTAGGAAATATTTATTCACTTCTACTGCCATGTTACTACTTTGCTTAGCACCACCCTGCACACTGAGAGCTAATATGAGACACAACAGCTGTCAGAACTAGATGCTGTGTTGAAGTCCACATTTTAAAAATAGATAATCCAAGGTTTTCACCTTGAGTACAAATAAAATTCTACACTAAAAATCAAAAGATGCTGTGATGAACTATGCAGGGATATCAAATAGCCACATACCTGATGTAGAGTTTGTACAACATCTCCTACTTTCCAAGCAACATCCAGTTGGAATAAATGTTCTGTTCTACCCTAAAATTAAAAGTACATTTACTACTAATTAATTTCAAATAGAACTCAGTGGAAAAAAAAAATTAAAGTAAACAAAACTAAAGACCCTAAATAATAAAACTCTAAAATCCAGTAAAATTATGCTATTAAAGATTGTATTATATGTCAAAGATTGCAAAAGCAGATGTTGATCTTTTTTCTTTACAAATATATCTTCCCTGGTGAAAGCTCTCTATGCAGCGTTTTTTAATACAATACAGCACAACAGCTCTGAAGTGAATAAGTTAATGTAGTGCAAACATCAATAAATGAAAAGTAGTACCTGTTCTGCCTATTTTAACATCTATTTTAAACACATGCAAATACAGAACTAGCAAATGACATGTTACATTTTAAACAGCTACTGTATTTCTTATATATGAAAGACACCAGACCATCAAATCTTTAAAGACTAGGCTAAAAAAGTTAGTCACTCTCATCTACATAAGTAGTTTTGAGCTGAAAAGATCCCAAATCCAGTCACAGTCTATTTTGACTAGTCATTCACAAAAGCCTCACTAACACATCAACCAGCTTATGTGGCACACTCATTTTTCTTCTACAAAGTTTTCCCAACTTTCTTAAGAGTAATTTTATAGGAGACATTCCTGCTTTTACTTAAGTATATTAAAAGTATGTGTATGGATCAACTGGCACTAGCTTTACTCACAACTCATATTTAGCAAAGGTTGTTGAATACTTTCATGACCCCTGAATGCAGTATAAAACTGTATCAACATGTTTCTGTAGCATTTTGTGATTTCTCAGGCTAGACTTTAAAAAAAGCAACAAAGTGATCAGTAAGACTAAAGCAAGACATCGGTCAGTAGATAAAACTGGATTAATTTTAACTGAAGGAAGGAAGACATGAAAATCTAGGTGATCTTCAGGGTAATGTATGTGATCTGAGCTGAACTGACAGAAATGCAAGAGGAAAGCATGCTTCAAAAAGCAAATGGAACTGGATTATAGGGAGACATTAAATTCAGTAGCAATTTAGATAAAAGCCCTGCAACATTTCAGCCAGAGCATTGTTTTCCTTCAACACGAAAAAAACACAGCTCCCAGAAATCCTAGTGAATGGTCTACAAGTATTGCTTACAGCCAACAATGTGACAGTTTATGTGAGCAGTTTCTGTAGCTCTCCAGCCATATTCAAAGACAAGAGCTCAGTATTTTGTAATTGATCTGAAACAATCAAAGAAAGACATGGAAGATAAAAAGTATTACTCAATTCCAGCACTCAGTGACATGTGGAACTGGCAACAATTCAAGTACAAGATATCTAGCAGCAACAGAAAAAAAATCAGGAAAGACTAAGGTGAATTAGATTTCCTGTTTTAAAATGCAGAGAAAAAACTGCACTTCAGCGGAGTAAATTGTGATGGTTAACTGTCAGAAATGTTTTAGCTGTGGATGAATCATAACGTAGAAGAAAATGAAGAGAAGAGCTTTCCAAACAACCCTTCTGATTCTTTCCTTTTCCACTTTGTTGGCAATGAGATAAGGTATTTGTCTGATACTTAATGAATCTTGTACATGTCTGCAAAACAGATCATAGAAGGACTAGAAGACAAAACAGGTTCAGCACATGAAGAATTATCAGAATAAAAAAAAACCAAAGAAAAAAACCTTTTAAGTACTAGTTCAGAGGCAGATCTAATCACAAAACCAACCCAAAGCCCTTGTTGAGAGAACAGAGATCCTCTCTTGTCTCTCTGCTGTCCACTACAGTAATACGGATTTTATAGACTCCATCATTCTTGAAGTTTCCTACTTAAACAAAAACATTGAGAAATATAATTCTATCTTTTTCAACCTTGGGCAAAAAGTGAATTAACTCTGAAAAATAAAAGTTTTGCATTTGTGTCTTAACTAACCTCACAATTTAAGCAAAAACCCTTCCTTGTATGCCTTGAATCCTCCAGGCTCAGAATTGGAGCAGACTGACCCTATCAGCAGACAGCAGTGAGGAACAAGCTCCAATTTCTGCTGTGAGCAGCCTTACCCACCATTTCTTTGAGCTGAGAAACACTCAGCTGGGAAGTATCAACTAACAGTCTCTCATCTGAGCAGAAACTCAGCAATCTCAGTCTGAGCAGAACTGAGGAGATGCCACTTAGCCAGGATGCAGTGTCCACTGTACATGAGCACTCAGCTGACAGCTCTGACTGTTGAACCCATAGAGCTGCACATCAGGATAAATAGCAAGTGTCAAGCCTGCAGCATGTCTTCCAAGAAGTATCAGAAAGCCATCACAGAAGAATTCAGACATGCTTTTTCAATATTTTTTTTAAAATACTTTTTTTGAAAGTTTCACTGTCATATTTCTCAAATGATAATTATTTTAACTCTTTCAGAAATGACAACATAAATCCTTACAAAACTCCAGTTTGCTAAAAGTGGTGAAAAAATATATACTTACTCTTACTGTTTTATAGGGTGCAATAACATTTCTTTCTTTAATGAGAAAAACCTGAAAGAATAACAGACATTACAGATTCACACCTTAAAAAATAATATAATTAATCAGAAGTACTGGTAAATATAAAGCTAAGAACACTGTTTAAGCAAGCAAAACACTGAGTTGTAATATCCTGCTTTAACTACCCCAAATAAACTGCAGGAAAACAATGAGCTTTTACATCAGCTAACTGTAAGGAGGGCAAGAGTCCAATTTTGTTCAGAGGCTTACTTATACAGTTGATTAGTGGGCTTTTATCCTAATCATATGATCTTCAAGGAGCTACATTCAGAGGGGCAGATCCTTCCCCTCTTTTAGTGGCTCAAGGTTCTGCCCAAACAGGAATTACTCCAGACTGGCAACACGCAACACACCCTGTGCAAACTTTCTCAAATGAATGCCTTTCTTCTGCTGCTAAACATTTCACTTCCAGCTCCAACCACAACGAACACCAGATTTCCTCCTTCATCCAATAACATGCTTTTGAACAGTTTTATTTCTCTGGTGCTAGCCTCATCTCTGAGAACCGCTTTCCTCTCCAAAACCCACATAAAACTACTCTCCTTCTTCAGAACATTCTCACAACTCCTATAAAAAGACCTGACTGGTAGCACACTAATTTGTACGCTGTGCCATACTATCCACTATCTAAAGGGCAACAAGCCAGAAATAAGTTATGGTTTTGCTGCCTGTAGAGAAGGCTCAAATCTGCTAAACCTCAGGCCTAAGCTCAGGACTGGTTCTGAACCAAACAAAATACACTGTACTGCTGTCCTGGGGTGACAACTGCATAACCTACTGTGTTCTACCCCGGGCCCAAGAAACTTGGATGATCACAGGTCCCTTCCCAGTGCCTCAGTTCCCTTCCTATAGGTAGCACACCTGCAGTTCTACACTGCCAGATTCATTCAGAATCCTTCTGGCTGCTGTATACAGCCTTCCCCCAGCTGACAACGGAACCAACCTTCAGTCCATGACCGCTCCAAGAAACATCCAGCTAGAACAAAGCAAGTGGCAGGCTTGGAAGCCCATAAACTCAGCATGCCTCTCTAAGTGCTACATTAAAAAACAATGGTAATTAGTGCCTTTCATCCGACATCATCATGTACAGACCTGAATCAGGACATGGGAGAATCAGAATGAAAAATCTGCTTCACATTCATTGCTCTTCTGCAGGATAACTACACTGAGTACTCTACATTACATAAGAAGTAGACACAACGGTATGGTTTTCTTTACTTGTAAGCTGAGCAAAAACCTAAGCACTGTATTAATTTCCTATCTTTGGAGGATTTCTCTCAGTTTTATCTCAAGAATAAATACTGAAATAATGCCAAATTATTACTCCCATTTACTATATTTTAAAGCCATTAGTTCTAAGTTGTCTGTTACATAAGGAAAAGCTGCTTATCCAGATGTTTAAGATTTTCCAAGTATTCCCTATGTGTGGTTTCCTACAAGGCCAAAATTCTACTTAAAAAACCATATTTTTAATTACATCATGATCTGTCATAATTACAACTAGGGACTACTTGATACTTGGAAGTCCATATGCGCTTTATACAAAATACCAGCATTTATGATGCCATCCAAGTACTTCAGAACATTTCCTCAGAGATAGGAAGATGCCTGGCAAGCTACAAATGGAGGAGTGAGATGTGCTAACCACACCTGCCATCTTAAAACTTAATTCCTCTTTCCTATAAGATGTTTCTTACAATCCCTTGTTCTTCTGGCTTGTTACAAGAGTAATGATGTATGGCGGAAGCATTGCCTGGAGGAGTTAAAAATGCGTTTTTAAAAATCACTCAGTACATAGAAAACCTGCCAACTCAAAAAATAGATTACACAGTATTTTTCACAGAAGCAGTTTCAAAATGAAATTAAATATACTGGTTACTACGACACAAACCACAAACTTCTCTGGCGTAGACAGTATTAAATGCTTGAGTTTGTTTTTGACTGCACATAACTTAGCAAGGCTATCAATTTTGGGGATTGGTAAGGACAGCTTTTAGAAATAAACAAGAATATTTAAAATTGTATTCCCTGCCTCAACTGGTTCTATCCTGAAAGGAACACATGAACTTTTTTTTTTAACTTTTTTTTTTCTTTTAACTTTTACAGCTTTGGAATACTTATCAACTGAAATTTACCAAAATTTAAAGTGCATCCCCTTGGTAAACTCTAAGAATGAATACATGCACAACCACAACTCTTGACTGAAATTTTAAGACAATATTTCAGGACACCTTCTGAAAACTATTTGGTGGACACACAGCACAGTCAAGAGTTTTCACAAAGCTGAACTGCATGGACCAAAATAGCTTTGCCATTACCCCAAAATGCTGCAGAGAGTAGATGAAAGAAGTGCAAAAAAAATCAAACTAAAGATGATCAATAAAGTTTTATTACAGTCTATTCTTCTTTTTCATTCAATTCTAAGGTTTCCCAAAGCTCCATTATAAAATGCACAAGGCAAAAATGTTCTGTTTATTGAATTTATGACTAAATTAAGTCATCAACAGTTTGCAATTTCCAGCATCAACAGTTTCACATTAATGCTAAGTTTTTGACACTAATTAGTTTGGTTTTCAGTTAACTTCCCACTCTTAGATTATAGCTTTGAGGAAAAATACCATTAAGGAACATAAGCTTGCTCATTTATGTAACCTCACCCATTTATACATCAAGAATCTATTATATGCATGTCTTACCTGGCTACATACAACAGAAATCCCTCCAGGTGTATTCCTAAAATGTAAATAAGATATTTGAAATTATGGGAATTTGGGCTTTAAAGGAAGTTAAATACATACAGTATTCCAGATTTACCTACCTTGTGAAAGGGTTATTTATTTCATTATCTTCTGGAGCTTTTATACTACTGCAATCCCGCAATGGTATCTGCAGCAAGTCATAAAAATACATCGTGTTTCTTAAAAGCTTTTTAAAGAGAATCTTTAGTTACCAAGAAATTTAAGTTTGCACTGCTTACCTTGATAATAGGCTGGATATTGTCATCTGGTTCAAAAATAATTGACTTAGAACAGATTTTTAGGGAGCCTCTGAATTTTCTAAAAGGAACAATAAAAACAAAAAAAGTTGTGCATACGTTCAAGACACATGAGCCTAGAATGACTCCAAAAAGTGAAGGTATGTAAGAGTTTTGTACCTTTCATCTTTGCAATCTTTATTTATAATATGATTAGCTGTGTGCTGTTCAAAGTAATATTCTTCCAGGTTCAGAAGAAGCAGCGAAAACCTACAAATTAAAAATAAAAAAAATAAAAATCTTTTATTCTAAGAGAAAATACCATAACAGTTAGTACTCTTAATAAAACATTTCAGGTGTTCGGAAAGTTTTCTCTGATCTCTTTGCTGCATCCCACACCCCAATAATGAAATAATTTAACTTTTTAAAATAACAACCTATATGGAAATTGTGTACATGTGAAGAAGATCAACAAATTCTCTTCCAACACATATAAAGTTAGATATTTGATTCTGATGTCTTAGATGGAAACTATTCTAATATAACCAGGCTTTCTGCTTTAGCTCTGATCAATGTATGCCAGGTAAAATATGCAATGGCACAAAAAGGTAGGGCAGGAACTAATCACTTAGAACAGATGGAATTAGATTGTTTTCAAACAAAGCTAAATTAAACTGGTCTAAAATGTTAAGTGAAAACACTGGCACAGATTTTACAACATGAGTGAGTCACTCAATGGATGCCCTCTGAGGAAGCATTACCAACCACATTTTGTACTTCCTCCACACCTCTGTTCAGTCCCCAGGAAGCCTTTTCATGGACTAATGTGATTAACAACAAACCTCAACAACAACAACAAAAAAATAGGAAACTGAAGTCTTTGAAAATATTTAATTGCAGGATCATAGTAATGCCAGTGTTGGTACCAAGCAAATGCAAATAGGCCAGATTAGGGGGAACATGAAAATGCTTTCTCTACCAACTTAAGTAAAACCACTGCAAGTGATCAAAACTCAACAATTTTCTAACAGGGTGAACACAGTCACTGAGTGTTTTAGCTGTAGAGAATGCCTGTGGATACTGGCACAGCAGGAGGAGCAAAAACAACCTCAGTTGGAAGTACAACTTGTTTGTGTGAAGTGCTGATCTGATCTGCACAAGTACTTAGTATTTATTTACACCCACATTTTGAGCTTTTTGTACTTCATTCATGATATGCTTCACTAGAAATGCCTGTGAAAACACTAATAAACACCGAGTGTCCCCAGAGCAGTATTCAAACAGCAGTAAATATGTCAGGAGTTCACAAAATGAACTGAGTGAATCGAACAGCCTGTTCATTAAAAAAGCAGATTTCACAATGGAAAAAATAACAGTATTGAAAATATATCTTGTGTACTTAAAGACTGTGTTGTGGTTGTTATCTTAAACAGAACATAACAACACAGGTTTTACTGCAACTACAAGTAACAGTGGCTCTACAGACTCAAAACTGTGTTCCCAAGATACCCTGTCTTACTGCTCTGCTGCTTTTTTAAAATGGCCTTATCTTAACTTTCCTTTCTTGAAAACAGTCTTTTTATGATCCCATTTCACTGGTCTTGGCTTGGTTTTCTTTGCAGTGACTACTATGGGGCTTTGTTTTGAATTTGTGCTGAAAACTGTCAATAATTCAATGATTTAAGCACTGAGTGTGTTTAAACAGAGTCAAGGCCTTTTCTGCACCACCCCACTCTGCCAGCGAGGAAGGTGAAGGTGCACAAGGAGCTGGGAAGGGACACAGCCAGGACAGCTGACCCCAACTGAGCAAGGGTTATTCTGTGCCATATGGAATTATACTCAGTTACTGTGGGGAAGCTACTATGTTTCATATCCTATTATATTCAAATTTTCAACATAGCATCCCATTGAAATCATCCTGGACAAACTAAGAATTTCTGATTTTGCAAACTCAGATCTTGCAAGTTCTATCACATTTTAAAAGTTTTTTAACAAAGCTATGTTAGGATGTATAAAGAGCAATTCACCAGTAAAATGCTCTTCTTTCTAGTATGTATAAGCACACTACGTATACTATACATATAATTATTATTATTATTTAAGTAATAAAAATACAAAAGTCAAGAACAAAGGTAGCATCCAGGTTTGTTTGGAAAAAATCTATCCTCTTTCATCAGGAAACAGCCACTATTGACATAGAGAACATGAGCTTCAGAGAAATGGCATTTATGGTCCCACAATTTTTTTTTTCCCAAGAAAACAATAATGCCTGTTTAATAAGAATTAATGTCTGAAATTATTCATGCTTGGTCTCTTTCTTTTATCTCCACCTATTCTTTTAACTAACTCCTCACATTTTTATATTCTTTTCAAATTCACCTGTTGACAGCACTGTTATTTACAAGATTTTTAAGTTTTTGGTAAGTGCAGGCATCCCTCATGTATTCAAGACAAGCCATGTTTTTTATATCAAAGCATTGGCTGTTATTCACAGTAACTATAATATGCTCAACATAAGCCAAAATACATAAAACAAGAGAGTTCTCTTTGAAATTTTTCTTTATAACTACCTCTATGAAACTATTGTATCTTTGTATGCTTGTCACTTTATAAATCAATTCACCTTCCCAAAACCAGAAGCTGTAGGCAAGGATTTGGGATATGCTTTCCCCAGCATAACACTTACTGCTGCTGAACTAGATGGTCATGAATGAAAAAAAAATGTAAAGATGTGCACAAAAACTCAAGATAAACTCTTTATGTAGGCTAAATAGGTACAGTGGGGAAACTGCAGGTTTACTCCTTTTTAAATACCATGTTTGCTAGCAGTATCCAGTTTATCTTTCTGCTATTCTGTGTCTGTCCCACAAGTATTCATTCTCCATGCTCACAGAGACAGCATTGCTGTAGAGCTTCTTGCTGGAGACCAGCAACCTCCTGTGCAATGATCTGCTCACTGACCTCAGCTTTGCTGTCTGGAAAAGGGGTTGTAAGGCTGTGCTGGAAGCTGTTAAAGCATTTTTCCTCAAACACTGTCCATCAAACAGGCTAAGTGCATTTTGCATATTTATCTCCCCCTCTCACTCTCTGCAGAGCCTTTCATGTAGTTCTGAAGCCTCTTCCCAGCATTTCTACATTTGCTGCTACTCTACTTGCAAGTCCACTTACTCCAACTGCATTTTCCTACATTGTCAGGCTGCAACAAGTCACTTCTGCAGGCAGACAGAGCCCAGATATCAAATCTCCACAAATGTCACAAAAACTGTCCCTTTTTAAATTAATATGATACCATAAGTGAAAGTAAAAGTTTCAGACTTGCATCTCACTACTGGCTAACAAATCTAGACCAGTTCAAGCTACTGCTAACAATGAACTCTGAAGAATTATGATGTGTGATCTCTGGAATTTCTCACCTTAGTCTTTACTGCTCAAGTATTTAAATTTAATTTGCCTGTGTTAATGATCCATAGAGCTGTCAAAGAAAAGTCAAGTTTCATCACGTTACTAGAGTACAGTCAGCTTTTTATCTTCACAAAACTAGTATCTTTCACATAAAATAAACAGAGCCACTGATAGTTATTGTATCAACAGGGTCCCTCTGGAGAACCATCACTGCACATAATGATGCTTCAGGCTTGCCAGGAGGTTTAACAAGTATCTACAGAGAGCAAGGGCACAGATCACAACTCTGGCATGTTGCATAAGTAGGCAAACAGTGTTGTGAAGGCCTGAAAAAAACCAGGAGATCAATCATAATAGCTATAAAATTACAGCAATGGGGATCTTCAACTAAGCAGCTGGCCTTTGGGCTGACTGCCTTCCAAAGAGCTAAAGGAAGTATTCCAAAGACACGTGTGATATCAAGATGATCGGCACACCAAATTTATATACTATCAACTGCTGTGTAGTCCTACAACAAGAATTTGTATGCATACATTTAAAATTAATATTTAGCATACTTTTAAAATAGTAACTTAATTCTGCACATGACAGGAAGACTTAAAAAAAATCAACAGGTAACAGTAGGCAGAGAATGCATGAGGTACCCTGTATAAGAAACTGGTTAAACCTGTAAGAGTTGAAAACTATATTTTGGTTTTCAGCCGCTGAGCAGCTGTACTGTTCCCAGTGCTGTGTAATTAACAGCACACACTGTAAGCCTATGACTTTATCACACTGACCTGGAATAGCAAGCTGGATCAAAAAAATCAATGCCAACACAAGTAACAATAAGTAAGTCTGTCCCCAGTCTACCCTTCCTTGCCTTCAAGTCCAATCCCAAGACGTAAAAACCTCAATCTAAGCAGTTAGTCAGGCAAATCAAAAGTTTTAACTGGTAAGGTACAAAAATGCTTTGGTATCTCAAATGAAAAAGGGTTTTGATTTTTTTTTCCACTTTTAAATTATCTGCAAGAAGCAGCATCTAAAAAAACCCCAACAAATAAATCAATAAACAAACAAAGTCCAGTTCTGATTCTTATATATTCACAGGAGATCCCTTCAAATTTCTATTAAACACCTTTGCCTGGTGCTCTAAAACTTTGTATTCCTGTAATACAGTAACAAACAAATACCACAGAAAAGGATCCAGTTTGAGACATTTTTCTTATTACCAGCAAGTGGTAATTTTCATTCATTTTCAAAATTAATAGCCCAGTTGTTAATCAAAACTTCCCAAGTATAAATAATTAATGATTTTTTATTAAAAATCTACTTAGAGAAAGGTAATGCTATAGCTTGGAAAGCAACTCAATAATCTGTTGACACAAAATTCTTTGAAATCCAGCCATAAAACTCACACCCTAAAGTTTATTACAGGATGTTTTTATGCTTACGCCCTAATAAAGACAGGTTTATGCCCACAAATGTAGTGGCCACTATGTATTCAATGGTTTGCAACACACTGATTAAGTTAGTAAGCCACAGGCATGTCTTCAGGGATCACTGACCTTTTTTTTCTTCTACAATGAACTTGACATACTAGGCTATCCAAAAAAAAAAAAAAAAAAAAAGCCAACATGTTTTGAAAAGGACACAGACACAAATTAGACAAGATTTTCAAAAAAGTTCAAAGCCCATGGAAGTAGCTGTAAGAGTTGAGAGTCTGCAAGATGTTCAATGCCTTATACTATAGCCTCTTAATAGTCCAGCCTTTATCCTCAATGTCTCACCAACAGCAGACAAACTTCCAGAGAACTTCCAAGATGACTGTATTTTCTTACTATATGTAATATTTGAAAAATGGAAATTGAAGAAAAAAAAAAAAAAAGCAGCTTCAGTAGCTTTGCTGGTTCCCCACACTTGTAATGCTTTAAAAACTACTTCCAGTTGTGGAGACCAGCCAATTTTGACTTAAAAGTTATCACATTAGCAGATAGTCCATAATGCAAGCTTCTCTTCAGAGCTGTGGAGTTTTCCCAGGATAGTTTTATACATGGAAGGGTACACAAAACACCAGAAACAGTACCATGAGAATGGGTCAGGCACAAGAACAAGGTGGTCAGGAAGAAGACTTTACCCTTTGGAATGCAGCAAACCCACACAGCCTATTTTCTTGCTATCAAGAGATACTAGGAATGAGGTAGTTTCCCTTTCCAGTGCAAAATAAATCGGTAGCCACCACTACACTATGGCAAAGCTTTGAGTTTTGGAGTGGGTAGAAAGGCACTTGCATTAAACCTGAGGTGTAACAGTCTAAATTCTGCATCCAAAAATCAACAGCAGCAGCATCTTGGAGAGGGAAGAAAGAAGAACATGCTAGATAAGGGAATATCTTTTATCATAACAACTCACACAGCTGGAAAAACTAACACCATCAACTTAAATAACACAAGGAATCTCCCAGATCCAAAATGGAAAAAGATTTTTAGCCATAGTTGTGTCTGTCTGTCCAAGGGTGTTTGTTGGGGCAGTGGGAGCTACAGCAAGAGATGATTGGTACAGTGTAGCCATGCACATCTCTACCTCCCCCAGATAACTTTAATGGAGGCTTTAAGAGCTTTTGTGCTGGAACATCTTCAATCCCCACACAGTGTTAAAAGTACACAATATCTGGTAGAGTAAAGAGTTAATTTTTTAAGACTGTAAGGAGCTGTTTGAGCTTAAAAGGTAAGCACCTATACTTAAGGGGAGAGGCAAATTAAAGCATGCCAACTTAATTTAGCTTGAAGACCTATTTCAAATTTCTGTCTTTGTATAGTCCCAGAAAGATTATATTTAGAATAACTGAAAAATTCATACTCCAGTCAGAGGGAAGGTATTTTCTTATGTAGGGAATCAGTATTCCTTTGAGAAGCAGCTCCAGGTAAAAAAAAGAAAAAGGTAACCATCTTGCCAAGAAAAACAGAAGCTACTTCCTTTTTCAAAGAGCTGGCATATAATTGCTACTCAGAAAAGGTCTGAGGAATATGAGTCAAGAACACACCCAAGATGCATAAGAAAACTCGGCACTAAGTAGCAAGAAAACACTTGCAAGACTTCAGCTTGTATGATGTCATTCCCAATACACAAGGTTTGGGAACCCAAAGGCACCCACACATTCCCAGCATTGTTCTGAGTATGCAGCCAAGAAGCCAATCACCCTTTACAAACTACAGCCTGGGTTTGTAACTCCTGCCAAGATGCTACAAAATATTCTCCAAACAAAAGTGTGCTGCATCAGGCTTCGTCTATTTGAGAATTTTACTGTTCCTCTGCTTGATGTGCATGTCCCTCTATACTTCAGTCTGCAAAAGACTCAGACATTTGACAACATCTGGGGGGAAAAAAAGAAAACAAAACAAGTCAACAGTTTATTTCATATACCAATTTCACCTACCAATTGAAGCACTGGACTTACTCAAACTGGACACAAGAATGACCATGCAGGGACCAGTGCCATGGCAAAATCTTGTTTATACCACTCAGGAAAGGTACCCATTGATCCTGCTTTAAATTCATAATCTGTGATTGAAGCCTTACTATTTTTGCCCTTTCATCAGAAAAGCACATGCTGGAAACCTGCTTGGACACAAGGGTTTCAAGTGGCTGATCCAACACACCTTGCACAATCACTCAACCTGAAACTAGAAGTACAGTCCTGATAAGAGAAGGAAATTGTCAGGGATGAAAAAGCAGGGCAGCCCAATCTAGCAGTAGCACAGTAGCTATGCAAAACCAACTCTAAAATTAAACCTCCTCCCAACAAGAACAAATTATCTGTAGACCAGCTGTAGGACTCATTCGCTGACCTTTGGATAAAAGCCTTCATTATGCATATTTTGTCTCAAGAGAGTAAGATAAGGCTACTGACTAAAAAAAAATAAAAATAAATATATATATAAAAATCCAATGGCCAAGCAACCATCACACCAAAGATCCATCTGTAGCACCTACATGCTGCCAGGAGGTTGCTTCATGTGAATGATGAACAGCAAAGAGATGTTCATCATTCATCTCTTCCAGCAAAGAGATGAACCCCTCCCATAGGAAGCCAAGCAGGGTGCAAGACAAACCATCAGCCCTGCACAGAGAGACCCCACACCAAGTGTTTGCACTTGTCTGCACTTGGGCATACTGCCAGCAGAAGTGAGAAATCAATTTATAAAGAAAGCAACGACCTGAGCCAAACACCGCATCATCTAATTTGATGTTTTGTAACTACAATTGTTTGTAAAAAAGGATTGCTGTTCATGAAGGACGAATATTTTGGGGATTAAATAAACTGTCCTGGACACAGGACATTTCAGCATTTTCTTGTTTTCTTCTAGAAAATGGCATATACTCAGAAGAGAAGGTTTATGTAACTAGATATTAAAGTGGACTAATGAGTTAAGAAGAAATATTTTTTTTCAGATCACTTAGAACTAATCTGATCTTCCTTCCCTCCAAAGCAACTGCATAAGAAGATTAACTTCTTACTTACCAAGTTTCACACTAGTCTTAACTGGAACTTTTACAGCTTAAAGTTTTGTAGAAAGCAACGCACAAGTAACAAAAAACTAAAAAAACCCCAACAAATCCCAAACCAAAACACACATCAAATGCATTTGCCAAAAAAACTTCAAGAAGTCCTGCTCATTTCACTAGGAAATATCTTCCCCAAGGATACAAAGATCAAGCAAAGCTTTCAAGCAGAAGTTGGTGTCTCTCAACAGCTACCCAGCACCCAGGGAAAAAAATTCTCAGGACCTGTCCCTTCAATTAAATCATAACACACTATTTTTTCTGTTTTAAAATAGAACTATAAGGACAACTTGCAACAAATATACAGTGCTTCTGATAATTCTAAGCTCAAAATACTTTAAATCACTTAAATGCTTTTAAGATTTCCTAATTGAGAAAATCACAGGAATAGAGGGACAGGGAGCGACGTGGTATAGGGTACAAAACTTATACATTTACTTAGATTTTATACTAATATCAATTGTTAGGTAAGGGAAAGAAACAGAGAAATGGGTTTGCAGATACAGGAAAAGCTGCCAGTGCAAATGAGAATAAGACTGACCTTTCATAAACTGCTCAAATTACAAGCTCAAATAATAAGATCCTGATATGCTTTCAAGTAGGAGCAAAGAAAAAAGTTCTCATCAACAACGGTAGATCAGTAATACTGACATTGATATGCTGAGTTTGCTCTCAGGGCTTTTTAGAAGAGATTTGGACCCTATTCAGGTTCTTTGGGACAAGTCTGATTTTTGGCCTTTTTTTTTCAGCGTTCCAAAAAAAGAAAAAGGCTGTTTACATTAAATCCGTAACACAGCTAACACAGTCATTTTACTTGCTTTTCCTACAATTAAGACGGTTTCTTTACAATTAAAAATATTTATCTTTTCCTTCAATACCGGAAGTTTGTCCTTTCTGCCCGCAGTCCCTTACACACATCTGAAACCACAGCAACCCCCCCAAAGCAACAAGATATAAAAGATATACAAGAAGACAAAACGTGATCCAGAACACATCTGCACTTAAAAAAAAAAAGCCAAAAAAAAAACCCCACTTCAGAGGATGTGGTAGCTTCATAGGCTGCACAGCTATGAATCAGAATTTATATGGACAGAGTGAGTCCAGCTCTCCATCATGTGGTTTTCTCATCAACAATAAGCAGTGCTGTGTAACCAGCAGAAAGCTGCAGCAGGAATTGGCGCAGGGCTCACACGGGATCAGCCTGCAGTTTCCCTGGCTCCTGCAGCAGGAGACACCTGGGGATCCCTGATCCCCCAGAGAAGGTGGTGTCCTGCTGTGTGACCCATGCCGACCTACTGCTCTCACAGAGATCTCCTACGTGGAAATGTTAGGCTTGCAAAAGATTTTGAAAGTTTTTGACAAGACAGATACAGCAAAGCCAGGCAAAAGGAAGTGGGACACTACCTAAAAATAAGAGAGTGAATTCAGGATACATTCAAGCATGTGTGATAAGCCTTTGTTGTACGTTCAGAACAAAACAAAGATTACAGTCAGCAAACAGGAGCGCGTAAATTGAATTTAACGCTTTAAAGAAACAACACAGAGTCTGTAATTCAAGGGCTGACAGTACACTGACTATAGCGTTCAGGAAAAAAAAAAGGAAAAAATATCACAACAAACTACAACAAACGACAGTGAAGCACAGCTCCATGCCACAAGCGCAACTGAGAACAAACTAATAAAGACGCTATTTTTCATGCAATTTATGCAAGGCAAGCAGCATTCCTGTTTTTCCAGGTCCTTTCTACACCCTTTTCAGCCTCAACTCAGGAACCCATCAGCCACCTGACGTCCACAGTGACAACAGCGAGGGCAGCACAGCGCCCGGGCTCTGCTCCCGGCGCCGCGGCCTCTCCGGAGGCCCCGCCGCCCGCAGCTCCGCCGGGCCCTCCGAGGGGCCGGGGCCGAGCGGGGGCGGCCGGGGCCGGTGGGGCAGTGCCGCTCACCTCTCCTTGGAGTACAGCTCCCGCTCCAGCCGCCGCCTGCGGATGAAAGCCATGGAGCCGAGCCGCCGGTGCCGCCGCCACAGCAGGCCGGGCCGGGCCAGGCCGCGCCTCAGGGAGGCGGGGAGAGCGGGCCGGCCGCGGCCGCAGCCGGGCTGGGGAGCCCGGCCCGCCCCGTTCGTGCCGCCGGAGAGGCGGGGGGAGGCGGCACAGGGAGAAGGCCGGGGGAACGGAGACAGTCGGCACCGAGGGCTCTGCGCCCTCGCCCGGGCTGCGGAGTCTCTGCGGGCCTACGGGGCCTCCGCGGCGCGCACGGAGGGAAGCGCACGCTGTATTACATTGTGAAACAACTTCCTTACGTGGACTAAAATAAAAATTTTGAATGTAGTGCCACTGCAGTGAGATCATTGTGCCCGTAACGCGTGTGACAGAAGCTGTCCAGGCAGGAGGTGTGTTCAAAGCCTGGAATCACAGAACGTGCGGAGCTGGAAGGGATCCAGCTCCCTGCCCTGCACAGGGCATTCCCAGGAGTCACAGCCTGTGCTGAGAGCATTGTCCGAACGCCTCTGGAGCTCTGTCAGGCTTGGGGAGCCTGTTCCAGTGCCCAACCACCCCCCGGCTAAACAACCTTTTCCTCATACTCAACCTGAGAAACCTCCCCTGACTCAGCTTCATGCCGTTTGTTCAAGTCCCATCACTGCCTAGGAAGACCACTATGGAAAGAGGAGTGTGAAAAACGCCAATCACTTTTTTTTTTTAATTTTAAAAATTTAATAGTAATAAAATGGTTATAAAAATAGTAATACAATTAGAGTAATAATAATTTGGACAATTTCAATTAGGACAATATGAGACAATAGAAATAAAGAGTTACGGACGTCCGGGTACCCATTGTCTGGGCAGCACAAGCCCGAAAAAGACACACATTAACAAAGGATTAACCCTTAAAAACAATAGCTTGTTGCATATTCATACACCTCATCATACATGATGCATAAATTCCATTCAAATACAGGATTTTGTCTGGTCATCGTCAGCTTCTTCCTCTGAATCCTAACAGCGCCTTTGAGATGGGAAGAAGTTAGTTTCTTCTGATAAGAGGGCAATAAATTCTTTTTCTCTGAAAGATTTAGGTGTCCTGTGGCTGCTATCTCACTGCAAGTCCTTTTTAAAAAAAATGTATCGTACATAGCACAGTTTCTAATTTAACATTTCTTATAACCTAAAAATATATTTAACACACTACTTAAGAGAATTAATACAGCATTACTTTCTAACACAACACATATAATATTAATTTCAATATTTGTGAACAGTCAATCATAAAATAGGCATTTTTCACAGTTAAGTAAAATCTCTTAGTTAGTGTAAAACCCCTTCAATTGATAAAACTGCCACTGTATCTGAACAACTTATTATGCGTTTACAGACACGACCTCTTGTGCAGTAGAAAAATCTTGCTTTTTGCATAAGTTAGAAAAATGGATTCACGGAGAGGATATACTTTTTCATATAGGAATTAAAAGAATTACTGGCTTCTAGACTGCAGGAGATTGTCTGATGCACTTTCTGCACTCAGATGGATTCAGGTATATGTTGATTTGAGTGTTACTCAAATATTTTCAATTTTTGGGCATAAATATGACAACTTGTATTTACAGAAGGCAAGTTTACTTTGGCTAATTGTCTTTCAGGGTTCTCTTCAGGAGTACTTCACATAATCTAAGGAGGCAACAGATCACAGTTTGAAAACCACTTTTATCATCTGCATTAAAAATTATTTCTCTTATCAATTTTAAAAGCACCCGTTTGAATAAAATCTGCAACATTTGTGTGTAGCCTGTACAAACTTCTAGCAGCATCTGTGGATATATATTTATGCAATAGCCAACCTGATTTTTCTTTGCTGCATTCCTTGTCATATTTCCAGTGGAAATCATGGAATCACAGAATCATGGAGGGGCTTGGGTTGAAAGGGACCTTAAAAATCATCTAGTTCCATCCCCCTGCCATGGACATGGACACCTTCTGCTAGACCAGATGGCTCAGGGCCCCATCCAGTCTGGCCTTGAATACTTCCAGGGATGGGAAGCAGGGATCCACCACTTCTCTGGGAAACCTGTTCCAGTGCCTCACCACCCTCACAGTAAAGAATTCCTTCCTCACATCTAACCTAAACTTTTTCTCTTTCAGTTTGACGCCATTACCCCTTGTCCTTGTCACTACATACTCTTGTAAATAGTCTCTGTCTTTCTTGTAGGCTCCATTCAGGTACTGGAAGGACACAATCAGGTCACCCTGAAGCCTTCTCTTTCCTAGGTCGAAGAATCCCAGTTGTCTCAGCCTTTCTTCAGAGCAGAGGTGCTCAATTCCCACCATAATCTTGGTGGTCTCCTCTGGACTAGCTCCAGAGGCTGATATCCTTCCTGTGTTGAGTACAGGAAGCTGAACGCAATGCTTGAAGGTGAAAGGTATTTATGTGCCTCACATATGTTTTAATAAATATTTTTGTATAAATATATACTTATTCTTATAACTGTTTATATGTGAGGATATCTATATCATCGTCTCATAGACTAAACACTTTTTTTCACTTTTCTTATAGACTACACTCAGAAATTATTTATTCTTCCAGCTTTATTCTGCCAAAAAAGTCACATTCCAGTATGACTTTTGCCTTTATCTTAGGATATAAGGCACCAACACCAACTACAGTGCAGTAATTATGCCCCATGTGTTACAAATGAGAGGAACATTCATAAATACATCCCAGTGAGAACATGCTTTGTCTTATTGTGACAGCAATTTCTGCTCAGAACTGATTCGAACATAATGCCATCTAGTTCTCCCCCTTTTCTCCTACATATATAAATAAGTTCTTCGCAGGTATATTTTGCTGTGAGGATTTAATCCTGCTAAATTTAGACATTTATCCTTGTTAAGAAAATAGTTTTGAAATTTGATAGTCTTCTAGCTCTCACAGTGGTGAGAATGAGGTTTTTTAATATATCTATATTCTGTTGCATCTTGCAAATCACAAATGAAAATACTAAATAGAACTGAAATGACAACAGATCCTTATGGGTTCTCATTGCAGGTCCTCTCCAAGTCTGATTTTGTAAACAATATGCCAATTGCTTGGTGCTTTCATGAAAATTATGTTTCTTTTGCTTTTTGTTTTAATGAAGCTGTCATGGGACAGTATCTAAATGATACTAATTTCAAGACCTATGATAGTTACTGTTTCTCTTTTTCTACCGAATCAATGAAATTGATTGTAAAAAAGGACATTAGAGTAATGTGAGAGCATCTGTTCCTGACAACGTTATGGTAACTTCTTAATTGTGAAACTTATTCTATATTTTTCCTTGACATGAAAATAAATCTGGATTGCTTTAGACCAGCTTTCCTTAGATAGATGAATTTTATCCTTTTCCTGTCTTTTACAAACCTATACAGTCTTTTAGTAATTCAGAGATTGTTTTTGATATATTATTAAGTAAATTTCTTTAGGCCCTATTAACTTGATTACATAAAATTTATATAGTTTTTAACTCATTCCTTCTTTAAGCTCTGTGGTAAGATAAATTTAACTAAGTATCTAGGCACTTCTAATGTATTTCCAGAATATTTTCTTTTTGCATTTTATACTCCTTTTTACCTGTCACTCATTTTGTACTGTAGGCTTTGTAATTTTACTCTTTTATTCATATTCTTTTATTTTACTCTTCAGTTATGTCCCCTTATTGTGACTTCTTTCTTCAAATCTTTGAAGAGCTTTTAATGTGATGTTAATACAGTCTACTTAAGCTTCCTTTCCTTCCTTTTGTTCACATCAAGATAGCTTGCTATTTTATGTTTAATTAAAAATGAGTGTATTGTTCTCTGTAGAAAATCTAGGTTAGCTTTAAATGACTGAGCTCAGGCCTAGACTGTACAGAAAAGAGGTTAATTAACTCATATAGAATGGCATGCTGTTATGATGAGCCTGCTTTTAGTACCTAGACTAGCTTGATTAAAGCTAGCTCAACTATTTCTACATAACAATGCAATCCGTAGTTGGCAGTGCTGACAAGCTTTTTCTTCCTCTTTTTCACAGAGCAGGGAAATCTATTTTGGTCAAATGTGTCATGATCACTTTCACTCAGTTTACTTTCTGCCTTTAAAATCAAAGTGAGCTCCTCTCTACTTGTCATGCAGTTCCAGTTGGTAATGCCTCTTGCAACTTCCTCTGTACTGGGAGGCAAAAGTTCATCCCTAAAATACTACGAGAACTTGATGAACATTTTGCATCCTGCCCATATTGTTCTTCAAACTGATATTCAAGTGATTGAAATCCATTCTTATCTCATGGGCAAGCTTCTTGAATACCTTCATTAGTAGCTCAGAATACATCAGAAAAAAACACCAACTTCCTCATTTCGATTACAGCTGTAGTCTATTATGAAAAATAGACCTGAATCATAATGTAATTTTGCTTCCTCCTTTTAATTTTTAGCAGGAATGGTATCTTTTGTCTTTTCCTGAATTCAATACACATTGAATCATCATCCCCTGATTTACTGTGCCCATTTTCCCTAGCATTCTTATATACAGCTATCACTCATGATATGCTGCCATATCTCTGGGGTAATACTAAACCTGTACTTTTTCCATAGTCTCACTGGATCCCTGGCATTTGACTTCAAAATTTCCAAGTTGTTTTTAATTGTTTTTTTCATTTTTGGTTTCTGGCAGATATTTCCCATGGAATTTAACCACTAAAGCTTTGTCTTTCAGGTATCTAAAAAGCTTCATTAAATACAATCCTCAAGTGTTTCTTGTCAATCCATTCCATTCTATTGGGCATCTTTAAACATGTTCAGAGTAGGTTTAACCTCAGCTGTTGAAGTCAGTGGTGAAGTTCCTGTTGGGAGTACAAAAGACTCCTGAGTGTAGTTCAAGGATTCATCCAATAATATATTTATTCTGAAAGATATGTCAGTAGCCAACCTATGACACATTAACCAAAGGCAAAACTAGTTATGAGTACTTAAGCTTATTGTTAGTAGAACTAGTCAGAAAAGAGAAACACATTTTTTTCATGGGGAAAAACGTTTTTACCTCTCATTAAAATGACATTTAAACTCTTTAATATAAGTTTGCACTTTTATAAAGAAAACATTTTTTGAAAGATACGAATGAATAGTTTTGCTATCATGAGAAGTTTAGGACAGAATAAATTCTGCAAGAGAATCACTGGCCCTGGTTTTCTGTGACACACAGTCTTTTCTCTGTGTGTGTACTCAGAGCCTAGAATAATAAATAAATCCTTATCTGGTACATCTTGCTTCTACCACAGTAACAATAATAAAATCAACAACAATTAGATGGGTCATGGTTTAATTTTTGCCCTGATCTGAATGACATCCTGGAAGTACATGCAGAAACTCCACTACATTAAAAACAATCATGTAAAGTTTACCCTCATGATAGAATTGCCAGCTCCATTCTGAACATATTTAAACTAGTTTGTAATCAGCTTTCTTGTACTAAATTCTGCTAAAATTTTTTGAGCAAGTTGTAAATCAATTTATATGTGTACACCGTGTGTGTTTGACTTAAAATCAATTTCAATTAAACAACTTTTTATCAATAAACAAATGTGTAATTCACCATTTTCCATGGAGAAAAAAAAATAATCCTTGAGGCAGATTTAAAGCATCAACATTTAAAGAGGTTCTGTAAGTCAAATTGTAAAGGCAAGGATGACAGAAACTTGTACAATTATTTTACATGTCAAGTTAAATTGAAGATTTTATGTAAAATAGTTTCTAGTGAAATCCTTCTAAACCACATCCATTCTGAAATACAGTACTTGATTATAAATTGGTTTGGTTTTAGTACTCCTTGAAGGATTTCATCTCCTTTAGGTCTCTGTACTCCTTTGCTAACATTACTAAGCTTGTTTTCACAGGTTAATCTCTCTAGAATGTGAGGGCTGGATTTTCAGCCACTGGTTTGGTACACATTGTGTATACAGATTCCTGCATTTCATTTTGGAAGCATCCTGAAGAGGACTCATAAAATAAGGCAGAGTGCATGGTAATCCAGAAATAATCTGGTACACTTTTATATATCTGCATTGCTAAGAAAGAAAATAATACTAATTTAGGCATGTAAATTTTAAAGATCAGAGACAAATTTGTAACAGAAAAGAATATATTTATTAAAACAAATTTGGAACACATGTGAACGATATGGAAAAAACAGCCGAATGTGTTCATCGAGTAAGATACTCCCACACCCCTTCAGTGTTCCAGCTACTTTATGGAGCTGATGACTTGGCTTCCCTCCAGCACCCATACATACTTCAAGTCATTAGATGCATGAGTCACTCTGCTCTGCTGTAGAGCTGCTAAATGTGGTGCCACAAATGTTCAGTTGAAAAATGGATGAGCCCTTGAGTCATACTTCAGTATAGCTGGTGTTTTAAGGAAAGGCCTTTTAGTAAACTTGTTACATATAGTCCACAGGACAATGGAGCTGTAATTTATATCATAGTCATGAAAATAAACATGGATAGTGGTGGTGAGAGAAAACCTGAAAAGTCTTAGGGAAGGAGGAAGCATCTGTTAAGGACAGATATTCTCTGCAAAAGAAGTATTCAAAAAACCTTACTGACTAAACAGCAGTTTCCATTTTATATGCCACTACAACATGTCACTTAAATGTAAATTTAATAAGTGACTTGTAATGTCATTGGGTTTCCCCTCACTTTGAATGGGCACAGTTCAGTTGTTGGCAGAACATTAGTTAGCTGATGAATACATTGTTTCATTCCTTTGCTCATGAGCAAGGGCATGTGACTAGATGTCGAAGAGTATATGTGTATAAAACTCAAAAGGATGTTTAAATCCCACTTGGTAAATAATAAAACCACAAGTCTCACTTCTTCTGGTCTACGGGTTCAGTGTTCTGGTGGAGAGTGTTTTTCTTGGGTATAAGGGAGGGAAAATAAAGCAGAAGAATTGAGATGCAGAACTAAACTGTTTAATTTGCTTATGTAGTTGGCCTTTAAAATTCTAAAAATGTTTCAGCTAAGAATATTTTAAATGCCTGTACTTTTTGCGTAGGTAATAGTCCCAGATGTGTCAGGACATTTATGTAGTAGCTACTTCAACTCCGTGTCCAACAGCATTCTTCCTGCAAAGAACTAAAGAATAATATTCATGCTTCCATTTTAAATCAGTAAAACAATGGCATAATTTAGTTTAATTTTCAGACATGTGTACAAATGAATTATTTTTTTTACATATATTCTTGTGTATTGGTTGACTTTATCCCACTTTCCCTAAACCTGAAAAGATAAAGAGCAAACCTAGGTTATCATAAATTCTGTCTAAAAGCTGACTTGTGATCAACTGGGGATATAAGATCAGCACAGCTAAGACCTGCATAAACAAATTAGACTGTTTTTCATATATTGGAGAACATAGAACAAATATGTAAACGCCTTTCCTTCTTCTTTCCCATCTAGAAAACTTGGCATGCTTTGTATGATGTCTAATAGAGAAATTCTATGACTATATTTATGAATATAAGACTAGTTTTTTTTCTAGAGTCGAAAATGCTTTCTCGTCTGTCACCAGTCAATAGAGTTATATATATTTTTATAGCAGCTGGATAAGTGACAAATGAATACAAACAACACTTCTTTTCAGAGCAGTTGTTTAGAACAGAACTTCGGGAAATAATTGCATTTAAAGCACTAGGGATGAATTTTTCTCATCTAAATTTAGCCAAAATGCAAGTTAAGCCTTTAGTCTAAGGTAGTCTCCCATGCTTTTACTGTGCGTCATGGGGAGAGATGAGTGATTCACTGTTCTTACCTTGGACATCACACCTAAGGGGATGGATTGCTTCCTATAGGATCTCTGCTCACTCTGGGGAGAGTACAGATGACTGCCTTAGATTAGACCTTCAGTTTTAAGGTATTTCAGCTGAATGAAATGAGCCATGTCTGCATTATTTGTCAACAGCAACCCCAAATTTGCCCTGAAGATTAAACTTACCCGTTGCTATATTCACACATATGCAGGAGCAACTTTAGCACATTTTCAGCATTTCAAAATCTCTGTGACCCTGTGGATCACATAGCAATCAGACATGCCTGGACAGGTTGGACACCAGGCAGCATTGTGGAGGGAAAGTTCCCTGGACATGAAGCACACTGCTCATATAGCTGTTTTGTAAGTTGTGCTTTTAATTGTGGTGGAAACACATCTGCTATCAGCTGACTGGTTCGAAGGAGAGAGGAAAAGCAGTCTTTTGCATTTTAAGAGGAGCAGAGGTGAAATTCTGGGGTTTTGTGTGTTCTGAAAAATTTCCAAAACCAAGCTCGAGCTTCTGTTCAGTACTCATAAGCATATGGTAGTTTTTACAGGATCACATTTAGAATTCCTACTTGGTATGATATGAAAGAGAAAAATTCAGTATTTGATATTGCTGCCTCATTATAATAGCTTGACTTCAATAGCCTTCTGTTCAAAGAATTGGAACAGAATAGGGTGTGAGAAACTACTTAGGACTGCATCACTCAGCAATATGCAGAAAATAAATTGAACAGCTCCTCATGCTATATGCCTTCTGATACTTACATTTTTTTGAAACTCCTAAAGCAAAAGACCATTAATGGATGAAGTTCAAATTATCTGATCTCTTCTTTTAAAAGGATATTGGAAAGATGGTTTAGACAATGAAGGAGTATTTGGCTTGTCACTTTTAGATGGTAAACATTAAAGAGCCCACCTACTGCAAAGACATACTTCAAGTACCCAAGAATCTTTAGAAATCTAAAGCAAAAGGCACCTACTCTTCCTCTGAGATTTTGAACCTGAAATGCATGCTTCAAAGGAAGCATGTGTGCTCAGCATCTATAATGGTCAGGCATTAAAGGATACAGCACTCTGGTTGACAACTTAAGCAATGAGCTTGGTGGTTTGGGAAGACAGGAACAGAAGGAAAAAGACAGGAGTATGGTTTTTTATCACTGTGTGGATCACCATATCTATGTCCTACACATGGCTGCATTCTTTTAGCCCGTTGTACCTGTGTGTTGGATGGTTTTGACTGGTTATTTTCCTTTATCTGACTGTAAGGATTTGTTAACTCTTTATGCAAGAAAAAAGTTATTTCTTTGGGACAAGGACCATCTCTTTGTTGTATTTGTATAATATGTGACAGGATATTGGGGCCCATGACATTAAACCAATTATAGCAGTAGATCTACATTAGTTACTGGTGATGGCACCTGAGTGATAAGAAAGTCAAGGAAACCAGCAAGACTCCAGAAGTCTAAATTAAGTGATGAGAGCATAAGCAAATGCCATTACTAAAAGGAAATGTTATGATGGACAGGGTAAGATTCTACTAGTCAATTACTGACAGAATTTGATTGACATTCAAGTTTTCCTCTACTCTGACCAGTGTTTCTCAGTCAATCACGGTACCAAAACCTTTCCACAATTTGAAAGCTTATAATTTAGGAGTGATGTTTAAAGAATTATATTTTAACAAAATATATTTCAATTTTTCTGCCAGAAAATGCATATATCTTTATAACAGGTGTTTCTTTGGTCTGTGCTGTTATTTGTGCTCTGGTCACTGTCATGTGTCTCCAGATACTGGACAACTTTTTTCTCCCCCACCTTTTTCTCAAGATATTTAGAAAGTCTTAACTTATAAATTAGTTTAGTTATAACTTGGTTTTAAGTTATAAATTTTTATAATTTCACAGGAAAGCCAGAAACAAACCATGAGGAAGTACAATGAATAGATAGGAAGTTATCATACATTTAAATATGCTGCAGTGTCTAAATATATCAATAGTGATTACACAGCTCTCCTGCACTTAGGACACTGCCACCCAACACATGAAAGTACTCTCAAAACTAGGATATATGTGCAGAGCTTTCAATTTTTGCAGGGCTTTTCTAACTGTAAACCACAAGCTCTTGTGAAATAGCAACACCACAAAGGTTTGTTCTTGCTTGTATTTCACCAGAAGCTGTAACCCCAAGTGCCAACTGTCTACAGATGATACAGGAATTAATTTGTAAAGGAGGAGATGCAACAAACTATCAAGAAAATACTTCTACAAAATCACCTGTGGTGCTGTTTCTGCTATTGGGACTACAAATAACAAATATGATTTGTATTGATATTTTGCTCTGCTCTCAACCACAGGAAGCCCTGACAGGCCAGTAACCTTGAAGCTTGTTTATTGCACACCAAGGCATGAGCTGGGACTTTTAAAACACTTCTATTTACTGTCGTGTCTGTGGAAACTCTGCCAACTTCTCCCTTCACTCTCTGGTGTGTTTAGTAAAGTGTTTGCATTTCTTTTCTTCCAGTTCTAGGCCTTAAGCTTACCTGGTGGCTGATATACATCTGTCTTCTGGTGGGAAATCAGTGTGATAGAGACAAGACAAAACAAACTCACTCCACCTTAAATTGATGCTTCTAAGATTTTTTCCATCCTAATAAATCAGAAATGTACTATGTATTCTTCTTCTACATTGATAGTGTTTGAAATTTCTGTACATTTATTTTAGACTGACAAAATAGGGAGAAATAATTTCCAGAAATATTTTCTTAGAAGTTTACATTACCTGTGCTTGTTTGTGCAAAGTTTGATCCTACAATAAGTGGACGTATTAAAACCTAAACATTTTTCTTTGTCCATCCATTTCAATCCATTTAAGATTCTTGTTTCTGACAGAGATAGCTACTCCATTTCAGAAAACAAAATAAAGATTGATTCATACAGTTTATTATGTCCTTCATTAAGAAACCCTCTATCCAAGCCTTTGGATACCACCATACAATAAAAAACTGTTATGAGTTTTCACCTTGGAGAGATCTCCTATTGAGTTCTACATGGCAAAGATTTCAGCCAGAGGTGAGTGAAGTGCTTCAAACCTCATAAACTGGGAAAACAGAGGAGACCTTGAAGTATCAGTGTGTGGAGGAAATTTTGAAACTAACTTTAGAATTTTTACTTGAAAATTTCATTCTTGAAATGCCCTAAATGTAGATGATAAACTGCTTGTGAAGCTATTTGCCTGTGTTTATATCAAAAGGATAACAAATTAGCTTTCTTTAGATTAAAAATAAAATAAAACAAAACAAAACAACAAACATAGAAAAATAAGAGTGCTGTTTCATATTTTTGGTCACTTGATGGCACTAAACTAACACTGTATACATATTAATCACCAATAGCATAAGAATATTTCTGTGCCAGTGTTTTGTTTTCTTTTTTTAAGACTTGGCCTGATCAAAGTGCTTTGTTTTGTTGAGGGCAGATTTCAGACACAATGAAGATTAAAATAAACAAACATAAACCCAAGAAGCAGTAAGCAGTGAAATCTGGCTGGCTGTGTTCCGTCTGTCTTGTTAAAGTTCATGACATACTACAAATATCATGATGGAATGAAATATGTAGCATTTCCAAGGGAAAAAAAAAAAAAGTCAGTTTTTCAAAATAATACACCAAAGACCAAACCAAGCCTTCCAATGTAAAATCTGAGAGAAGTATCTGCAAACTTTGGACAGTGACATTTACATTTACACCAAAGTCTGTGGCCATCAGGTGGCCACCCACATGAGACAGAATATGTGGACACCCTGGACTTTTTCATCTCTCAGTGTCTTTGGGGAAAATGCAAATATTTCAAGGCTAAATGTTGGGTTATTGTGTGAATTGGAAGTGAAGCAGAGAGAACTTTGCTTGGACGATCTCAGTGATGTAATACAAAGCCTCTGCTGTGATACATATGTGAAGAAGGGATTGCAGGACCACTCTGTCTCCTAACAAAGGCATGTCCTCACAGACTGTCCAGCAAACTGTCTGTATTGTATTTATTTGTACTGAAATCTGAGAAATCCTCAGTTAAATGGATACTTTTGGGGGATCTAATAGAGTAGCAAGGGAGCATTTTTATTTAATTGTTGAAAGTTTTGCTCTTTCAACATATTTTCCTCTTCTACAAAGGAAACAAACCCACATTTTTCAACAATCTTCACAGATCAGCAACTAGAAATGCTTTTTTTGGCTCAAGGAACATACTTCCTCCTCATAATGATTTTTCTCTGGATGTTTTTAACTTCTTTTTCAACACAAAGTTACTTGAGTTTCAAAATCCAACTTCAGTCCTACCTGGACTTTGGCCCTTCCAATTTTCTCCCTGTAGAACCTCAAAATATCCTTGTAGTCCTCCTGAGTTGCCTCACCTTCTTCCAAATATCTTAAAGTCGGATTTTTTCCCTCAGTTCCAGCCAAAGCTCTCTGTTCAGTCAGGCTGATCTTTTTCCCCACCATCTTGTCTTTTGTCCTGCAGGGACAGCCTGCTCCTGAGCCTTGAAGATTTCCTTCTTGAAGAATGTCCAGCCTTCCTGAGCTTCTTATTCAGGACTGCCCTTCAACCAGTCTCTTATCCAGGCCAAAATCTGCCCGCTGGAAGTCCAAGGTGGCAGTTCTGCTGACCACTTCCCTTATTGTGGGAACTGAAAACTTAATCTTTTTGTGATAGCTGTGCCCCAGATGGCCTCCAACCATCACATCACCCAGCAGTCTTTCTGTGTTCACAACCATAGGTCCAGTGAGTACGTTCCCTAGTTGGCTCCCTCTTTAGTTCTGCCAGGAACTTTTCTTCCACACACTCCAGGGCATTCTGGACGGTTTCATCTCTGTTGTGTTGTATTCCCAGCAGACATCTGGTAAGTTGAATTTCCCTATGAGAACAAGGCCTAGCGATTGTGAGACTTCTCCCAGCTGCTTATAGAATATTTATTCTGCCTCTTCATCCTGATTAGCTTGTCTGTAACACAATCCCACGAGGATATCTGCCTTGTTGGTCTTTCCTCTGTTTCTTATCACAAACACTCAACCCTGTCAGCACCATCATTAAGCTCTAGACAATCAAAACCTGTGCTGGGTGTTTCCATTCTTGCTACCTATTACATTTTCATCCATGTTCAGTATTGGAAACTTGGATGGAACTCATCCTGAAAGGGAAAATATCCATGATTTCACCACTTCTGGAGCAGTGAAGCATTTATCTGTGGGGTTTTATTCACTGTGTTGCGGTTTAACTGCTGAAGAGATAAAGGCCATGATGGGCTTCACTTTCTCTTGTACTCATAAGCTCCTATCTTCAATTATTTTGCAACTACAGAGAAATAGATCACAAATCACAGAATATTCTGAGTTGAATGAGGACCCACAGGCATCAAGTCCAACTGTAAAGGGGCTGAACCAACAACCTTTGTGCTATTAGCACCCTGCTCTAGCCAACTGAGCTAAATAAATATAGCATTTTCTAGGAGTTTTTTGACCTTACAAAGAGTTCAATTAAATTGAAGATTTTCAACTTTCTAGCCAATGAATCCATTGTCAAAATTTTGGTTGCATTTGTCATCTCATATGGTCTAAACCATGATAAGCTTAAGGAAAGGAGTTGAAAAGCATTGAAGCGATTTCCACAGTATGCAAAACCAATTTCAGCTCTCCTTCCTACTCATGAAAGTTAATGGCTTTCCACAGGAGGTAAATGAGGACAAATTTGGCTATCTTGGTTTAAAAAATACCTTGTTTTCATGGCTATCTGCACTACATTTAATCCAACTACAACAAATGAATCTGTTCACAAAGTTGGATAAATGTGAGCTAAGCTAATATAAGCCATGTAAAAAGTCACCCTGTTCTACGCAGTACCAGTCAAATAGTATTCGAACTTCATATGAAAGATACATTAAAATCTTCCCAAAAATAGTACATGAAAGTGTAGTTTTTAGATGCATGTCTATTTTTACATGATAAATAAAATCATAAGATCTCAAATTTGAATTTGCAAGCTTGCTGCCAGAGAAGCAAAGAGAAATGAGGAAAAGCTCAAGAAAATGTCCTTTCAATATCACACACTGTCATATAAGTTTTTCATTGTTGCATTTCTTAGTCTCTTGTGCTTCATATACATGTGCTGGAATCACATAGCACAAATCCAAATTTTTTATAGGCCTGGAAAAAAATCATCATAATTTTAATTGCATGTGAAGATTTGATTATAGTTGTAAGTATGCAGCTCAGAAACTGCCCTCTCCTTATGTTGTTTTCAAATCATCTTTTGTTCATGCAGCATACAGTTGGTTCTACTTCTATAAATTTCTAAAGGGTTTTAAAAACATTGCAAACTTGATCAGTCTGTAAAAATTTTAATCAAAAATGTAGCATTCAATGGAAGAGCTGCTAGAGGGACTTTCAGGAGGACAGACACAGGGAAAATGAGTAACTCTGCCTGGTGGAGGGATGAGTGTGCTGCCTGAATGGCATGGGCATTGCTGCCTTGCCTCTCTGTGTCTTCATGGAACCTTCTGATACCTATTCAAACAATTTGGATACCATTTCTACCTGAATAAAAAGGGATAAAATGCAGAAATGACTGTGACTCAACCAGAAACATTGCTGGAAGCTCCTAGGAAGACTTCCCATGTCCACTAACTCCATTGCTTATCCCTTTTAGCCCTGATCAGCCATCAGCTACCTAACAGGGCAGACCCACAGCTCTGCTGCATTCAGTTCTGTCTTCTATCTTATAATTATGTACACACAGATACACTAAGATGCATGCATGTGACAGATATATAGCCTGACTAACTCTTTAGGTATAGGCCATCCTGTTTGGACAATGTGCACATGAAAAGATGAACCTTCCCTTCACAGAGCCTACTAATTTTCAAAAATTCACAAGTTATATTTTAAATTATATTTTTTTTAAAGTATCAAGTTATGGACTACAGACAAATTATTAGTTCACGAATACTGAAGGCTGAGTTGAATACAAAGAGAAGAAAATGTTGGGAAGCCAGATACTAAACTAATGCAACTTGACATAGCTCCCTTAGCATCAGTGGACTTCTTCTGATTTACACTAAATGAGAATCTGGCCCATTAAAAAATAAAAATAAATATACAAGTACCTACTAAATTTGGCCTTAGTACTTTGAAATATAAAGCAGACTTTTTATCCACAGTTCTGTGCAGTCCTTGGTTAGAATTCACTGGGATTAAGACATATTATTTTTGGGCACTGTAAAGTGCTAATATTGTTCACTAAAAGAAAGAGAAATATGTTGTGAATTCAAAAGAAAAATTAATAGAATTTTAAAAAGTCATTAAAATAAAGAAGCCTGTGGAGTTCAAATGAATCACATTCCTTCAACACAAATTAATAGCTGTGTGCATGAAGATCTGCTCAAGAAATCAGACTTAATTTATCTGGCTTCCCTTAGCACTTAAGTGTGGTAAAAGAAGCAAAGATTTTCTTTCTCCTTGTTGGTAACTGCTCATGCATCTCTTAATCTTCTCAATTCCAGTCCTGAATAATGTGTGAAATTTTGGAAAGACTTAGCCTTTAACAAAGAACAGCAATTGTAATTGTGTGCATTGCTGGTGCAGTACCTTGATGATGGCCACCCTCTGTCCAAAGGAAGCCTTTGCAGCTCCTGTGCCTGCCTGTACCCTGCAGCCCCTCCTACAAGCTGCCTGGGAGGCTGGGGGGTCCTCAAGGACCTCCTCTCCCAGAGGAGTCCATGGCAGAGGGCAGACAGGCACAAAGCCTCTCTGAAGATTATGGAATCACAGAATCATTTAGCTTGGAAGAGACCCTTCAGATCGTTGAGTGAATCATGTAACCCACTTGTGCCAAGACCTCCACCACTAAACCATGTCCTTGGGAGTCCTACCTTGAGTGTCCTATCTACCTACAAGACTTTTAAATAACCCCAGGTTATTCAGGAGACTGAAGTATATCCTAACAAATGTTACGCAGACAAAAAGGACTGACTTCCCAGATCATTGAATACAGATTGGCCATGTTTATGTGACCAAGTAGAGCCCCAGAATTCAGAGCTGAAAATAGGTGTGGCTTTCCAATTATCGTGGGTTAAACTTGACAAAATGGAGGTTTTGACTTTCAGTCACCAGTGGAAATCAAGAATAATTAGATCAAAATCAAAAATCAAAATTAATGGCCTCATTTGGAAAACTGACCAGAGGATGTTCTCACCCAAATAAATGCACACACCCAAATGCTACACTCTTGAACCACTGGAAGCCAGGGAAGTGTGTAGCACCCACCTACCCAGCTACATAGCAGGAGTCATGGAGAAACTCACACTCTGCTCAGCCAGTAATCTGAATGATTACTCATTTGCTTGCTGGCATGATTTATTCCTGTGCCAACTGGCGTGCTCTGTCATAAGATCAGAGTCAGATTTGGGGTTTGGAGTCATTAAAGACCATTCCCAAAAGGGCAGTGTTAACAGAGTGATGCAACTTGGCTCCCTCCACTCTCACCCTCCTCCCTCCACAGCTCTCCCAAACTGTGCTAGCAGCTAGCAGCTTTTAAACTTCAAACATATCAGCATATCAAATCCAAATTGTGTAACCCTAATTTTATTTTCATGCAGTGAAAGCACTGTTTTGGTAAGTTGCAGTTCCTTCTGTATTACAGTGAACGGTGTGAGCACTCAAAGATATGATGATAGAGCCTCAGAGGTACCACACTGGCCTGAAGGAGACCTGAAGGACAGGAGATACCTGGTGTAGACAGGATCAGGCCAGGCCACCTCACTTGAGAGCTAGAGAGTGGTCCCTGAACAGGAGTTGTTTGGCACTTCAGCCACAGTCACCACTGCAGTATCAGGGACAGAAAATGGATATTGGTGTTGCCAAGTAACATTTCTGTGAAATGAAATGCCACCTGGCAGAACACAGCAGGTACAAACATAGGAAAGACCTTTATCCTAAACATGGTTTAGGCAACTACATAAAGACATAAAAATAATCCATGATATCAAAGTATAAATCTGGCATGCACTTTTCATTATAGTAATTCTTAAAAAAATATCCCTTTTAAAATAAAATCCTAAATATTTAACAAGCACATCTCGTTGGTATGCTGTATTATGCCTAGCAAACCAGAACCCAACAGTAATAAAACCCAATGTTTTATTGGACAGAATGCATAATGCAAACTTTTCCATCTAGAGAGGTTCCTTTTTTCTCACTGGGATGAAGTAAGTATATGAATAATAAACTAGGTGGAATCTGTAAGAGACCAGTGTTCATTCTTTCTTATATAAGTTAGAAAGGCAGAAAAAAACCCAAACCAGGAAAAGCATCTTCTAACTGAGAGATGGCTATTTTTGAAAACATTATGTAGGAGCACATTTAAGTCCAGGTAGTCATTACTCAGCTATGCTCACACAATTCTTATTGCCTTAAATGTGTATTTAGTGCTGATCTGTGCACTGCAACTTCTAAATATTCATGTTCAGTTATTGAGAGTAAATATTCTTGAGACAGAAAGCTCAAGACCCACTGTAGAAAATTCACTTCAAGCATCGCTGAAAAAACATTACAAATCCTGGACCCGAAGAGACAGAAAACATCTCATCACTGAAGAAATCTATATTCAGAATGGCCTTTAAATTAGTATCCATTGTGATGGACTTTCACAAAAAGGATCAGATTTTCTTAGGAATTTGGAGTCAATCTGACTATGGGCGTGATCCTCATGGGACAGTTTAGTTGAGGTGGTGTTGACATCAATACAGAGTGAAACTCACATTTTGTCAGTGTAAGGACCAAAGCAAAGGCTCACTGAATCTATTAGATGACTTGTTTGGGCAATATTTTGGCTACTTGCTGCATGTATATGTGTAAATGTGCTTAGAAAATAATGAAATTCTGTTTGACATTTTATTTAAGATCTTCTGCCACATTGCACAAAAACTTTCTTAGGACTTCTGTCTACTCTCTCCATCTGCAACCTGCAAACAGCATGGAATGTACACAGAAAAGTGCATAGGGAAATTAAACTTCCTGATACACTTTTTCCTCTCAGGCATAGATAAATAGGTCAATTAAAAAAAATATTAGCTCCTAAATTTAGGCACCTGAGTAGTCTGCTTTTAAGATTCTTAGTCCTGGTCCCCCCAGTGAATTTGAGTAGAGTCAGTGATACTGTCTAAGGATTAGGTGACTGGTGCTTTATTTACTGGATTTTTAAAAATGCAGACATGTTTCTCCACTGCAAGATGGCTCACTGTTTTGCAGATTAAGTATTCATAGCAGATTGTGCATTCCTAGCAGATTGCATTTGGCCTTCAGTTATCGATTACAAAAGCATGAAAGCAAGTAAGTTTACATATATAGGTTTAGCTAAAATAACAACAACAACAAAAAATCTTTCTTAATCCTGTATAAGGCAGTAAATGTTAACTTAAATAATTTCCATTTGCCATATGGTCTTCAGGTGATTTGATGTAATTCAAAACAGGCATTCAGTAGCCTAATGGTTTTAGTGTACCACAGATGTGTCATTCCCTTGAAATGTATTTTTAGTTTGCTTCTCAGGCCTTGATTCTGCTGGCATTAGAAGTCCAATTACAGAAGCAAAGCAAATTCCAAATTCAGTCCACAAGGCTACATATCAAAACTCTCTCCACTGGAAAAATATTCATGTCAGGCTTGAAATACCTTAATCATATTTCTCTTCGTTACCCAACACAGTATATGAGGATATGATGTAGAAGAGCTAGAAGCTACTCAGGAAAAACTCTTCCCTGTTTTGTCCAAGTCATTTCAGAGAGCTGTGATTTGAGCCTGAGCTTAGGCTCATGGGGTGGCAGTTTTAACATGATTATGCACATGCATGACTAGCACCCATACTCGAGTGCACATACTGCAGATTTTAAGTCAGTGGTTCCAAACACATCTTAGTTTGTTTTGTTGCTGTGTCTAAAGCAGTAATGATAGCTCTGCTATCATTAAAAAACTGCTTTCTCTGAGAGGCTTTAGGGAAGAGGGGTTTTTTCCCTTTGCTGTTTTTTATTTTTTACAATAACAGAAGTATTAGAAACATTTGAACTCAGATGGGAAAATTTTTGACCGAATGACTGTGTATTCATAGACTGATGAAGTTTAGATACCTGTGAAATATGTGCATGAAACCTTGGGTGAGCAAGTCCACTTTGTTCTCATTCAACCATATGGATCAAAGGTTAGTGTAGCAGACATCATAGATGGCAATCCCCTAAGAAAGCATGTCTTTTCATTCAGTTGCTTTTCTCAGCATTATATCTATTACATCTTTATCTATTTCTCAGCATTATATCTATTACATCATTATATCTATTACATCATACATTACAGTATATACTTCAGGTGATTTTGTTTTAAATTACTGGGATTGCTTCAGATGACTGGAGCAATGATGGAGTCACTGGCTCTTTAAAAGATTTTCAGATTCCTTCTCAAAAATTTCCAGATCTACCATTAGGAAAGTGGGACTTCACACACACATCTCACCAGTGGCAGCAGTATATACTAAAGCAACTGCAATGAAACTGAACACTGTTTCTAACCTTTCATTAGTGAGATCACTGTTGCTAGTTCAAAGCAGGTGAAACAATAAATATAGAGAAAGTTAAATGGTACACAGAACTATTTATTGCATAAAAAGCAAAAAATTGTACAGCAGACGTTGCTTCTTGCCAAGCTCTTGTTGGTGTTCCAAGAAAATTAATAACTGACCTACTATAAAATGCTATTCTTTTATTACTTTCTTGAAGCTTTCATCAAAAATAGATATCTCTAGTGTCTTGGATATTTCTGGTTCTTTTGAGGATTTGCAGCAACGTTAATCTTCACAGTGTGGTTGTGTTAACACCTTCCTACTGTTAAACCAAATTTCACCTTCAGACACAGGGGGACTGAATTTTTAGACAGGGATAATCCAGGACTCAGCAGCAGTGGATTTTGGAAAAGTGAGTGAAATATAACCCAAGCTGGGCTGACTCGGTTGGCAGGCTGAAGCTGAGACAGCTTAACAAGAAATGAGTCTTTAAAGATCCTGTGTGTTGATACTTCAGTAGTATGTTACTTTTTCTGAAACTTCCAAGGGGCTTTATGAGGACTAGAAAATGTTATTTCATAGCTGCAGAGGGACAGGTTTCTTTCCTTACAAACGAGGGATGTCCATCTCAATCAATTATGCCTCATCAGCTGCTTTGACAGGAATAATCATTGGGCCTATTAAAATGTCTGCAGATTCCTCTTTCTTCATGAATACATAGAAATTAGAGTTGAATGTTTGCTCATGTATTACAAGTTACAGGCATTACAGTGCTATGCACTGTATAAGATTGATAGATCGATAGGCAGGCAGATAAACGTGGAAATGTTCTCAAAAGTTGATGCCATCAGTTTGTGTATGACATCAATTATATGCAGGTGAACCTCTCCTCAGGCTGCAGTCTGGGTAAGGGATTGCTTGGATGAGGCTCGACTCTCAGAGCTGCAGGTTGTTCACTAGATAAGAGCAATTCCTGAAGGACACAATGGAGGTGAAATCAGAATTTGGGTATTTCTATAGCTATTGCAGCTGAGGGGGGAATTTTGTCCAGTTACTGGTACCTCAGCTCTGGTTACAGGAATAAACTGCTAGGGTGGTCCATTGGCATGGGAGTATAACTTTTCAATTCAGCTCATTATGCTCATACACAGAATCGCAGAATCACAGAATCACAGAATCACAGAATCATTGAACAAGCTGAGTTAAAAGGTACCCACAAGGACCATCAAGTCCAACTCCTGGCCCTGCACAGGACCATATATTTATATGCACACATATACATATACACAATACATAGCAATGTGCTCTGTGTCAGCCTCTGCTTGACAAAAAAGCCTAAGCAGAAACTCCAACTACTAAGTTTATTTTGTGTACCTTGTTTGTGCAAAAAGAGTTCTTCCATTCATTTAGTTTTTGAAATAACAGATTGTCATTTAACTTGAAAAGCTCTTTGGCTATGCCTACCTTAGCAAATGTGCAGATGAATCCAGGAGTGGATCTGCAGATATTTTAATTATATACATTTCAGAAGGTGTTACTTTGGGTTTATTTTATTCTGGTCATATAGGCTGAATGCCTGTCAGTGACTGAAGTGCCCTAGGTGTGCTGTGGGAGGGGGTTTCTTTGGTTTTTTGTTTGTTTGGTTTGGTTTTTTGTTGTTGCTGTTTTGGTTTTTTGTTTTTCTAAAATAAATTCGAGAAGTATTCAAATTCTCAGTGTCTAGCCATTATACTTTGAACATTTGACAGGTGGATCTCAAGGAGCTTTGTAAATCTTTGCAGCTTCAGAGTGGTTAAGTGCTGTTATCACATTACAGCCAGGGAAAGCAGCATACTGAAGTATTGCGTAACTTGCCACCACAGAAAGTCTTTGTTTGAACCAGGTGTATATGCCATGTCTGTTGACAACCAGCTAATTTTTAAACCTCTCCTCAGTTTTTTAAATACAGTTTCTTTCAGAGCAACAAGCCACTATAGATTTGTACTTCAGCCTCTGCAAAACAGTACTGCTCATCACCTAACGAACAAAATGGGCAAGAAATAGATAGGCTGTATATCAGATTTGTTCTTTGTGATGATATGATGTGAAAGCAAACTCCAAACACAGCCAAAATAGAATGGTATTTCAGTCAAACCACATTTACCTTGTGTACTTTGAATATCTATGCAATGTGCAACGTTATATAAATCAGGCATGCAACTTGAAAGCAAAGATATTCAGCAGCAAAATGTAGCAAGTGTCATATTTAAAATGAATTAATAAAAAAGAACCAGACTGGGCAATAAAATATCACAGATTTTCAACCTCAAAAGCAGCAGTCACATACCTCTGATTTGCACTTTTTTATAAAGAAAAAAAAACCCTTTTAAATCTTGTCAATGTTAAAACTATACATGCAGTAGTTTTTTGTCTTCTGCCAAAAGCCTGCCCTCTATTAGATCAATGACATTTCCTTTGAAAAGCACCTGGCTTCTGAGACTACAGTGTCCATCAATGAAATTCCTGGTTGGGAAAAAGCAACAAGGAGGTGATATAGCAGGTGAGGTTACTGACATATCTCCAAATAGGATTTCCTCTACGGCAATTCTGAATAGTCAATTTTGAACATTTATAAAGAGTTTCACAAATAGACAGTGAAACTTCATTATCTTCAACTGGTGAGGAGATAGACTATCCTAGAGTAAAATAGATGGGTACTCCTTTCAATCTATCATCCTGCCTACACATGTGTTTATTGTCTGATTCTAAAAGTGTAAATAAAAGGTCCGCACAACAAAACCAAAATACACCTGGTCAGTTGTGAAATGCTGATTTCCTAAAACATATTGCTTTCTGACTTATATAAGTAATGTGTTTATATCAAGAAGCATGCTGTTTCATTGCACTTAATTATCTTAGCATAATTATAAATGCTAATGGTCACATAATTATCTAGATCTTTTTAAAATCCAATCACTCAACTCCCTATTTCATTCGAAAAGTCTCTTGGGGCTGTAAATCCCATGCTTTGCTTGAAATAATATTTCCCTTAATTCGTTCCTCATTTAACTGCCATTAATTACATCATATAACATCTTCACATATTTTGGAATACAGAAATTGGAATACAGAAAGACTGGGTGCTTATCATAGTTTTATATTAATAACACCACATTTCAGTGCTTGTTTTATAAGTTAAACCATAAAAGAATACATAAAAACCTAGTGAATGAGATGATGACAATAACAGAAAATAACAAACTTTATGAGCTCTGTTACAACCGCTACCTTAAATCATCATACAAGCATTCCCGTTCAAAAATATGTCAGGCCTGCAGTCAGCCCAAAGTTGAAGTGTGTAGGTGAATACTGAAGAGATGAGTCCAGACTTTAGGAGTGTATGACAAGCTTGTTCTGCAAAAGGCATCGTAGAGAGGTCCTGCATAGTCTGAAACTGCCAGGTCCCACAGACCCCAAGAACCCAGACCATCATAATCACAAGTTGATAGTTAGGAAATTTTTACTCACTCCTTCATTTTTATGTCTCAGTTTTGGACAGTCCTCCTCTTGCACCTTTGCAGATAACAATGTTGCCCTTCCTTCCCCACCATGGCTCCATGACACCACTGCTGTCACCACACAAATCTGGCTCATCCCCACAATTCATTGAAATCATGACATTTTTTCACTTCAGAAATCTGACCCTTACCATAAAGCCCACTGCAGGGTCTCTTTTTTTTTTTTAAATTAGCAGTACAGGGACCTGCACCAAGGAGAGCAGGGAAGTCTGCATGCTGCCTGAGATCATTGTTTTTGCAGCCTGTGAATGCCATCCCTGCTCTCCACTCGTAATAAGTACAATTACCTTGCCTCCTCTTTCCTACATTTGTACATGTCAGCAGGCAGACTCCTTGTCATCTCATCCTTCGGTGAGGCAGGGTTCTCAGAAGGCGCTTCTGAAGACTGTCAAGGCTAAACTCCCATGTTCAAGTAGTGTTGATTAGAACAAACTGCCTAAGACCATGCCCAGATGGGTTTTAAATGTCTTCTCTCTGCTCTGCTCTCCTATCTTCGAGAAAGAGAGATCCCATTCAGAATCTGATAGTCTATGAGGCATCTGGATGCAAAAATCTAAACATTTATGCAACAGAAAAAATATGTTAGCATAGATTTCATTTATTATGGTTTATTGTTATTTTTAATATGATAAAATGTTTGTGAATGGTTGTGGAACCCGTGATGTCAGCTGTAGATCTTGAAGTTTCTGTTTTAAGAAGAATTTGCTTATTTTTCTTTGTTTTCATGTAAAGTTATAGCAGAGGAATAAGGAATGTGTTAATAAACATATTATATAATAATGTTTATATGTGTGTACACATATCCATATCCACATGCACATTTGTATATATGAATATAAAAGACATTTGCTTTGTGTACATGTGAAAAATATTGTCAAACCCAATTTTACTGCTTTCTCCCTTTCATCAGAAAAAAATTAAAATTGTTGCTCTGTACACAAAAGCACAGAAAAAACCGCAAACATATGCCCAAGCTGCAAATGTTGAACCAGATAAACTTTGAAATAAATTTCATTGCTGTACTTTGAATAGCACAAAGAAAAAAATGACCTTCTCCTGATGTCAAGGAGATTGCAGAAGAGGTATGTAAGCTAAAAATGCAGGTTATGTGGTTAAAACGGGACTGAACAAAATCATATAAACAGCATGAGAAGAGCTATTAAACATGTTGTTGATACAATGTCAATATTGTCTCGCTCATAAGTACTTCCTTTTGCATTTCTATATTCTGTAGGTTGATCACTGCAAATGCTGATAATCTTAATGCCTTCTCTACAGTAAGCAAATTTTTGACATTAATGGTGTGATCATGTATTGGCTGTGACCTCTTCCCAGAGAAAATCTTGATGTTGAGTTGTGAGTTATTTTAAAGAGTTTTGCTGAAGATCATTTTCAGTTCTGAAGAAACATTTAGCTTTATTCAGAAGTTATGCCCCAGAAGCTAATTCTGATTAAGAAATATCTAGTCAGAATGCAAAAACTGCTTTCAGATTTATATTATTTCAAATATACTCATCTCTCACATAGCTGCACTGGCTCCACTTTTGTTTATTATGTTGAACATAAGGTACTTGTATTTGCCTTCATGACTCTCCAAATTCTCTTGATTTTTAGGCCATCAATAATAAACTGATACAAATACTTTATTATATTGCACATTTCCTCTTTATTATATTATGCAGCTGTGTAAATGTACAGTTTGAGGAAGCCAGACATACAGAACTAAGTAATTTCCAAATATTTGCAAAAAAGCTGGTAATAAGTAATTGATGTGAATTATTAATTGCAAATGATTATGAATATTGTATCCAGTAGTCTGGAAACCATATTTTCCAACTGAAAAAGAAAAGACTAAATCAGTTAAACTTTCTTAAAGAAAAGATTATAATTATCCCTATATATTTTGTGAAAAAGGAGATATTGCTAGTAATAAATACTCTTAAATGTTGATTTCTGAAATGATCAAAAATTTAAAGAACAACGTGTTTCCTTCTGAAACTTAATAATGCAAAAATGTCAAGTTATGACAGTACTATAGCACTGTAAACAAAGGGAAACATTTCTATTTATATGTATGTACAGTACATAGTGTAGAATGTATCAATGTCTAATATGAACTCTCCAATTGTAACTGGAGAACATGTCTGAGAACAGCTGTGGAAGAAGGGGGAAGAAGGTGATTTCAAATCAGCAGTTTGGTCATCCTGTACGCATGAGTTTAAAAGAGCTGGCAAAAGTAGTCAATGAACACAAATGCTGAAATTGAGTCAGCATTGAAGCACTAAAAAAATTCCATTAGACATTTATAACAGTTCCCATTGCATTTTAATAGGCAAGAGGTAACACTCCAGGCAATTATGGATCTATCAGCCCCTTCCTGTTCAAATAATAACCACAGAATAAGTAAACTTGAGTGCTAATAGAGTTCTCTGCTATAGTTCCTTTAAAGTTTTAATGTGATACTAATGAAGTTAACAGCAATTCACAGGCACACATGGAAAACAGATCTGGTCTGACCAGCCTGATAGCTTTTTAAGGGAAGCTGGGTGATAAGTGTAGTGGTGCTTGACTTTTAGAAGTTTTTAACAGAGTTCAGAGCAACCTTAGGGGTGAAAGCTGGAATGATAGAAAGTAACATGGCATATATAACTGAATAGAAAATTTCCTAACTAGTCCTTGCAAATGTGGGAAACATGTTGGGCAGTACTTCCCAATGGGAGCAGATCTGGAACCTTTCCTGTGTCTCTCATTGCTGATTGGGTTTGCAGAAGTAAGGAATGCTGTGGGAAAAGGTGAGTGATGAAGAGAAAGGGGTGAGCTGCTCATTGTAAACAAATTTTATTTTTCAGACAGTCACATATAATGTCTCTCAAGTTAGCCTTCTTTGTGCAAATGAAATCCAAGTAGTGAAGAAATAGGTCAGCTCAATAGACGTGCTTTTTGTATGGCAGTGGGCTGCAGTGCTGATGTGATCCTTAGACTGTAAACAGAGTGATATTAAGAGCTGGAAAAATATATTCCCTCTTCATTTGGCATGAATCTGACTGTTACTGCAATCCTGTGCTAATGTTTTCTCTGCAGCCTGAGGAAAATGTTTGCAATTTGGAGAGCATTCTGGGAAGAGTCATGACAGATCCAGAAGGACAAGTAAACATACCTTAGAGAGAGAGAGAGAATGCAAGAGCTCTGTCTATTTAGCTCAACAAGGAGCAGTTAGGAGAATGCCTTTGGTCACAGTGTACAGCTGACTGCAGGAGGAAAATAGGTTAGAATAGAGGGTTCTTTGGTTTGGATGTAGATGCATGAAAATATCCAGCTTCGAGAAATTGAGGACACAAACACACCATGGTAGTTGGAGACTTTAGTTGTTTACCAAAATCCATGGTGAAGTAATTTGGAAATATCTAAGTTGAGATCACATGCTCTTTAAAGTGTTTTTCACTACAAGCAGGAACCAGCTGTGTGAAGCCCAATGGTCAATGTCTGAATGCTGATCTCTGAGTCAAATCCTACCCCAAGACTCTTCCAATCAAGCATATTTAGTTCATGTTTGGCAGAAGAGGAACACCAGCCATTTCAGTGCCTTCTCCTGCACACAGAGAGCCTCTCAGAGCCAGGAGCTGTTATGTTTGTACAGGATAAGCAGTTAGTACTGGAGTTGTCTCCTGTGCCATCTGCTGATGGCTCAGCACCCAGGCACACTGTGCCTGCATTGGAGCGTAGATCAAACAGGCTTGTACCACACAGGCAGGAAAGCAGGTTAAGTGATCATAGTGCTCTCTTCTCCTTATATAATCTTTCAGTCTAGTTAAATGAGACTGTGTGGCTTTCTTTAGTATAACTCTTTAGAAGGACTGTGGATAGCGAGTTAAGGTCCATTGGGTCAGTAGCACCAGAGGCAGCCTTATTTGGACAGTCTAACAGCAAAATAACCTTACACACAACAAAACACTTCATATTTATCTGAGTGTACCAGTGGGTCTTAGGTGCCCTTGCTAGGCTTAGTGACTCAAAAACATTTTTCCTGATAACTTTTCCCTAACCTGACCATATCTTGGGACATGATTTAGAGTCAGTGGGCAAACCATTTCTGGGAAAAAATAACTCCTGCTTTTAAATCTTTTCACTTTTATCTTTATACTACCATTGTATTTTTTTTCAGAAAGTTCCAGAAAGTGTTTTATGTGAGTTTTCCTCTCTCACTGAGTCCAGTTATCATCACATATGATCTTTGTACAGCACATGCATAATGTGTTTTGGGCATTTAGATTAAGAATTACTGCTAGTTATCTAGTCCCATCAAATATGAATTTCAGGGAAACACTTAGCTGTTGGAATAAAAGGAGATTTTTAAAAAAATCCTGTTCTCTGAATATTGAATTCATAGTATTGTAAGAGCCTGAATTCTCCTCAACTATTTGTCTGTACTGTTGTAAAGCCCAGCTGTTCAAAAGACACTAGAAAATAACATAATGTTGCTTCTCTAAATCACTCAGATACAGCCACAAAGGATGGCAAACACACCTCATTGCTTTAGTAAAGGCTTTAATCTCAGAAAATTGGAAAGGGATCTCTTGAAAAGTTCTGCTCTTTGGCCAAAGCTGTAAAAAGCATTCAGACTGAAAATCAAAAAGGAAGATTACGCTAAATTTTGCACAGTTTGGGAAGGAAGATTAGAGGTAGGTAGAAAATTATGTTAGATTCACAGTCCAGCCTAATTTCCAAGTAAAACTCAGATGTCAGTTATTGTGAAGATGCTGTCTAATCCCAAAGGTACCTGCACACCTTACCACAAGTATTTCTTAGAACTTTCCTTCAAAGTCATCATCTCCACTGAAGGAAATCTTTCAGTCCTGTGTTTGGGACATTGTGCAACAATGGGTTGGTGTCCTCTTTGGAAACAGCAGGAGATGAACTCAGGTTTTCTGCTCTCTGGACAGAAGGTTGTTGCTGCTGCTGTCACCTGAGAAGAGGAATTGGTCCCTCCTGAATGCTTTTAGAAAGCTGTTTGGAGAAAACCCAGGGAAATCAGCGAGTGTCTCCCGGCAGCACAGAACCATTTGCCATGGGGCAGGAGATGGGAAGATGCACCTCTGTCCTCAGCTTCTCCCAGCAACTGCCTGAACTGTCTCAGGTTGCTGACTGCTGTGGAAGCAGTTCTGAGACACAAAGCTGGCCCTGTGATCACACTGAGTGCTTACTGCTAACTCCACGTGAAGGCTTTCATTTCAGGAGTCTAGACACATGAAAAGTAGGAACCTTCTTTTGCAAACTGCTGAGCTTTGTAGTCTCAGTTTTCCTCTTCATCTCATTAAAAGCACTGTAGCAGAAATTGTGCTTGCTTGATATATCAGCGTGTAGTTTTTGTACTGTTCAGGTGAATAAAGTGAAAATGATAATCTGGAAAACATTTGCTTGTACTCTGCAAGGGAATGACCACAGCACTAAAATAAATGACCATGACATTTCCTCAAATATATGGAAGTGTGTTGCTTAGAGCTCTTGTAGAACACAAACCAACAAACCTACTTCACTACATGGAAAAAAAAAGAAATCAGGCCTTCCCTTTTCCCACTGTTTTTCAGCTGAGCAGATTCTTTGCTCCAATTCTGCTTTTTTGTTCCAGCAATTTTCTGGAGCTTTCTAAGTTCTTCAACCTCCATGCTCTCTTGCGTTTTATGGACAAAACGTAGATGTCCACATGACATCTCACCTGCTACTCATGTTGTTTCTTTCTCATGTTCCTATCAAATTTCCACATCATAGTACAAATATGTAATGAAATCTGTTTTGTCTGATTTTTTTTTCTACAGTGTGGGAGGGATACTCAGTGTGAGAAATTTCCTTACTGCAACCTTTCAGGATGATATAGATGTCCTTCAAGAAGGCCATGGAATAGATATTGGCCAACTTTGCCAGCCCAAACTTTTTAGACTATTTTCTACCTCCTAAGATTAGGTTTTATTTTCTGTGATGACTAATGATTCACACACACTCAATTTTTTACATTAATTCTTTACCCTTGCTGCAGCACCAAACCATGTGCTGTGTAGAGACCCTTGAGCACACACATGGTGCAGCACTGTCTCTCAGTAACAAAGCCATTAGTGCATGTGGTGATGCTCCCACTGCACAGCCAGGGAGTTAATTTTTCATTGAAAACTACAAATCTCTTTATTTGGATCAGGCTTGGATTAATTTGTCAAACTAGACTCGCAGGGCTGCTATTATCCTTTCCAGAGGATGGTGATTAGATCTGTACATATGTTGGGGGTCTAATCACTGTCTTATATAGTAATAATAAATATTATAACCTTCTTTGCTTTATGTTTTTTCTGGCTGTGCAATCTGTCAACCAGTTTATCTTCTTCACTAATTAGGCTGGGGGCTTTGGGGGAATTATACTATAACTCCTAAATCTCCTTTCTGATTAGCTCCATGTTTACCTTTATAATTTGATTTGATAATTCTTACTGTTATTTTAATGCAGAAGAATATAATTACTAATATCTTAGGAGAGAGGGCATTGGTACCTTGACTGGGTAACAGTGGTAAAAATAGCTAAACCCCTGCTGTGCTTTCCTAGTGCTGAAAGTGGCTCTAAATGTCAGTAGGAGAACGGCTTCCCTGTGCTTTCAGTGTTTATAAGTAGCTGTCGAGGACAGGGACTGGTTTTTCACTTGCATTACATTTTGGAAGAGAGTAAAGAAACAGATTTGTGTGGTAGATGTGTGGATTTATCCTCCAAAGCATTAGCAATGGGGAGTGAAAGTCTTTACTCTGCCAGGAGACAAGTTTTCAGAGGGAGTGAAGGCATTGCCCACCACACTGCACAGTCCCCGGCACAAATGACATCCATCATTTAACTGACCAGCAGCTGGTGATAATGGGAATTTGCCCTTTGAAGGGAAGTACAGGAAAAGTTTCCCAAGCATAATTTTGACCCTCTTTCTTTGGGAACTGAGAACTGTAAGCAAGGGACCACATGTTAAAGAAAAAGTAGAAGGCAGAAAAAGCACTTTGAAAATGCATTCTAAGTTTAAATTCTGGGTTTATGACTGAAAATGTCAGACCACATATTAAAAAAAACTTGGAAGAAGGTGCTTTCTATTTTTCAAGGGCAGTGTTTTAATGAGGTAAGGAAAGTATGGGCACCATAAAAATGCCCATTAACTTAGGAGTTCATGTCCAAAGAATCAATAATTTTCTCAAATCAAATTACTCTACTTTTTTTTTTTTTAAATTTTAAAAAATCCATCCCAAACCAGGAAATAAAATACAAACCTACAAAATCTGCTTAGGAAAAACTTAAAAACTTGAAAGGAGTGAAAATCACATTTCTCAGAGAAGAAATGCCTTGGCTGAAGAAGACATATACAAACTCTTCTTTGTGCTCTTTTTCCAGTGGTATCTTGATATGCTGTACTGTTTCTGTGTGGTCAACAACTATAGGAAACATAATTCAATTCTATTTGAATATGAATGGTGGAAAGCTACCACAATATTACTTAAAATGCTTGGATTTAATAAAGACCTGAAATGACACAGAATCAGATGAATTGTGACAAAGCTTTCTGAGTGGTGCTGATCTAGTTTACAGACAAAGGAAATGTGAAAAAGTCAAGGAACACAAGATCTTAAAATCCTAATTTGGGGAACTTAGATTAATTTTGAGCTCAAAAGTGTGACTAGGGTCAGGTTCACCAGCTGGATGAAGGGTTTGCTGTATCCTAAAGGACACTTTGCTAGTTCCAGCAGCAAGTAATTTTGGTTGGCAGCCTGGGAGGGAAGGGGGCACAGCTGCAGGCATGGGGCTCTATCGTGGAGCCAGTGTCAGCACATGCAGGACACTTAATGCTGCTTTACTCAAAGGGCAGAGAAAAGAGAGAAAGAAAGGCAGTGCCTCAACAAGATAGCGTTGAATACTGTGGATGCTCAGTATATTTTAAAGAATTTCTTCCTCAAGGGTTCAAATTCTAAAGGATTTGCCGTAATTTCAGTTGTGGCAGCTTAAAAAGTGATCAACAGAGCAAGCTTGGGTGTGGACCGATCCTGCAAAGGAAAGAGGAGAAAAGATTCCCAAGACCAGCTTGAGTGTACAGTGCTCAGGCTGTGGCAGGGGCTGACAGGGAGGTGGGGAGCCAGAGGCAGTGCCTTCCTGCAGGGCAGCCAAAACATCACCCTGGGACCAGACAGGAGCAACAGGACCCTGAGCACAGCAAAGGCACCAGAGGGGGTGCAAGCCAAAAGGAGCTGAACATTCCAAACTCTCTGTTTTACTGCCTTGACCCCAGCCAAATCTAGGGATTTCCAGGTTAAAAAAAAAAAAAAAAAAAAAAAAAAAAAGAAAGGGAAAAAAAAAAAAAAGAGAGCTTGAACCACCTAAATCTCAGTGTCTGTGATAACAAGATTTTGGATAAACAAACAGTTTTGAGAACTTAAGCTTAGGGCATTAGGGATATGAAATCCTCAGATTTCATCATAATATGTTTGCTCTTTTTCAATTTTTAATATAATATATGATGTAATTGCAGTGTGTGGCTACTCTTGAATGTAGTTCAATAGACTGGCATGCTGAGATGGCCATGTGTGGGGAAATAAACATCTTGGTGAACTCCTTGGCATGTGACCAGTATTGAGCATAAATCTACAGAACAAGGAAAGGCAGCCCTTTGTGTCACAAGATTATTTTGAACTTGAGCTTTCAAGTAGCTATCAGAGATTACCTCTCATCTGTCACACTGTGAATTTCATGTTCCTATTGTTAGAGAGTACAGAACAATATGGAAAGCAAGAAGGAAGAAAGAAGGAATTAAAGTACCTAAATCAGCTGAGTCATGGCTGAAATACAAAAAGGATTCCTGAAGGGTTGAGATTGAAACAGTAATGAAAAAAATTCCTCATCTATAGCTATGGGGTTACTTACTACAGTGTTTTTGATGAGCATTATGACTCAATTCCTGGGGACTATCTTGCTTCAATTAATTAAACTCACACTGAGAGGACTATTTCAGCCCTGCAATGATTATTTCTTTTTTCATGGGAAAGTAGGAAAAGTGATTTGAAAAGAATTTCCTGACCTTTTTTTTTCATTTTCTGATGTTGGAGGCTTTGAGTGGAAACTAGAACTGGAAGCACAGACCTGAGTCTGGGAGCAGAGCTTGAGAGGAGAGGTGACAAGCATTGAGGGCCATCGCTGCAAGAAAACGTGGACAAAAATCTCTCTAATAACATCACCTCTCATATAAATTTGTTCCCATTTCATATTTCTTTTCTGTGTTCCTACTGCTTTTTGCCTCACCCTGAATTTCTTTTTGTTTTTGATCTCCAAGTTGCTTTTTCCAAAAAATAGAAAATTGTTTTGGTTCGATTATTTATTTTAAAGTTAGGGGAAAGGGTAAGTCTTCCACTCTGGGGATAAAGGAATCACACTAGCTCCAGTGACTGCTAGGCAGAGTAATAGCTAACTCCTTGGAGCTGAATGGTCTTTCAAAACAGTCTGTTATTCTCCAAGGTATCAGTTTAACTGCTATAGGAGACACTACTGCCCAAATTTTGCTCCTTTCCCTTTTCTCAGAAGAAAAATGGGTTATTTGGAACTATTTCCATGTTGAAACAAGCCACCCATCACTGCAATGTTCTCTCTCGTTGAAGCTGGACATGCAGTAGTGCCTGTGGTATGAAAACACTACTGGGTGATAAGAACCCTACAATTAAACCCATGAGTGATAATGAACAGATGCTTCCCTCCCACAGATGTTTTCTCATATCAAATGAAGTGTGGCTGCAAGATTTTATCAGTACGAGATGTTTACGCAACTTGGGAGAAAAATGTGACCAACCTCAATAATCCCTGTATGGTTATCTTTTGCTCCAGGGCTTTTTTACCTATCTGGGTAAGCTTTTATTGCTTCTGTTAAACTGATTTTTCTGATCTCACCAAAATTAAAAACAAAAAGGTATGTGATTCCTTGTGAGTTTACAATAGACAAAGCCAGTGCATGTGTACAATCTGATGGTGGATCTTCCTCTACACACTGACTAACCATTCTTGAGATATTTTTCTCCTAATGGGAGTGGACAAAGATAAAATCTATCAGTTTGTATCAGTAAGGAGATGCTGGAAAAACTTATTAGTCACCACTTTTAATCCAGGGGTGGCCAGGATAGGATGGTTTCCAGGAACAATCTGTCTTTAACATGTTGAAACTTCTCTTTGCCCTCTGGTATTGCCACACTAGCATTTACTATGGCACTGCAGGAGTAACCCCAGCACAGGCCTGGGAAGCGATTGGGAGTTTTTGCACTGAAGCATGTGCAGGTCTCGGGCAGGCTGGGGAGCTGTGAGCCCCTGCAGGTGTGGGGTGGTCAGTGTGGCCAGGAGGGCAGCACAGCACTGCCAGCTCTCCGGGTCTGCCACTGCTCTGCTTAGAACCCTGGTCAACCATTAACTTCTCTGTGCACCTGCCTCTTTATTCCTTTTTGTCTGTCCTGATGTTTTAGATGGGAACCTCTGTAGGTGAAGGATGCATTTTATCATGTGCCTCTCAAGTGCCAATTTTGGCTGGGAAATCTCAGCACTCCTGTGATATGAATGGTAATTCCAATAATAAAGGCAAAGCCTGGCCATCTGGCTGCTATTATGGTAATGTGTTGCTCTGTGACACTGGGACAATCTGTGCAGCTGCTTCTCTGTCTCATTCAGTATTGGAAAAGACTGCTCTTAGGCTTTGGGCTAAAGCTCCGTGGCTTGGAGATAGAAAAGGCCTGTGGTAATGCCACCTGACCCAGGTATAGAGGCTGAAAAGAACCCCACAATCTGGAGAGTATCACTCAGGATTGACTGTCCTGTGGTGTTCAACTGGAAACAATAACTACACCCCTGGATTTACCCCCAAAGTGAGTGACAGTCACTGCTCAGAAGTGATCATCTTCTCAGACCATTCCATCCATGCCTACTTAGGCAGATAACTTTCTCCTTCTCCAAAGATAAGAACTCTTCTGCTTTTATTTTATTATCTATGATAATGACAGGAATCTCACTTAGTAACAAACCTCTTTGCCTTCCAGTCAGTTCCAGACCTGGCTGTGCACCCTGCTCACCTCACTCCATTTGCTGCTTGCAGAATTGATGCATTTCTGGTTGGCATATAGCAGACCCTTCAATGCTTTGGGATTGAGGTATTACTACAGCCATGAATTACAAAATGAAACCAAACATAAATTTGAAATTACTTATAAACTGCATAATTTATGTTGATTGAGTCTTGAGGTCACTAGCTGGTCAGAGTGACCCTGAGATAAATTAGAAAGTCTCTTTTCCCAGCCTGGTGGTTAAAGAAGGAGTCAGATCTCTTAATTTCTTGGTCTCTAGGTTGTTTATTGTATCTTATCTATAAAATTCTTACTCCTTGGTCCGCTCAGTCCAAGGCACTCTGCCTGCCCTGGGATAGTGTTCTCTTTTTATACTAAAAACTACGTGTACAATATTTACAATTACTTTCCAATACCTATAATGCATGTTAGACAGTGAGCTTCTACTCTAAACCAATCTAAATGTGCTAACATCACAGCAGAAGATGGAGGCCAAGAAGAAGAAGGAGAAAGGCTGGACACACCCAGATTCCTCCATCTTGCTCACTGAACCCCCATTCTAAAAACCCCAAAAATTCTATTTTTCACCCCGTGATAAATTCACTATCATGCTACTTAAACTATCGTGGCTTGTAATTCTTCATATAAAGTTGGAAATTGCTTTTTCCAAGGGCTAAATCAAAGGCACAGGGGTCTTGGGCTCTGTGCCAAGGTCTCTGAGCCCCCTGACAGGGTCTTGCATCCTTCAGGGCAGCCAGAGGAGTTTTCTGGGTTCCCACAACTGGGGTTTTTAGACATGGCCTTTTTCATATTATAAGACAAAGCATGACTCAGGATAATAACTCACATGGCTGAATATAGTGCTACTGGTAATAATACTTAGTAGAGAGAAGCTATCAAATACTTACCCTTGCTATTGTATATTATGTTCTCCCATTAGCTGTTTTATTTTATTCCATCTGGAGTTTCCTTCAGTTTGCATGCTATGTTTGTCACAAACTACATTAAAAAAATGATATTGCGTATACAAAATTATTTTTACTGTCTCAGAGAGATAGCTTTCAAACTCAAAATTGAAACTAAAACTCCAGCTTTGCCTTCATGTCTGCATACAACTCCAGAAGAGGCAGGGACCATAGCATAGCTGGGTGAGAAGGAAGAATTTCAGCAGTCTCTTTTCTCCATGGTGCCAGGGACACCAGTGCTCCATCCTATCCCAGTGCCACCACACACAGATCAGTTTGCATGAAAAAAAGGAGGATTTTGTAGCCTGTTGGAATATATAGCAGGAGAGATAGGCTGTGTGTGGGAAGGGAACAGGGTCCTTAGGGTGATGGTCATTGTGCAAATAGTGCTGCGTTGGTGCAGTCTTGTTCATCCTCAATGACAAAACCAAGGGGTTTCTGTAGGGAAATGGGCTTAAAACCATACCAAGCCTGGAGTGAAGAGAAACTTTGGGACTTCACCAAGGACATGTCCTTCCTGACCAGCCTAGTCTTCTATAATGGAGTGACCACAGCAGTGGACAATGGAAGGCCTACGGACATCATCTACCTGGAGTGCTGTAGGGCCTTTGACAGAGTCTCCACAACATCCTTCTTCCTAAATTGGAGAGATGTGGATGTGATGGGTGGACTGCTTGATGGATGACGAATTTGTAGGACACCCCATTCCTGAAGCAGTCAAGGTCAGGCTTGATGGGGCTCTGAGAAGGAATTAGGTCAGGATGGGCCTGAAAACTTGTCCCTGGCCACTGCAGGGGAGTTGGACTAGATGACTTTTAAAATACAAGCTATTCAAAGATTCTATGATTCCAAGAAAGAACCCTCAAGTGAGAGGGTTAAGGAGAAGCTTAACCACTTAAGAAACACAGATATCAGGGTCCAAGACTGAACTGATGAAATAAGTTATTTGGCAGTACTGCTATACTTTTTAAATCCCAAAGATGTGCTGAAGTGTAATACAGATTTTTTTCACTTGTGTTTTTTTTATCACTGCTCAGGCCAAACTTGCTCATATCCAAAAATCATCACAGGCTGTAAATTTTTAAATCCCCATGGAGATCCTGCTGCAGCAGTGTCCTCTGGAAGAAGAAAGGTTCTTTGCATGGCCCAAAGCAGGTGAAGCATTCATATGTCATATTGCAAATTAGATACTTATTCCTTTGGGAACTCTTCCGTTGTGTGAGGCGAATTAAATCTCTAGCTTGCCTGAGGACAAGGAAGGAAGAGTCTATTTTGAGGACAATAGGGAAGTTTTTCTCTCTCTTGAAACATAGTTTCATTCATTTTCAGCGTTTGCTTCTGTGCCTTTACCTATTTTATCTGTTTTCCTTTCGGAAAACAGCATACCATAGAATTAAGGCATCCATTCAGCACCATTTGGTGCTTGGTTTCACTCATATATTTCTGCAGGCTATATTGGTTTTCTACTTTTTATTCAGTGGCATTCAAAACAATGGCAAAAGTCCCTTTAATTTTGATGATAGAGAATGAGATCTTACTTGAGGAACACCTTCTTAGGCTTCTTCACTTGCATGTGTCTCTCAGGAAAACATCTTCTGATTTATTTCAGAAAAGGCATAAAAATCTCAAGATAAGAGGAACCATTTGGAAGGTAACCAATGCAGGCAAATCAGTTGCAACAGATTGTTCGTAAGATGAGTTACATTGTTTTTTCTGTTTCAAATATGTACCATGAGGCTGGTGTTTAAAGAGATGAGGTGGCTGTTTCTGCCCATTCCTGAATGATTCATTGTAATTCAACTCATAGCTCTTTTGAGGGTGCACAGGTCATGGTTTAGGTCCATGTTCTCTGACTGGATACACATTATTCTTTTGGAACCTGTTTCCCTGGTATAAACATTCATCATCACAGACTCACTGTAATGATTATTTGCTGCTGTGATGAGAGTTCCCTTAGAGAACAGGGAAGTTCTGGTCACCCAAAGGAATGTGCTGAAAATTTTTCATATACTTGGAATACAATTCCATAAAATACCAGCCATGGGGATGGTTCTTAGTCCACCTCAGTCTTACATGGCACACGATAGTTAATTTTTCAGGTGTGACTGGAAGAGTTGGCAAAGGCTTATGACCCACTTGACTTCAAAGCACAGAGAGAGGAGTGGAGATAAGATCAGAAAAATGCTGGAGGAGAATAATAAATGAAGATGCAACTCAGTAGCTTTGCCCATCCACCTGCTGATGCGCTGGTGTACTGATGCAGCATTTTAGGTGTGGAAATCCCCCAAAATGCACTTATTAGATTCCTTACCAGCCTGTGAGAGATATCTCCTATGGTGCAAGTGTCTGCTGTACTCCTGGGGCTGGTGTCTGGGAGGGCAGGCAGTGGGGCCAAGGCATCGTGGTGGAGCAGGGATGCCAAGGAAGGGAGAGACTGATGCAAAAGAAAATAAAACCCTGAAACCTTTACCTGCCATCAAGTGGAAAGCTGAGAGTCATCAATGACAAAAAGAATTTGCTGACTTTTAACCTTGGCAAATGGATCCACATCTCGCAGTCCATTGAGGAGCATCAGATGGGACAGTAACTTATCCCTGGTGTAAAAACTTCTGTGGGGTGGAGGCGTCTCATCCAGACTTCAGTATAAGAGATGTGCTTACATCTGTTTGGATTAGTTAGCGAGGAAATAAATGCCAAAACACCCCCATTTGCCATTTTCCTATCTAGCTTTTTATCTTGATTCAGGAGGCACACCATAAAATAAGTCTTGGATCAGCAGCTATTTCTGCCCCATGGATTATTTAATTTGCTTTTGTTTCATATCACAGGGGCTTGTGGCTGTCTTGGCCTGGCTTAGATTTTCCTGGTGCAGTTCATTGAAATGTTTTATTTTCTACCATTGCCTGTAGGCACTGACATGGATTAACCTTGGCAACACCATGCAGGGGGCTTACACACCCTGGTGCTCACTAATTACAACCTCCTGAGCATCCAAAGAGCTGTAATAATACAGCGATGTGTATATGAAGTCATGGCCTGTCAATGCATTGCCCCTGTGGTGTAAACCCTGCAAGCAATATACTCATGGCTGGAAATCCCTTTATTGCATGGAGAGATTTGTTCTTCTGAGTGATTTCTATTTACATATTCTCAGGTTCTCTCAATGTCCAACAGAATGTGATACTTTACCAACCCACATCTTGAAGACAGATGGGGATTTTATTTCCTTTCTTTTACCCCTTTTTTAAAATTGCTTTTGACTCCCTTACCTTCATCTTCCCACAGCTGCTTGTCAACATTTTTTCTAGCACAGTACCTGAAGTGCCCAGTCCAGGAAAACACATGAAATGTTTATTTGTTTGTTTTAAATCTCTGTGTTAACAGTTACAGCATTTAGCTTGCTAAATATCTAAATACCTGTCAGGTAAATACCTATCAGGGTCTAAATGTGAGTTCCTCCACCTAATTGCTGGTGTGAGGATTGCTGAGTTACAGGTGATGAGATGCAGAGCAGGGTAGGACAGCAAGTTTAGTCCTATGTGAAATGCCTGGACTTCATGCAGAGGAGCTGTCAGAGCTTTGGTCTCCTACATTTCTGCAACCAGCTGATCAACTCCTACTCAGCAGAATTATATCCCAGTGTAGACATAGGTATTTAAGGTCTCCATGTGTTTTAGAGAATTAGACAAAGGACAGAGAATTTTTTTCCTACATAATATGGCCCACGGAGGTATTGATCCTTCTCAGGCTGCAAAAGGAGGCCAGATTCCTGAGAGTGTGCCTCCATCAGGTGTTCCTGTTAGGTTCTGTTGTTCTGCAGGACCAATGGGCTGGGTGGTGGACACCCCTGAACACCTGGAGAGCCCCACTGAAATGAGAGAAAACAGCATGGAATGTCTCATGTGGACCAACCATGATGGCCATGAAGAGATTCTGGAGTTTCCCATGTTCTGCTTCATTCAGTCCAAAAAGATTTCTTTGAATGATATAGAAAGACCTCACACACTAAAAATTGCTCTGGTATGCCCTTCTAACCTCCCTCTCAGCATGTGTAAAGCAGAGCTACATTAATTTCAATGCTGGGACTAGTTTCCTATCCCCAGAAACTGGAGAGGACTTTGTGTGTAATGTCAATTAGAGTAGTGAAACTCCTCTGGTTTTCACACACTGAATGCATTCTCCAAAGTAATGACACCAAGACAAAAAAAAAAAAAAAAGGAAGATTAAGGGTTTGCATCATTATGTTTGACAGAACATATACACTACTTTTGCAGAGATTGAAATAATCATAACTAAGCTCATGGAAAATTGCAAATACATAAAGGTTGTATGAACAGATGCATAAATCAGATTGTGAAGTAATTTTAATGCACTTTTTTGGACATAAATTCTTTTAGAGGACTCATCAACCACTTTCTGATATGAATCTTCTGTAAGGATGATGATTAAAATATTAGACACCGGTGAAAACATCTCCACTTCTAAAAAAAAAAAAAGTTATATCTAAGCCTTGAGGCAAAAATGTTAAAAATAGATATTTCTTGTATGAAACTATTTGCACAAATGAAACTAATAGGTTTTTATCTAAACCATCTGGTGGAGGAAAAGCATTAAAATGTAAAGTCACTTATTGAAGCCCACAGAGATTTATTCTGAATGCTATATATTCCAAAAATACAAAAAAGGAAAACTGTATATTTTTCTTCATTTATCTGAGGCCTTGCTCTGCAGAGTCCAAGTTTTAACCAGTTTATTTTGCTTGGGCAAAACCAATACACTCCTTCTGGTCTTTGCTGGAAAGCTGTGCTCCCAGTAATGCAATCTAAATTCATTTTAGAAAAGTGATTAGTGAATTATCATTTATGATTTGCTTGGGAGTTTTTTCTCCCCCTTAAATAAACCTCTACAGGAAACTCAGATACGAATGGCATTCACTTTTGTTTTTTCTGTACATGTAAAACCAGACTAAAACTTCAGTTTAAAATAGCACAATTTACTGTAGCATGAGATGTAACAGGAAGCAACCAACTCTCACTCCCTTCCACAATGTGAGGCCAAACAACCAGGTTCTGCTGGGTTTCTGTCCCATCTGAAACTGATTCACAGACTAGAACTGGAAGGGATCTCTGCAGGTTTTCTGGTCTATCCTATGCCCAAAGGCAAAACTGGTACAACTTAGAAAGGGCTTTTCAGGGCTATCCAGTTGCCTTTTGAATGTTTTAAAATATGGAAATCCCACAGTCTCTTTGGGCTCCTGTTTCAGTGTTTTCAACCTTCCCCCAGTGGTTATTTTTACCATAATGTGCAATCAGGACTTCCCTTATTCAGCCTGTGTCTGTCGTCTCTTGCCCTTCATGTATGGCTCCAGAAAGATTTGGGCTTTGTCTTCTCTGTAAAGACCCACTGTGCAGTCACAGACTGCAGAAGGAATTCCTCTCCTTGAGACTAACCAGGTTCAGCATTCTCAGCCCTCCACCTCAGCCCTGTCTTCCAGCTCCTGACCGTCGTGGTGGCCTCCTCTGGATTCACTCCAGCATGTCAATGTTTTCCTTGTACTGTGGTCACTTCTGGAAAGGTTCCCACCTCTAGAGTCATGATCCTTAGGCTGAAGGTGACAACAATACGAGAAGACACGACAGCCTATTTCTGACTTCTGTTCAAATTGTCCTCAAAAAATTCTCCCTTGAGAGTTCAGAAATACTCAGCCTTGAAAATCTATCAGCCATGTAGTGCAGAGGCACAACCTTCCTGCCAGGAGCTCACACTGTGGCTGCTTTCAGCCTGCTGGCAGAGGGCAGCTTCTGCTGCGGGCTCGGATGCAGGACAGCCCCATTCAGCTGTCATGGCTCTCTCCTGGTGAGGCTAATCAGTTTTCTTGGTGGCAGATATGTGTTTGTGTACTGTGATCTGTCAGGTCTGATGTAGAAAGGTAGGTAAAGAGCTTCATTGACTTCCAGGCAGAAATTCTGAAAAAATAATAAAAAAAAAAAAGACCAAGAAATAAATCAGTTTCAGGCATATGAATGATATAGTCAAAATTCCAGTCTCACGAGCTTTGATATTTTAATCAAAGATTCCAGGAACCTCAAACCAGGGATTACTCAGATGTCAATCTTTTTATTTCACTTTTTAAAAATTAATTTAGAAGAGTTAAGTTTGAAAATAGCACTGGGCTGTCCACATATGACTTAAAAGTGGAAAACTGCTGAAGACAAATAAAACCTGGCAACTTTCCCCTATTTATTCTTTGTAAAATCTCACTTAAGTCAAAACTGCCCCTGTGGATCTGAGCACCACTTCACAGATTTTGAACTTTAGTTGTGACTAAAGCAGAATACTGTTTTTTAAAACTCTCAGATCTCAGCTACCTTTCCTCTAAATTACTCTTTGTCCTTGGGCACATCACTTACGTCCTTTCATTTTCATTCTTTAACAAAACCATGTAGCATGTGCTTGTATGCCAGAGGAGAGGAGAGGATCTGCTCATTATTTTGAACTCTGAGCAAAACATGAAGGCTTCCTCTGCTAATTAGGGCATCAGCCTTATTTATTCAAGTGGTGACATGTTTTTGAATGAACTTTGGATCTTCATGTTGCTATCTAAGCAGTGCTACACAGACAGCAGGAAAAAAAAACCTTTCTTGCATCTTCAGTATTTAAAAATATGACTGTACTGATGGCACAAACATGGATCCAGGTGTTTCACTGAAGAAAGTTGGAATTACAAAAGCAGCCTGCAGGCTTTGTGTCTGCAGGGGGCTTATGCTGCCACAAGTATTGTGCTAGCACCCTGTGTGCCCCCATCCCCAGCCCATATCGCAAAGGTTTTGGACTTTTTTACTTTCCACTGAAACTTGGCATTATGGGACCACCAAGGTCACCATATATGCTGTGCATAAAGCTGGGAAATGTTTGACTCCATGGATCAAAAAACTTGAATGTTCAGTAGAGGTTTTCTTCGTCTTTCTTTCTATTTTATTTTTTTGAAGGTATTTGAGCCAGGCAGATTGTAAGGCAGAACTTCTTAGAAAGCAGTTTAGAGCAGCATCTGAAATGTGTGATTCTTGGAGCCTTCAGAGACTTCTGCATTACAAAATGTGTGCCCAGCCTTCTGTGAAAAAGTGGTGCGTGGAATCACCTACCTGTATGTTTGATTTAGCTAAAGAACACAGTTTATCAAAATGACAGAGACATCCATCCTTGATCTGACTTTTTTTTCCCCCGGGCAGTTGTGTATACATCCTGATGCTTGGCAAATGCAGAGTTAAAAGGAAAAATATTTTGGTTTGAGTTTGAACTAAACATCCAGCCTCTGGTCATGGCTCTGAGTTCTGTGGTTCTGCCTGCTCTGTGCGCTCGGTGTCTGCCGTCCGCATCCTCACTGCTCAGCTGGCCGGCAGTCTGGAAAACGCTGATGTTCCAAGGGTTACTGGATTACAATTGTTCTCTGCAAACAGAATTCACATCTGTTCTGACAACTTATTTCAGCCTGATGCAACTTGAAAAGGTCGAGATTAATCCCAGAAAATCAGACTTCTATTTGAAAGGCCAAATCAACTTTAATTGTAACACATGGCTATTTGTATTGGCATTTAGCTGCAGCCGTTTATCCTTCTTTCCACTGGTATTATTTGTTTCTGAGCTTGCTACTAAAGCCTACAATGCCAGCTGAAATGCTTTAAGTAATGTAACAAAAATAACAGCTGACATATTTTCTTTTTACAGGTTTCCACTGACCCAGGGTATTTTGTGTGCATGGCTTTTATGACTTTTATTTATCAGCAGTCTGGGTAAAAAAGTCATAGAAGAAAAAGTTGGTTCCTTTTATACAGATTCATGGTGGCTACTATACCCTCCTATCCTGCTGGCTTTATCCATCAGAGCCTGAGGGGATGAACCATGTGCTGTGAAGTTCTGCCTCTTACCCAATTTGGACCCCAGAGGTTCAGGGGTTTAAAGCCCCCTTGCATCACACGGGTCGCAAGCTGTGCTTTTCCATGTCGGTGAGGTGACTCAGAGCAGCACCCTCCCCTAGGCGTGGTGTAACACCTCTCCAACCACCCCGCTCCTCCTGGCAGCTGCTATCAGCTCAGCGCTCAGCCGTCAACTGATAGCTGAGCTCTCAGATCCCCTGAAAAGTGGCAGGATGAAAGAGACTGATTTGGCAATACTCTGCTCTTGCTGTTTGGCCTGGAGAAAGATACTCTAAGTGGTAAGATTGTTTAGCAACAGCTGGCAAGCACCCGGGTGTGAGCCTGATTTTCAGACATGACAAGCACTTATAGGAATGTTGCCAGATACAGCTGTTTAAAAGCCTTAATAAACAGCAAGTCAATACTAATCTTTGCCAAATTAATCTTTTCCTTGACAGCCCATCAGAGCAATTATACTCAGACTCGTTGTAAACACACAATTGTCAGAGGGTAAGGATCTTCTCTGCAGTATACTGTGGATTTTTGCACACAGATTGTTTTCCAAATAGGTAGGCTTCCTTTTATTTTCCTCTTCCTTTCTTTTTTTTTATCTCTTTTTTTTTTCCTCCTTTTTTTCCCCTCTCTCATTTTATTTTCAGGCCGATTATTTGATTGCCAGCTTGGTATTAGCCTGAACAAAATTTCTTTGTAAAGTGTCTATCACAGCAAGTCCTTAATAGAATGTGAAATGATGACAGTCACAGGATCCATGCAGATGCACATTTGCTAGTGGGTTTCTCTAATTAGGCAGTAACTGTGACAGACTCTGAAATGTTACAAGTCATTGTTCTCACTTGTCCTCTTGTTGGTGAAGTAAGAGCTACATTTGAGATGTGATTTAATGTGCTGCTGGGTAATAATAAAATACATGGGTTTGCAAAGGAGAGCAAATGGTGTCTGTGAGACCTGACACAAAGCACCTGTTCTCCAACATGCTCAGCACCTCCTGCAGCACTGCCAGCATGCTGCTATACCCACAAAAATATTTTATTTCAATGCAAAAGGGCTTCAAAACACTAGAAAAAATAATTAACAGGGTAATGGTTGTTTATCTGTCTGCCTGCATATTTTTCTAGTCTTTTTGACTGTATCTGTACCTCTATACTCACCTATCAAGGGGAGTCTAGGGGAGTAACTCCTCTGTGGGCTACATAACATCTCTTAGCTAATTCTCACAGTATGTTCAAAATACAGATTTTTTACCTACTCCATTTTCCCAGGGCACAGAAAAAGATCTCTGTGGATCTGCCATGTTTACAGGACTGGGGAAGAAACAGGTTTGGAGATGGTAGTTCAGGGTGGGGGTGATGTCTGAAAAGGCTAAAGGAGGTGGTAAGAGCATGTTTTACCTTCCAGTAATGAGCTCTTTTCTTTTTGTTGGGTTGCCTGTTTAGAGAGGAGCCTCACAGGGAATATTTGGCAGATGCCACTGAAATCAGGAGCTGGTATTTGGTGAGAGAGAGAAGTGGGCATGAATACATTACATTTCCCTGTGAATGGCTGGGGCCCTCTATGAATACATTACTTACTGCCTGTGGATGAGTGTGAGGGGAAAATCCTATGGCAGGCCCATTTGAATTAGAGTTTGGCTTCTTTGGTCAGAGGCAGCAGCTGGATGAGATTTCTGCCTGGAACACGTGAGTCTGGGGATAGAGAGACCGGGATATCTCCTGTCACCAGAACATGGCACACTGAGAGCCGCAGTAAAATCAAAGAGCTTTTCCTTTTTAAAACCTCTGCTTACCTTGTGCAAGCAGATGGGGTTTACAACCTGCAGAGTCTATATGTTGCCAACCTTGCATTCTGTCCACCATTTTTTAAAAGTAATTTTAAAATATATTATTTTCAACGAACAGCAGACTATTTCCTTTGGTTTCTATCACTCTGACAGATGTTTTTATTATGTTCTCTTGCTGTTACTGTGTAGCTTCCATGTGCAGGTTGTTTAGTTCCTGTGTGCTTTCCCATTATCATGGTTAGGCCAGATGGTGACTTACAACCAGTGACTGGGGTGTGTGTGTTACTGTGGTGCCTAAGGCACAGTGCTGCAGTGAAGGATGGGGCACATCTTCACCAATTCCACTGGAGTTGCACCTGCTTCCAGAAGGATCCCACCCATCTATTGGCAACTTATATCTGTCAATACACAGCCGAAAATAAACAGCAGACTGCCCATGGCTGGCAACCATTTATTTTTCTGAGGTCAGACATGAAGAATGGATATCTATGGATTGAAGCTGGATCTTCCTTTTGGGAAAAAATGGTTTCACTATATCCATGGCCAAAACCTGCTGTTCTTCAGCACAGTTGTTTCATCTGAGCAGAGACCAGACACAGAACCTCACTCAGAGGGTGGGTACCAGAGCCACACTGGATGGGTAAAGTGCTGCACAGCACACACACCAGTTTCCCATGCTGACAGACTGAGAGACACCAACTAGCCAGAGGTTCATACAGAATAAGTATTTTATTCATGATGTATTTTTTTATTTACATTAAAGTTTTCTTGTATTTCGAACTCTGCTTGGATACCGAAATTAACAACTTTATGTGACTGCACACCTGCTCTATAAGAAATGAAGATAACACAGTTCTTTTCCATAAAAGAAAAAAGAAAACTGCCTGTCGAAATCAAAGTTGATTTTTCTCATTCTCAGTAATTATCTTTTCTCTTTAGAATTAATATGAGTGGAAAATGTAGTTTACTGTAATATAATAAATAGAAGACATTGGGTAATTAGTAGTGCTGGTATATTTCTAAAGTACTAAAAAGACAAACAATAAACTGTGAATTTAATCACGAGTTCTCATACAGTTTCAAGACAGGAAAATTAGAGCTCTCAGCTACAGTTATTTGAGTAATCACATCTGATCTGCATTATTTATTAGTTATTACATGCCAAGTGATTCCGATTGTACATTGCCTGAAATAATTCAGAAGCAAGCATGCCTTTGTTTCTGCTCTGTTTTATAAAGAAAAACCAATGGCATTGCCAAATGTGTATTCTATCTGAATTGCTTCCTTTATTTCACACAGAAAATACAAATCAATGGTAGTGTCCATTAATGGGACAGGCATCTGGGACAAAATCATCCAGAAATATATTTTCAGAGCTATCCCTGATCCCAAACATTGACAAAATACCTTCTTTTGGATATTTTTATCCCTTTCCCTGTGGCTGTTGAACTTACCTTTCATTTTAGGATTTATTTCTGATATACTCCCTAAAATTCTATAGGACTTTTGCATATATAATAAAATGGCTGAAGCATATTTGGTAATATTTTTGGTAATATGTTTATTCCACTTGACAAATCAACAAAACATGATGAAGTTTCAAGAAGCAGTGTTATGTAGCTTTATTCAGTTAGTTTTGTTGGTTCAAGTCTTAGTTTTGGGCAACTTCCTCCTACAATGCTTTAAAAAGGGAATTACTTAAAATACCTTTTCTTTTTTATTTTCCATAACAACCAAAGAAATAGAGAAATAGTTCTTGGTTACCTTCATTTTCTGCCATTAAAGCAGGTTTGTTGTTATATTTGTCACTGTAAAAACTAAATAAAGTATTCACATCATCAGTTGTGAACAATTTGTGCCAGCAAAAGTTAAAGCGTCAAAGAAACCTCTTTAAAATGCTAACAAATTTACTTACAAACACCTATATTTATTATTTCATAAATAGGCGCAACAGGTTCCATAAAAAAGATTAAATACAGACACAGTATGAAGAAACAATAATACATAGCCATATGTAGAGGTTATAATTTAGCTGTCTCCAATCTGTTTCTGCATCTAATAAAATATCAGGTAAGCATTTGGCAGTTTTATACATAAAAGGACTTAAATGACGTTTACTAACCAATACACATAAAGTGATTTTCTTTTAAAAAAAAAGCAATTTTTTAGGCAGTACAAAATAAATGTGTTTGCTCTTTATCAACATTAGTTTTTTCTCCTAAGTTTTTTGTATTTATTTCATGAGACAAAGCCAATATTTTTAATTAATATAATTTGGGACTACTTTACTTTTTTTCTCCAAATACTTTGAAAATATAGACTATCAGTCAGTTGTTTAAAAATGAAGTAAAAATATGAATGTTTGCCAATTTTACCCTTATTGTGAAATCAATAAACTGGAATGAGCCAGTTTCAATTACAATTAGCTACAAAAACATTCACATTTTATACTCTAGGAGAGTGTAACATAGATGCTATTTACAAACTTGCTATGACTGCTACATCAAGCCATTTAAAAAGTCTTTAGTAGTTTCATATAAACACCCATTATGAAAAACCAATGGAAAATCCAGGACTTTTATCCGAGACATCTACAGTTGCTAAGGCAGTTACTACCGCAGCACTTCACAGCAAAAACCAACATAAAATCTGAATGGTCCAAGTTTCCTTCAGGGAAGAAGAAAAGCAATGTCCGTTATGGGATCTCAGGGAAGGGGTGGAAAGGAGAAAGAAAGAGAAAAAATGGGGAAAAAAACAAAGAAAAGGAAAGAAGCGAGACTATTTTTTCCAGAGTGGGTGACCCACAAGCTCAAATAGTCCTAAGTGCTTAGCAACTTGTATTTTCTAATAAAATGCAGAACTTCCCTGACTGCATAAAGCAATCCATGATGAAAAGACTTCCCTGCATTCCTCAGTGAAAGGAAAGGAGAGGTGTTTCAGATTTTCAGGTAAGGTAGAGTGCTTTGTCCCTCTGCATGCCCCTGTTCAAAGAGAAAAAGAACAAATGTGACTTTTTTTCTTATATTTGAAAAATTTTTAGTTCTATTCTTCAAGGAAAAAAAAAGATCAGCCCCACAACCCTACTGCATGTCATTAATTCCAAGCATATCACTGAAGTACAGCAGCATTGCCATGGTAATAATAAGAAAAAGTCATAGAAACTTATAGCAACCTGGAGACCACATCTGTCTTAAAAACTGCCCAGGACTGGGACATGGGTTTGAGCACTGGTTTGGGGAAACCTGCAGTAGTGGGCTGGTAGCACTGACTATCAAAAACTGCTTGGAGCTCCAGATTTAGCACAGGTCTTGGAATGATGCTCCATAAGTGACCTATAAGAAGCAGCCAGTTTCCTCAGAGGCAGGAGAGCTTCATTACATGAATATAGGTGTCAGCCACTTACTGAGCCTCTGGCATGCTGATTACTGGTACAGATATACCCAAAACATGCTGGATTGGCAGCATTTGCATGATAACCATTTGCAAGGGAACAGCAGAAGCCAAGCAAAGATAGTTTAAGTTCAGATGGATTTACAAAGTCTTATCTACACAGGGTGGACTATCTACAGGGATATGAGCTCAGAGAAAGAGGCTGGGGATGGGAAGTTACACCCACTGCACACCTGGAGAGCACTTCTAGGAACAATGACACATTGCTTTGTTCCAGAAGAGACCAGGAATCACATCCACGGGTGGCTGTGGCTTGTTTGACAGAGGACAGTCTATTCAGAGCTCAGTGCAAGTGGTTGTAAAAGTTGTGTAGATTTCAGCTAGGGCTGCAGCACATGTCTTGACATGGTGGTAGAGCACAGAAGTGAAACTGTTCTGCTGAACAAGTGGGCAAGTCATGGGGCAGCAGTGATAGGTATGGGAAAGAATGATGCTGCTGTTCAGACTAGCTAAAGTTCCCCTCAGTGTCAGCAGGTTGTAGCAAAGGTGTTATTCTGAACTAGTAGCCAGAAAATTATTTTTATTCAGTTCTAATTTGAGTTCCAGAAACACTAAAACAATAAGGCAAGTGAAATTTTCGGTTTAAGTAAATGTAATGGATCAAACTGGTCTTTAGTTCTGCTTTCTGTTCATTTGTCTGGGCTAGATTTGGCACTTTGGGAGCAAGCAAGAGCTTTTATCTCCCATTGCCTTGGGGATTCAGGCTAAGTCAAGGGGAGGTCAGGCTGGTGGGCATGTTCACAAGGCACAACATCTATAATTTAAAACTGAAAAGATACCTTCTGTTCAGTGTTAAATGTTTCCAGGCAGTTTGTGGCACAGTAATATGGCTCCACAAAAACCAGGCTGCCAGAAGTTGAAGGTTTGAAGGGGTTACTAACCTTATATTGAGGACATAGGGCTCCTACAGGTATGGTGTTTTGTTTCTGGTTACAATCATGTGTTCTTCATGCTATTCTCTTGCATGTATCCCATGTATCAGCCCTGCTTCTCGCTGATGTGGTTTTTCATGAGCCCAGCTAGCTATTTTCATGACCCAGACTAGAAAATAGTTCCCGTCATTTGCCTCTCATTGATGCAGAGTGATCTTAAAACTTCTTTCTTACTCCTTCTCCCTAAGATTTCAGTTCTGATCTTCTGTGGAATACAAGTTCTCTGAGACCTAGAAACTGTATGTGCTGTGATAAGGTGACAACAATGTCCAATAAATGTATGTACTAACAATTGCTCTCCCATAACAGACTAATAAATACAGGGCCATCACAGACACACAGAAACACTGTGGGGAAACGGGCAACAATGCTGTTCCCAAATTCTCTGTCATATACTTGTGTCATGAATGTTGCTCAACACAAGGTGGCATTCACTGGCTGCTTACCCATTACTGCAGTAGTCATTATTCCAGTCCACAGTCTGTGCTGGAGGATTTCTGCACCCTGAACGAACATACTCCATTGCTTGGGTAACAACTTGTGCAGCTGTTGATGTTGGATTGATGATATTCTGATAATCAGGCTGAAGAGTAAATCCCTAGAGGAGAAAATAAGTACATTAGAAAGAATGGAAAAAGAGTAACAGGTTGGGTGCATTAAAAAAAGTAAAAATGCAGGCTGTACTGTGCAATAGTAGAGAATACTAGTTTTCCAGGTGAGATTTTGGTTATAAAACCTATAAGAGGCCAAAATGTGTAGGTGCTTTCTAACTTTTAAAATCTTTCTTCGGTTTGAGAAATGAAACACTGCCAAAGCTCTGTTTGCTGTTACACAGTCACAGGATGGAACTAAAGGAGACAGAGCAGAAACAATTCAGAACCAAGAGAACAACTCAATCAGCACTGGGACAAAAAGGTCTGTTTGCTCCTTAGAGCTTCCATTTAGATTAAATGTAAGCACACACACTAGTCACTAATTCCCAGAATATGCAACAGAATCTTTTTGAAGGATGTAGGCAGCAGGTGGCTGACTGTTTTATTAGACTACACCTATTCACGTATTGTTCTCAAAACCCTTTTTCTTCATTCACTCACAAAGGGACCATCTGCTGCTTCTTTTATTTGCACTTCTCTCTCAACTAAACGGAAATTCAACCAAAGGTTTTTAACAGTTGTTGGACTAATGTAGTGAAAGTAGCACAGAATAACTTGCTTTTGAAACCAAGGAGATGAGAAAAAAAAGTGGAAGTTACAAAGAGACATCTAACCTGCTCCTGGAATTTTCTGTCATATGAAAAGTCATAATCATTTTTAGCTCTTTTGATATATTCTGATGTTTAAATATTGTGTTTAAAACCCAGGAGAACAATTGAAATTTCAAGGCTAGTGTATCTGGTTCACCCTGTACATCGTGTTCCTGTAAAGTAGGAAGAGTTGTACTGGGTAAAATATGGGAACGTTGTATTAAAGGAATCGATGCCTACTGAAAAAATCCAGACCAAACTCCTTCCTGGGGCAAGGGCATACAATCCCACTGAAGTTAACTGGTTATGCATAGCTACTAAATCGGAAATGGAACTTGCACCAAGATGCCTAGTTTGGAAACCCACTCCTTCCAGCCAAAGATCACATACAGAATAGATAGAATTAACTCTCTTAGTTTTTTGTTAATTCAGTGTTAGTGTGTTGTGTGTGATTGCTTTTCTTACACAGCCTTCATTAGGACAGGAATTTTGTGGACAGATGTTTGTTTTCTGCAGGTTTAAGAAGGCAGCCATGCTACCCTTTGTCAAGATAAATGAATATTCTCAGCTTTCTCTTGTCCCCCTTCATCCACAGAAATTACCTTCCTTCAAACTGAATGTCACTTCCTTCTTCTCATCTCTCTTCCTTGGCTATTCCCTGAAGTCCTGCAGGTGTTTTGCCCCACCTCTCATGTGCACTGCCACCTTGGTCCACTCATCCTGATCACGGGTTTTAGTCTAGGCCATAAATGACTGCTATTTTATTTCTTAATCTTTTTCATATGGAGAACACCCTGAGCAACACTTCAGTACCTTAAATACTCTTGGAAACCTCACTTTATCCCTGTTGACTCCAAGAAACAGACCATTAGTAGTGAGCAAGTTCACAGCTGAATTCTGTGTCTAGTTGCCATGTTACTTATATACTGCCCTGTTAATGAAATTAAATAAAGCCTTCCCATGGTGGATTTTACACCCATGGGGAGACTGTAACCCCCACACTCTTGCACTGCCTTTTCACCAGGCTCTAAATCTGTGCAGCGAGCTGCAGAGACAACCCCCATACCTGCAACAGATCCAAAGGAAACAGTAATTGAGCAGATTTCCCGATGACTTTGATTGGAGTTTTGTGTAATTAGAAGGCTGAAAATTTAGGTTTGTATACCATCTTCATAATTTTTGTTCAAAACACCAACCATAAGGCCTTTTTAATTCAGCTGTAAGAGGAAACTAACCACAGAAACACATCCTACCCCCAGGCACTCAGATTTACCTTCGGTAGTGAATCCCCTGATCTATCAGATATACAAGAAAAACACTATGCAGGGACAGTAGCCAGTAGCAAAGCATGCAATGAGCAGGCACAGAGACTCAAGTACTCCTAAAATCATAGAATGGTTTGGGTTGGAAGGGACCTTAAAGATCATCTGGTGGGCAGGGACAACTTCCACTAAACCAGGTTGTTCATCCAACCTGGCCTTGAACACCTCCAGGGAGAGAGAGCATCCACAAACTCTGGACAACACTCATGAAGCAAGGAGACAGTTCCTCCAAACCCAAGGAAGAGACCACCAGTACAATATCCATTCAATTTCTTCTGGAATTAGGATAAATAAATAGCTTAGGTGTCAGAGAATGGTCCTGGGTTTTAATTCAGGAACTGGGTGTGGATGGATTCTCATATTTTTTCAGGTTTTCTGTGTGACCACAGCCAAATTGCTTTGGCTCTCTTCCAGCAAAGCACGTGTGCACTTGTGTTTTGACTGATTTGGTACCTCTCATGTTAAGGTTGGGGCTGCAGAGCCAAATTTAATTCTTCTACCTGCAAAATAAGGCATAACAATGCTTTCATCTTGATCCTGACAAGTTCTACTTGGTTTATGGCTGCCTGGGATTGGGCTCTGTTTCTTAGGACACACTCAGGTGATAAATGCTAACGTGGTGCAGGGGTATCTGTGCCAGGCTCCAGCCCTAGAGGGGTCTCAGTGGTCCCTCTGGGGGGTTGAGGGATACCAGAATACCTGATGGAAAACATGCTTGTTAAAGCCAAGTCATTTAAGCAACCTCAACTCAGTATGAAGGACTGATAAAGTATGGTACTGTCAAAAATGTAAACAAAAATTACTTCAGCTTTTTTATCAACAGAAAAAGCTCTGAAAATACAGATCTGTACAACAGAGGGAAACAGCCTTGTACCAGGCTTGTGGTAAATATTTGGGTATTATTTATGTAAGCCCTTAACAAACAATGATGAAATAAAAAGTGCTCAGAAAATGAGTGCTTCGAGGTCTAATTAAACAATGCTGAATGTTTTTGCATTGTAATGCTCAAGAGAAAATCACCAACTGTTTTGCAACATGCCTAGAATTTTAAATTTCATTTTCTTGTCCCAGATTGAAATAAAAATAGGGAACTTGATAAAGATTAATTTGATGTCAGGAGGGACATTTGCTCTTTAATTAGATTTCTGTAGCCCTAGCAGTTTCGTTGTGCCACTGTAGCAAGTCCTAAAAAGCCTGCAGCAGAACTAAAGAGTGATCCTCATCTCCACACTTTACTAGGAACTAATTTCATTTCCTGCCTGTCTGGAGAGGTATTTTCAACAGGCATCAATGTTTTTGTCTTCACAACTGATTTATTCATCAATCTCAATGTGATATTTTAAACCTTTAAATTACATCCAAATCCTAAAGCATCTGTTTATTACACAAGGAAATTGAAAATCTGTCTGTGTGATATCATACAAAGATTTTTCCTTAAGGTTATAAAGGAAGTTGACAGATATTAATGATTTTTTTTTTCTCTTGACCTCATTCGAAGACAAAGCTTAACAAAAAAGAAGAAGAAATCTGGACAAATACAGCAGGCTCCTGAGTTTGCTGTATATAAAATATATACCAGAAAAAATGAGGTTATTATTTTTGGCAGGCTATGCAATCATCTTGCTGTATACATTTATTTTCTAAAGGAAAAAAAAATACCTAAAAGTAGACTAAAATGAGTTATTATTTTAAAAAAAAAAGTTACATACATTAATCTTCTGGTGCTTTGTTATGCATAGGTACTTGCAGCCATGGGTACTAGACATTCAGAATTTAGTTTTGCTTCCTCTACCTGAGAACTGAAATGGGACAGAGTTGGACATGGGACTCACCATCCCATGCAATGCTTGGGTGCAGGATTTTGAGCAGGGAAGGTGATGCTTCCAGTTGGGCTACTTAAAAAAGGTTTCTTAACAAGATCTGGGTGTATTAAGGAGGGAGTGAACCCTCAGCCTCATCACTCTTCACACCCAAGAGCACAGTGAACAGGCTGGGCAGAGGTGTATGCTCAGAAAGAGGCACAAATGTCCATGGAGCAGAGAAAAGAAAGGATGACCTTGCAAGTGAAAACAGGCTGCAGCTTCAGCTGCTGCTTCAGCCTGAACTCTGGAGAAATTGTGCTGATTTGAATGACAAGGGTTAACAATCAGATCATCTAAGGCCAACTGAGCAAAAATTAAACATCATGTCAAACCTAAGAAACAGACTGGAGAGAGACAACTCTGTATCAGTCAAAAAATTATACAGTGATAAGATGCTCATATGAGCATTTAATGAAAGAAAAATCACACTCTTCAAATCTACTGTGAGTCTACTTCTCTGTCAAAGGTGGATAAAAGAAAAACTACGGCAGAGTGGATTTTGACTTTGAAAAGTAAAACTTTAACACATCTCCTGTTAATGATATTTAAGAAAAATATAACGAATTTCAGAATTAGAAGTTAATAAAAATCAGGATCTAATTTTAAGGTAAGCATGAGAATAGAGATTATGGTCATTTTTTAATAGTTTAAAAGGATTATCACTGTAAACAAACATCCCAAAGGTCTACAGTAATGACCTTTTAAAAATTTATTAATTAACTGCTGGAACAGAAGAGAAAAAATGACAAAATAATCTACCTTCAAGAAGTTAAAATTTAGATAACTCAAAATAAAGATTGTTTAAAAGAAATTAAAAAATAATTACTTATACTAGGCATATGACCAAAATGCTAATACTGAAATTTTATATTGCATTTCAGAACAATTTGGATGCATTGCATCAGCTGCATAGTCCACAGAGTTAATTGATTTTAAAAATAACAGAAATTGTGCAGTCACTGAGGACTTTTGGCTACCAGCACTTCTGATTTTTTTGATGTTCTGTAGTTTTTGTGGATCCTCAAAGGAGGCTGCCTTTCTCCAGCTGGCAGTCACTCTTGATTTGGCAGCTGCACATGTGCAGGAAAGGAGTGCTGGATGTAGAGAAGGACATGCTGTTCCCTGTAGAGCTGCTGAAGATCAGCTCATTGTCCTGGAAGCAGTGGGAACAGAACTCTCTCCTCAGGTCAGCACTTCTTAGCAGACCCTCCTCAAAGTCTGCATAGAAGAGTTTGTGAATTTCACACACAATGTTTTTTGGAGAACTGTGTTCCTGCCTGCCAGGACTGAAATCTGGATCTCTTTGTGGTTTTTCTTGGAGTTGGCAGTCCTTCAGACATTCTACAAGATGGCCTTTGATAAGAAACTATCCTCCTTTTCCTGGAGAAAGTGACTGACCAAATGTCACAGAGCCAGAGTTCAAGCAGGGGATATGTTGAGAGCAGGGATTTGCAGAGCCTGCTACTGTTGAGTGTTACACTGGTCAGCCACGGACTATTTCAAAGAGGGATGTTTGAAAAAAAAAAAAAAGGCCAAAAAACAAACCAACCAAACAAACAAAAAGCGGGCAAAAAAGGAAAACAAAAAAGGGAAGGAAAGGAAAAAAATAGAAAGAAAAAGAGAACCCACAACTGATGATTTTTACTTCTAACATGCCTCCAGCACAGTCTGCAATGAAGTTGCCCAGCCAGGTGAGCCAACACCTGCAGCAGAAAACTGCTCTGCTGGGAAGCTGTTGGCAGACTTACTCTTCTCTTGCCTATGAAGCTCCATGCTGCAGTATGACATGACAAAATTTGCCTCTTTTTTTCTTACAGTGCATTAGTCTATTTAGTATGAGTGGTGCTGAGGCTTCCAAAAAGGAAAATTACTCCTGTTGCAAGTCACTCCCTAGGGAGTGGTATGTTAACTAGTTTCTGTTCTTGCTGCCTTCATGGGGTCTTTGGACAGGTTTATGGTGGCCATACCTAAGCATGGAGGAAATAAAACAACTTGAGGGAAGAGGAAGTGAAAAAAAGTTGGTTTAAAAACAAATATTGCTCTCCTTTCTCAGAATTCATATTCTTCCATTCTTCTTGGCTTTTTATTCAGGAGAGTGTTTTACACAGTGCTGTTTGGGACGGAACATCACACCCAGACCTCCCCTTCCCTTCTCACCATAGGCCAGAAAGACAGTGTGGTGCCTCCTCTTTCTCCTTACTGCTGTTGACTCTGAGCTGCTGGGAGAGCTCATTTTTTCTCCCACTACATCTTTTCCTCTTTAACAAGCTCTGTGATCAGCAGAGTGTTTGTTCTATTTCAACCAGAAGGGAGAGCAGAGTCCTTTGACAATTGAGTCAGAAAGAGGCCCTTACTTTTAGGTTGTAATCTCTTGACTTTTTGCTATTTGCCTCCTGGTGACCAACCTATCTTCTATGTTCTAACACAGTATGAAATCCTGGTGTTGTGTTTTCTATCATTTCTTGACTAAAAAGAGTCATACCTAAGAAACTGAGCAGGATACCATTGTTCTGTTCTGTTCTGTTCTGTTCTGTTCTGTTCTGTTCTGTCATGGCAAATCATGGTATTGTCAGTACACCTCTAGCCCTATAATGTAATATATATTTTGCTATATTTAAATTCAATTCACAAACTCTATAAGCTGTTATATGTTAAAAAAAAAAACGACCAAATATTCCAAAGTGAAATGACATAGACTTTCTCAAGCTCAAAAGCCGCAAGACTGTAAAGCAAAAGCAGGAGTGTAAGAAATATAAATTGGCTTGTAGATATTACACAGTGATTAAAGAGAGAAGAGAGGTGAAGCATGGCAGTGAAGCATTTCAGCAAGTAACAAGCACCTTGAGTGAAACAGAAATATCTCACCACAGTATCTTCATTAAAAGCATCAGCCTTTCTAACTAAGGAATATGAGTTAGCAAAAAGCATTTGACCTAAAATGTTGTGAGTTTAACAGGAACACAGAGGTACAGCATTTTTACTTATCTATAATTGTCCTTAGTTAAAAAAAAACTCATCATGATAAAGATCTACATTCTGACTTCTAGAGACCTGTTTTTTACAGCCAAGGGTCCTGTATTTTTTCTTAAGCTAGAAACAAATCAACTCTGTGCCATATACGTCACAGATGACTGAAAGTACTTCCAAACCATGGATGCACATACCTTATGCTACAAGCTTGCAACTTGGCAAAATAAAACATTATCAGATTCATATTACATTAGCTTTTCTTTGGTAGAGAGTTTAAAGTAATGCCTAAGTGTTTATTCATATAAAAATGAGAGTTTATGTATAAATATGTAAGTATCCAACATCTTTTGTTAGCCCCAACTCTACTCTTAATTCACTAAATAGAGACAGATTTTCAAATCTATTCAGTAAATTATGCCTAAAAATTCTGGAAAAGACATAGGGAATTCTGCATTGGACGACTAATACGCAAGTGATACTGAAGCTGGCAAACAATCTGAACTTGGAAGACTGAGTCACTGTGCAATAAAAACTTGTTGAAATGTAGTTATAGGATCTCAACAGGTGGCTGTCACAGATGTAATTCCTCATGTTTGGTAAATGAACCAGAGTATTGCCTTGTCTCTCACTTCTCTGAGACTTCAGGTTCAACCAGGATTCCTCTGGGCTTAGGATCTCCAGACAGACCCTCCTGGCTCACCCACCTAGGACTTCCTCCAGCCAATTCCAGCTGCCCGGGCTTGGGGTCAGCTCCTGAGTTTCTCTGAGCATGGCCCTCCTGGAACACTCACACCAACTGCAGGAAAACCATCATGAATACATGCCTCCACATATGTGTGGTCATAAGTCTGTTGAGCCTGTTTTCTCTGATAGTGACAAATTGACCGAACTAGGAAAAAGTGGTGAACACTTCACAAGTTTTCCTTTCTGATTACTCCAAATCACTCCTGAGACTAAGATCAAAGTTTCTGAATAAATCCCAATCTTCCTGAGCATATCTTGATTTATCTCCTGAACAACTAAGTTTATCAGTCCAAATTGCTTTCAACACTTTTGGGGTTTTTTTCTGCTTTGGAAAATTTCTTCCCCTGTTAAATTGCTCTCCTGGCAAGAAGCTATGGTTTGCATTCAAGTATTCTCAATTCTAAAGACCAATCTTGAGATGAAATGTTTCTGGCTTGGAAAGCAAATGCAAATGCCTTGTTAGCAAAGGTGAATTTTTAGAGAAATATAAAACATGGAGCAAGTTCATGACTATGTATTATCAGTTGGTACTGACAAGTTTTGTGCATACCAAATTTGTAGATTCTTGCAATTCCATTCAAAAAATTTTCATTTTACTGCCACTTTGCAAAGCAAGATATTATTATTGATAGTTAGATCTCATACAATACAAAAGGAAATTTTCTCTCATGCAATCAACAGTTTATCTGCTCTCTTTATATTCTTCTGTAAGCCTGGAAGGCACAATACCATGGATGGTCTGCATTAACTCAGAACTCGTAGGAAATGTATTGAGAATCAACTATCCAAAACATTCAGAGTAGGGGAAAAAAAACCAAACAAAAAAGCCCCATATTGGAATGGTGGACACAGCCCATTTATTTCCAGTAAAAAAAGGTATGTCTATTTAGCAAAATCAAGCTGTGAATGTGGAGTAATGTAACACACTCGTGTTCACTTAATCTAGCATGTTCAGCCCAACCTGGGCTGCTTTACATTTCCTCTGACAAGTCCACACCACCGTCAGCACAAGGATAACAGCATAAGATACAATCATAATTTTTCTAGACATGCCTGCCGTTTGTTTGCAAAGTGTGACTCCTGAAGGCTTTGCATTTCACTATTTCAGGGTAGCCACAGATTTGCAGATGGATCTATGGGCAGTGATGGTCATTGTCACTGGCACAAACACTTCTACTGCAGTTTTCCATCCTCTAGTTAAACTCCTTCATTTGTTCTTGCCCTTGGGAGACTAAGCCTATACGACCATGGTTTTGGAACCAACGAACCAACTTCTGGATGACTGCCCTCCCCACGCCCTCCCCAAAAATAAAATAATCCCCCAGAGAACTGAGAAGCCCCAACTTACTTGCTGCATTGTAGGTGAGTGTAAAGCAGACTGGACCTGCATTGGTAGCTGGTTTCCAATGGACTGCTGCATTGGGATCGGCTGGTGCTGCTGGATGTTGAGATGCTGGTGCAGAGGGGGGCTGATCTGGAGCGGAGGAGGAGGGGACACAGCCATGTTTGCTATGGAAACAGTCACTGGCATTTGGTTGTTGGGCTTGGGCGCTATGTTCCTGGGGATATTGGCATGCATGGCGGTGATGTGGGGATTCATTCCTGCTTGTTGGTGGTAGTGGGAACTGAGGTACAGTGCAGAGTGAGCCTGGGCAGGCCCATGAAACACTGACTGCTTTGAATTCATCATCTGAGGTTGTGGGGAGGCTTTAACATCCACAGGTTCACTGTAGCTCTGTTGGAGAAAACAAAAATCAGAAATTGCTTAGACGTTACCAAATATGGCTGTTCTACCCCCCTGAAGTCTGTTTAAGTGCCACACCATAGGCAAACATTTACCTGGACCATCAAATTTTCCTTGAAATGGAGTTTGTTTATTACTCTAGAAAAATAATTAATCCCTTTTCACCTTGCACTTTTGCCTTCAACATTGTAAAAAGAAAAAGTAATTTAGGTCCTTCATTTCCTGGTCTAGCCTGGCATTTTCTTTATCCAAACTTGGAACTGCCATCACTGATCTAATATCATACACAACCAAGGCAACCAAGCCTGACACATTTTTTCACATAAGCAGCCACTATTATTGTCCTCAGATTCCATGGCCTAGTTGAAAGGCGAATTAGGAGGGTGGGTTACAGATAAACTCTGTAGTGATTTTTGACTTGCCCTGTTTTTCCATCTGCAAACCATGGACAAGATTTTCAAGATCTTTTACCATATACATTGATATTGCTAATAGTTATTTATCAGTTAGTTAACGTGATGAAGAGGCTAAACCCCATCCTCAGTTGTTCTGCTGCATGGAACAAATACACTAGCTGCTGTGCCAATCCCTTTATTTTGAAATATTTTGTGTTGAAATGCTATCCATGCCATCAAACATATTACATAGGCCATGCATTAAGAGAAATAGAAATACTCTGAATAATTTCTCTTTTAGCAAAACATGCTTTATTAATCCAAAAATTCTGTTTAAAACTTACAGCTATATAAATGTTAGCCTGCACTAGATATAAGGAAGTTATCTTTAGTCTAAAGCTAGAAGAATACTACATAGATATGAGAAACTGCAGCTTTCAGAAATATTATGGTTGGTCCTGATTTCTTAAAGTTACTAATAATAAAACTTGTCCATGAATGAATATGAATTTTAATAACATTTTTGTTCTAATATTTACAACTTGTTACATTTGGTTAAACTCAATTTACTCAATTGTTTTCATACATTTATTTTCTTAGATATCTGGAGTGCTAACTGTGTGCTAAAATAAATGAGAAAAAAAAATTAAGAATTAACTCACATGCTTATAGGTGGGAATCATAATTTGAAGTTAAGTCATACTGGGATTAATAGTCAGTGAAAGGTGAAACATGCTGGGAAAAGAAAGGCAGAAACGTCCCTCTGGAGAAAGTCACTTTGTCAAAACAAGGCTTAAAGTGGAATACAAGCCCTTATTCTGTGATCTCCGTGTCATGTTTGCTCAGTTTACAAGTCAGAGTAAGCTTCATGTTACTCTCAGCACTCCAGGGTCAGTGAAGTCTATTTGTATTCCTTCTGAAGGATGCACCATCACCAACAATCTGTTGACACGAGCGCCGCTGAAATTGCTTCATTATATGCAATGATGAAGATGAGAATGATAACTTCCTTCTCCCTATGTGTAACTGCAGTTCCATTAGCAAAAAACCCCTTGTTTTCTCCAGTAAATGAAGGCAAATTAAATGAATATGAAAAAATTAATGCAAATCTCTGTCTCTGTGGATCTGCCTAGCTCTGCTCACATGTGGGTGTACACGTGTGCAATATATGTTATGTTCATGTTTGCAGGATTCAGATGCTGACATTAAAGCCTGAAAAATCTGCCATTATTTGGATTTTATTTTTTAAACATTGAATTAATGTTCATGAAAACATGGGAAGAATTTCCCCCCCCTCTTCCCAGTTGTATTTTTAGAACACTCCTGAGTGTAGAAGCAATGATGGGCAGGTTTACTGAAATTTCAGCAATTCAGAAGGTTTGTTAATTAGCAGCATGGTCAGGAGACTCCTCTTGGGTGTCCCATGCTTATTACACATTACAGGAGGAGCAGGCTGTGTTCTTTCTTGAGAGACTTGGAAGTTTTTCTGAGAGCCCCGTCCCCTCATGGAAACAGTTTGTCTTTCCATGATGCAGCTGGCAGGCTCTCTGTGGTCCAAGCAGGGATAATTGCTCCTGAAGTGTCTAAGGGCAGATTGGCTAAACTAATCCTCCTGGAGACGTGAGTGCTGCAAAAAGCCTTTGCTGACATACTGATACACACTTCTATTTCATTTTTCACTACAAAGATGCTGCCATACACACCTTTAACAAAGAACCAGGGAACCAATCTAATTACTGCACAATTCTGAGTTCACACATAAGTGGTGGATGCATGGCCCACACTGATAAAATTACAGACATATAGATAGTATAATTTGATACTTTAAATGCTGAATTATGTTAAGAGGAATTGCAGAGTCTATGGTCAGAGATAAATAACACTTATTACACCTCTGAGAAGAGCTCTGCAAAGTGATCAAAAGGGACAGTTTCAGTTGTCTCAAGCTATGAATCAACTTTCTATATGTTTCACCATCCAGTAAAAAGCACAACATTCAGCTTAAGAGCAAGTATTTTGCTATAACTTAGGATGCTTTAAGTCATATGTGATCTGAAACCAAATTGTCCAATATCGGTGGAAAACACATCAATATTATCAGTTACTGGAATCTTGATAAATGAACCCATTAAATGCCATTCTTCAGCATACTGCACTTTCAGCTTTTTTCTGCAGCTAGGTCAGAAACACATATTTTGTAAGTATTGCTGGACCTATTAAAATAGGTGATGTCAAGTATTTCAGCTTTGTGATATCACTTTGCTGTGAAATATAACAAGAAGCATGTATGACACAGGTCACACTATGATTTTGGGCTCACTTGCTGCTCTCACAGACTAGAATGGGCATTGCACTGGTCCAGTGCAGTATCAGACAGTCTTAGGCAAGGACTTTTATTATGGTTAAAAATTGGAATTAAGAAAGAATGGATTTGACTGTCCAATAAGGGCTTCAAATGCACAGTTACATTCCCTACTTTGCAGGTTGGATTTCAGCCAATATTCTCTTGACTTATCCAAGGAGAAGAGCACACAACTTAAAAAGCTCTCCCAAATCTCTAATTAATCTGCCCCAAGCCAACAGAGACAATTTACATCACTAATTTATAGGATGAAGTTCTAGGACAAAATTCAGATATATGCAGTGGAGACCAAAATTACAAATCCATGCACACAGGCCACCAAACACTGGGGCCTAGTAAATCCTAAATCCTAAAAAGTCTTCTACTAGACATGTAGTGAGGACATCTTCCGTGACAACTACCTGGAGAATGGTGGTGCATACCCACCACTAGAGGGTGACAGAATATTACATTTAGTTAATGGCAGGTGGTGGTATTTTACACATCCATTAGGGAACATGCACTAGGGTGACAAATTAGGTTTTTGTAACAGTCCTTTCTGCTCTTTGAGTGGCTTATACTTGTTCTGGAGAACAAGTTGAAGCCTTACTGTAAATCTTAACATTCTTCATAGTCTAGGAGAAGGATTTCCTATGAACCTGTCTCTCCTTCTAATATCATCACCAAATACTATTGTCTAAATTAAATAATAAATAAAAAGACAAACAACAAAAACTAAACTCAGAAGGTGAAGAAAAGGCAATGGAATGGTACAGAGAAAGTATGACTGCCCTTTAGGCACAGCACAAATCCTCTTCCCATCCCCCCCAAAAGAATCTGTTGTTTTACTGAAACACAAAGAAAAAAGGGAAGAACATTTTGAAATCCCAACAGAAAGATAATGAAAGTAGAAGAGATATAGGAAAAGGGACAGAACAAAATAAGTACTACTGTAACTCTGATGATAACAAGTATTATTATATTAACTAAAATTACTGGTGGTACATGACCCTAGGTCCACAAAATTATTTGTATAATATTTTCAAGAAAGTGTGTGATGATGCAGATGAGTGCTGTTCTGAACAGAAAGTGTTCAGGGTGGATAATTTTGCACAAAGTCTGGAAAGTGGTGAATCAAGTTATTCACCATGATTTTCACCAAACTCATGATCTCCCTTCCAATTTTAGTGCAAAGAGAGCTTTCCCATGCATGTCTATTCCCCAGCTGCGTGCCAAAACTCCTCATGCTTTATTGCCAAATTAAAGAATTCAATTAGGAATAAGGGGTTAGGCATTGCTCACTTAGTTGTGCCATTCCTTCCTGAAGGGAACTGCCCTGGGCCTAGTGGTCATTCTTATCACACTGCATTCAGGCACAGGGAGTGTGTCTGCTCCTTAGAGGAAAGTGACATTGGGATTTCACCCTATTCAATTCTCTCCTGTGGTTGAGAAATTATTTTTGTTAAAGACATCCTGCTCAATTTAGCTGTGTCATTAAAAAAAAAAGCCTAGATGATGCCATTTTGGCATCTCCATATCTTTGGGATATAATCTGAAAACTTTGAAACAATTTGAAAACTCACACTTTAAGCTCTCACCTATGTGTCTGTGTAACCAAAAAGCTCTTGAAACCTACACAGGGGTATTGGTTCTCTTTCTAAATTGTGTCTGCCTTCTGGCTACTGTTGGAGATTGCAATCCCATTTCTGTTGGAACATAAACATCCATGTGGTTGAAAGTAAAGCAAGAACATCTTTTAACAAGGCAGTACTCAAAGGGCCTGATCTTTAGACTACTGAATTTAAAGGAAAATCTATTATTAATTCAAACAGAATTTGGATCACAGCCCAGCACTGTTACTGTTACTTAAGTATTAATGTCTGGATGTCCATTTTATTTTTCATGAAAACCAGGTAGGATCTGACTAATAGAGGCTGAGAATCACTCCCAGCTGATGATCACTGCTTTTGACCTCTGATCCATTAGAAGCATGCCTGGAATCTACAAGTGCCTACACTTATTTCCATTGTTAACATGTTAATGCAGTTTTTGTTAGAAATGTTGCCAATAAGTAGGACTACATAGATGTATTCAGAGATGATGTATATGGATATCTTCCACTTACATAATTTATCCATGCTTCATATACAGAATTCTTTTCTACCATAGAATAATATGTGGGAATTAAATAGATTTTTACAATAATTTCACTCTAGTATGCAGTGCTCAACTAATATTGCTGCTTGCAATGTGAAACTAAAAAGTCAGTGTTGTCCCAAAGAAACCAGAGGTGTTCTATTTAGAGAGGAAAAAAGGTTTTTTTTTTCTTGTGTTCTATTGATTTCAGAAAATTAATGATCAAAGCCTTTCAGTTGGAGCAATATAATTTCAGTTGTTTACAGATGAGATATTATCAAAATGCTTCTTTATTAATAACACCAATTAAGCTCTCCTTTGTAGTAAAATACTCAGTTAATACACTCAGAACATTCAGTAAATGTTCTTGATACTACTGGATGCTTATGTGTCCTTTAAATATATGCTGAGAAACCTCCTCAAGGACAAGGCAAGCCTTATGGCCAATATGCAAACAACAAACAGTGTAAGCAGCTTTACTTGTGGGCAAACACAATATATTCCAAATTCAGAATTATTTTTTTTTTTTTTTACAAAGCCATAATGGTGCGACATAGGTCTATTTTAAATGAGAAACAGGTGTTTCTCTTTAAATAAGAAATGGAGGTCTGGCCTCCTCTCTCTACAGACTGGAACATGCACTATGTGAGGATTTCAAAGCCTGGAAAAGAACTAAACCTAATTCAGGTTTTACATGAACATGTATCCTAAACCAATGTGGTTGCCACACTGTCCCTTTCCATGACAGTGCCAGGCTCACACCTGGTGACTGGTGTCTGTCCTTGAGGAATTCAACAATCTTCACACTCTGTGACCAGAATGAAGGTTACATTCAGGAAGCAGCAGTGATTATGTCAGCTGGTACCAGGATGGTCCAGGCTGTGCAGGCTGTGATCAAACTTAGGCAGGCCTGAGTCAGCTTAAAAATGAGTTCTCTTCAGTACTGTGACATTACAGAAGCAGATAGAAGGAAATTGGCTGCATATTTATGCAGCTCCTACAAAGCTTACCTAAGCTTAAGTTTGCATCTGCTGTCTTTGCTGTCTCTTTGGTGGAAAGAGCATCTTGAATCGTTTATTCCTTCTCTCAGCTTTTCTGTGTTCACATAATCCTGTCTGTTTGTAATATTTTGGACATTTTAGGTGACTTCCAACCCCAAGCCTGTCCTTGAGAAGAATCCCTGTCCCAAGCCTGTGTGGGCTCATCCATTTTATTAATACCCCTGTGAAGATGCTTATGAGAGAATCACTTCTCTCCAGCACTGCTTTCTCCTCCTGCTTAGCTCTTTAACTCCTACAGAGATCCCTTTGATTTAACTCTCTCCACTCCAGTGGATAACTCAATGCATATTTGCAGCGCAGCTGCCTTCCTACCTAAGCCACAAGAGGATCTTATCAAATGACATTTCCTATTTTGTTAATTCCAGTCACCTATTGCAATAACAACATCTGGGACCCCAGAGAGTTTAGAAAGCTTTTTGACACATTCTTGATGTTTCAGAAACAAAGGAGTAAGCCATGGGTTGTCATCTATAATTAGTCAAGGTGGCTCAGAAGAACATCTTCAAATCTAAATATACATTTTGTCATCATCTACAGGGGATTGTCATGGATTCATTTAGGATATGTAAGTAAAAATGGATGTTTTATGAATGTAACCTGGGTACATGTGATAAAGGATATGCAACTTTAATTTGATACAAGTGTTTTAATTCCCCAAATGGAAGCACTAGGCTAATAGTGAAATCTAGTTTTATTAACTCATTTCAAAAACAAACACAGTTCCTCTTCAAATCAAAATCTGGCTTCTATCAAGATGAAAACATTTCTGCCACTTTTTAGCAGAAATTATGTGAGAGCATCTCTCAGCTTTTGCACTGCTGAATGTATAGTATCACATGATTTAGCCTCAGATCAAATTCATGGAACTAACTTAAATATAATTTGCTCTTTATTTTCAGCTGCAGTAGATCATTGGTTTCCTTGCTAGGAAAAAAAAAATAAAAATGTTTGGACTTGTGTTATGATTAGATAATTCTTTTATATATACACATTTTAGCATATTAGCAGATACTCTGATGCATCACATATTTGCGCATAGAGGATTCAATTTACAATTCTTTGAAAATTTCTGACTACATCATAATAATTCCAGAAATAATGAAAGAATGAGGTATCACAGAAGCATGAAGTACCTGCTTTGGAAGCTTTTCATTATAATTTTTTTATCTAGTGATTCTAATGGAAAAAGGTAAAACTTGTATGTGTATGTCATCACTCTGGGACTGGTTTTTGCTTTAAGAGAAATACTGCCATATGCCTTATAGCACTTGTAGCTACCAAAAAAAAAATCATGCATCAAACATAACTGTATTTTTTATTTATTCTTTCTCTTATGCTTTCACTGAGAATAGCCTAACTGGTTAATGAAATTCTAAAAACATCTGCATGGACTAGGTCGAGATATAATGTAGGAAAAGCTGTTCTCAGCAGCAGGTGCCTCTTTGCCAGCAGCAGAAAGGATGCTGCTCTCCTTGCATGCAATAGCCAACCTGTTAAAGCACTGACCAGGAGACAAGACAGCTCAGTCATTAACTCTGGTCAAGAGATATTAAGAATTTTATTCCCAAAAGAAATGTCCCAAACCCCAGCAGCTGCTTATTTCAGGGAGGAGTGAGCCAGGATACAGTGCCCCCCTTCATCTGAAGCTTGGCCACTATGAAGTGATGCAGTTACACAAAACAAATTGTGGGGAGAGCACACCTGCACATATGCATTTATTTCATAGTTGGGAAATGTTTGATCAGGGAGACCTAATATATCTTTTTGGTTTTTTATATGTTAGGCAAGTGCTCTCACACATACATATATGAAATTGGAAACTAATATCAATTTTATCATTTTAGTTTTGGCTTATTTGGGGGGTTTGATTTTGTTTTTGTTTTGGTTTTGTTTGCTTGTTTTGTTGATTTTTGTATTTATTTTTTTCCTTTTCATGGTCTCCATATTGCTTTTTACAAGAAGGTCAAATGTTTCCATTTATGTTCACTGCATTTTTAAGAGACTTGAATTCCTTAGGCTGATCATTTTTATTACACCACGGGCAATGTAACAGATACTTTGGGTCCTTGGAACTCTCTGGTTACAAATTGCTGGGCTAATGGCATTAAGGCAATGTCAGCCTTACAGATATGACCTTTAGTTTTCTTATGAACCACAATTGCAAGATGATGGACTAGGAAAAGCTAAGTCTGCCATAAGTTTCAAGAAGCAATTTTACATGTCCAAAGGATTTGCACTGTCCACAAAACTGAAAAATGTCTAATGTGTTCACTTCAAAGTCAAATGAGGACACCACTTTGACTTAGATACAGCATCAGAGTTTTGAAATATGCCTGAGTATTTTGATATTGAATAATATTCCCCTTGCTGAGAGGTTTTAGCTTCAGCCATAGTCACTAATATATATCTTCATGAAACTTGAAATTGTGGAGAATTAAAGATTCACCTAGTCAAAAAGAATAAAAAAGGAACAAAAAAATCTTTTTTGTACTACTGAAACAGATACAGTTGTACTGTTATAATTAACACATATATATGTATCACTTATATGCACGTAAATATGTTATGCATGTTGAATACCTAACATGCATATATTTTATAAATATTTTTATAAATTTTATAAGTTTCATAAATATTCATAGGTGAACTTATATAATGTATGAAAGTATTTAACATTTACCCATATACATGCATATTTAATATATATATTTGAAAGATGAAGCAAAACCTCTAATGTCAGCCAGAAAAAAGGCTGGTTAAGCTAGAAAAAGTGCTTGTTTTATGAAAAAAAAAGTAAAATTGCAATTCACAGCATTTTATGTAATGCTGTACAAATTACCAGATATCAGAGACTGCATTTCTGGACCTGAATAGTACTAAAAGTTGCAGCTGAGGGCAAATATAAAGATACTTGTTTACAATGCAAAGGCTTAGTCAGTACTATAAGCAATATGGCAATCTGCATAGCAGAAGATATAATGCTTTGTTATGTGTTTTTACTTTACCTATCAATTCCTACACACATGAACAAATTCAAAACCACATTAATTTCAAGCAATATTAAAAGGAGAAAATACAGGAAATAAACTTATAAATGAATGGGAATTTATAAATACTGACATATTTATACAATCATATGTTTACTTTATTTACTGGGTGGTAGCCATACATGTCTTACAAAGACATCATGAAAGCATTTAAAAGTGTACTAGAAATGGGCTGGCAAACCTATTACCAGAGCTGCTGGTGACACTTCCACTCTTTTCAGCTAAGATTTTGTCAGATAACACAGTCTGATATGATGCACAGTATGGGTGTGTGTGAGCTCTGTGTGTGTGAGCCAAAGTCCAAACAGAACTGCTCAGCTCTCTAAACAATGAACAGGGAGGGGAGGAAAGAAAAAAATCAGAGTAAAGGGGCAAGGAGCTGAGTGTCATGGAGCAGGCCACTCTCTCCTCCTGATGCTCCACATCCACCCTAGAGCTTGGTATGAATACAAGTGTGTCTGAATTTCATTACTCTGCTGTCAGGCAGAGGCTTGGAAGTGTCCTGGCAGCAGGAGTTCTACCTTGCTCCTCTGTAATCTTCTACTTTGACTATGCTGGAATCTCAAATGGCCAAGGTGGGCGCCATGAATTCAGTTCCAAGTCTGCACTACTGAGGTAGAACATGTCACATGTCCAGTCCTTGCTTTTCAGAAAAGAGAAGACTTGCAATTAAATGCAGAAAAAACACGCACAGACTCTCATAGGCTCACTAGTTTAAAAACCAGTAGTACTTCATGAAAAAGGCAGCAGAATCAGTGTCAAAAAGATAGGAAACAGGAAAAGCAGCTGTTCTGGGAGGTGTAAGGCACCTGCTGAGCTGGACAGAGGGGACCTGAGCAGAACCCTTGCCTACTTGTGCCTGCCTCTTCCTGCAGACAGACACCTCTAGGAGGGGATATGAAACAAAGTTTGATATTGGATAACTTTTGGATAGCCAAAGCCTATCCTGATGGGATATGAAGCATAACTGAGTATCTCACAGCTGCCACCCCGAAGTCATTGGAGTTCTGCTATAAACACGAAGGGCTTAATATTGTTCACATACTTTGAAAAAAAGATGTTCCAAGGAGAATACGCGAAATTAATGAGAACCAGATTTCACAACTGTGTTTGAAAATATGGACTATATAAACTTCCTGGTCCCAAGTATTAGTGAGAATTTCTTTACACCAAAGCACTCTTGGGATGAGTAGCACATTCTATAAAGCAGTAAGGTTAAACAACATGCAGTAAATACAACTCAGGAGGATCCAGGGTGAACACCTGATTATAAATGTGAGGTACCACAGAGTGAGGCACAAAGCACAAAATATAACTGTGAGCAAATCATTAATATGGTAATAAAGAATTTTTGGAAAAAGTGTGTTACTTTTGGCATGTCTAAGCTTCTGATAATGAGGTCTTGGAATCTTAATAATACCATCTAAAAGTAGTTTTTATGGATGGTAATGTAACAACATTAACATAAAAGACCATTTTGACTCCAAATAACCTTAATTATGTATTATATATATTCTCTCATGCTTACAGGCTTGTCTAAAAAACCACAACTCTTCTGGTGCCATATAAATATTTAATAATGATAATGTAGAATATACTGATATTATATTACAAATGGTTATTTTACATCCTTATTCCAAAATGGACTTGCTTTTGTTACATGCCAGCTCTTTTAGATTCACTGAGTGTGTTCATGGGAATAAGCAATCAGTACTCAGCTTCATTAAGTTTATATTTTTATACTTTGAGGAAAACATTACATTATGGGCAGAATTTAAATAATTGCTTAAAAGTTAAGAAAATGCTTCAGTGCTTTTCTGACTAACAACAAATTTGAATATTTGCACTAATGGATTAATGCACTGAACTGATCAAGAGTCTTCCAAATTTTTTTCTAAAAAAAAATTTCAAAAAATGCCACATTTTTTATATTGTGCATTAAAAAATTAAGCCATGTAAGAGTGTTACGTAAATAGTCCATGATGTACTGAATAATGATAGCCAAGTTATCTTCTCAAGTGAAAAGCTGGGTTAAAACTGGAATATTTTGTGCTTTTTAGACCTATTTTTGCCAATAAGCAAGCTATTTCAAAAAGATTTGCTTGTGCTCACATGGTACTCTTTCTGAAGGCAATGATTATTTCTGGAACCAAACAGTCCTAATACAGAAATGAAAGGTATACTGTAAATAACTTTAATTAAATGCAGGAGTATTTATAATGGCAGCTAAAAAATGGAAAGTTATAGGACAAAACCCCCAAAAATGAATTAGGTGGCAGCCATATTTCAGACTTTTAAATTCAGAACAAACACTGACCAAATACAGAGATAATGCAGAAGCATGCATGAAAAGTCCTTGCATGGCTAATCATATAGCAAATCCTCTGAAAAATTAACATAGTATAGAGAGTAGCACTGTGTGCAGGGTGCCAAAAATATTTTGAAACTAACCAAGACGTTCTTCTCATGTCCTACATGCCAGTCCTTCATACTGTGCTCTTTACCTCTAAAATTGATTTTATTTATGTAAGAACAAAATTTATCTAAATTTGTTTTGATAGACCCAAACCAAATGGTTCTAACTGGTATGATTCTGAAGTTGCTTAATGGGTTTTTCACATTGACACAGTATAGTTATTTCACATTCTTCTGCATTGTAATAGACATTTAATGTAATAGACATCTAAAAGTCTATTACAAATTCTAAAGAGTCTACTGCAAAATTATGGGCACTGAGAATGTGTGAATTAATTATTTAGAAAATTGCTACTGGCTGTGTATTTGGTGTCTTCCAGTAAAGAATGTTCCACCATTGCCTTAGTGGTGACCTATGCCGTGCTCACAATGGCCTGCTGGACATAAAATGGAAATTCACATTTCTTATGGAAACCTTCAATATCATCTGAGCTTGACTATTTCTGTCTTGTGATTGCAAGGTAAAAAGCAGTAGTAAAAAACCCCACAAAACCAAACCCAGGCATTTTGTGTGTGATATATATTTTTTTTCCTTATTGGTAGCACAGTGGCTGCCTGGCACGTTTGTTATATGGAGGTCTGTTTGCCACTACCTTCTTCCTCTGTTGAACTTACATGTTACTCCCAAACTGCAGTGCTGTCCTGATGACCAGGAGGGAAAGGACGTCTTTATGTGGACAGATGACTGTGTTTATTGAGCATTTGCAACTTAAACACAAGTTCAAGGTGATAATAAACAAGGCAATTTGCACTAAATACTGCGTTGCTCAGCTGAAGATGGTTTGCAATATGTCACTATATAGATGTGTGTATGTATATACATCATGTGTTACCTTGGATACAAGGCTTGCTCTGTAGGCAGCTAACTGCTTCAGATACTCCTTCTTGGCAGCTTCAGTTTTCTTTTTGTATACCTAAAAACAAAGAGTGGCACATTGGTAAATTAATCTGGTTTTGTTTTTATATATCACTCGTGTGTCTCTATGTCTTTTTAAGTAAACAGCCTTTCCTCCTCATATTGCTTAAAGAGTGAAATAATAAACTTCAAATATTTTAAAGAAAATATTATTCCAACTGTGAAACACCATTTAACTAACCAGCAGTACTGAAAAAACAATATCCCTCATAGCACCTCAAGTTTAATTTCTCAAAGTGAAGTGTGGGTTGCACTTTCAAATGGGACCTTTGGGGATGGGGGAAGGTGGGCGTGACCCTCTCTGCTGGCTTCCACCTGTGAGACCAGTTAAAACCCTCTGGGGAAGACAGGAATTTGCAGAAAGACATTTGAGCTAAATGAAGGAGGAGATGACAGCACCACAGATTAGCCAGGAGAATTCCTCTCTTCCCTGGCTGAACTGTTGGGGGCAGTCAAAGAAGCCCATGGAGCTGCTAAGGATAATAAATGTTAGTCATTATTCCAGTCTTGATCCCATATCGGTCTAATTAACTTCTCAGAAGCATGGATCTATTTCTGTACATTTCTCTCAACTCACCAAATTATTTTAAATGTGGCATGTGCACAATCTCATAATAGATTAAAGACCTTGGAGAATCACTTCAATTTTGCCCAGATTTCAAGACCAAAGACTATCTGCAGGGTTGGGCAGGACCTCATAGCACTACAGTAACATGATGTTGCAAAAGCATGTGTGGATATTTAGGGTTGAAAGCTCTCAGGAGGAGAACCAGGTTGTGACCCATGGAGCCTAGCTAATGACTTGCTGTTAGCCATGTCACTGACAGATTTAGGAACAACTCAACATTTCTGTTTGCAAATATTGTCATGAGTTTCTCATTACTTCATGTTTTGGGTTTTTTCCCAAAGGGGTAGATTTAGGAGTCATGCATGCATCTGGGCTTCATGTAACTAAGCAAGACTGACTCCTCATCTTTCTTGTTGAAAGGAGAAGTTTAGAAAATATCTAAAGGTTTAAAAGTGAGGGAGAAAAATAAAGGGAGAGAAAATTTACTTTTTCATTGTTGTTATATTTAATGATTTTTTAAGTCACGTGCCAAAGGTTAATTCACATATGGATGAGCATTTGGGGTTCATAATATTGCATAAAATGAAACTGCAGCTTTGTGTATCTGTTGTCCACTTCTCCAGGCAAATGCACAACCTGGGCACCTGTGGAAAGCCCCCATGAGGAAAGTAAAGACTGTCCACCTTCCCCCTGCCATTCCTCACTGCCTGGTTACCTGGGCTATTGATTCAAAGCTAAAAGACAGGCAAAGTTATTTTGGAGGAGAATTTTGGGGTGTTCTTCTGAATTCCACAGCTAAAAGCACACATGAACATCTCCTCCCTAGAAAGATAAACTTTATGGAACTTTAAAGTGTTCCCTTTTGATCTTCCAATGCTTCAGTAAAACCTGCAGTCCTGTAAATGGAGAGGACCTGGCAGCACAGAGTGTACACACAGAGGACAATACAGTTGCAGACAACAAAGGGAGAGTGGTAATGTCAGGCTGGAAGGATCCAGTACAAAACCATTTTTATAAAGAATGTACTCGTGAAACAATTTTTTGTTTCACTAACGCTTTACTTTCAGACACAGAACAAATCTCAGATACAGGCTGGCAAAACTCAGAGGCTGCCTAAAAGGATTAAAGATTTTGCTTCCCAGGGAAGCAAAAGATCACAATGGAAAAAGAGAAGTCTTAGGCTTCAAAAATTGTAACTATAAAGACAGAGAGGGGAGAAGATTGGTTTTAGCTGTGCAACTGTATCTTTGCACCCTTGTAATTTCTCCAGATTAAGATAAATATGTAGTGTTTGTTGATCTCCTACTGTTCTGCAAATAAAAAAAAAAGGTAGCAATTTGCTTCTTAAGTTGTAATCATTTGTGATTATTAGGGGAATTACTATTTGTTTTGAAAACAAATAAGAAATTAGTCAGCAGTCTACTAAAATTAATTCAGCTTGACCTACAGAACAAAGACTAAGTTATACTGCTTTGTATATTGCAATGCCTCTGCATCACCCTGATAGCCAACTTAAAAAACAGAGCTGAACAACAAATTTTACACAGAACAACATTCTTTAAAAATCATCTATCTACTGCTTCCACATTGGGTTTTACTTTGCATTACACAAATATAAAAAATAGACACTCATGCTGTGCTCCTACAGTCACAGCATAATTGGAAGAGTCCTCTGAGACCTGACTTTTCCTACAAATAATAACACTGCACAAGGTTAACTCAATAATACGAAACTAACAACAATTCTGGAAATCTCCACCTAAAACATCACTACTTCATAGAAATATCATCAGACAGTTGTTATTTAATTATGTCCTACCTGTGCATCTAACATGTTCAGTGTACACCCTGCCTTGCCCTCTTTTGAATTTTTTGGTGAATGAATAATAATCACATGAACACCATGTCTTCCCTGGCACAATAAAATTTACTGATTTAGCAGGAGGTCATTATAGTAAAAAAGTCTTTACTGGGTGGGAGAAAGTTTTAGATTACCTCAGCCTGCTTTGATTTTTGCATTGGCAAGAATAGCTCCTGCAGGCTGGCTGGCCTGGAAGGTCATCAGCTCACCCCAGTTTGTCCCTGGAAAAGCATTGGTGTGTCCTCTGAGGCAAACAGGTTGAGGTCTCACTGTGTCCTTCCCAAGGTTCCCACTGCATGGGTTAGCATACAAGTAGGCTGATGATCCTCATGCTGGTTTTGGAAATTGATTGGTCATGGCCTAGACTAAAAATTAGGGTAAGTTCTGCCTGTCTGGGAAGAAAACACTTGGTGACATAAGTAGCAACAAAGTCTGGTCTGGCTGTCAATATTTCTCTCTGGAGGTAAATGAATGTGGCCCTGGCAGTGGTACCAATTCTCTGCTCTGTGCTGGACTGGACCTGCACTGGGGGCTTACGAAGGCAGGGCAAGTGGGGAGTGTCTTCAGCACGTGCAGCAGTACCTCAAACAGGTATGAACAAGTCAGCTGCTTCTCTCAAACGATTTTAAATTTTTTTTTCTGCAGCTGTGAGAATTTTTTAGCCCTCAGGCTTAAATAGTTTCGTGTTGTTGTAAGTATAAGGCTTGTATTCTTGCAGCACATCTGGGGAGGAAAAAGACTTGTGTCATCATTCAAGTGTGCTCTAGAAAACAGCTGAAGGTCTTTTGAGCTTCATGCTTAAGACAGTGCCAAATTATCAAGCACATCATATCAAATAATACAATTAACATTTTTCCTGTATCATAAAGCAGGGTTCTGTTCACTTGCTTATCTATACTGTAGAGTGGGAACATTTAATTTTATTTATAGCATCTTAGAAATCTCCTATAAGGTCATTTTGTTGTCCTCTGTCAAGCAAGCAACAATTATTAAATAAGTAACTTGACAGGAACATATAGTTATGGAATTAAGTAATTTCCATTTTGCTTTAATTCGATTAACATGATAATTGAACATCAACTGATTGTCACTCAGGCAGCATATTTGTGTCCTTACACAGTATTTTATTTTCTATATTGTCCCAGTTGTGGAAAAAAAAGAATGTTGGCAGAAAAAGACATAATTTGGTATATGCAGAGTGGGTCAGTTTAATTTATTCTTTTTCTCTTCAGCATGTTATAGAAACCCCACAACACCAAGACTGCCTACATTTATCTATAAATGGAACTTGCTGGCATTATTTTCCTACTGTGCTTCACACATGCAAATGCAAACAGCATAATACACAGGGCCCCATTTAATTGCACTTCCAAGGTAGCTTCAAGTTCCCTTACACTGTACAGCAAAGTGTGTAAAAAGGAGTGAGCATAAAGCCCTACTTTGTGCATGTAAATATAGATATATTATGTATAAATATAAATGTAAGTAGAAATAAAAATAAAAATAGAAATTAAATATATAACATATAAGGATACAATATATATAGTATATAACATATAATATAATATATATAATATATATAATACATAATTTGAATTTAGCCACGCTATTTAGTTCTTGTCTTTTTGGATCATAAATTCTTTGAGGTAGGCTTTATGCCTCCTGTGCTTTTCTATGTGCTCAATAATATGAAGTTCATTACAGATAGATAGATAGATAGATAGATAGATAGATAGATAGATAGATAGATAGATAGATATAGTTGAAATATACCTGTAGTGTCTTAAGCCAGGATTTTGTTCTGGTTAGCCATTTTTTCACAATGAACTTCCTCCCAACTTGCTTGTGGAGGATTATCAACACGTCACAACACAGTAAGCAGCAGGATTACTACCCTGTCACTTGTGGCTTGCACCCTTATTGCCTGAGGGGAACAGATCCCCCTTCCCCCAGTCATCATAAGAGCTCAAATGTCTGCAACCAAATTATTGCTTGGGACTACAGTCCCCTTTGTTTCTAGAGACGATCCTAGACTTGGAGACAGTGAACTAAACTGACTCATAATTTTAGGAGAAAAAGACACTTTCAGAATTTGTGTTTTATGGAAGTCTGCAAAAACTCTGTGTCTCCTAGATGACAAAGCAAATTACAAAGAACCATGCTACTTCCGTGGCTTTGCCTAAATAGATGGTACGAGGATGACAAAGAAAGGGAAATTTTCTGTTTATCTTGTGGATATCTCCTTAGAGCTGAGAGTTGCAAGCAAGTTATATTTTTCTTTTTAAAATGATGTAAAAGTGCCCACATTTGTTTTGGTAGAAGTGTTCCAGAAACCCCACAAAACAGTATATGCAAAAACCGTAAATCAAAAAGCAACATGACTGATTCTGTATTCTTGGTCTCTGCAGTGTTATATCCCATGGGAGTGTCATTTTCATGGACTACAGTTACAGGAATGTCATCTGATAAAATACAGTAGGCTCCAATCCAAAATTAAATTCCACATTCAGATTGTCATTCCTGGCCCTAAATATTTCAGCTCATAGAGAAAGCTTGTATTTTTTTCCAAGTGGGAGACATATCTCTAGTTTTAATCTCCTGATTTTGTATCAAAGTCACCTAGAGCTGCATACACTCATCTAAAATGTGGAGAAAGATATTCCCACAGCAGTCAGAAAAAAAAATCCTCAGAATTGCTTAATAGACATTGAAATATATTACCATTTGATTTTCAATCTAAGTACATACAGTAACAAAGAGGCCCAGGGCTAGCTATATGGCTCAGTAGTCTCTTTGACTGTAGAGCATGGAAAAGACACTGACGACATATCAGAGGCTTAGGAGAAAGAATTCTGTCTTTCTGGCATGTGGGGGGAAGATCACAGGCCAAATGCAGCTCTAGCACAAACAATGAGACTCCTGGAGAACACTGGAAATTGCAGCCATTTGTGCCAGGCCTAAATAATTTGACCTTACAGTCTTGATGCTTTCAGCTTACAGGAACAGGACTGCACACTTTATCAGAAACACACTGGATGGAAGTTGAGTACAAAACAAGTGACATTAAACACATGATTTATCTGATTATTATTTCCACCTGCTGGTACTCTTTTTTTTTTTTTTTTTTAAAGGATGTGAGCCTGAATGGAGATATAATAATTGGGCCTAAATCCAGTTTTGTATGCAAATGACATAAAAGTCAAGTTCCGATGAAAGTCAAATGTATGGCTAAAAGCTGGGGAAGAAGAATAAGCTGAAAATTAAATCTAATATTTATGCACATTGCTACAGCAGTATTTGAAACCCAGGGTCCTTTTGACCCATCTGCTTCCAAGTACAATAAGAAAGTGGAGTTAAAGTCAACATTTCATAACTCAGGGGCCTTGTGCAATATTTCTGTAGGAGCCAAGGTTGTTTTGTGCTGCAAATGGATGTTAGAAATCCACCCGGAGCAGAGGGTGTCTGGTGTTCCCTGTGACTTTACAGAGGGCCTGAAACATCTCCCCTCTAACCTCAATGGAAGTTAAGGGGTTCAAGGACTGGCCATGTAGATGCCAGGGTGGAAAAACCTCAAGATATAAATTTACTTATGTGTAAATAGACATGAGTTGTATCTGCACATAGTATGTGTCTATTATTGGCCTGTTTGTGTTCCAGCTCATTAATGATGCTTTCATTCCAGATGCTTTCAGAGGAAGGGAGAAGGAGAATACACCAGGATGAGGATCAGTTGTTTTGAAATCTTAACACCCCAGCCTAGGCCTTCAAAGGGTAGAGCTGCAATTCCAAAGAGGAATCTGTAAAGAAAAACAGTGCATCTCCCAAACACTCCTAAGATGCAAGACTGGTGAAAGCACATAGGTGCAAGTAGCTGGGAGGAGAGATGTAAAGTTGCTGTCTGTTGTGCCTATTCCAGAATCCATTTTGCTTATAATTCACTTTGGCAGTGTGCACACACAGATGTGCCTTCTCTTCCTATTCTCATTTACAAAAATAAAACAAAGCTAAACCTTGTGTGGTTGTTTATCTACTAAACTGGAGGTACATTCTCATCCTCTTACAATTGAGTTAGTTACTCCTTGGAGATTGCTTCATTAGCATGGAGCTAGGAAGGGTTTCTAAAGGGAGAATAAGAGATAAACAAATGCCTGTGTGAGTACCTCAGCATGTATAAGGGAAGAAATTGAAAATTTGTTTTTAAAATGATACTGACTACTTTGACTTCATGGTGTGCACATCTTCAGAAGCTGTTCCAGCAGCCAGTCCCCTGAGCTGTCTGACATCCTGGCACAGGGCACCCCTCATGCATGGCAATGCAATGGGAACACGATGGCTCTGCCAGCCCTGGGGTGGGTGATCTCATCTGTCATGTCAAGATCAGGGATGCCCCTGAGGAGGAGGATCTAGGTTGGGTGTTCCCAAAGGACCGGTGGAGTCAAGGCCTCTTGAAACACTGATCTTGGATGCACTTTGATCTGACTTGCGGTGTTTCACACAGAAGCTCTGGAGATATGAGGTGTTGGCCAGCATTGCTTGTAAATCCCCTCCTGATCTACCTGGTTCATCCCAGCAGTGGATAATCTGCTGCTATGTCTAAAACATCCCTGTGGTCAACAGAAAAACTTATTAAACATGTTTTGTTATTTTTCATGGCAAAATTAGTCTGGGTTCTTTTACAGACAACATAAAAACCCCTGAAAGCTTGGGGATTATAGTGAAAATGTTAACAGCACCAAAAACATTGACACTAATGCACAGGGACTTAGTTTTACATAGGTATTGGTAACGTACAATCCAATTCCATCAGATATTAAAGAATAAACTGCAGCTTTTATCTAGTGGGTCTTTGAGCACCAATGAGGAGTAAATGATTTGATTTTGTGAGCTCGGAGGATTTGTCAGCTGCCTCATATGTATAATTCTGGCTCTTCATATTCCTGCTGCTTCTAATTTAGCAGGACAGGCTCATAATTGAAGCAAATTAACTATTTACACTTGCCACTTCTACCAGGGGAAGAGGACACATCAGCAGGAAAGAATGAGTGGGAAATTAAATTCTTCCCACTTGTGTCAGATCTGCCCTTATATAAACACATTAACAGTAATTTCATGAGGCGTCAACCGTAGGAATAAATACTGAGGGATAAAATAATGAGGTGTTGCTATTGAGCTGAACTGTTGCAGTTAATATTACTGTCTATGAATTATGCAGCCTGAAAGAAAGCATCTGTCACAGCGCTCAAACAGTCACTTCACCTGCTTCTTCTGATTGCTGAGTTTTGGGTGAATCCCTCCTTCTCCCAGCTGTAGGACCAGGGCAATGTTGAAGCAAACACACAGGAACACATACACACACACACACAAGTATGCACACTGAGCTGTTCATAGGAGGCCAAATTAATTCCTACTAGAATTCCAGTTAAGTCACTGAAGTAACACCAGAGATTAATTTTGTTGAATGTTGAATAGACATTCAATTCCATTTTTAGAATAACAGAACATTTATTAAGGTCTTTGGCTGAAGTTTTAAAGTTACACTAATGTAAACAAGAACATTTTGTTTGTAATTTGCCACATCTATTACAGCTTTACTAGGACTCCAATTAGAAACTTAAGGTTCATTTAGTACACGCACATCTGGTACTGATTTAAAATTACTTTCCTTTTTCATCTAAGGACAGAAAATGACCTAAATAGCCTTTTTACCCAGTTTAAACCAGTGTTCTGTCTGAAAGCCAGTGACTCAAACATTTAGCATGCTGATCCCTTTTTCCTGGGGGCTGTTTATCTCCCCTTTGCAGTAAAAAAGTGTGGAAAGGGCAAAGATGCACACAGATAGGCCACAGAAATGGGATGCACAGAAGAATGGTACTACAGAGAAAACAGTGTTTGTGATCATAGGACAGGAACTGAAAAAAAATATCCCAGTGCTATGGCTACAGCATTGAGGAGAATGTACCTCAACACACTACTGCACAACTGTGAACAGCTGCCTACTGCTCACAGATTTATTAATCCGAACAATTTTAGAAAGCTTTTACAGTGAAAAATGAAGAACAGTGCCTGCTTCTGATCACGTTTAATTATTGACTCTATCCAGAATTTGAGAAGTCGGTGACAAAGTCCACCGTGACCACTGAACTCCTTTTAACTTCTAGACTCTGTAGATAGAGTTGGACAAATAGAAAAAAGGCATGCACCAGCATTGTTTGCAAATGGGCTTTTTACATACAGAAATTAATGGGAAGATATGATTCAAAAATTCAAATATCTTCATATGATAAATTAAGAGGGAAGTACACTGGTATCTGCTTTAGTCTAATGAATTGCATTATTCTCATGGTGAGAGTATCAGAGTGCAATCCATTTTAAGCATAACCCTCCCCTAACTTCAGTAAGCACCCACAGTCAGGTAGTTCATAACACCATTTCCTTTTTTGTCATTCAAATCCTATTTTCTCAAATAGCACCTTCCTAGTTTTTCACAGTTTGAAAGACAGAGGTGGTTATAGCACAAGGCTTTTCAATATGCCAGGTTATCAAAATTTTGTTGCAAAGTCTTGGACATATATTGCCCTTAGGTCATTATTGCACTGAGTTTCTATATTTTTATTTATTCTGTGGTCAATCTTCAGGAGTAAACAAGAAAAATTCTATGCATTTCAGAAAAAATGGCTCAGATCACAGCAACAAAGAAGATTTCATTTTAGCATGAAAACATGAGGCTATTCTTCTTTCTCAAAAGCTGCATTATGTTCTACTTTCTGATTCATTTATATTTACTATTTAAATAGGAAAAGGAGTTCCAATTCAGGAAACATAATTTGGAAATATATTTCTATTTAAATTCCAGAATAAGCATTAGCTTCCAAAACATAAGCCAGAAGCTTTGTGATAATTGAATCCTTTTCAACAAGTATAATTCATCAATAAAGTTGTCCTTTAATGATGTTACTGTTTCTTTATTTAACTATTTTTGAATTTCTGAAGCTTCTTCAATGCCAAATACCAAATACTACATAAATAATTTGTATTTTTAGAGTCCAATTTTCCTACCAGAGACATAGATTTCACAGCAGTTACTAATGCTCTGGATCTGAAAAATTAAGCCTTTAAAATACAGGCTATCTAGTCAGTTAAGATGTCTTGTAATCATTACTATTAGATCCCTAATGGAAAAAAAATTAGTTTAAATTTATTGTAGAAAATAGGATTGCCAATTTTATTTTTTTTTAATGGGAACTGTCTTTTATTATTTTTGTACAGTGCTAAATTAGAAAGGGTTTCGGCCTGGAATTTAAAAAATGTGCTTAATAGATGATAATGGATAGGCAAAATGAGTAAAAAAGCAATGAAGATATGCTAACCCAAACTTTTTAAAGAACTGGCTTAAAAAACATAGTTACAGCCGTTTTTATATGCATGTGTCATATGGGTTCCAAAATGCATCATTTATCTGTGTTTCAACTTAGATTAACAGCAACAGAGACAAGGAAAAAAAAATTTGCTCTGTTCTTACATCATACGACTTATTCAAATTTTGCTCTCAACCATGAATAGGAAATTTAAGTTAAGCTGGAAATTTAGGGTTTCATGCATTTTTGTTACACATTTCTATGGAAGAACTTTAATATTTTGGTGGTAGTACTCACATGACAAGCCCAAAGGAAACGTGCATTTTATGCAATTAACAGTCTTTTAGGTTGGCCATTGCTGGGCATATTAAAAAAGGGAAAAGAAAGATACAACACGAGAAAATAACTGTAATTTGCCAGCCCAAGTGACTTTTCTGATACCTGTGTTCAGAAAGTTACTTTTCTTCCAGCCAAACCTTCCAAACATGGGCCTTATTCATTGGTAGACAAAGATAACAAGAGGTTTTATTTTATTTTTTTTTAGTTAGTCAGTGAGTGCCAAATCTTGGTTCTTTTTACACTGGTATATTTAGCAACGATCTAGATGTACTTACACCACCCAGTTATTAGCAAAGTAACCCTTTTTTTTTTTTCCCAAGCCCAAATAATTTTACCTACCAATAAATCATTAAAAAGTTTTCTTTAATTCTTAGTTTTTTAACTGCAATTTTGTAACACCAGTGCATGAATGAAGGAGATTCAGTTCATTCCCAGTACCTTTCCACTCTCTGTGCTAACATCAATCCCAGTCCAGCTCTCCTGTAGCCAATATAACTCTCACCCAGAACATCCTTTCCTTCCATATCTGTTTCTTTCTTAAAGTTCCCGTTCCTTCATCAATCCAATCCATTCTGCTGGCAGTTAGTAAAAATGAAACAAGAAGAAGAAGAAGAAGAAGAAGAAGAAGAAGAAGAAGAAGAAGAAGAAGAAGAAGAAGAAGAAGAAGAACAAGAACAAGAACAAGAACAAGAACAAGAACAAGAACAAGAACAAGAAGAAGAAGGAGAGCAATGGTATGCTACAGTGTGGATCCATGGTATTTGCCAGCTGTCACCACTTCAATGTGATGATCTTCCAGAGTTGCCCACTTTTACACAACTTTGCCTGACTTGGAATTATTTCTGCAACGTTTCAGGTCCAGCTCTGCTGGCCTCGTTGCAGAACCAAAGCCTTCCATGGAAGACAGAAGCAACCTTGGGAAGTGATTTCCACAGCCCACATACATGCTAGAGGATGCCCTTTGCCAGCATCCACCCTAGCTCTCTTTGGGTCAACTCATCACTAACTTCTTTTATAAAAGCCAGGTGGTTTGGGAGCAAATGTGAGTCCAGTTTTACTCCTGGCATCATGGGATCATGGAGAAGGGAAACATCTGCAAGTGGGAGCTCAGATATTCTAAGTTTTGGCAGCAAGGCCCCTGTACACAGCAGTTTCATATACAGGGCAATGACATTGCAAAATCCTAGGACCACAGATTTCAGCATAAAACATTCCTAAATATAATCCTAAAACTTGTGCCACATCCCAAAACAAGGTAAATTCTTCTAGTGGTTTCATACAGATAAAATAAAATTATACTCTCCTTATCTCAGCCTCTTTAAATCATATTCCTGAGATGGCACATATTCAAGTTTCATCCTGGCTAACAAAAGAAGCTGCCTACAGTGCTCAGATGACCCTGATAACACTTTTCTGAAACAAAGCCTCTGAGCTACAGAACATATTGTACCTGTTTTTGTTCTTCTCCTAAGCCATCCCACATTGAAGCTACAATTTTAGAGACTTCACCGAAAGTAGCATTGGGGTTTTGGCCCTTGATGGCTGCTTGAGTGTCTCGAAAGAATAATGCATAGGCAGACACAGGCTTCTGTGGCTCATTTGGGTCCTTCTTCTTCTTCTTTTTGGGAGTTTTGGGTTTCTTTCCTATATCTGAAGCAGGTCTCTTCTCGCCACCGTTGACCTGTAACATAAAATGAGGAAAGTACTATTAAAAAAAGCCAGTTTAATTCATTCCAACCACTGTTACAGCCTCTGTGATGCAAAAACTTTGGATTTGGCATGCAGAAATGGAATTTTTATTGTTATCTTTGACATTCCAAATGTTGACACTATCTGCATTAGTCACGTGCATAAAATTCACTATAAGTATTTTGGATAATGATTTATATTCCTCTTTCAAATAATTGCTATAATCTCTATCTGGTCATCTTTTCACCTTTTCTAAGTTTTATTGCTAGTGGCTATAGCAAGAAAATGATGAGAAAATTAAAATGAAATTAGTTTCTCTATAGCCTGAGTATCAGTTCAACAACATGAACCATCTGCAGACAGCAGAAACACTGTCATTTCTACCTTTTGCTAATTCTCATCTTTCCCCAGAATGACCCCAGACCACTGTTCAAATCAATTTCTTCTGCAGCTGGTGGTACATCTTCCAGGGACTTCGGAGAAAATCTGATTTTGAACCAAAAAATTCAAGTTACAGACATTCCCCTACACACTTTCTAATTAAAGTCTGAAGAAACAAACCTTTACCAGTATAGACAGTTTAGAGCCCTTTAAAGGAACAGTTTTGACCTATCTGGATTTGGCTGAGTAGTTTTTATATCTGCTCATGTAAAAGCAAATGGTTTGAGGAAGGGAGTGAAAGAGGAATGGTGTATGGAGGAAAGCTCATGTGCTTTATTTATACACCACCTGAAAAAAAGCCCCCACATGAGCATTTGGATACCAAAGCACCCAATTTTCCTAGTGAAGTTGGTGAAAGGTCTGGAGCCCAAGCCTTGTGAGGAGCAGTTGAGGAATCAGGGGTTGTTTAGCCTGGACGAAAGAAGGCTCAGTAGAGACCTCATCACTCTCTACAACTGCTTGAAAGAAGGTTGTAGCAAAGTGAACGTTGGGCTCTTGACCCAAGCTACAAGCCAACCAAGAATGAGAGGAAATGGCCTCAAGTTGCCCCTGGGGAAGTTTAGATTGGATATGAGGAAAAAACTCTTCACCAAAAAGATTGTCAGGCATTGGAACAGGCTTCCCAGGGAAGTGGTGGAGTCACTCTCCCCAGAGGCATTTAAGAGATGTCTAGATGTGGGCTCCAGGGCGCATGGTTTAATGGTGAGCTTGGAAATATGAGGTTAACAATTCAACATCATGATCTTAAAGGCCTTTTCCAACCTAAATTATTCTAGGATTCTATGACTTACAAGCACGTAAAGGGACAATAACCTGATTCTTCAACACATTGGAACTCCATGGCAAAGTAGCTTTCCTTGACATGATCACTTAATTTACTGTATCTGTAGAAATGGTGTGTGATCTTACAAGTGGGTTCAAACACTTTTTTCTTTTGTTGGCATGACCAAAACACTGTGCATCATAAGCATTTTTAAGAGAAGAGAAGATCAAGAGCATAAATGGTATGCTCTAGGCTAAGGATCTACTAGGCATGACTTCTTTCACTTCCTTCTATTATTATTTTTTAATAATGTGTATCAAGTGGCACAGGAGGATACAGGTGTTCAAATCATTGAACTGCACGAGGAAAATGGCTGGAAATTCACATTTTGAGAAAAATGACTTTTTAATTTTCCTATATGCCTCAATATGTGGTGTCCAACAGAAGTCAAGTGACTACAGTGAAAAATCTGAATCTCTGTGGCTTACTAAAAACAGCAACAAAGTAATGACCAGAACTTGAAAATGAAGTTACTTGGTTTTTTGATCATTATGTTACAATAGCTGCAACTTTAATACAAAGTTAATTGACATGCAGCCTATTGTCAGGATTTGGAAAATATGGAAAAACAAAATACCCTTTATTAAGTTATCCAGCTTTTTGTCTCTTGCTATTTTTTAATTCTACAGGATACACAAAACTAGCAGTTAAAGTACAATTAACTAGGGGTGTAATTTGAGAACATTAGTCTGAACTTTTCAGAAGTCCAGTGCAACTGGAACTCCATGAGCAAGAAGACTTTGAAATAATTACCTCTATAGTTAAAATTTTTCCTGTGTGATTCACTAACATTTTTCTCCTTTCAGTTTACTTTTGAACCAATGGGATTTAAAAGTTCTCTGTATGTTAGGATACCATATTACTTTAACTACCCTTAAACTAGGTGATATACTACAGAAACTAGTGTAAGTGCCTTCTGGTAAGCTGTTTTGTGAAGAGCTCTAAAAACTTATTCTCCAACCTTAATGATCAAGAGACTTTGAAAACCCACTGTTAAAAACAGAGTACTCACAGGGGAAATTCTGTTTGTCTTATATGAAAATAACGAAATAAAAAGAATACCAGAATTCCAGTACTAATAACCTTGCAAATGGCTGAGATGATGGTCTACCTTATGCTCCCATCAGTCTATCAGCTTCATAGACTCCACTTCTAACCACCAAAGCAGAGACAGATGGAAAATAAAATAAAAACCATATATATTCTGCTAGGCATAGACTTGTGCCTCAAAATCCCTGGAGGTGTAGTTAGCTCATGGTAATCCACCTCCTGTCATGGCTTATTGCTTAATTATGGTGATGTATTTAACTTATTTATCACAAGAAAGCAATAATCTTTCACTTTAAAAAAGTGTATATTCACCATGTTGCACACGTAATAGATCACAAGAATATCTAGTGCAGGATTTAAAACTATCAAGTCAGGCACATCATTGATATCTAAATGTCCCTTGAGAACCTGGAAAATGTCTATAAGCATATTTAAAATAAACTGCAATAGTACCAAAGCCTTTAATGGAGCTAGGAGAGCTGTTTTATGCACACTATCTTGCAGTAATCGCTGTAGTTTAAAATAGATTTTAATCAAGCACCATCTGCATAATAGGCTGAACAGACAACACAGAATTCCACTTATAACTCCTATCATATAAAGTAAATATTGTAAAACCTCTGCCACATAAGGAGAATATGCTGCAGCAGTTCTTTAGTAATTGTATTTCTGTTATTTAATTCTTGCTACTTGCAGTCCTCTTGCTATCTTTCCTCTAAAATACATTATTTGAATTTCTCCCATAAGTGATATGCAAATTAACACGGAAGAAGACCCTGTTATCCATCTATGAAGAAATACTTATTTACAAACCAGTAATGTTTCCAGCAGCTCACAATTATGCTTGGCAATAATGAAGTACAAGTTTAACAATTCAACAGTGTGAATTATGGCAAGAATTACAGAAATATAATATTGCAATGTTGAGGTGGTCAAAGTAAGGCATGTGCTAAGTGGTGACTTTGTTTAGGATGTTTTTATAGTTACTTACAACTACTCATTTTTAGTAGTTCTCCCTTTTTTCTGCTTCTAACAATAGCCCCACATAGGAGATTTGTGAGAATTAAGGAGCCTTAGTGATGTGCACTCTTTGCAGAGACAATACCCTCAGTCTGAGGCTACATTTCACAGTTCCATGGTCTTAGCAGCTCCCTGAATGTATATCCAGCCTTACAACTATGCTACAGTTGTCACTGATCTCATGGTCAAGCCACCTCAGCTGTCCTGCCTTTAGAGCAATAGCATGAAGGGAAACTGAGCCCTCTACAATGCAGCTCCTTTCCCTTTCTTTGAGCCAGGAAATATAGGACAGTTGAAGTCTGAACAGCCTATATGAAAGAGTTTTTATGAGAATGAGTATTACCAAATAACATTTAGCAGCTGCTGCCATTAGTTCTGTGTATGTTGGATAAGGCTTACAACAATTCGAATATTTATCATGGTATGAACATCCACAAAGCTCAGTACACGAACAATTACATCAGTTTGTAAAGCTTAATACTGGAATTTGGAATATACATATTGAGCTGAAATGGTCATTTCCTTCATTCATGGAAACCAGTGGTTCACAGGGCAACAATTATATTTTTTTCCAAATGTGTATGCAAAGCATGTATTTTTCGCACCTTCCATCATGCTCTTTCTATAAATTCATATAAATATTAACAGGATATTGAGATGTCTGTAATTTTTTTTTTTTTTTTTTTGAGATAGGAGTAGGTATAGTTTTCAGGGACCTGTCTGCCAAAAATGCTATGAAAAGACCAGTGCCTTCTCTTCCACACATTTCAGTTGGCATAAACTGGGAGAGGTCTTACATCTCTGACTGCACAAAAAGTGAACTACAACAGCAACCCTATCACTGCAGCATTTGTATTGCTAACAAAGGACTGGCTAATGAGCTCTGGCCCTGATCTATTAAATAATACCACACATCTGCATGATAGTTTATATATCAAAGAGAAGAATCCAAATTTCGCAAAGTTATACTCAGTTAAAAGACAGGTGTTCTCACAAGAGACAGAACAGTCAATCTATCTGCTCCTGTCCCCATCCAGTGCCTTCTTTCACTTAGAAGTGGATTTCTGGAGTGAGACCTTTAACAGGCCCCACCAAAGCAACTCTGATAAAATGTAATACTGTTGTATCTGGGGAGAAAGATCTCCACAGAAAATTGATTTATTTTGAGTATTCTTGGCCACTCACTGGCAGCTTCCAGGAAGAGCAATGTGCCAAAAAGATACGCAGTGGAGAGCTTTAAATCTTGAGGTACAACAAGACACTTAGGCTAATTATTCAACCCCTTTTGTCTTTTACAGAGGGCACTACAGAACCATTGCATGGGGTCAGGTGTGCCAGCCCATGGCCTGTCTCCACTGGTGGCCAGCCTCAGGTGTTCTCACAAAGCCCTAAGAAATCCCACAGAGACATGTATAGCATTATCTGCTCCCCATCAAGCTTGCTGTTTAAACCATACGTGATGGAGAAGACTTTAAGCCTCTGTCAATATTAACCAAATGTAATATCCTTTTAAACTTTTCTCTTAGCAGTGAAATTATAAATATAATTTTAAGGCAATGTATCTACTTTAGCACACTGGATTTAATTTTGTGTCATGCATTGTGCCATTTGTCATCTTTTTCTGCTTAGACTAAGCATAAGATAATTTTAAAGAGGGTAACATCCTTATTAAAAGTTGAATGCTATATATATTTGGTTTTCATAAGGAAAATAGTCTGCAGTGCTTTGTATTCCTCTATTAAAAACATTAGCTTCAGATAACTACTGCTTGCTTTAAACCACAGCCCTACACTTTTGTTAGCACAAAGTGCTACAGTCAAAAGGTACATGAAAAATATCGATTAATAACTGAAATACTTGATAGAAGTAGAAAGGAAATCCAAATTATTTGAATGGATATTTTCTCCAGAAGTTTAGAGCATCTTGCACACTCCCAGCAATGTAAAAATATTAGCAATGCAAAAGAAGTAGCAAATAAGTTATTCTGAAAAAGTAAAGGCTGCCTGGAATTATTTTTACATAACTGTATTCTAAAGTCTCCCTTAGTAAGGAAGTGCTCATTTAAAATGTATGAATTATTCAGTAATTTTTAAAACCTAAAGTTTGTGAAATCAGGGGAATGTCCTGAAATAAAACTTTTTCAGAATTTATTCAAAATGTAGTAAAACATATGTCTCCAATTACATGATTATTTTATAGCTGGAGGCATGAAAAACAATATAATGTTAAAACAAATCAGACTCACATTTCTTGACTGGATTATACCTCCTCAGTGACTCACAATATGTTTTCTTCACATTCCCTGCAAGTCTGCAACTTTTCCCCACCAGACATGTCTGTGGCACACTCTGCACTGCACGTGGCACACTCTGCACTGCAGGAGTGCTCTAAGAGGGCTGCTTTTTTCTAGTGACCACAAAACAGAGCTAAGCAGGTCCCCAGCTTCAACATGCTTTATTACTTGTTTAAGGGATGACTTAGTACAAAGTCCCAGTCTTCCTGTGCCTCAGCTGTTCTGTCTGCAAAATTAAGATAATAGGCTTGTGTATTTCTGGGAGGTTTTCAGGATTTTGGGAGATTTGGGAGATTTTTGTATGCGAAACCTGCTATATAGATTGACATTTATCCTTTCAAGAAATTTATTATGTAAATTTCTCTTATCACTTCATTCCTGCACTGACATGAAAATGAAGCTTAAACATGTCATGATGAAGTGTCAGCACCTCTCAAAAGTATGAATGCATACAGGGTCTTCCAGATTTTCAAGGTAAGGTTTTTAAAGTTCATAGGATCTTTCTGTTCTGGTTGCTATGATGTTCTGTTTACACATCCTGTGACCAAGTGGCAAAGACTAGCATATTGCACAGACTGTTCATACTTTTTATAGCAGTAACTTGATCTTTAACTGGGAACAAACATCCCTGCTATGCAAGTGAGAAATCTCAACCCTAAAGTCCTAAAGGAATGACTATCCTTTCTCCTTTCAGTGTCCAACAGTATTCCAGTTTGTTCTCACAAAGAGGAATGATGAAATTTACTCAAGCTGCCTGAAGAATTGCCTGGATATTGTAAGTTCTGTATTCATAACCCTTTATTCACTTCAGTGAACCACCAATCATGTATAAAGTATCACCTTAATAACTGTGGCCATATCATTCATTTAGCAGGTCCTAAAAATATCCACCATTTACACAGCAATCCTAGCATCTAAGCCTACCTTAGAGCTATCTTCTCCTTCATCTTCATGGACTGAACTGGATGGTGAAGGAGTTGCAGATTTGCTTCCAGGTGGAGAGGGCGAGTTGTGAGGAACACTGTTTCCACCCATATTCAAACCAAGCTGTGCACTGAGCTGGGACTGGTTAATAGTAGTCAGATGCCCGTGCTGCATCATTCCTGGCTGCCTAATATCTGCAGGTTGAACCCTTGGCCTCATGGTTGCCATCTGAGGATGGGAACTATACTGGGCTCCTTCTGTATTCCGTAAATCTTGCATCTACAAGAGGAAAAAAACTGTATTAAGCATATCACTAATAAAGTGTTCTGTTCCTTTAGACCTTCCAGGCTGGCCTGATTGGCTATGTAAGGCTTAAAGGAAATGGCAAGTACTTAAATAAACATGTAAATACTGAAAATAAACATAGTAAGGATATGATTGACATTTGCAAAACACTGACTGTTGAAAAGAATTCAGGCTCTAGCCTCAGCCCTTGGAAATAGCAAAAAAAAAGCAATGAAAGCTCAGTTTTTTTTTTCATGGGGGAACAAAAGGGCACTGCTTTCTGTAACTGTGTGTAGAGTATTTCTGAAATGCTAACAAACAGGGACAGCTTTGCTCTCTGAAGTTCAGACCTAGACCAGAACAATAACATCCTCAAAATTCAAGATAATTTCCAGATCCTGCTTTTTTTAACTTAGGATTTTGGTGGTTTTGTGTTGCGATTTGGGAGCTGCATGGAATTTTCAGAGTCTGAATATCTAGTATTGGGTCCAAATCTATTTCCCCTGGTGCTGCCCAATGAGAAACTGGACTTTTCAGGATTCAGACCATTGACAAGAAGGATGCATTGATAGACTGATTAAATGATTTCTGAGTCGATTTAATGCTAAGACATATATGAATGGAAAGCTCAGAAATCGCAGGATTGACAAATGAATCCATTGTGCTATGTGGGTCACTGCTTCTTAGCATTAAGAAGACATACTATTTGAATGCAAGCAACAGATTCAGCCTCTGCAAGGATAAGAATTAAAAGCACTGGAGGATGAAGCTCCTTTCTTGTCCAGAGGTCAAATGCACCATACACACAGACCTCAGCAGATTGCCTGTAACCTCTTTTCAGTATACTCATATGACAAATAGCACAGAGTTTCAGAGAAAGCTCAGATTTAAGCAAAGATGTTCTGTGGGTGATTTAAAATGGAAGTATCAATTCAGAGCTGAAGTGAAATAGATACAGTTGTCTTTCTGTGTATCAGAAAATATGTGTGTACGTATAAAGTAGAATCTGGCAGAAGCTACCATTGTGTAAGTTCCGTTATGGTAAGGACATGTGTTAGCGGTTCAATATATTAACATAGCCACATTTATTCTACTGACAGTCTTTGTTAGACATGTCATCTTAATTGTCTAAAGATCACTCAGATTTTATTTTTTTAAAAATCTTTTTATAGCTCATGACTTCTGTAACCTATCTCTCGCTCATATACACACTCCCACATATCACAGCAATCTGTAAGATACCTTTCAACCAGTAACACATAGGAAAAAGTAAAGATAAAACCCATAACTGCACCTTTTCTCTTATTATTGACTGTAAAAATGTGACAATTTTTGGGAGATATTTTATTTTATGAGCTTGGGGATTGATTTTCATAAAAATGACTGGTTGGCAGTAAATCAAGCTAATAATACCATTAGTTATGGCATACTTACCACTTTACATGTACTTGTATCTCTGAAAGCATTTGAATTGGCTTCTGACAATGTGACATCACAATTACACCTGTATTTATGTTATTTTAGAAATTAATAGCTTTTGGTAAAAAGAGTTATCGATACAAACTTGTTTTCCAAGTTCATTTAATGACTACTAAAGCACCGGAGGAGATGAGCACAGAGAGCACAGTGGATGAAATCAATTGAAGGCTGAAATTTGAATCCTAGTAGACATTTATATTTTTAAATTACTACTGATTTCTTGGTCCCTCCCCTCCAGTATCAGCTCCCTCCTTACCAAGCATATTAGCCTTGAAAGCTAATCATTATCTCTGCCTCCAGCAGACAATCTGTATCAAGACAGTTGTGCCCATGCAGCTGCAACTGCTGCTCAGACACCTTGCTCTGGATCCAGCTGCTGAGCTGGGCAGCAGCTGGGGAAAGTGGAGCAGCACTGGGGGTCTCCAGGTTCTCTTGGCCAACATGGGGCAAACAGTAAAGGGATGGGAACCCACACAGTTTCTCATGTGCTGGGCACAGGGAGCACAACCCTCCCCAGAGCCTTCCCTTGACCCTGTCTGCAGCACTCAGAGTGGGTGTGTGCCCTCCCCAGGCACCCTGCACCCTGCAGGGGCTGAGCCCTTGGGTTTTCATGGGGCAGCATCTCGTGGTGCAGAATAAACCCTTCCAGGAAAGGCTGGAAAGGCTTGACTGCTTTTTAGGAAGGGTAGGCATCCTAATGATTTTATGAACTCTAGAAATGTAACAACCATGATATGAAACTCCTAACTCTTATTTTGAATGAACTTCAAAATGATCTATCTCTAAAAGCAGAGCAAGGGCTACCATATTAATTACTTTCCCTGAAATAAAATATGATACAATTGCCTTAACTGATGCACAGGAAGCTCTACCTGAAGATGTGGAAGAAATTCTTTATTGTGTGAGGGAGTGGTAACTGTGCACTGGAACAGATTGCCCAGAGAGATTGTGGAGTCTCCCTCACTGGAGATATCCAAGAACCATCTAGATGCAATCCTGTGCCATGTGCTCTGGAATGACCCTGCCTTAGCAGGAAGCCTGGACCAGATGACCCACTGTGGTCCCTTCCAGCACGACCCATTCTGTGATTCTCTGATTCTGCTATTATTTAAAAAGATCTCTCCTTTAAGAGCTTCAAATATCAGATAGATAATACAGAACATTCTGTGTTTGTCTTCTTTAAACAACATATATTTTTAAACAGTCTGTGATATAATTTAACTCCAGTATTGAACATAGGCTGTGTTTTCAGATAATATAACAACTGAACAGCACTGAATGTATCCCCATACAAAATACATGTGTATATATATTTGCAAGAGAACCCTTCACCAGGGAAATTCTGAGGACTGCAAATGAAGTGGTGGAGTAAAAAACACCAGTATTTTTCTTTTCACATGAATTCAGCTTCTCTCCTGAATTTTTAAATCAGATGAATACCAGGCTACCTGCCGAAAACCAGGTGTAAGCAGCAAATAAGCTTGTTTAACAGTACATTTTCTCTTTCAGATGCTAAGCCAGAAATCCCCACCTAAGGGACCTGCCTGCAGAGAACAAGGAAGTCTAAGTCCATCTCACAGAGCTGTGGCACTCAGGATCCACAGACGTGATTCACATCTGCTGATGAGGCTTCTGGCTCACCTCTTTACCATGCACTGCAGAGCCTGCCTTCTCCCATCCTGCCTCTACCTGGTGAAAAAGTGGGATTGAGAAAATGGAAACTGCTCCTTCCTTCAGTAAGAATGGGCAACTAATCACATAAATGTAAAAAGTTGTGAGATCACTCCGTGGAAAGCATGAACTTCCATGTTCCTAAAGGATGAACAAAACCAAGAACTGTCCCACCTCCTCTGTAGGTTCAAGAACCCACTCAGCCATGAAAACTACACACTCATGTCACTGCTGTGGCATAATGGTGTGTCCCTGTCACAGATGCTGTGACAACCTCATCTCTGCAGAATAGTAGCACTGATCACACATACACTCTGTTAAAAAGTATGACCAATTTCTTCTAAACTACTTCAAAATCTGAGACCTCATATTTCTTGCTCCTCCAGATGGAGTTTTACAAAGCCCAGGGCTGTGTGGCTGTGCTGGAGCCATATTCAGGATGCAGAGGCAATACTGAGAACGAGAACACGCTCCTGCCGAATGCAAAGCTGAACAGAAATCCTGACGGATGGCAGAATGCCAAATGGAAGAGCAAAGTTAAAGAGTTTTGAGTGTTACAGAGGATAAGGACAGTCTTAAACTGATGTCTTCAATGGTTTCTGTGATGAGGTAATAATGATAATATCTGGCACTTTAATATCATTCTCCATCTGTCAGTTCCAGGATGTTTCACAACTTGAGTTATATTCAGCTTTAGAACATGCCTGATTTTATTTTAGTTTTACTAATGGGGAAGCTATGATACATTTCTTTTCATGTCTATTTTTTTTTTTTCTGTTTGCATTTTGCTTATAAGCAGAAACTGAGCATTTAGCCAAATAAGTGTTTGATTGCAAGTTAAAAGACAGTACAAGTCCCTAAATCTAAGGTGCATACCAAAGCCCCTTATTGACACATGGGTAGTGCAAAACCAGAACAGGGCTGTCTGGTTGAAGATGAGCTCCTAATGCCCTGCTCAAATTTCCTGAGGTACTAAGAATAAGGCTAAAGAGCTTCAAACATCATACTATTGTTCATCCCATCAGCTTACAGGAAAAACAAAGCAAAGCATGCAGTGCAGAATTCAGTGATATCATCCCTGTAAGGAAACATCTCACGGTAGGACAATGCTGTGAGTACAGTATCCTAATCACAGAATCACAGAAAACAGTGCTAGAAGGGACCTCAAAAGGTTATTTAGTCCAACATTATCTCACAGCAGGATTAGCTACACCTAAATCATTTCTGACATATGTTTGTCTAACCTCTTCATAACCTCCCTAGGCAATTCTTGTGCTTAACTATCCTTACAGTGGAAAGGGCTTTTTTCCATAATGTCTCACCTAAATCTCCTGTGTTGTAATTTAAAACTACTGCTTTTTACTTTGCTCCCAGTGGACATGAGCAATGTTTTTCTCCTTCTTTACAGAAAAGTTGTACACACTAGAAGGCTGTTATGAATTTCCTTTCAGTTTTTTCTTCTTTACTCTAAACAACTAAACCTGAAGATTGAAAGACTTTGTTTGTATGCTGTGTTTTCTACACCTCTTATCATTCTTTCTGCTATCCTCTGGACTATATCCAATAACCTTCATATTTCTTGAAAGACTGTGCTCTGAAGTCCACACAATACAGATATTTTCATCTGACACAGCATTCAGATAGAATCCTTCATCTCTCACAGAAGGTATCACATAGCAATAAAAAACTCCAAAATTAATTAACAGCTTTTTGATACAAGCTGGTTAACATATGCAAGATGCAGAAAGAGTCAAATTTCAGGAGTCTTAACTAATGTCCTAGAATGTAGCTTTAGGAAGCAAATATTTTTTTTCTGAGAAGCATCAGACAGGCAGTTTCAAAGGGAACGTGCTGTTAGCAAAATAATTCACGCTATTTTTCTAGGTATAATTAATAACCGTGAGGCAACATCTCTCTGAAGAGCTGCAGAAGTCCCAATTGTCCCTCCCTATTTAGATTCATTTGTAATAAATGTTATCACTAAATGAAAGAAGAAAGACAGGTTGCCTTAACAGATCAAAGTAAATATAACAGGTCTATGTACAAGCAAGAAACACTAGAGATAATTCACTGGAGATGAAAACATTAAAACATAGGGAGAAATACACAGGGCTTACTCACTGAAGCAAGTAAAGTTCACATATCTCACTACTCTGAGAAAATTCATATCAAGGAACAGCAGACATTATTACTGTTATCACCAGCAGTTCTTGAAATTATTTTTGCATAGTTTTCTACAAGTTGAATGCTCTTGTGAATATTTTTGATGGACACTGCAGAAGGGGCTGACAGTTCTTCTTGTCTGAGTGGTCAAGGTAAGTTAGAGAGTAACAACTTTTCAGATTATACAAAGTTATGGTTCAATCAATTAATTAAAAAAAATAGGAGAAAACCCCAGGGGATCTTAAGTGTTATCTATGAAGATACCCGCAGTGTCCTTTCTTCACTGGCATGACCCACCTGAGTCACCAGGTGGACATTCTTTGGTAGGCAGAGAGAGTCTCTGTTAATAGTAGTATTCTCATTTATATTCCCAGGAAACTTGTGCTACTACCTGTGCTGTCTTAAATCTGAATGTTTCTCTGCTCCCAAATAACACTACATTAAATGCAGTATTAGTCTGGTTGTGCCAACCCCCTGAAAAGCCATGAAATTTGCTTAGAAATGTTACTGCTTTTATTTCAGGCATTTTAATTATCTTCTACCATGAGCCAATGCACATCTGCAAGATGTTTTCCAGTGACACAGAGATGCTCATTAAAAAAGAGTGGAAAAAAAGTAATTCCTACATAATCACTGATTCTGTAAGTGAAGGCTTCAAAAGAGAAGAAAGAAGGGATAGTGTTTGGGAAATTATACAATTTAGGATCAAGACACTTGATAAACCAAAAAGACCTAATAATATTTTTTTTTTTTTTTTTTTTAGTGCTACAAAATGCAATCAATAGTCATCATACAAATGGTGAACAGGCTCTCCAGGCAAGTAAGTGGTCAGAGCACCATGCCTGACAGTGTTCAAAAAGCGTTTGGACAATGCTCTCAGGCACATGGTGTGACTCTTGTTGATGTTTTGTGCAGAACAAGGACCTGGAATAAATGATCCTTGTGGGTCCCCTTCAACACAGGATATTATATAGTTCTGTACAACCATACATTCAAACTTAAAAGAGCATCTAAAATCACAGAAATGTCAATTTTCGACACCTTTTATTCAGTTCATACAGGGGATGAAGCAATGGTACCTCGTGGCTGTTCAATGCACATTGATGGTCAGGATCCTAGATTAATGGCAAGGGAATAAAAAGCAAATCACAAATCATGCAGTTTTATCTGTTGTTTTCCACTGTGGTAATGCTTTTTCACGAGAGAGCTTAAAACTTGAGATAACTCAAACATCTGTATTTATACACCAGAGAAAAACAAAAAAGTGACCCAAATATTTGGAGATCTGAAATCTGACAGGAAGTTTGAGTTTACTGATTAGAGCGACTAAAACTGGTACTTGGTATGTATGTCCTGTCATGAACAAAGAGTGAGCAAACCCAAAGATTCACAATTTATCAGATCTTTGCTTCCATGAAGCTAAAGGAGAAATCATATTTCCAATCAAGTCTTGTTTTAGAAGACCTATAAGTGAACAAGTGCTAAAGAAGGATTTTTTATGAGAGTCAAGGTTACAGTGAAACGACCACAGAGAACCATTCAAAACACATTAAAAGGAATAACTCCAAGCACCACCTAACAGAGGGAGGGGAGGTGTGTTTTCATCATCTCATTTTTATAACTCTCTTCTGTATCAGCTAACTGTATAATGAAAGACTAAGTTTTAAAGAAAGTGGGTATTTGGGGAATATTTTAGTGCTATACACAGGAGTATTTTATATACTTACACCCACTGCATTTTTTAGAATAAATTGAAAGGATCATTCAAAATTTCTTTTGATTAGGAAAACAGTCTTAAAATTAAACAGCACAGAACTCACATGTAAAGAGAACCTTAAACTAAAAATAATAAAGCCCCCCACTCCTATTAAATCTACTACAATAATCTTTTCAAAATCATTCTGTTAAAAATTAAAACACTTAAGGTTGTTTTATATAGTACTGGATCTGTAAGTGATCTTAAGCCCCTTTAAAGCTATTATATACTCAATATTTGACTGCAAAATTTTATAGTATGATCACATAATCACAAAAATGCACTTATATACAGTTTCTATATTTTTTGGTACACAGTTAATTTGGTGACTATTAACATTCTTTTCTACTTTATGTTTTAATATCCTTTGAGCCACACAGGGCCAAGGTCTCAAAACTAATCATAAAAAACTACCGACTGCTATTCACTCTAATATAATAACCCTTTATTTAAAACAACTTCCAATAAATTTCATTATAAGAAGTTATTAAAAGGGTTAAAAACCTATTAAATGTCAAAGAATTTGCCTGACTCAAACTTCTAATAAAGAAACAGAATAGGCTTTCTTTCTGAATTATTTAAATCTTTACTGACTGTGCACTGAACCATGAAATTAGAAAAGTGTTATTAGAAGTGTTCTCTGGTTTTTATAAAAGTTGTAGCATAGAATATATCAAACCACAGTCTTTAACTAGACTAGTTAAAGAAATAGGTTTTTAATCCTGAGTACATGGTTTTCCCTGATATAAAGGGTCATAATTAAAAGTCTGGCCTGGAAGCTGAAGATAATAAAATTATTATTACAGAAGCATCCATGTTCATTTGGTATATTCTGGATGCATGTTTCCATTTTAATTTGGACAAATAACTTCAATTTTGTTTGATCTTGCAAAGTCCACTAATTTGGACCCTCTCAGCAAACAATTAAGCTTTTAATAGTGACTCATTTTAAAGAATTAATGGTGAATAATTTGCATTATCTTTTTCTCTTTTTTGAAGTGTCTAATGCTTAACAGAAGGTATAGGTTGACAGCAGACAAATGGAATCTAGGAGGTACAAGGCAAACATTCTACCACACAACTCCTGATAACAGTGTTATCACTAAAGTGGTTTTGTTTGTTTGTTTGTTTTTTGGTGGTTTTGGGTTTTTTTTCAAATGACAAAATAACAATTTTCTATTTCACAGTTATTTGCATAAGGAAAACAACAATGCATTTCACATTTATTTTCATGATGCTAAAGAACTCCTGAGTAAGCAGTATATTCACAGATTCACTCAAACACACCTGAATCAATAGCCTTTCATCAAAAGAAATGAAGTCAGAAAGATGCCTTAGAGACAGAATATTGTCTCCCCTGCTTTTATACAATAAAAATAGAGGCATCCAGGGGACACAAAATGATTAAGTCTAGGAATACAAACTAGATCTTTGGAAATAATGTTAACTGTGCTTGGTGTAGGGCAGGAGAGAAAAGGGGATGCAGGCAGCTCCTGTCGCCTTTGCAGTGCTTTGCTCCTGTGGCTGACCAACAACAGCAGAGTCACCAGTGTGAGGTTGTGTAACCTTCCTTGGCTTGTGCTCTATTGTGTCCCATTCTGTTCTGTCCACATTCTGTTCTGCTCTGCTCTGTTCTGTTCTGGGTTTTTTCCTATGGTGTTCAGCACAGCAGTGACAAACTCTCTTCCTGCACTGTGACTATTACCTGTCACATGCTGTTTGCTGTTTGCTTTAACACACAAAGGCACCCTGACCACACCACCCAATCCTCCCTACCACCAAGAAAAGGAATTTCTATTGGGTACATCTCAGGTAATGTATAGCAATGTATAGTGATGTCCATGTGGGAAGAGTTAAAAAATTCCCTCTGGTTAGAAAATCACATTAAACCAGCTGTGACAGCTGAAAGGTTGGTACAATACTGGGGTGTCTTGTGTCTGCTATCTCTACAGGAAAACCCTAAATGATCTAAACTGATCTCTCATCTCAGTCACAAGAAATGCTAATTCCTTCCCAAAGGAGCAGCACATAACTAAAACAAAGAACTTTTAAAATACTGTCAATGAGATTTAATCTAAGTTTGCTACTTGTCTGAAGAAGTTTTTGCAAGGGAGGAGTGGCTGTCTTTTCAGTATCATCCACCTGTTTAGGCACTGAACAGAAATATAGGGCAGAAGGAACCTCAAAGGAACCTCAATTTTGAAATTTCATTTTCACAAAATGAAAATTTCTGTCACACAGAAGGCAGAGAAAGGACTAAAACCAGGGCCTTCTATGTGCTCTAGAAGATATTTGTCCTCTCACTACTCCCATCATTAAGTTTATGAGAATTCCTGCCATTCTGCACAAACATTTCATGGATCTTGTTTCCACTTCAATGGGACATGAAGCTGGATTTTTGAACCCACTGTCACACAGGCAGATCTAGTATGCCATTTTCTATATTCTTCCTCTTGGGCACTGTGATGTGGAGCATCTTGAAATTATTTCCTGGAGCCAGAGGGTCCTGTCTGGGGTTGTGACTTACAACTTACAAGTGACTGCAAAAAAACCTCCCTGAGCATCAATCATTAAGCAAAGTCTGAACGTGAGTAACTCCAGGCATGGCTGGCTAAAGGAAGAGTCAGGTCAGTGCCCTGAAGGCCCATTGATAAATTCCACCTCTGTCTAAGCAAACTGTTCTGCCAGCCATTTCTGACCTGAGTAGGATCCAGGGTGCTGTGCCCGCTCTCCCATTCCCACACGCAGCAGCTGCATGAAACCAGAGGAACCTTCCTGTAACTCCCTGGTACTAATGATGAATGCATATAATTCATCATTCACCTGAAATCCACAGTCATTCACATTTTGTTTGTGCATTTTGAGTGTTTCTGGACTAAGACAATTTTCCTTGGGAAAGATAATTTTTCTGGCTGATACCAGTAGCTATGAAAAACCACACCATATCCCACATGAATCTACTTTTCATTGAGTACAAAATCTTTAAAAAAAGTAATTTAGACTAATAAAAATTAGTTGAATGGTTTAAATTACATTAGTGAAAGAATCTTTTAGCAAATATTTGTGCTGCTATGTTGCAGCCCTGTAAATTCTCAGCATGAGTGATAGAGCTAATGGAAGTTGAAACAAAAGGACTGCAAAATGTTTAACTCAGAAAATATTGCTTTTCATACATATGATCTTGTTATCAAGTGATAAACTTACTGATATTTGTAATTGCATTGTCATAATTTCCTCTGTAATATAAACTTAATGCCATTGTCAAATATTGTGGGTTTTGCAAATGTTAAGCCCATGTGTTACTGCTGGGCAAGATACTTTTTGTGAGCTATGAAAAATATGCTTGGCTCTCAGGGAAAAAGCAATTTAATGATATGCTAATAAGTCCATCATTCTTCTGTATTGTATTATTTACAATTTTGCCTCTAAAACCTATTTAACATCTCCAGTGTAATTATCCATCTGCATCTTGCCAAGTCCAATATTATAATTCTGAAACAGGAAAAATCTCAATTATTTTATTTTCAACTATGTGGAAGATGAACAGATATCCAGCAGTCTCAAAAGCTGAAAATTAGTAAATTTATTTTGTTGATGTCCATTATATTGGCATGTGACTGAAGATAATCCAGGGAATTATATTTTTAATTAAGAATATATCTTTATTTTGCTGGTTTGATATTTCTAAATGTGGATATCTTACTTAATAAAACCTCATCAACTTACCAAAACAACTTCAGAGAAAAAAGCAAAACCCATAACTTCTTGAAAAGAAATACTTTGGGCAATCACAACTTCTTATTTCTTTTTAAACTCATTATTCAGTCTATTCTTTTTGATTATGAAGCTCTTATTGTCCCATTATTCTTTAGAATAAAGCAGCAACCTTGGTTTGGCTGAGAAAATTCCCTTTTTTCTCATTCATCTTACAAATTTTTACTTTCAACTGGTTCCTGAGCAGCCACCAACACCTGGGAAACCAATATTTGATGATTATATATACAGTGATTTAATTCCATCCCTGAATGCCAAGGAAGAACAGTGGAGTGTTTGGTAAGAATGTGCTGTGATATAATACTTGTTCTGCAGATCCTAACACAGACAATAGAAAAAAAAATCAAAGAAAATCACCTGTTTTGTATGAAACCTACTACAATACAGAAAGGTATCATAGTGAAAATTATGAAGGAATCAATTGCTGTCTTCAAGGTAGAAAATAGTGAATATAGAAATTTACAGAACATGAGCTCAGGACATTAAAAAAAAGCCACCCTGAAATACAAGAATTTCAAGCTTTGGAAATGATGACTTCATGGTGAAGAAAGTGATGGATACAATGATAACATCACACATTACCTAGATCCTACAAAGCTGGGCTTTAGAAAGAATTTCTCAAGTTAGAGAAGGCTGTACCCACTCTGTGTTGAGAGTGTTGCTGTCCACAGAGATGACAATATGTCAAAGAAATGGCCCTTGTGTTTTCTTAGCATAGCCTCACAAGCTCATCAAAGTGTTGAAATACTTTAGTCTGGATTAATAGTTTCTTCGTTTTACAGAAAATCTGAAGACCTCTAGGATGCATTTCACCTTTCCTTTTTTTCTTGGATGATGGTCTACAGTCATACTATACTTCTAACATCTGTTTGGACCATCTAACCTACTGTTATCTGGAAGGAAACATGATGATAGTTGATAACATTTATACAGCACACAACAAAGCTTACATTTCCCAGGCTTCTGAGAACACCAAGCTTGTTCTGAAATCCCCAAATTCTTCTGCTGCCCATAAATCAGATTTGTTGACAGAGGCCTTGGTTCTAATTTTCGAAGTAACAGGTCTAACCCAGATTAGTGTAATTGGATAAAAAGAACCCAAATATGAGATGGGATCTATGTGCCAAACTTTTGCCCTGCCAGAAGATAACTCTGGAAACCTCTCTGACCAGGCAAGTACTCACATGCTATGGAAGAGAATAGTTAATAATTTGAAAGCTTAGAATTCACATAATATTAAAATGACATGACAGAGGAACATCCCAAGTAACACAAAGGCATTTCTGCAGCCTTTTGTCTTGTTCTCAATGCCACTGGCTGCCTTCATGTTAGCTGAGCTATTCATGCCAGTCTACCATTCAACCACTGGCGTTAGTACAGCTCTTTTAAGTTTCATTTATAACCTAGAATAGGGTCATCCTCTACTAGTAATCATGAGTTTTGTAACTACCTTACCTTCTCATGATTTTCTCAGCAAAGTAATGATTTTAGTCACTTCATGAAGAAATTTTAAAATGTAATTGCAGTGTGTGCAAAACTGCATCCATGACTGTTCACATAATTGCTGCAATTACGAATGCAATTCGGGTAAATATGCAAGCAGACTACTAGCTAAGTCTCTAACTGGTAATTTATGTGTGCCTTTACCCAATTTGCATGGGCAATTTTCATAATTACCTTCCCAGGTTTAGTACATAGATCTCGGGACTAATGAATACTAATAACTAATAACTAACGAAGGAATGATGAAGGATGCATGAGCAACTAGTGGAATAAGTAAATTACAAGCATATGGGAAAAAAAAACAAATGGAAAAAAATCAACTTCAGCCTATACATTTGCCTTTTTGTACATTTTATTTTGAAAGAGGAGTAATGCATGAGTAATGCAACTAGAGAGGTCAAGTTCCTTCAATTATCCTTTCTTCTCCTATATTCAATATGCAACGTACCCTTTCTGGTAGTCAAGAAGCCAAATGATTTTCAGACAGACAAGCTACATGTGTAGTGTAATTTACAGTAAGTGAAATTGTCATTTTAAGTGTCTAACTCTTCATCTGAGAAAGGCAGATGTGCTCCTCGTGAATGTAAGGCCAAAACACGGGCCCAGTGGTGTTTACAGATAAGCAATTGAATGAGTTTACAAGTGTCCTCCTTCAGTGGCGAATAAAGGAAATATACTGCATTCGACTGAGAGGCATTTCCAGAAATTATATATGTGTTGCTACACTTAAAACCACATTAATAATGAAAATCTTGGCTTGTTTGTTTTGCTTTTTAGGAAGACAAGGAAATACAAGATCATACCTAGATGCTTCTGTTAGCCTTGATCATTAACTATAAAAGAGTTATGCATGTAATGCATTGGCATTACATTTACATTATAGCGTTTTAAGGAGAGCTGTACCAAAATAAATATAAAATATGCATGTTACAGAAAAGTATGGACCCTAAAGTGCCTTCTGTAACACTGTGTAAAAACTGCATCCTGTTATGGAAACCTTAAAATCAAGCCCATCCATTTAATTACTCCTAATCTTTCATAAAGCCAATTTTAAGGCTTTTAATTCCTATGTCTACAATATTTAGGAAAAAATATTGAAAACTTAAAAAAATATATTTAAATGTAGAGAATTTCTAGATTTATTTTGAAAATTCTGAACTGCTTTTATACAGTGCACATGAACCTCTTATGGTTGGCGTTTATGGCTCCTGAAAAGATCACTTTTATTCTCAAAGTTGAGCAAACAACATCTGCCACAAGAAGTGTTGGTTTTGAAGAGAGATTGTTCAGATATGGTCATATGTAGAATACTTGCTTCTCATGATAACTCCAATTAATCTTTTTAGCTTATTAAATTTTACTCCTGCCAGCACTGTAGAGTCAACAAAACCATAGGATAGTAAGTGGGGCTCTATTTTGCTAAGAAATGGTAAACTGAACTCTTAAATAATTTATCTACCACCTGAACCAATCCCATTACAGCACAAAAAAGATATAAGGGGTGAACTACACAAGCAAACAAACAAACAAACAGTCAAATCCCTGTTCATAAACAAATAATACTTCTGTCTCTTCAAAGTATTGCTAAAATAACTTATTTTTTAAAGTACTGAAAAATTATACGCATTGCTTTATATCATACTGTATCAGTGGTATTATATTATTCTGAAAAATAACTACACTTTGCAGTGTTTAACATAACAGATGCTAAATCTTATGTTTGAATGAAAAATATTTTGCATGTAAGTAACTGCCACTGCTAGTTAGGAAGTACAACAAAAAGAAAAAAAAAACAGCATTATGAAAAGAAACAAAGAAGTAGTGTCTTCATCCTTCTACACTGAGGCCTAGCATCCTCAGTATCTGTTGCAGTCTGGAGTCTGACAAGCTGTCCTTGCATCCAAAATGTTTCCCCTAATTTTAGAAAAAGATAGCAGATTTGTGACCGATTAATCTTGATATGTTTGCAAACAACGTTGGTAGACTGAACACACTAGAAGTACTTCTGATTTATATCAATGTGATGCTCAAATTTTTCAGCTTGAAATTAATTTTTAAATTTTGGGACTAGCAAAAATAAACATGCTCAAAGGAGATAAAAGAACTCTACAAGGTGTTAAAATTCATTGGATAATTTTAATTTCCCCAGCTAAACTATAGCTGAGTAGTTGTGCCCACATAAATGCCACACTTTTCAATTTTCATGCTTTTCAATTTTCTAATTATTTTGCTTTAATTCTTTTTTCTGACACCTCACTCCATGCTATTTACTAACACTCATATTATGGCAGCATTCTAAGACAAATTTTAGAACATGTAGGTTAAAATTCTGAATCATCAGAGCATCCCTTTATTGCAGTTAAATGCAATTTCTACCCTTACTCAGTGGTTGTCACTTGCGATAATCTTTAAATTCTGGTCCACTGTAGCTGGCAACTACTGTGAAAATCTTTACTTTAAAGACTTTAAAGAAAATGTTCAGTTTTACTGTCAACAATTTAACAAGAGACATCTTTTTGTTACTGCCTCTAGCAAATCCAGATGCTGTAATTAATATTGTAGAAACTGCAACAGGAAATTCTTTCCTTCTCCTGGAAGGAACTTACAGAATCTGCAAAAAAAAAAAAGATGAAATCAGGTAGCCCTGCATCTCAGAATGGTCCTTTAGCGTAGTCTGTGATGTTTTTTAGCATGGAGATTCTGATTCAGGGACAGAAAAAAACCAGCATTTTTTTCTTTCTTTTGACACTGATGGGACATAAACCAGGGCTATAGTTTCTTATATATTTAGAAATACCGATCTTAATGAGTTATTTGCATGCTATCTTGTGGACATCTTGTTTTCCTAAACATATTGGTGAAATGCAAAGTGCTCTCCCACACAGAGAAATAAATGAGTTTTTTAAAGAAGCAGAACAAGTACTGTAAATCTACATTCTCTGAATTCAGTTCTTGTAACAATAAAGTTACAGTGTTTTCTCATGGGAGAAATAAATATGTTTCAGTACTTAATGTAATTAAATTAGGGAGGTCATCAATACAAGAGAGTATTTAAAAAAAGTTATGTATAGAATAATATATACTGATAGCAAGATGAGAGATGATTCAACTATATCCCATTCTAAATGTATGGAAAAACTGTTTAAGAAAATGTTTAATAACTAAATTAAGCCTTGACTTTAATAAAGAATTCAGAAAGCATGATATAGGTGTACATTTTAAAGCGAGAATTTTGTGCAGTTACGCTTCCACTTAAACTAGGAATAACAGTAAAATACAGGAGGTGGAATTAGAACACAGCTTTCAATTTCTGTGATAACTCCTGAAAACTATTTAATTTATGTAGCAGATGTTCACTGAAATGAGTGCCATGCTACTTAGTCTTCTAAAAACTGCTGAATGAAGCAGCTATTCCTAATTGCTATCCCACTGTTACCTAATTTGTTCCTCCCAAACTGCAGTGCGTAGGCTGACCTGAACAATCTATCCATGTGTCCTTCTCAGAGGTGTGGATACATGACACATGGCTTTGGGTTATTTTCCAGTGGAGCTCTGAGGTGGCAGGTCTGGCTAGTTAACTTGTGAGCATTTGCAAAGCTTGATCTCATCTGACATGCTTAAGAAGCCAAGCCTCACCGAGCTGCTTATGCATCAAGGAGCTAAGCTTTACTTTGGCTCCCAAGGCCTCAGAAAGTCAGGATCAGAAAATGTACGAACTGCTATGCTACAACATATCAGGATGATCCCCCAACATAACTCACATTTGAATGTACACATTGATTTCACTGTTGTATATGGTTTAGCTTTAATATTTGTCTAAAATATTCTGCAAAATGAACCCTTAGGTTTTGGACTCCAAGCTGCTGCCACTGCTGCCCATTTCCAGAATTCTGTTTAAAAGCAGCCCTATTCTCACCATCTTTTACAAAGATGATTTTTTTCCCCCCAAAGCTGATTTTCCTGCTTCTTTGCAAGACTGTGTTTCACATACATTTCACACATTACAGCACACATGAGATGCTAGAAGTGAAACCATCATCTGGTTACCACTGAGATTTGGAGCAAAAGTGAGCAACTCCGGGTGATGGTGCACATGAATGGTGGAGGAGCAAGATTCTTCCCACATTTCCAGAGGTACCATGTCTGCCTCTGGCACTGTCATGCCTGAAGCAAGGAGGGAGGTGACTGCTCCTAGGGGTGCAATATACACCTCCCTTGAGATGTCTGAAAAAACATTTACGCTGGATTCAGCCAGACCTCAGGGATGTGGCAGCACACTTGCTGGAGGTTATTCTTGCCTCTTTTCTTCATGTCACTTTGTGAATCCATAGCGTTAGTTATAATTTAGCATTAAATGTGCAATTTCAAACAAATTCCTTTCAGATGGATACACTCACAAAACTGAAAATGAAACCAAACCCAGTAACAAAACCCAGGTTTCTACCCCAGTGTACAAATTCTCACCAGTATGGTCTTGCCTATCCATTTCTTAATCAAAAGCGATATAAGCAAAAAGATGAATTTGAACAACTCCTAAGTTGATAAAATCTCCCTCAATTTTAATTTGTCAACAAATCTACTTTGGCAACAGAAAATTATATTTTTTGCTTTCAGAGCAGGAGGTACTCAGCAAAATATTCATTTTAAGACAATGTAATGTGTATGAAGACTACATTTTGTCTACTGAATTTTGAAATTTAATTTCTTTCTCTAGATCATTACATGAGAGGTTAGATATAATTTTCAACTTATTCATACAAAATAACATCTTCAAAGACATTTACAAAATCTATTAATGCTTTCAGTTTGCAATGAACATTTGGAAATGATAATTATAGAACTGTGATAACTAACTTAAAGTTCAAGAAGACATGATTGGCACAATAAATAATTGGTTTGCTCCTACTTAATCTACATTATTGTAAACAATAAATCTTCTCTTAAATAAAGATTGTGCGAATCTTCATTTATCTTTTATGACAAGAGAGCAAAGGTTGTAGCTTAATGAATGGAAAGAAGCAACAAGGTCAGATTTAAAAGCCTCAAAGGTCAAATTTCTGACATCTCTGAACACTGAAAAAAACCCCTAACATGGTAATTACTATTTTGGTCAAGTCACTGAAGTCTATTTTGTATTTCAAAAAGAAAGGGAAAAAAGCACTATACTTCAGAAACTTGAGAATCAACACTGGATACACATACAGTCTGTAACATTTAACTTCCCTGTATTACAAACTCCTTCTATCACAGGAACAAAATACAGGATACAGCAATGAGAATTCCATTTGAGTCTATTAAGTAGCCAGTGCATATCCACACCTGGAAAGTGTTTAGGGAAAAAAAGCAACAAGCATTCTCTCCTAGAACTGTGACATTGCCTAACTTTGAATATAAAGTATTTCCAGGGATTCCTATTCCTGAAGCACCCCAGCTTTGGTGAAATTACAAGTTCTGAATCTCTGCAGACAATGGGAACATAGGCACTGATAAAATGTCCAGAAAGCCACATAATTTTATTTTACATATGCATTGATTTTTGCCCAAATGGAAGACCTCTGTCATCTAACAGGGTTATCCATAGATTCAAAGAGTTGATCAGAGTCATTAATAACAATAGTAAACTGATCATCATTCCAATAGGACTTGACAATGGCTTTTTTTCACAGTGGATACTAATGTATCGATGCCTCTGAAGTTCATTACAGCAGTAATAAATCATTAGCCTCCAGAAAATGATTTATATGTTGGTTAAAATGCATTAGAATGGACTGTCAAGCCACTCCACTGAGATGATGAGGCTGGTACTAAAGATTTTTTTCAGGTTCTCTAACAAAAATGGTGATGACTCTAAGTAATCATATCACAAAGACAAAAAATAAAACAAATCACTGTAATGATTTATTTAATAGCATGTTTCAATCTTCATAAAAGGGTGAGTGAATTTTACTTTGAACTGCTGGTTACATTCCTTTTATTCACTGCTGGCAGCAAACTCTTAACCTACAAAGCTCCAGTACTTACCCCAATGATTATATTTGTGTTTACTTTAACCAAAAGAAAGGTACTGTGTGTGCAACTATGGTTACTCTGCATGGGTGCCTGTGTAATAACAGTTTATTATAATGTATAAGTAGCTTGTCAGCCATAAGATTAGCAATGATAATATCACAGGAAGTATATGGGCCACAACTTGATACTCACAATGTTTATGTTATGCAAATCTTTTACTATATCACATACACTACTTCTAGTTACCACTTAAATAGCTTAACTACAGCTCAGACCTATCAATATGCAACTCCAAGTTTTTTTTACTTTCACACACATTTTTTTAATTAATACCCATTGAACACTGAACAATTTATTCCGCAAACTCCACATTAAGTCCAACTCAGTCTCACAGGTTCCTCTGCAACATTCCTGCAGCCATGCCAAAGGCTCCCTGTGTTAAACAGGTATGTGACCAGTCTCCTCCGTGGCTATCAGCCACTGCCTCATTCCCAAGGGCTGGGCAGGCCTGGCACCTCGTGTTCTTTCTCATTGCTGCCTGCTGTGATGAGCATTGCACGGCCACACAGCACGGGAGGTGTGTGGGAAGACCCACTACCACACAGGACAAGGCAGGATCACAGTCCTGTCATTTGGAGAGGCAAAGCCATTGCTCTCTTTCTCTCTGGGACCATGCCCAAGATGACAAAGATGGGTTGGGAGAGACACGGCTGGTCATGCTGCTCCTTTAACCCAGGTGCTGGTGAGTAAGGACAGCACTTGGACAGACACAAATGCCACCATGGCTCTGAGTTTCCATGAAAACCTATTTCCACTTAGTTTTCTTCTTCTTGCACCGTATTGTGCCTAAGTGTCAGAAATAAGCCCCAAGTGATTTATCTTTACCCATTTGAACAGTCCTTGCTTGAGCAAGTAGCTCTTACACAAGGAGCCCTTCCAGAATAAATACATTAAAGGCTTGTCTGAAATGCCAAGAATCAAATAAAATAACGTCTTCTGGAAATACATGATAAGAATTATAAGCAACCCTACAGAAGACAACACAATAACATGTTATCCTCTCTCTGTAATTCAATTATAAGGGTGCATTGCATAAGGGCCATGAAACATTTAGGACCAGATATTCAAAAGGCCAAGTCTGTATGTTTACAAGCTCAATTTTGTGTTTGCAGTCTGAAATAGTTGTGCTTCTATCTAACTAAACAGGCTCTCTTAAGGTATCATTAGGGGTAGAAGGACTTTGGAAATAAGAACGCCTACAAAGAAAATAACAAGGTGATCTGAATAGCTTTGAATAGTAGAGTTAACAGCACTAATGTTATAAGATAATTTCTCTTCCTGTATTTACAGTGGAATTTCTACAGGCCAATTCTCCTTTCTCTAATTTGTAAGAAATCCTTACAGGAGCATGACAGGTTCTTCTGAATGCAGAAAGAGAGGGGTGGGCATGTAGTCAAACTTAGAGAAGGCTGGGGGAGTTTTTAATTGCAAATTAAAAATGCCATTTAGCACAAAATGGAGCTCTCAGACCAGCCAACAGGGATGGATAGAATTAAAACATCCCACTAACAATTTCATCCCAAGTAAGCACTTGGTGAGAATCAGAAAATATAACCTTAAAATATGATCATTTTACTCTTAGTTAACATTTCACTGGTGTATTTTAAAAAGCTTTTCTTCCACAGAGGCAAATGGTAAAATAAGGATGCCAAAAGTATAAATGAACACTTGCACATGCTAACAAAGAAATTACCAACTAAGTAACCAGCACAGAAGTCTTCAAAAAGTCATGAAAATATCCTTAAAATCTTCTAAAATTGAGAGTATCCCTATTAGAAATGCCAGTAGAAAATGTTTATCTGGTTCTAGTTGGATTCAGTTGATGTGTATGTTTTGGAAGAAACCCCAATTCTTTTAGATGGTTATGAAATTACATCTCACAAAGACTCCTTGAAGTATCCCAAGTCAAGGCAGTACTTTAATACTTGATAAGCATAAATTGGCATAGAACAGAACAACTACTAGTGGCCAACACAAGCACATAATGAGAATTTTCACCCATTCAAGACATAGCACATAACTTGCTGGCCAGGTTTCCTTTAGAAAGATTAAAGTAGTACAAATCACACCAGTCTCTATCTGGCAGGAACACGAGCCAAAATTTGCCTAAGTCTGTGCTGCTGCTATATCCAGATACAATTCTACCAAAAAACTTTCCTCTTGGCACTCTGCTTATGTCCAGTCTGTGGCTGTTCTCAATTCCTGCTACTGGACTGCACCTCCAGCTAGGAGTGGATGGTTTAGTGAGCTTATAAAAACACAGGGACTGAAGAACAGGTACAGTTCTCACCACGTGAGTTATAAAATTGTTGCACAAGCATCTTTATTCATGCCAGGAAAAATCCCAGTGGCAAAATAGACAACAATCTGCCTCACTGCACAAGTGCCTTCCAAAAGCCAAGACAATAAATAAATGATTCTTATGCCAATGTAAAAGTTCTGCTATGGATTGAAGTTGAAAACTCTTCAGTCAAACTAAAAGGAAGCAAAGACATTAAATGCCTTTCCATCCTCATCCATGTAAAACTTGTGTTATCACGATTTTAATAAAGCTAAATCAAAGAAGGACAACATCCAAGGTATGCTACTTATTGCAGTTTTTTGGGGTCCACTGAAATGCTACCATCAGGATAAAATCCAAAATTATGGACTCTAGAACTAATGAAATGCAAATGGTTTCCTGAGAGTATGGTTTACTTCCTCCAGCAAACATGTATGAAGAGTTAAGTGAAAAGACACCACAAGACATCATCTCCTGGCATCAGGAATGAGTCTGAGCATTACAGGATAGATTTTGGACAGCCCTCCAGCTGCTCAGAGTGCTCCCCTGCAGGCCACCACTACACTTCTCCTTCATGAAGCAGTTTGAAGGATCTCCACATTTCCCACGCATTTTTTAACCACCATGTGCTCCTTACTGCTGCCACCACAGACCTGTAGCCCCACTTCTTGAAGCATGCCAGTAACCAGGAGGATTTTGTTTATGCTGTCCTAAGCCAGCACACCTCTTGAGGAGGATTCTCGGGATATCATATTCAGCCTAAGGAAAGGAGGGCAGGCCCATGAGCAGAAGTGCATAGACATACATCAGGACACAACACTGCACGGATACACAAAGACACAGCATAAATTCTTGCTTGCTTTTATAGCCCATTCTCTCCACGGGGGAAAATTTTGGCCCTTTATACTCTTTCTATCTAATACAGACACTTACCACCATCTCCTCCAAGTGGAATGTGCACCTGCAATTGTTGGGTGATAAAAGACATTTATCTCAATCTGCTCTGGGAAAACTGACAATGAATGAAGATGAGAAATCTCAATTAAGACCTGGGAAGCAGAGACTGACACAAATTTATGAGTTTTTTTATAATATCCGTATTGTTTGGTGGTTTGGTTTTTCCCGTATTCAGATACAATAAATGTAATCCTTCAACTCAAATTCTGCATTGAGGAAGAATACAGAAGCAGAATAGCTTCTGCTTTCTCTAACAAAACAAACAGGTATAAGATTAAGGAAATGCATTAACTTGACAATGAGAAAGGTAAAGCAGATAATTTATTTGTACAATCCTGTACAATAATACAGGATTTTTCAGTACAAAAGACTTTTTACATACAACATTTTGAATTCCAGAACTCAATTTTACTGTACCCTCCAAACCCTCTGTGCTAGTAATGCAGATAGACATCTTTTCCCCCATTTCAGACAGGGAAACAGGGGTACAGACAGAAATTTCTCAAGCAAAAGTAAAAAAGCCAGGATAAGAGCACTTCAATGCATAACAAAGGTTTAATTCTAAGTCCATCAGAAGTATTGCAAGCCTTTCCAAATATTTTTATGGGATTTGAATCGTGACCCAGAAGACATAGGAGTAGCTTTCTGTGTCAGACATTAAGTTCTCAATCTGATCTCTTCTTCCTTCATTCACTTTAACCTGTCTGTAGTTTGGACTGTGATCCTGTCAGAGGAACTATGTGAAATGCAGAGAATGATGCCTCAGGTTTTAGCATTTATATTTCTCACATTCTGTACTGCTTTAGTGTGTAGTTCTGAGCTTCATATCATGGGACAGTAGGCTCTCTTCACTGAATAGGTAGACAAAACAATTCCTTCTCTAGCTGGGGACCAAGGACAAATGATCCAAATTTCAGGCCCAAGAGCATAAAGGATGGTGGACTGAAGAGAGAAAAACAAGAAGGATGGGACTTCATAATCTAAAGTTTAATAACTTAAATTGGACAATTAATTCCAATATGCTAATGGACCAGAACTTATAAAAGTGTGAAACCCTGTGACTGGTCATCCATTTTGTAACCATTTTGGGTTCATCCTTGGTGTAGCCCTACCTGGGCTCTTGTACTGCCCAAGGTGTATCCATTAAAGCTTTCTAACAATTATCTACTTGTTTCTTTAGCTCCATCTAGCCTCTCTTCTAGGTCAGCCTTCACAAGGCATCAAGAAATGCAATGGAAGCATGAGAACTTCTCTGAAAGATCCTCCAGCAGCTCACTAGAGACATCATGTCTCTATTCTGTACTTGATGCAGGAGACAGGAAAGCTAAAGATGGAGACCAACACCGGTTCTGAAAAGATCTTAACATGATTTTTCAGCTAAAGGTAGCTTTCCAATTGCATATGCTTGGAAACCTGAAGGTTCAGGGCTGGGAAATCAGGTATGAAAGACCTCATTCCTTCTTTCATATTAACACTTCGTTATTTTTTCCATCTTTAACTGTAACTGACAGATTTTTACTTGATCTTCTATACTAACACCCAAGGAATCATCTCTCCTTTCAGATATGTACACACATTATCATCGGCTGTAATGTCCGTATGAAGGCAGAATTTAAATCAGTCATTAAACTTGTAAATTCATATTTGACTGTGATACTCTCCTATTCTGCAGGTACATGAATAAGTACTGATGAACACTTTGATTTTCATTTCCTAGTAGCTGGATGTCCATTGAACTACCTGAAATGCCTCATTTAACCGTTAAGGCAATTAAGAAACTTATGCAGAAAAACTGCTACTCTGTGCACTCAACATATACAGACTGATACTAAGCTGAAAAATGAAAATACAGTCCTATTGTAAAAGGAAATGAAATATCTCCCTAGGTAAATGGACATTATACCACACACAACTACTTCCTGTGTTTTGGAATAGCTGCTTTTCAAAACCTGACATGGGCAGTTCCTTTGCCTTTTCCCCCCACCCTCTGCTGCTGGCCATTATGTCAGTTTTTGACACATACTCTGAACCAAGCTTGAGATTTTATTTTGTCTTCTTCTGAGGGCTAAACAGGCTAGTCTTTTTAGCCAATATTTTAAAGGACTTGGCATAAATCTAAATAGCAATTGTAGAGATGATAGGAGAAAGTTGTCTTTGACTAAAACCAGAGGCATTGAGACCTGAATCAGCATATATGTTTTCAAGAATTGCACTGAATAGAAATTTCTAATGATTCTTCGTTTACTAGTGAGAACAGTAAGAATGTATTAGCCACCTCTCTGGTCCCTGCCCAGAATTTGCCAATGTTTTCTGTTTGGTAATGCAGCAAGGCTGCATTTCTTGGCATGTCTGTGCAAAGTGAGAAGAATATCACTAGGTGGTTTTCTTGGCTATGACACTCCCAACAGACTGCAGCATGTGTCAACAGAAAAACCAGAGTGACATGCCTTCCACTTTAAGCGACAGATACATTACATGCCAGAAAAAAGCGAAAATATCCCTTTTAATGTAGCCACTAGAAAGATATCTAAAATTTGATCTATGAAACTGTTCTACCAAATAAACCATGTTCACTCATGATGTGTTTGACTGTATTTAGATTACTTATTATATAAAGATCATTATCCTTGATATAAAACTGTCACATATTAAAAAAGACCCTATATGAAGATAAAGGTTCCCCAGAGAGCATCTCAAACTCACACCATATTCCAGAGCTCTGTATCTCATATTTGGGGCTTTTGAGTTAACCAGCAGCCATACAAAAGTACATGTAACCAGACATCTCGTTATTGACTTTGTTTCTGAGGAGGCTTATGTACATTATTTATTCAGGGAGCTGTAAGAAATAGAGTGCTCTTATGCAACATGCCTCACATTTGATGGATTCACATAAATGTATGCAGTAGTTATGTCAGTGCATTTGGGCAAATCACACCCTGATTTCATTATATTCATGCAAAAAAATGCATTAGGCATGTTGATCTGATATAACAAATTCTTTTGGAAGAGGGCCACAGCCAAAGCATGGCAACAGTTTTGTGGTTACAGCTATATTCACACAGAAATATATACTTTGAGTCCTATTTTGGTGCTGTTTATGTCTGGGCATTTCATAAAATAATCCTTCTCTACTCCTTTAACTTTGCTCACTGTTTTACTGCAACAGTGATTAGTTCCTTGTTCAATAATTCTTGCTGATGTGCAACATCAGACAGGATTGACTCTATGTTCTCCAGCTGGCACAACTGTACATTTTCATAAATTACACAAATATAATTCTTTATATAATGTAGCTGTGAGCAAGAACTGCAGACGTAGAACTCTACCTTTTTCCACAAAGCATGAATAATGATTACTTCTTAGGTGGGTGTGAGCACATTCCTGTTTTATTAGATCAGTCTCACAAAAGAAGGACTGCACTGTGAACGCCAAGATTATTTTTACCATACTATCAAAACCTGGAAAAAGCAGTGGCTATCTGAGGCTACTAATTTATCACATTTTACCTTTATCACTCCCGATTTATTCTCTTTTTTTTTCCTAAGTCAATATCTGCAATGTGTCCTAACTAAAATGTCGGGAATCTTACTGACAGGAACAAATTTAAAACCTCTACTTGCCCACCTGACTTAAAAGACTTGAATGTGTCCCTGCAGCTGGGCTGGAGAAAAGAGGTCACCAATTCTAATTCTGCAATACTTGCCAGTCATTTGAGATTTTCAGTAGGACTGCAATTCCTTTCCCAAACTGCTATGAATTTCATGTGTTCATACAATTTTGAGACTTTCATACAAAAAAAGAGAAATCCATAAATTAAATCCTCCAGAGAGTACTGAGGAGTGGAACAGAACACGGTAAGTAATATTGCTACTAAATCACTGGAATCAAAAGTGGAAAAGAAACAAACACCTGTTCTTCTATACATATGAATGGAAACAATGGAACATAGTAAATGAGCATGAAAATATCTCCTTGAGAAGTAGTATTAATCCACCAGCTTCAACTGAATAATCTCCTTATAACACCTTAATACTAAT